>NC_060255.1:17503600-18124145 GCF_921293095.1 Ischnura elegans
ATTGAAAAAAGAAATTATAGAAAAATGAAATATTTAAAAAGGAAATATTGAAAAAAGGAAGTATAGAAAAAAGGAAATATTGAAAAAAGGAAGTATAGAAAAAAGGAAATATTGAAAAAAGGAAGTATAGAAAAAAGGAAATATTGAAAAAAGGAAATATTGAAAAAAGGAAATATTGAAAAAAGGAAGTATAGATAAAAGGAAATATTGAAAAAAGGAAATATTGAAAATAGAGAAATATTGACAAAAGGATATATTGACAAAAGAAAATATTGACAAGAGGAAATATTGACAAAAGGAATTATTGAATAAAGGAAAAATTGACAAAAGGAAGTATAGAAAAAAGGAAAAATTGAAAATAGGAAGTATAGAAAAAAGGAAATATTAAAAAAAGGAAATATTGAAAAAAGGAAATATTGAAAAAGGAAATATTGAAAAAAAGAAATATTGACAAAAGAAAATATTGACAAAAGGAAATATTTACAAAGGGAAATATTGAAAGAAGGAAAAATTGACAAAAGGAAATATTGAAAAAAAAGTTTAGAAAAAAGGATATATTGAAAAAAGGAAAGAATGACAAAAGGAAATATTGAAAAAAGGAAATATTGAAAAAAGAAATTATAGAAAAATGATATATTTAAAAAGGAAATATTGAAAAAAAGAAGTATAGAAAATAGGAAATATTGAAAAAAGGAAGTATGGAAAAAAGGAAATATTGAAAAAAGGAAGTATAGAAAAAAGGAAATATTGAAAAAAGGAAGTATAGAAAAAAGGAAATATTGAAAAAAGGAAATATTGAAAAAAGGAAATATTGACAAAAGGAAATATTGACAAAAGAAAATTATGAAAAAAGGAAATATTGACAAAAGGAAATATTGAATAAAGGAAATATTGACAAAAGGAAGTATAGAAAAAAGGAAATATTGAAAATAGGAAGTATAGAAAAAAGGAAATATTAAAAAAAGGAAATATTGAAAAAGGAAATATTGAAAAAGGAAATATTGAAAAAAAAAAATATTGACAAAAGAAATTATTGACAAAAGGAAATATTTACAAAAGGAAATATTGAAACAAGGAAATATTGAAAAAAGGAAATATGGAAAAAAAGAAGTATTGAAAAAAGGAAATATTGAAACAAGGAAATATTGAAAAAAGGAAATATTGAAAAAAGGAAATATTGAAAAAAGGAAGTATAGAAAAAAGGAAATATTGAAAAATGGAAATATTAAAAAAAGGAAATATAGAAAAAAGGAAATATTGAAAAAAGGAAATATTGAAAAAAGGAAGTATAGAAAAAAGGAAATATTGAAAAAAGGAAGTATAAAAATAAGAAAATATTGAAAAAAGGAAATATTGAAAAAACGAAATATTGACAAAAGGAAATATTGACAAAAGGAAGTATAGAAAAAAGGAAATATAGACATTAGGAAATATTGAAAAAAGGAAATATTGAAAAAAGAAAATATTGAAAAAAGGAAATATTGACAAAAGGAAGTATTGAAAAAAGGAAATATTGACAAAAGGAAATATTGAAAAAAGGAAAATTGAAAAAAGGAAATATTGAGAAAAGGAAATATTTACAAAAGGAAATAATGAAAAAAGGAAATATTGACAAAAGGAAATATTGAAAAAAGGAAGTATAGAAAAGAGGAAATATTGACAAAAGTAAATATTGACAAAAGGGAGTATAGAAAAAAAGAAATATTGAAAAAAGGAAGTATAGAAAAAAGGAAATATGGAAAAAAAGAAATATTGAAAAAAGGAAATATTGACATAAGTAAATATTGAAAAAATGAAATATTGAATAAAGGAAATATTGACAAAGGAAGTATTGAAAAAAAGAAATATTGACAAAAGAAAAATTTGAAAAAGGAAATATTGAATAAAGGAAATATTGAAAAAAGGAAATATTGACAAAAATAAATATATTGACATAAGGAAGTATAGAAAAAAGGAAATATTGAAAAAAAGATATTGAAAAAGGAAGTATAGAAAAAAGGATATATTGAAAAAAGGAAATATTGAAAAAAGGAAATATTGAAAAAAGGAAATATTTAAAAAAGGAAGTATAGAAAAAAGGAAAAATTGACAAAAGGAAATATTGAAAAAAAGAAATATTGACAAAAGGAAATATTGAAAAAAGAAATATTTGAAAAAAAGAAATATTGACCATAGGAAAATTTGAAAAAGGAAATATTGAATAAAGGAAATATTGAAAAAAGGAAATATTGACAAAAATAAATATATTGACATAAGGAAGTATAGAAAAAAGGAAATATTGAAAAAAAGAAATATTGTAAAAGGAAGTATAGAAAAAAGGAAATATTGAAAAAAGGAAATATTGAAAAAAGGAAATATTTAAAAAAGGGAATTTTGACATAAGTAAATATTGAAAAAAGGAAATATTGAATAAAAGAAATATTGACATTGGAAATATTGAAAAAAAGAAATATTGACAAAAGGAAATATTGACAAAAGGAAATATTGACCAAAGGAAGTATAGAAAAAAGGAAATATTGACAAAAAGAAATATTGAGAAAAGGAAGTATGGAAAAAAGGAACTATTGACAAAAGGAAATATTGAAAAAAGGAAATTTTGACAAAAGGAAATATTAAGAAAAGGAAATATTGACAAAAGGAAATATTGACAAAAGGAAATATTGACAAAAGGAAATATTGAAAAAAGGAAATATTGACAAAAGGAAATATTGACAAAAGGAAATATTGAAAAAAGGAAATAATGAAAAAGGAAATATTGACAAAAGGAAATATTGACAAAAGGAAATATTGACAAAAGGAAATATTGAAAAAAGGAAGTATAGAAAAAAGGAAATATTGAAAAAAGAAAGTATAGAAAAAGTGGAAATATTGAAAAAAGGAAATATTGTAAAAAGGAAATATTGAAAAAAGGAAATATTGAAAAAAGAAATTATGGAAAAAAGGAAATATTGAAAAAACGAAGTTAAGAAAAAAGGAAATATTGAAAAAAGGAAATAATGACAAAAGGAAAATTTGAAAAAGGAAATATTGAAAAAAGGAAATATTGAAAGAAGGAAATATTGACAAAAATAAATATATTGACATAAGGAAGTATAGAAAAAAGGAAATATTGAAAAAAAGAAATATTGAAAAAGGAAGTATAGAAAAAAGGAAATATTGACAAAGAAAATATTGACAAAAGGAAATACTGAAAAAAGGAAGTATAGAAAAAAGGAAATATTGAAAAAAGTAAGTATAAAATAAAGGAAATATTGAAAAAAGGAAATATTGAAAAAATGAAATTTTGAAAAAAGGAAATATTGAAAAAAGGAAATATTGACAAAAGGAAATATTGACAAAAGGAAATATAGACAAAAAGAAGTATAGAAAAAAGGAAATATCGACAAAAGGAAATATTAAAAAAAGGAAATATTGAAAAAAGGAAATATTGACAAATGGAAATATTGACAATAGGAAGTATTGAAAAAAGAAAAATTGGCAAAAGAAAATATTGACAAAAGGAAATATTGAAAAAAAAGTTTAGAAAAAAGGAAATATTGAAAAAAGGAAATAATGACAAAAGGAAATATTGAAAAAAGGAAATATTGAAAAAAGAAATTATAGAAAAATGAAATATTTAAAAAGGAAATATTGAAAAAAGGAAGTATAGAAAAAAGGAAATATTGAAAAAAGGAAGTATAGAAAAAAGGAAATATTGAAAAAAGGAAGTATAGAAAAAAGGAAATATTGAAAAAAGGAAGTATTGAAAAAAGGAAATATTGAAAAAAGGAAGTATAGATAAAAGGAAATATTGAAAAAAGGAAATATTGAAAATAGAGAAATATTGACAAAAGGATATATTGACAAAAGAAAATATTGACAAGAGGAAATATTGACAAAAGGAATTATTGAATAAAGGAAAAATTGACAAAAGGAAGTATAGAAAAAAGGAAAAATTGAAAATAGGAAGTATAGAAAAAAGGAAATAATAAAAAAAGGAAATATTGAAAAAAGGAAATATTGAAAAAGGAAATATTGAAAAAAAGAAATATTGACAAAAGAAAATATTGACAAAAGGAAATATTTACAAAGGGAAATATTGAAAGAAGGAAAAATTGACAAAAGGAAATATTGAAAAAAGGAAGTATAGAAAAGAGGAAATAGTGAAAAAAGGAAATATGAAAAAAAAGAAGTATTGAAAAAAGGAAGTATAGAAAAAAGGAAATATTGAAAAATGGGTATATATACAAAAGGAAATATTGACAAAAGGAAATATTGATAAAAGAAAGTACAGAAAAAATGAAATATTGACAAAAGGAAATATTGAAAAAGGGAATATTGACAAAAGGAAATATTGACAAAAGGAAATATTGAAAAAAGGAAATATAGAAAAAAGGAAATATTGACAAAAGGAAGTATTGACAAAAGGATATATTGACAAAAGGAAGTATAAAAAAAAGGAAATAATGAGAAAAGGAAGTATAGAAAAAAGGAAATATTGAAAAAAGGAAATATTGAAAAAAGGAAATATTGACAAAAGGAAATATTGACAAAAGGAAATATTGACAAAAGGAAATATTGACAAAAGGAAGTATAGAAAAAAGGAAATATTGACAAAAGGAAATATTGACAAAAGGAAATATTGACCAAAGGAAGTATAGAAATAAGGAAATATTGAAAAAAAGAAATATTGAAATAGGGAAGTATAGAAAAAAGGAAATATTGAAAAAAGGAAGTATAGAAATAAGGAAATATTTAAAAAAGGAAATATTGAAAAAACGAAATATTGACAAAAGGAAATATTGACAAAAGGAAGTATAGAAAAAAGGAAATATAGACACATGGAAATATTGAAAAAAGGAAATATTGAAAAAAGAAAATATTGAAAAAAGGAAATATTTACAAAAGGAAATAATGAAAAAAGGAAATATTGACAAAAGGAAATATTGAAAAAAAAGTTTAGAAAAAAGGATATATTGAAAAAAGGAAAGAATGACAAAAGGAAATATTGAAAAAAGGAAATATTGAAAAAAGAAATTATAGAAAAATGATATATTTAAAAAGGAAATATTGAAAAAAAGAAGTATAGAAAATAGGAAATATTGAAAAAAGGAAGTATGGAAAAAAGGAAATATTGAAAAAAGGAAGTATAGAAAAAAGGAAATATTGAAAAAAGGAAATATAGAAAAAAGGAAATATTGAAAAAAGGAAATATTGACAAAAGGAAATATTGACAAAAGGAAATATTGACAAAAGAAAATTATGAAAAAAGGAAATATTGACAAAAGGAAATATTGAATAAAGGAAATATTGACAAAAGGAAGTATAGAAAAAAGGAAATATTGAAAATAGGAAGTATAGAAAAAAGGAAATATTAAAAAAAGGAAATATTGAAAAAGGAAATATTGAAAAAGGAAATATTGAAAAAAAAAAATATTGACAAAAGAAATTATTGACAAAAGGAAATATTTACAAAAGGAAATATTGAAACAAGGAAATATTGAAAAAAGGAAATATGGAAAAAAAGAAGTATTGAAAAAAGGAAGTATAGAAAAAAGGAAATATTGAAAAATGGAAATATTAAAAAAAGGAAATATAGAAAAAAGGAAATATTGAAAAAAGGAAATATTGAAAAAAGGAAGTATAGAAAAAAGGAAATATTGAAAAAAGGAAGTATAAAAATAAGGAAATATTGAAAAAAGGAAATATTGAAAAAACGAAATATTGACAAAAGGAAATATTGACAAAAGGAAGTATAGAAAAAAGGAAATATAGACATTAGGAAATATTGAAAAAAGGAAATATTGAAAAAAGAAAATATTGAAAAAAGGAAATATTGACAATAGGAAGTATTGAAAAAAGGAAATATTGACAAAAGGAAATATTGAAAAAAGGAAATATTTAAAAAAGGGAATTTTGACATAAGTAAATATTGAAAAAAGGAAATATTGAATAAAAGAAATATTGACATTGGAAATATTGAAAAAAAGAAATATTGACAAAAGGAAATATTGACAAAAGGAAATATTGACCAAAGGAAGTATAGAAAAAAGGAAATATTGACAAAAAGAAATATTGAGAAAAGGAAGTATGGAAAAAAGGAACTATTGACAAAAGGAAATATTGAAAAAAGGAAATTTTGACAAAAGGAAATATTAAGAAAAGGAAATATTGACAAAAGGAAATATTGACAAAAGGAAATATTGACAAAAGGAAATATTGAAAAAAGGAAATATTGACAAAAGGAAATATTGACAAAAGGAAATATTGAAAAAAGGAAATAATGAAAAAGGAAATATTGACAAAAGGAAATATTGACAAAAGGAAATATTGACAAAAGGAAATATTGAATAAAGGAAGTATAGAAAAAAGGAAATATTGAAAAAAGAAAGTATAGAAAAAGTGGAAATTTTGAAAAAAGGAAATATTGTAAAAAGGAAATATTGAAAAATGGAAATATTGAAAAAAGAAATTATGGAAAAAAGGAAATATTGAAAAAACGAAGTTAAGAAAAAAGGAAATATTGAAAAAAGGAAATAATGACAAAAGGAAAATTTGAAAAAGGAAATATTGAAAAAAGGAAATATTGAAAGAAGGAAATATTGACAAAAATAAATATATTGACATAAGGAAGTATAGAAAAAAGGAAATATTGAAAAAAAGAAATATTGAAAAAGGAAGTATAGAAAAAAGGAAATATTGACAAAGAAAATATTGACAAAAGGAAATACTGAAAAAAGGAAGTATAGAAAAAAGGAAATATTGAAAAAAGTAAGTATAAAATAAAGGAAATATTGAAAAAAGGAAATATTGAAAAAATGAAATTTTGAAAAAAGGAAATATTGAAAAAAGGAAATATTGACAAAAGGAAATATTGACAAAAGGAAATATAGACAAAAAGAAGTATAGAAAAAAGGAAATATCGACAAAAGGAAATATTAAAAAAAGGAAATATTGAAAAAAGGAAATATTGACAAATGGAAATATTGACAATAGGAAGTATTGAAAAAAGAAAAATTGGCAAAAGAAAATATTGACAAAAGGAAATATTGAAAAAAAAGTTTAGAAAAAAGGAAATATTGAAAAAAGGAAATAATGACAAAAGGAAATATTGAAAAAAGGAAATATTGAAAAAAGAAATTATAGAAAAATGAAATATTTAAAAAGGAAATATTGAAAAAAGGAAGTATAGAAAAAAGGAAATATGGAAAAAAGGAAGTATAGAAAAAAGGAAATATTGAAAAAAGGAAGTATAGAAAAAAGGAAATATTGAAAAAAGGAAGTATTGAAAAAAGGAAATATTGAAAAAAGGAAGTATAGATAAAAGGAAATATTGAAAAAAGGAAATATTGAAAATAGAGAAATATTGACAAAAGGATATATTGACAAAAGAAAATATTGACAAGAGGAAATATTGACAAAAGGAATTATTGAATAAAGGAAAAATTGACAAAAGGAAGTATAGAAAAAAGGAAAAATTGAAAATAGGAAGTATAGAAAAAAGGAAATATTAAAAAAAGGAAATATTGAAAAAAGGAAATATTGAAAAAGGAAATATTGAAAAAAAGAAATATTGACAAAAGAAAATATTGACAAAAGGAAATATTTACAAAGGGAAATATTGAAAGAAGGAAAAATTGACAAAAGGAAATATTGAAAAAAGGAAGTATAGAAAAGAGGAAATAGTGAAAAAAGGAAATATGAAAAAAAAGAAGTATTGAAAAAAGGAAGTATAGAAAAAAGGAAATATTGAAAAATGGGTATATATACAAAAGGAAATATTGACAAAAGGAAATATTGATAAAAGAAAGTATAGAAAAAATGAAATATTGACAAAAGGAAATATTGAAAAAGGGAATATTGACAAAAGGAAATATTGACAAAAGGAAATATTGAAAAAAGGAAATATAGAAAAAAGGAAATATTGACAAAAGGAAGTATTGACAAAAGGATATATTGACAAAAGGAAGTATAAAAAAAAGGAAATAATGAGAAAAGGAAGTATAGAAAAAAGGAAATATTGAAAAAAGGAAATATTGAAAAAAGGAAATATTGACAAAAGGAAATATTGACAAAAGGAAATATTGACAAAAGGAAATATTGACAAAAGGAAGTATAGAAAAAAAGAAATACTTACAAAAGGAAATATTGACAAAAGGAAATATTGACCAAAGGAAGTATAGAAATAAGGAAATATTGAAAAAAAGAAATATTGAAATAGGGAAGTATAGAAAAAAGGAAATATTGAAAAAAGGAAGTATAGAAATAAGGAAATATTTAAAAAAGGAAATATTGAAAAAACGAAATATTGACAAAAGGAAATATTGACAAAAGGAAGTATAGAAAAAAGGAAATATAGACACATGGAAATATTGAAAAAAGGAAATATTGAAAAAAGAAAATATTGAAAAAAGGAAATATTTACAAAAGGAAATAATGAAAAAAGGAAATATTGACAAAAGGAAATATTGAAAAAAAAGTTTAGAAAAAAGGATATATTGAAAAAAGGAAAGAATGACAAAAGGAAATATTGAAAAAAGGAAATATTGAAAAAAGAAATTATAGAAAAATGATATATTTAAAAAGGAAATATTGAAAAAAAGAAGTATAGAAAATAGGAAATATTGAAAAAAGGAAGTATGGAAAAAAGGAAATATTGAAAAAAGGAAGTATAGAAAAAAGGAAATATTGAAAAAAGGAAGTATAGAAAAAAGGAAATATTGAAAAAAGGAAATATTGAAAAAAGGAAATATTGACAAAAGGAAATATTGACAAAAGAAAATTATGAAAAAAGGAAATATTGACAAAAGGAAATATTGAATAAAGGAAATAATGACAAAAGGAAATATTGACAAAAGGAAATATTGAAAAAAGGAAGTATAGAAAAAAGGAAATATTGAAAAAAGGAAATATTGAAAAAGGAAATATTGAAAAAGGAAATATTGAAAAAAAAAAATATTGACAAAAGAAATTATTGACAAAAGGAAATATTTACAAAAGGAAATATTGAAACAAGGAAATATTGAAAAAAGGAAATATGGAAAAAAAGAAGTATTGAAAAAAGGAAGTATAGAAAAAAGGAAATATTGAAAAATGGAAATATTAAAAAAAGGAAATATAGAAAAAAGGAAATATTGAAAAAAGGAAATATTGAAAAAAGGAAGTATAGAAAAAAGGAAATATTGAAAAAAGGAAGTATAAAAATAAGGAAATATTGAAAAAAGGAAATATTGAAAAAACGAAATATTGAGAAAAGGAAATATTGACAAAAGGAAGTATAGAAAAAAGGAAATATAGACATTAGGAAATATTGAAAAAAGGAAATATTGAAAAAAGAAAATATTGAAAAAAGGAAATATTGACAATAGGAAGTATTGAAAAAAGGAAATATTGACAAAAGGAAATATTGAAAAAAGGAAAATTGAAAAAAGGAAATATTGAGAAAAGGAAATATTTACAAAAGGAAATAATGAAAAAAGGAAATATTGACAAAAGGAAATATTGAAAAAAGGAAGTATAGAAAAGAGGAAATATTGAAAAATGGGTATATATACAAAAGGAAATATTGACAAAAGTAAATATTGACAAAAGGGAGTATAGAAAAAAAGAAATATTGAAAAAAGGAAGTATAGAAAAAAGGAAATATGGAAAAAAAGAAATATTGAAAAAAGGAAATATTGACATAAGTAAATATTGAAAAAATGAAATATTGAATAAAGGAAATATTGACAAAGGAAGTATTGAAAAAAAGAAATATTGACAAAAGGAAAATTTGAAAAAGGAAATATTGAATAAAGGAAATATTTAAAAAAGGAAATATTGACAAAAATAAATATATTGACATAAGGAAGTATAGAAAAAAGGAAATATTGAAAAAAAGATATTGAAAAAGGAAGTATAGAAAAAAGGAAATATTGAAAAAAGGAAATATTGAAAAAAGGAAATATTGAAAAAAGGAAATATTTAAAAAAGGAAGTATAGAAAAAAGGAAATATTGACAAAAGGAAATATTGAAAAAAAGAAATATTGACAAAAGGAAATATTGAAAAAAGAAATATTTGAAAAAAAGAAATATTGACCATAGGAAAATTTGAAAAAGGAAATATTGAATAAAGGAAATATTGAAAAAAGGAAATATTGACAAAAATAAATATATTGACATAAGGAAGTATAGAAAAAAGGAAATATTGAAAAAAAGAAATATTGTAAAAGGAAGTATAGAAAAAAGGAAATATTGAAAAAAGGAAATATTGAAAAAAGGAAATATTTAAAAAAGGGAATTTTGACATAAGTAAATATTGAAAAAAGGAAATATTGAATAAAAGAAATATTGACAATGGAAATATTGAAAAAAAGAAATATTGACAAAAGGAAATATTGACAAAAGGAAATATTGACCAAAGGAAGTATAGAAAAAAGGAAATATTGACAAAAAGAAATATTGAGAAAAGGAAGTATGGAAAAAAGGAAATATTGACAAAAGGAAATATTGAAAAAAGGAAATTTTGACAAAAGGAAATATTAAGAAAAGGAAATATTGACAAAAGGAAATATTGACAAAAGGAAATATTGACAAAAGGAAATATTGAAAAAAGGAAATATTGACAAAAGGAAATATTGACAAAAGGAAATATTGAAAAAAGGAAATAATGAAAAAGGAAATATTGACAAAAGGAAATATTGACAAAAGGAAATATTGACAAAAGGAAATATTGAATAAAGGAAGTATAGAAAAAAGGAAATATTGAAAAAAGAAAGTATAGAAAAAGTGGAAATTTTGAAAAAAGGAAATATTGTAAAAAGGAAATATTGAAAAATGGAAATATTGAAAAAAGAAATTATGGAAAAAAGGAAATATTGAAAAAACGAAGTTAAGAAAAAAGGAAATATTGAAAAAAGGAAATAATGACAAAAGGAAAATTTGAAAAAGGAAATATTGAAAAAAGGAAATATTGAAAGAAGGAAATATTGACAAAAATAAATATATTGACATAAGGAAGTATAGAAAAAAGGAAATATTGAAAAAAAGAAATATTGAAAAAGGAAGTATAGAAAAAAGGAAATATTGACAAAGAAAATATTGACAAAAGGAAATACTGAAAAAAGGAAGTATAGAAAAAAGGAAATATTGAAAAAGGTAAGTATAAAATAAAGGAAATATTGAAAAAAGGAAATATTGAAAAAATGAAATTTTGAAAAAAGGAAATATTGAAAAAAGAAAATATTGACAAAAGGAAATATTGACAAAAGGAAATATAGACAAAAAGAAGTATAGAAAAAAGGAAATATCGACAAAAGGAAATATTAAAAAAAGGAAATATTGAAAAAAGGAAATATTGACAAATGGAAATATTGACAATAGGAAGTATTGAAAAAAGAAAAATTGGCAAAAGAAAATATTGACAAAAGGAAATATTGAAAAAAAAGTTTAGAAAAAAGGAAATATTGAAAAAAGGAAATAATGACAAAAGGAAATATTGAAAAAAGGAAATATTGAAAAAAGAAATTATAGAAAAATGAAATATTTAAAAAGGAAATATTGAAAAAAGGAAGTATAGAAAAAAGGAAATATTGACAAAAGGAAATATTTAAAAAGGAAATATTGAAAAAAGGAAATATTGAAAAAAGGAAATATTGAAAAAAGGAAATATTGAAAAAAGAAAATATTGAATAAAGGAAATATTGACAAAATGAAGTATAGAAAAAAGGAAATATTGACAAAAGGAAATATTGGAAAAAGGAAATATTGAAAAAAGGAAATATTGACAAAAGGAAATATTTACAAAAGGAAATAATGAAAAAAGGAAATATTGACAAAAGGAAATATTACTAAAGGAATAATTGAAAAAAGAAATATTGACAAAAGGAAGCATAGAAAAAAGGAAATATTGACAAAAGGAATTATTGAAAAAGGAAATATTGACAAAAGGAAATATTGAAAAAAGGAAATATTGAAAAAAGGAAATATTTAAAAAAGAAAGTATAGAAAAAGTGGAAATATTGAAAAAAGGAAATATTGTAAAACGGAAATATTGAAAAATGGAAATATTGAAAAAAGAAAGTATGGAAAAAAGGAAATATTGACAAAAATAAATATATTGAAAAAAGGAAGTATAGAAAAAAGGAAGTTTAGAAAAAAGAATATATTAAAAAAGGAAATTATAACAAAAGGAAATATTGAAAAAAGGAAATATTTAAAAAAGGAAATATTTAAAAAAGGAAATATTGAAAAAAGGAAATATTGACAAAAATAAATATATTGACAAAAGGAAGTATAGAAAAAAGGAAATATTGAAAAAAAGAAATATTGAAAAAGGATGTATAGAAAAAAGGAAATATATTTAAAGGAAATATTGACAAAAGGAAATATTGAAAAAAGGAAAAATTGACAAAGAAAATATTGACAAAAGGAAATATTGAAAAAAGGAAGTATAGAAAAAAAGAAATATTGAAAAAAGGAAGTATAAAATAAAGGAAATATTGAAAAAAGGAAATATTGAAAAAATGAAATTTTGAAAAATGGAAAAATTGAAAAAAGGAAATATTGACAAAAGGAAATATTGACAAAAGGAAGTATAGAAAAAAGGAAATATTGAAAAAAAGGAAATATTGAAAAAAGGAAATATTGAAAAAAGGAAATATTAAAAAAAGGAAATATTGACAAATGGAAATATTGACAAAAGGAAATATTGAAAAAGAGAAAAATTGACAAAAAAAAATCTTGACAAAAGGAAATATTGAAAAAAGGAAATAATGACAAAAGGAAATATTGAAAAAAAGTAAATATTGAAAAAAGGAAATATAGAAAAAGGAAATAATGAAAAAAGGAAATATTGAAAAAGGAAGTATAGAAAAAAGGAAATATTGAAAAAAGGAAGTATAGAAAAAAGGAATAATTGAAAAAAGGAAATATTGACAAAAGAAAATATTGACAAAAGAAAATATTGACAAGAGGAAATATTAACAAAAGGAAATATTGACAAATGGAAATATTGACTATAGAAATAATTGAAAAAAGAAATATTTGCACATGGAAGTATAGAAAAAAGGAAATATTGACAAAAGGAATTATTGAAAAAGGAAATATTGACAAAAGGAAATATTGAAAAAAGGAAATATTGAAAAAGGAAATATTGACAAAAGGAAATATTGACAAAAGGAAGTATAAAAAAAATGAAATATTGACAAAAGGAAATATTGAAAAAAGGAAATATTGACAAAAGGAAATATTGACAAAAGCAAACATTGAAAAAAAGAAATATAGAAAAAAGGAAATATTGACAAAAGGAAATATTGAAAAAAGGAAATATTGACAAAAGAAATTATAGAAAAAAGGAAATATTGACAAAAGGAAATATTGAAAAAAGGATATATTGACAAAAGGAAGTATAGAAAAAAGGAAATATTGAAAAAAGGAAGTAATGAAAAAAGGAAATATTGAAAAAAGGAAATATTGAAAAAAGGAAATATTGACAAAAGGAAATATTTAAAAAAGGAAGTATAGAAAAAAGAAAATATTGACAAAAGAAATATTGACAAAAGGAAATATTGACAAAAGGAAGTATAGAAAAAAGGAAATATTGAAAAAAGGAAATATTGACAAAATGAAATATTGACAATAGGTGACATTGACCAAAGGAAGTATAGAAAAAAGGAAATATTGACAAAAGGAAATTTTGAGAAAAGGAAGTACGGAAAAAAGGAAATATTGACAAAAGGAAATATTGAAAAAAGGAAATATTGACAGAAGGAAATATTGAGATAAGGAAATATTGACAAAAGGAAATATTGACAAAAGGAAATATTGACAAAAGGAAATATTGAAAAAAGGAAATATTGACAAAAGGAAATATTGACTAAAGGAAATATTGAAAAAAGGAAATATTGACAAAAGGAAATATTGAAAAAAGGAAATATTGGAAAAAGGAAGTATAGAAAAAAGGAAATATTGAAAAAAGGAAATATTGAAAAAAGGAAATATTGAAAAAAGGAAATGTTGAAAAAAGGAAATATTGAAAAAAGAAATATGAAAAAAGGAAATATTGAAAAAATGAAATATTGACAAAAGGAAATATTGTAAAAAGGAAATATTGACAATGGAAATATTGAAAAAAGGAAATATTGAAAAAAGGAAGTATAGAAAAAAGGAAACATTGACAAGAGGAAATATTGTAAAAAGGAAATATTGACAAAAGGAAATATTGAAAAAAGAAAATAAATAAAAAAGAAATATTGACAAAAGGATTCATAGAAAAAAGATAATTTTGAAAAAAGGAAATATTGACAGAACAAAGTATAGAAAGAACGAAATATTGAAAAAAGGTAAAATTTACAAAAGGAAATATTGAAAAAAGGAAATATTGACAAAAGGAAATATTGAGAAAAGAAAATATTGACAAAAGGAAATATTGACAAAAATAAATATATTGACAAAATTAAGTATAGAAAAAATGAAGTTTAGAAAAATGGATATATTAAAAAAGGAAATATTGCCAAAAGGAAATTTTGAAAAAAGGAAATATTGAAAAAAGGAAATATTGAAAAAAGGAAATATTGACAAAAATAAATATATTGACAAAAGGAAGTATAGAAAAAAGGAAGTATAGAAAAAAGGATATATTAAAAAAGGAATTAATGACAAAAGGAAATATTGAAAAAAGGAAATATTGAAAAAAGGAAATATTGAAAAAAGGAAATATTGACAAAAGGAAATATTGACAAAAGGAAGTATAGAAAAAAGAATATATTGACAAAAGGAAATATTGACAAAAGGAAATATTGACTAAAGGAAGTATAGAAAAAAGGATATATTGACAAAATAAATATTGAAAAAAGGAAATATTGACAAAACGAAATATTGACAAAAGAAAGTATAGAAAAAAGGAAATATTGAAAAAAGGATATATTGAAAAAAGGAAATATAGAAAAAAGGAAATATTGACAAAAGGAAATATTGACAAAAGGAAATATTGACAAAAGAAAATAATAAAAAAAGAAAATATTTACAAAAGGAAATATTGAAAAAGGAAGTATAGAAAAAAGGAAATACTGACAAAAGGAAATATTGACCAAAGAAAGTATAGAAAAAAGGAAGTATTGACATAAGAAATATTAAAAAAAGGAAATATTGAAAAAAAGGAATATTTAAAAAAGGAAGTATAGAAAAAAGGAAATATTGAAAAAAGGAAGTATAGAAAAAAGGAAATATTGAAAAAAGGAAATATTGAAAAAACGAAATATTGACAAAAGGAAATATTGACAAAAGGAAGTATAGAAAAAGGAAATATAGACATAAGGAAATATTGAAAAAAGGAAATATTGAAAAAAGAAAATATTGAAAAAAGGAAATATTGACAAAAGGAAGTATAGAAAAAAGGAAATATTGACAAAAGGAAATATTGAAAAAAGGAAATATTGAAAAATGGAAATATTGACAAAAGGAAATATTTACAAAAGGAAATAATGAAAAAAGGAAATATTGACAAAAGGAAATATTGACAAAAGGAAATATTACTAAAGGAATAATTGAAAAAAGAAATATTGACAAAAGGAAGCATAGAAAAAAGGAAATATTGACAAAAGGAATTATTGAAAAAGGAAATATTGACAAAAGGAAATATTGACAAAAGGAAGTATAGAAAAAAGGAAATATTGAAAAAAGGAAGTAAAGAAAAAAGGAAGTATTGACAAAAGAAATATTATAAAAAGGAAATATTGAAAAAAAGGAATATTTAAAAAAGTAAGTATAGAAAAAAGGAAATATTGAAAAAAGGAAGTATAGAAAAAAGGAAATATTGAAAAAAGGAAATATTGAAAAAACGAAATATTGACAAAAGGAAATATTGACAAAAGGAAGTATAGAAAAAGGAAATATAGACATAAGGAAATATTGAAAAAAGGAAATATTGAAAAAAGAAAATATTGAATAAAGGAAATATTGACAAAAGGAAGTATAGAAAAAAGGAAATATTGACAAAAGGAAATATTGGAAAAAGGAAATATTGAAAAAAGGAAATATTGAAAAAAGGAAATATTGACAAAAGGAAATATTTACAAAAGGAAATAATGAAAAAAGGAAATATTGACAAAAGGAAATATTACTAAAGGAATAATTGAAAAAAGAAATATTGACAAAAGGAAGCATAGAAAAAAGGAAATATTGACAAAAGGAATTATTGAAAAAGGAAATATTGACAAAAGGAAATATTGAAAAAAGGAAATATTGAAAAAGGAAATATTGACAAAAGGAAGTATAGAAAAAAGGAAATATTGAAAAAAGGGAGTAAAGAAAAAAGGAATTATTGAAAAAAGGAAATATTGAAAAAAGGAAATATTGAAAAAAGGTAGTAAAGAAAAAAGGAAATATTGAAAAAAGGAAATATTGAAAAAAAAAATATTGACATAAGTAAACATTGAAAAAAGGAAATATTGATTAAAAGAAATATTGACAAAGGAAATATTGAAAAAAAAAATATTGACAAAAGAATATAATAAAAAAAGGAATTATTTACAATAGGAAATATTAACAAAAGGAAGTAGAGAAAAAAGGCAATACTGACAAAAGGAAATATTGACAAAAGGAAATATTGAAAAAAGGAAATTTGACAAAGGAAATATTGAAAAAAAGAAATATTGAAAAAAGGAAAAATTGAAAAAAGGAAGTATACAAAAAAGGATATATTGACAAAAGGAAATACTGAAAAAAGGAAATATTGACAAAAGGATATATTAAAAAAGGAAATATTGAAAAAAGAAAATATTGAAAAAAAGAAATATTGACAAAAGGAAGTATAGAAAAAAGGAAATATTGAAAAAAGGAAATATTGACAAAAGGAAGTATAGAAAAAAGGAAATATTGACAAAAGGAAATATCGAAAAAGGAAATATTGAAAAAAGGAAATATTAAAAAAAGGAAATATTGAAAAAAAAAATATAAAAAAAAGAAATATTGACAAAAGGAAATATTGAAAAAAGGAAGTATAGAAAAAAGGAAATGTTGACAAAAGGAAATATTGAAAAAAGGAAATATTGAAAAAGGAAATATTGACAAAAGGATATATTTACAAAAGGAAATAATGAAAAAAGGAAATATTGACAAAAGGAAATATTGACAAAAGGAAATATTGACAAAAGGAAATATAACTAAAGGAATATATGGAAAAAGAAATATTGACAAAAGGAAGCATAGAAAAAAGGAAATATTGACAAAAGGAATTATTGAAAAAGGAAATATTGACAAAAGGAAATATTGAAAAAAGGAAATATTGAAAAAGGAAATATTGACAAAAGGAAGTATAGAAAAAAGGAAATATTGAAAAAAGGAAGTATAGAAAAAGAATTATTGAAAAAAGGAAATATTGAAAAAAGGAAATATTGAAAAAAGGAAGTAAAGAAAAAAGGAAATATTGAAAAAAGGAAATATTGAAAAAAAAAATATTGACATAAGTAAACATTGAAAAAAGGAAATATTGATTAAAAGAAATATTGACAAAGGAAATATTGAAAAAAAAAATATTGACAAAAGAATATAATAAAAAAAGGAATTATTTACAAAAGAAAATATTGACAAAAGGAAGTAGAGAAAAAAGGCAATACTGACAAAAGGAAATATTGACAAAAGGAAATATTGAAAAAAGGAAATATGACAAAGGAAATATTGAAAAAAAGAAATATTGACAAAAGGAAATATTGAAAAAAGGAAAAATTGAAAAAAGGAAGTATAGAAAAAAGGAAATATTGACAAAAGGAAATACTGAAAAAAGGAAATATTGACAAAAGGATATATTAAAAAAAGGAAATTTTGAAAAAAGGAAATATTGACAAAAGGAAGTATAGAAAAAAGGAAATGTTGAAAAAAGGAAATATTTACAAAAGGAAATATCGAAAAAGGAAATATTGAAAAAAGGAAATATTTAAAAAAGGAAATATTGAAAAAAGAAAGTATAGAAAAAAGGAAATATTGATAATAGGAAATATTGAAAAAAGGGAATATTGAAAAAAGGAAATATTGAAAAAAGGAAATATTGAAAAAAGGAAATATTGAAAAAAAGAAACATAGAAAAAAGGAAATATTGAAAAAAAGAAATATTGAAAAAAGGAAATATTGACATAAGTAAATATTGAAAAAATAAAATATTGAATAAAGGAAATATTGACAAAGGAAATATTGAAAAAAAGAAATATTGACAAAAGGAAATATTGAAAAAAGGAAATATTGAAAAAAGGAAATGTTCAAAAAAACGAAATATTGACAAAAGGAAATATTGAAAAAAGGAAATATTGACAAAAGGAAATATTGAAAAAAGGAAATATTGAAAAAAGAAATATTGACAAAAGGAAGCATAGAAAAAAGGAAATATTAAAAAAAGGAAATATTGACAAAATGAAGTATAGAAAGAAGGAAATATTGAAAAAAGGTAATATTTGCAAAAGGAAATATTGAAAAAAGGAAATATTGAGAAAAGGAAATATTGACAAAAGGAAATATTGACAAAAGGAAATATTGACAAAAGGAAATATTGAAAAGAGGAAATATTGACAAAAGGAAATATTGACAAAAGGAAATATTGAAAAAAGGAAATATTGACAAAAGGAAATATTGAAAAAAGGAAATAATGAAAAAAGGAAATATTGGCAAAAGGAAATAATGACAAAAGAAAATATTGAAAAAAGGAAGTATAGAAAAAAGAAAATATTAAAAAAAAGGAAATATTGACAAAAGGAAATATTGAAAAAAAAATATTGACAAAAGGAAGTATATAACAAAGGAAATATTGAAAAAAGGAAATATTTACAAAAGGAAGTATAGAAAAAAGGAAATATTGAAAAAAGGAAATATTTAAAAAGGATATATTGAAAAAGGATATATTGAAAATAGGAAATATTGAAAAAAGGAAATATTGGAAAAAGGAAGCATAGGAAAAAGGAAATATTGAAAAAAAGAAATATTGAAAAAAGGAAATATTGAAAAAAGGAAATATTGAAAAAAGGAAATATTGAAAAAAGGAAATATTGAAAAAAGGATGTATAAAAAAAACGAAATATTGACAAAAGGAAATATTGAAAAAAGGAAATATTGACAAAAGGAAATATTGAAAAAAGGAAATATATATAAAAAAGAAATATTGACAAAAGGAAGCATAGAAAAAAGGAAATATTAAAAAAAGGAAATATTGACAAAATGAAGTATAGAAAGAAGGAAATATTGAAAAAAGGTAATATTTGCAAAAGGAAATATTGAAAAAAGGAAATATTGAGAAAAGAAAATATTGACAAAAGGAAATATTGACAAAAGGAAATATTGACAAAAGGAAATATTGAAAAGAGGAAATATTGACAAAAGGAAATATTGACAAAAGGAAATATTGAAAAAAGGAAATATTGACAAAAGGAAATATTGAAAAAAGGAAATAATGAAAAAAGGAAATATTGGCAAAAGGAAATAATGACAAAAGGAAATATTGAAAAAAGGAAGTATAGAAAAAAGAAAATATTAAAAAAAAGGAAATATTGACAAAAGGAAATATTGAAAAAAAAATATTGACAAAAGGAAGTATATAACAAAGGAAATATTGAAAAAAGGAAATATTTACAAAAGGAAGTATAGAAAAAAGGAAATATTGAAAAAAGGAAATATTGACAAATGGAAATATTTAAAAAGGATATATTGAAAAAAGGAAATATTGAAAAAAGGAAATATTGGAAAAAGGAAGCATAGGAAAAAGGAAATATTGAAAAAAAGAAATATTGAAAAAAGGAAATATTGAAAAAAGGAAATATTGAAAAAAGGAAATATTGAAAAAAGAAATATGAAAAAAGGAAATATTGAAAAAATGAAATATTGACAAAAGGAAATATTGTAAAAAGGAAATATTGACAAAGGAAATATTGAAAAAAGGAAGTATAGAAAAAAGGAAATATTGAAAAAAGGAAGTAAAGAAAAAAGGAAGTATTGACAAAAGAAATATTATAAAAAGGAAATATTGAAAAAAAGGAATATTTAAAAAAGTAAGTATAGAAAAAAGGAAATATTGAAAAAAGGAAGTATAGAAAAAAGGAAATATTGAAAAAAGGAAATATTGAAAAAACGAAATATTGACAAAAGGAAATATTGACAAAAGGAAGTATAGAAAAAGGAAATATAGACATAAGGAAATATTGAAAAAAGGAAATATTGAAAAAAGAAAATATTGAATAAAGGAAATATTGACAAAAGGAAGTATAGAAAAAAGGAAATATTGACAAAAGGAAATATTGGAAAAAGGAAATATTGAAAAAAGGAAATATTGAAAAAAGGAAATATTGACAAAAGGAAATATTTACAAAAGGAAATAATGAAAAAAGGAAATATTGACAAAAGGAAATATTACTAAAGGAATAATTGAAAAAAGAAATATTGACAAAAGGAAGCATAGAAAAAAGGAAATATTGACAAAAGGAATTATTGAAAAAGGAAATATTGACAAAAGGAAATATTGAAAAAAGGAAATATTGAAAAAGGAAATATTGACAAAAGGAAGTATAGAGAAAAGGAAATATTGAAAAAAGGGAGTAAAGAAAAAAGGAATTATTGAAAAAAGGAAATATTGAAAAAAGGAAATATTGAAAAAAGGTAGTAAAGAAAAAAGGAAATATTGAAAAAAGGAAATATTGAAAAAAAAAATATTGACATAAGTAAACATTGAAAAAAGGAAATATTGATTAAAAGAAATATTGACAAAGGAAATATTGAAAAAAAAAATATTGACAAAAGAATATAATAAAAAAAGGAATTATTTACAATAGGAAATATTAACAAAAGGAAGTAGAGAAAAAAGGCAATACTGACAAAAGGAAATATTGACAAAAGGAAATATTGAAAAAAGGAAATTTGACAAAGGAAATATTGAAAAAAAGAAATATTGACAAAAGGAAATATTGAAAAAAGGAAAAATTGAAAAAAGGAAGTATACAAAAAAGGATATATTGACAAAAGGAAATACTGAAAAAAGGAAATATTGACAAAAGGATATATTAAAAAAGGAAATATTGAAAAAAGAAAATATTGAAAAAAAGAAATATTGACAAAAGGAAGTATAGAAAAAAGGAAATATTGAAAAAAGGAAATATTGACAAAAGGAAGTATAGAAAAAAGGAAATATTGACAAAAGGAAATATCGAAAAAGGAAATATTGAAAAAAGGAAAAATTAAAAAAAGGAAATATTGAAAAAAAAAATATAAAAAAAAGAAATATTGACAAAAGGAAATATTGAAAAAAGGAAGTATAGAAAAAAGGAAATGTTGACAAAAGGAAATATTGAAAAAAGGAAATATTGAAAAAGGAAATATTGACAAAAGGATATATTTACAAAAGGAAATAATGAAAAAAGGAAATATTGACAAAAGGAAATATTGACAAAAGGAAATATTGACAAAAGGAAATATAACTAAAGGAATATATGGAAAAAGAAATATTGACAAAAGGAAGCATAGAAAAAAGGAAATATTGACAAAAGGAATTATTGAAAAAGGAAATATTGACAAAAGGAAATATTGAAAAAAGGAAATATTGAAAAAGGAAATATTGACAAAAGGAAGTATAGAAAAAAGGAAATATTGAAAAAAGGAAGTATAGAAAAAGAATTATTGAAAAAAGGAAATATTGAAAAAAGGAAATATTGAAAAAAGGAAGTAAAGAAAAAAGGAAATATTGAAAAAAGGAAATATTGAAAAAAAAAATATTGACATAAGTAAACATTGAAAAAAGGAAATATTGATTAAAAGAAATATTGACAAAGGAAATATTGAAAAAAAAAATATTGACAAAAGAATATAATAAAAAAAGGAATTATTTCCAAAGAAAATATTGACAAAAGGAAGTAGAGAAAAAAGGCAATACTGACAAAAGGAAATATTGACAAAAGGAAATATTGAAAAAAGGAAATATGACAAAGGAAATATTGAAAAAAAGAAATATTGACAAAAGGAAGTATTGAAAAAAGGAAAAATTGAAAAAAGGAAGTATAGAAAAAAGGAAATATTGACAAAAGGAAATACTGAAAAAAGGAAATATTGACAAAAGGATATATTAAAAAAAGGAAATTTTGAAAAAAGGAAATATTGACAAAAGGAAGTATAGAAAAAAGGAAATGTTGAAAAAAGGAAATATTTACAAAAGGAAATATCGAAAAAGGAAATATTGAAAAAAGGAAATATTTAAAAAAGGAAATATTGAAAAAAGAAAGTATAGAAAAAAGGAAATATTGATAATAGGAAATATTGAAAAAAGGGAATATTGAAAAAAGGAAATATTGAAAAAAGGAAATATTGAAAAAAGGAAATATTGAAAAAAAGAAACATAGAAAAAAGGAAATATTGAAAAAAAGAAATATTGAAAAAAGGAAATATTGACATAAGTAAATATTGAAAAAATAAAATATTGAATAAAGGAAATATTGACAAAGGAAATATTGAAAAAAAGAAATATTGACAAAAGGAAATATTGAAAAAAGGAAATATTGAAAAAAGGAAGTATAAAAAAAACGAAATATTGACAAAAGGAAATATTGAAAAAAGGAAATATTGACAAAAGGAAATATTGAAAAAAGGAAATATTGAAAAAAGAAATATTGACAAAAGGAAGCATAGAAAAAAGGAAATATTAAAAAAAGGAAATATTGACAAAATGAAGTATAGAAAGAAGGAAATATTGAAAAAAGGAAATATTGAAAAAGGAAATATTGACAAAAGGAAATATTGACAAAAGGAAATATTGACATAAGGAAATATTGACAAAAGGAAATATTGACAAAAGGAAATATTGAAAAGAGGAAATATTGACAAAAGGAAATATTGACGAAAGGAAATATTGAAAAAAGGAAATATTGACAAAAGGAAATATTGAAAAAAGGAAATATTGAAAAAAGGAAATATTGGCAAAAGGAAATAATGACAAAAGAAAATATTGAAAAAAGGAAGTATAGAAAAAAGAAAATATTAAAAAAAAGGAAATATTGACAAAAGGAAATATTGAAAAAAAAATATTG
The DNA here is from genome assembly GCF_921293095.1 of Ischnura elegans. Lineage (NCBI taxonomy): Eukaryota > Metazoa > Arthropoda > Insecta > Odonata > Coenagrionidae > Ischnura > Ischnura elegans. The sequence goes on from NC_060255.1 coordinate 17,526,605, forward strand.
ACAAAAGGAAGTATATAACAAAGGAAATATTGAAAAAAGGAAATATTTACAAAAGGAAGTATAGAAAAAAGGAAATATTGAAAAAAGGAAATATTTAAAAAGGATATATTGAAAAAGGATATATTGAAAATAGGAAATATTGAAAAAAGGAAATATTGGAAAAAGGAAGCATAGGAAAAAGGAAATATTGAAAAAAAGAAATATTGAAAAAAGGAAATATTGAAAAAAGGAAATATTGAAAAAAGGAAATATTGAAAAAAGGAAATATTGAAAAAAGGATGTATAAAAAAAACGAAATATTGACAAAAGGAAATATTGAAAAAAGGAAATATTGACAAAAGGAAATATTGAAAAAAGGAAATATATATAAAAAAGAAATATTGACAAAAGGAAGCATAGAAAAAAGGAAATATTAAAAAAAGGAAATATTGACAAAATGAAGTATAGAAAGAAGGAAATATTGAAAAAAGGTAATATTTGCAAAAGGAAATATTGAAAAAAGGAAATATTGAGAAAAGAAAATATTGACAAAAGGAAATATTGACAAAAGGAATATTGACAAAAGGAAATATTGAAAAGAGGAAATATTGACAAAAGGAAATATTGACAAAAGGAAATATTGAAAAAAGGAAATATTGACAAAAGGAAATATTGAAAAAAGGAAATAATGAAAAAAGGAAATATTGGCAAAAGGAAATAATGACAAAAGGAAATATTGAAAAAAGGAAGTATAGAAAAAAGAAAATATTAAAAAAAAGGAAATATTGACAAAAGGAAATATTGAAAAAAAAATATTGACAAAAGGAAGTATATAACAAAGGAAATATTGAAAAAAGGAAATATTTACAAAAGGAAGTATAGAAAAAAGGAAATATTGAAAAAAGGAAATATTGACAAATGGAAATATTTAAAAAGGATATATTGAAAAAAGGAAATATTGAAAAAAGGAAATATTGGAAAAAGGAAGCATAGGAAAAAGGAAATATTGAAAAAAAGAAATATTGAAAAAAGGAAATATTGAAAAAAGGAAATATTGAAAAAAGGAAATATTGAAAAAAGAAATATGAAAAAAGGAAATATTGAAAAAATGAAATATTGACAAAAGGAAATATTGTAAAAAGGAAATATTGACAAAGGAAATATTGAAAAAAAGAAATATTGACAAAAGGAAATATTGAAAAAAGGAAATATTGACAAAAGGAAATATTGACTGAAGGAAATATTGAAAAAGGAAATATTGACAAAAGGAAATATTGAAAAAAGGAAATCGAAGAAAAAGGAAATATTGAAAAAAGGAAATATTGACAAAAGGAAATATTGAAAAAAGGAAGTATAGAAAAAAGGAAATATTGAAAAAAGTAAGTATAGAAAAACTGGAAATATTGAAAAAAGGAAATATTGTAAAACGGAAATATTGAAAAAAGAAAGTATGGAAAAAAGGAAATATTGACAAAAATAAATATATTGACAAAAGGAAGTATAGAAAAAAGGAAGTTAGAAAAAAGAATATATTAAAAAAGGAAATAATAACAAAAGGAAATATTGAAAAAAGGAAATATTTAAAAAAGGAAATATTGAAAAAAGGAAATATTGAAAAAAGGAAATATTGACAAAAATAAATATATTGACAAAAGGAAATATTGAAAAAAGGAAGTATAGAAAAAAGGAAATAATCAAAAAAGAAAGTATGGAAAAAGTGGAAATATTGAAAAAAGGAAATATTGTAAAATGGAAATATTGAAAAAAGAAAGTATGGAAAAAAGGAATTATTGACAAAAATAAATATATTGACAAAAGGAAGTATAGAAAAAAGGAAGTTTAGAAAAAAGAATATATTAAAAAAGGAAATATTAACAAAAGGAAATATTGAAAAAAGGAAATATTTAAAAAAGGAAATATTGAAAAAAGGAAATATTGAAAAAAGGAAATATTGACAAAAATAAATATATTAACAAAAGGAAGTATAGAAAAAAGGAAATATTGAAAAAAAGAAATATTGAAATAGGATGTATAGAAAAAAGGAAATATTAATAAAGGAAATATTGACAAAAGGAAATATTGAAAAAAAGTAAATATTGAAAAAAGGAAATATAGAAAAAGGAAATAATGAATAAAGGAAATATTGAAAAAGGAAGTATAGAAAAAAGGAAATATTGAAAAAAGGAAGTATAAAATAAAGGAAATATTGAAAAAAGGAAATATTGAAAAAATGAAATTTTGAAAAATGGAAAAATTGAAAAAAGGAAATATTTACAAAAGGAAATATTGACAAAAGGAAGTATAGAAAAAAGGAAATATTGAAAAAAAAAGAAATATTGAAAAAAGGAAATATTGAAAAAAGGAAATATTAAAAAAAGGAAATATTGACAAGTGGAAATATTGACAAAAAGAAATATTGAAAAAAAGAAAAATTGACAAAAGAAAATCTTGACAAAAGGAAATATTGAAAAAAGGAAGTTTAGAAAAAGGAAATATTGAAAAAAGGAAATAATGACAAAAGGAAATATTGAATAAAAGTAAATATTGAAAAATGGAAATATAGAAAAAGGAAATAATGAATAAAGGAAATATTGGAAAAGGAAGTATAGAAAAAAGGAAATATTGAAAAAAGGAAGTATAGAAAAAAGGAATAATTGAAAAAAGGAAATATTGACAAAAGGAAAAATTGACAAAAGAAAATATTGACAAGAGGAAATATTAACAAACGGAAATATTGACAAATGGAAGTATTGACTAAAGGAATATGTGAAAAAAGAAATATTTGCAAAAGGAAGTATAGAAAAAAGGAAATATTGACAAAAGGAATTATTGAAAAAGGAAATATTGACAAAAGGAAATATTGAAAAAAGGAAATATTGAAAAAGGAAATATTGACAAAAGGAAGTATAGAAAAAAGGAAATATTGAAAAAAGGAAGTATAGAAAAAAGGAATAATAGAAAAAAGGAAATATTGACAAAAGGAAAAATTGACAAAAGAAAATATTGACAAGAGGAAATATTAACAAAAGGAAATATTGACAAATGGAAGTATTGACTAAAGGAATATGTGAAAAAAGAAAAATTTGCAAAAGGAAGTATAGAAAAAAGGAAATATTGACAAAAGGAATTATTGAAAAAGGAAATATTGACAAAAGGAAACATTGAAAATAGGAAATATTGAAAAAGGAAATATTGACAAAAGGAAGTATAGAAAAAAGGAATTATTGAATAAAGGAAGTATAGAAAAGAGGAAATATTGACAAAAGGAAATATTGACAAAAGGAAATATTGAAAAAAGGAAATATTGACAAAAGGAAATATTGAAAAAAGGAAATAATGAAAAAAGGAAATATTGGCAAAAGGAAATAATGACAAAAAAAATATTGAAAAAAGGAAGTATAGAAAAAAGGAAATATTAAAAAAAAGGAAATATTGACAAAAGGAAATATTGAAAAAAAAAATATTGACAAAAGGAAGTATATAACAAAGGAAATATTGAAAAAAGGAAATATTTACAAAAGGAAGTATAGAAAAAAGGAAATATTGAAAAAAGGAAATATTGACAAAAGGAAATATTTAAAAAGGAAATATTGAAAAAAGGAAATATTGAAAAAAGGAAATATTGAAAACAGGAAATATTGAAAAAAGGAAATATTGAAAAAAGAAATATGAAAAAAGGAAATATTGAAAAAATGAAATATTGACAAAAGGAAATATTGTAAAAAGGAAATATTGACAAAGGAAATATTGAAAAAAAGGAATATTTACAAAAGGAAATATTGAAAAAAGGAAATATTGACCAAAAGGAAATATTGACTGAAGGAAATATTGAAAAAAGGAAATGTTGACAAAAGGAAATATTGAAAAAAGGAAATTGAAGAAAAAGGAAATATTGACAAAAGGAAATATTGACAAAAGAAAAAATTTAAAAAAGGAAGTATAGAAAAAAGGAAATATTGAAAAAAGAAAGTATAGAAAAAGTGGAAATATTGAAAAAACGAAATATTGTAAAACGGAAATATTGAAAAATGGAAATATTGAAAAAAGAAAAAATGGAAAAAAGGAAATATTGACAAAAATAAATATATTGACAAAAGGAAGTATAGAAAAAAGGAAGTTTATAAAAAAGAATATATTAAAAAAGGAAATAATAACAAAAGGAAATATTGAAAAAAGGAAATATTTAAAAAAGGAAATATTGAAAAAAAGAAATATTGAAAAAAGGAAATATTGACAAAAATAAATATATTGACAAAAGGAAGTATAGAAAAAAGGAAATATTGAAAAAAAGAAATATTGAAAAAAGGATGTATAGAAAAAAGGAAATATTAAAAAAGGAAATATTGACAAAAGGAAATATTGAAAAAAGGAAATATTGACAAAGAAAATATTGACAAAAGGAAATATTGAAAAAAGGAAGTATAGAAAAAAGGAAATATTGAAAAAAGGAAGTATCAAATAAAGGAAATATTGAAAAAAGGAAATATTAAAAAAAATGAAATTTTGAAAAATGGAAAAGTTGAAAAAAGGAAATATTGACAAAAGGAAATATTGACAAAAGGAAGTATAGAAAAAAGGATATATTGAAAAAAAGGAAATATTGAAAAAATGAAATATTGAAAAAAGGAAATATTAAAAAAAGGAAATATTGACAAATGGAAATATTGACAAAATGAAATATTGAAAAAGAGAAAAATTGACAAAAGAAAATCTTGACAAAAGGAAATATTGAAAAAAGGAAGTTTTGAAAAAAGGAAATATTGAAAAAAGGAAATAATGACAAAAGGAAATATTGAAAAAAAGTAAATATTGAAAAAAGGAAATATAGAAAAAGGAAATAATGAAAAAAGGAAATATTGAAAAAGGAAGTATAGAAAAAAGGAAATATTGAAAAAAGGAAGTATAGAAAAAAGGAATAATTGAAAAAAGGAAATATTGACAAAAGGAAAAATTGACAAAAGAAAATATTGACAAGAGGAAATATTAAAAAAAGGAAATATTGACAAATGGAAATATTGATTAAAGGAATAATTGAATAAAGAAAAATTTGCAAAAGGAAGTATAGAAAAAAGGAAATATTGACAAAAGGAATTATTGAAAAAGGAAATATTGACAAAAGGAAATATTGAAAAAAGGAAATATTGAAAAAGGAAATATTGACAAAAGGAAGTATAGAAAAAAGGAAATATTGAAAAAAGGAAGTATAGAAAAAAGGAAATATTGAAATAAGGAAATATTGAAAAAAGGAAGTATAGAAAAAAGGAAATATTGAAAAAAGGAAATATAGAAAAAAAAAATTTTTGACATAAGTTAATATTGAAAAAAGGGGATATTGAAAAAAGGAAGTATAGAAAAAAGGAAATATTGAAAAAGGGAAATATTGAAAAAAGGAAATATTGAAAAAAGGAAATATTGACATAAGTAAATATTAAATAAAGGAAATATTGAATAAAAGAAATATTGACATAGGAAATATTGAAAAAAAGAAATATTGACAAAAGAATATAATAAAAAAAGGAAATATTGACAAAAGGAAATATTGAAAAAAGGAAGTCTAGAAAAAAGGGAATATTGATAATAGGAAATATTGAAAAAAAGGAAATATTGAAAAAAGGAAATATTGAAAAAAGGAAATTTTGAAAAAAGGAAATATTGAAAAAAGGAAATATTGAAAAAAGGAAATATTGAAAAAAGGAAGTATAGAAAAAAGGAAATATTGAAAAAAAGAAATATTGAAAAAAGGAAATATTGACATAAGTAAAGATTGAAAAAATGAAATATTGAATAAAGGAAATATTGACAAAGGAAATATTGAAAAAAAGAAATATTGACAAAAGGAAATATTGAAAAAAGGAAATATTGAAAAAAGGAAGTAGAGAAAAAAGGAAATATTGACAAGAGGAAATATTGAAAAAAGGAAATATTGACAAAAGGAAATATTGAAAAAAGAAAATATTGAAAAAAGAAATATTGACAAAAGGAAGCATACAAAATAGGAAATATTGAAAAAAGGAAATATTGACAAAAGGAAGTATAGAAAGAAGGAAATATTGAAAAAAGGTAATATTGACAAAAGGAAATATTGAAAAAAGGAAATATTGACAAAAGGAAATTTTGAGAAAAGAAAATATTGACAAAAGGAAATATTGACAAAATGAAATATTGACAAAAGGAAATATTGAAAAGAGAAAACATTGACAAAAGGTAATATTGACAAAAGGAAATATTGAAAAAAGGAAATATTGACAAAAGGAAAGATTGAAAAAAGGAAATAATGAAAAAAGGAAATATTGGCAAAAGGAAATATTGACAAAAAAAATATTGAAAAAAGGAAGTATAGAAAAAAGGAAATATTAAAAAAAGGAAATATTGACAAAAGGAAATATTGACGAAAGAAAATATTGAAAAAAGGAAATATTGAAAAAAAGAAATTTTGAAAAAAGGAAATATTGAAAAACACAGCAAAATTTTCATCAACAGCATTATTTTCTTCAATCAGCAATATTTTCGTCAACAGCAACATTTTCATCAACGGCAACATTTTCAACAACAGCAACATTTTAAACAATAGCAACATTTTCAACAACATTTGTATTTTCATGAATAGTAAAATTTTCAACAACAGCAACACTTTCATCAACAGCAACATTTTCGACAACAGCAAAATTTTATTCAACAGCAACATCTTCATTAACAGCAACATTTTCATGAACAGAAAAATTTTCATCAACAGCAACATTTTCAATAACAGTATATTTTCAACAACAGCAACATTTTCAACAACAGCAACATTTTCATCTAGAGCAACATTTTCAACAAGAGCAACATTTCCAACAAGAGCAACATTTTCAACAAGAGCAACATTGTACAGCACAGCAATATTTTCAACAAAATTAACATTTTCAACAACAGCAACATATTCAACAACAGCAAAATTTTCAACAACAGCAACTTTTTCAATTGCAGCAACATATTCAACAACAGCTAAATTTTAAACAACAGCAACATTTTCAATAACAGCAACATTTTCTACAAAAGCAACATTTTCATCAACAACAACATTTTCAACAAAAAAGCATTTTCAACAAGATCAACATTTTCAACAACTGTAACATTTTCTGCAACAGCAACATTTTCAACAACAGCAACATTTTTAACAACAGCAATATTTTCAACAAGAGCAAAATTTTCAACAACAGCAACGTTTTCAACAACAGCAACATTTTCGTCAATATCAACATTTTCATCAACAGCAACATTTTCTTCAACAGCAACATTGTCATCAATAACAACATTTTCATCAAAAGTAATATTTTTATAAACAGCAATAATTTCATTAACAACAACATTTTCATCAACGGCAATATTTTCAACAAAGGCAACAATTCAACAACAGCAACATATTCAAAAAAAGCATCATTTTCATCAATATCAACATTTTTTCAACAGCAACATTTTCTTCAACAGCAATATTTTCATGAAGAGCAACATTTTCATCAACAGCATCATTATCATCAAAAGTAACTTTTTCATAAACAGCAATATTTTCATCAACAGCAACATTTTCAACAACAGAAAATTTTCATCAACAGCAATATTTTCAACAACAGCAACATTATCAACTACAGCAACATTTTCAACAAGAGTAACATTTTCATCAACAGCAACATTTTCAACAATAGCCCTATTTTCAACAACAGCAATATTTTCAACAACATTAACATTTTCATCAACAGCGACATTTTCAACAACAGCAACATTTTCATCAACAGCAACATTTTCAAAAACAGCAACATTTTCAACAACAGCATGATTTTCAACAATAGCCAAATTTTCAGCAACAGCAACATTTTCAAAAACATTAACATTTTCATCAACAGCAACATTTTCAACAACAGCAACATTTTCATCAACAGCAACATTTTCATCAACAGCAACATTTTCATCAATAGCATTATTTTCATCAACAGCAACATTTTCATCAACAGCAATATTTTTAACAAGAGCAACATTTTCAACAACAGCAAAATTTTCATCAACAGCAACATTTTCAGCAACGATTTATTTTCAACAACAGCAACATTTTCAACAATAGCAACATTTTCATAAACAGCAACATTTTCATCAACAGCAACATTTTATTCAATAGCAATATTTTCGTCAACAGCAACATTTTCATCAACGGCAACATTTTCAACAACAGCAACATTTTCAACAATAGCAACATTTTCAACAACATTTATATTTTCATCAATAGTAAAAGTTTCAACAACAGCAACACTTTCATCAACAGCAACATTTTCAACAACAGCAACATTTTCATCGATAGCAAAATTTTAAACAAGAGACACATTTTCATTAACAGCAACATTTTCATCAACAGAAAATTTTTCATCAACAGCAACATTTTCAATAACAGTATATTTTCAACAACAGCAACATTTTCAACAACAGCAACATTTTCAACCACAGAAACATTTTAAACAACAGCAATATTTTTCAACAACAGCAACATTTTCAACTAGAGCAACATTTTCAACAAGAGCAACATTGTAAAACACAGCCACATTTTCAGCAACAGCGACATTTTCAACAAGAGCAACATATTCAACAACAGCAAAATTTTCAACAACTGCAACATTTTCAACAACAGCAACATTTTCAACAAGAGCAACATTGTAAAACACAGCAACGTTTTCAACAACAGTATATTTTCAACAACAGTATTATTTTCAAAAACAGCAACATTTTCAACTTGAGCAATCTTTTCAACAAGAGCAACATTTTCAACAAGGGCAACATTCTAAAACACAGCAACGTTTTCAACAACAGTACATTTTCAACAACAGCAAAAATTTCAACAACAGCAACCTTTTCAACATAAGCAACATTGTAAAACACAGCAACCTTTTCAACAACAGCAAAAATTCAACAACGGCAACATTTTAAACAACAGCAACGGTTTCCATTACAGCAACATTTTCAACATCAGCAACATTTTCAATAAAAGACACATTTTCTACAATAGCAACAATTTCCAACATTTTCAAAGACAGCAACATTTTCAACAACAACAACAGCAACATTTTCAACAACAACTACAGCAACAGTTTCTTTAACAACAACATTTTCAGCAACAGCAACATTTTCATCAACAGCAACTTTTTCATCAACAGCAACATTTTCAACAACAGCAACATTATCAATAATAGCAACATTTTCAACAACATTAATATTTTCATCAACAGCAACATTTTAACAACAGCAACATTTTCATCAACAGCAACATATTCATCAACAACAACATTTTCGACAACAGCAAAATTTTAATCAACAGCAACATTTTCAATAACAGTATATTTCCAACATCAGCAACATTTTCAACAACAGCAACATTTTCATCAACAGCAACATTTTCATCAATAGCAATATTTTCATCAACAGCAACATTTTCATCAACAGCAATATTTTTAACAAGAGCAACATTTTCAACAACAGCAAAATTTTCATCAACAGTTACATTATCAGCAACGATTCATATTCAACAATAGCAACATTTTCAACAATAGCAACATTTTCATAAACAGCAACATTTTCATCAACAGCAACATTTCTTCAATAGCAATATTTTCGTCAACAGCAACATTTTCATCAACGGCAATATTTTCAACAACAGCAACATTTTCATCAATAGCAACATTTTCAACAACATTTATATTTTCATCAATAGTAAAAGTTTCAACAACAGCAACACTTTCATCAACAGTAACATTTTCATCAACAGCAACATTTTTATCAACAGCAAAATTTTAAACAACAGCAACATTTTCAATTACAGCAACATTTTAATCAACAGAAAATTTTTCATCAACAGCAACATTTTCAATTACAGTATATTTTCAACAACAGCAACATTTTCAACAACAGCAACATTTTCAACCACAGCAACATTTTAAACAACAGCATTATTTTCAACAACAGCAACATTTTCAACTAGAGCAACATTATCAACAAGAGCAACATTTTCAACAAGAGCAACATTGTAAAACACAGCAACATTTTCAACAAAAGCGACATTTTCAACAAGAGCAACATATTCAACAACAGCAAAATTTTCAACAACTGCAACATTTTCAACAACAGCAACATTTTCTACAATAGCAACATTTTAAACTAGAGCAACATTTTCAACAAGAGCAACATTGTAAAACACAACAACGTTTTCAACAACAGTACATTTTCAACAACAGTATTATTTTCAAAAACAGCAACATTTTCAACTAGAGCAACCTTTTCAACAAGAGCAACATTTTCAACAAGGGCAACATTGTAAAACACAGCAACGTTTTCAACAACAGTACATTTTCAACAACAGCAAAATTTTCAACAACAGCAACCTTTTCAACATAAGCAACATTGTAAAACACAGCAACCTTTTCAACAACAGCAAAAATTCAACTACAGCAACATTTTAAACAAAAGCAACGATTTCCATTACAGCAACATTTTCAACATCAGCAACATTTTCAATAAAAGACACATTTTCTACAACATCTACAATTTCCAACATTTTCAAAGACAGCAACATTTTCAACAACAACAACAGCAACATTTTCAACAACAACTACAGCAACAGATTCTTTAACAACAACATTTTCAACATGAGCAACATTTTCAAAAACAGCAACATTTTCAAATGCAGAACCATTTTCAACAACAGCACATTTTCATCAACAGCAACATTTTCAACCATAGCAACATTTTCATCAACAGCAACATTTTCAACAACAGAAAAATTTTCATCAACAGCAACATTTTCAACAACAGAAAAATTTTCAATAACAGCAACATTTTTAACAACAGCATTATTTTCAACTATAGCCAAATTTTCAGCAACAGCAACATTTTAAATAACATTAACATTTTCATCAAAAGAAACATTGTCAACAACAGCAACATTTTCATCAACAGCAACATTTTCATGAACAGCAACATTTTCATCAATAGCAATATTTTCATCAACAGCAATTTTTCATCAACAGCAACATTTTCATCAACAGCAACATTTTCATCAACAACAAAATTTTCGTCAACAGCAACATTTTCATCAACGATTCATTTTCAACAACAGCAACAATTTCAACAATAGCCAAAATTTCATAAACAGCAACATTTTCATCAACAGCAACATTTTCTTCAATAGCAATATTTTCGTCAACAGCAACATTTTCATCAACGGCAGCATTTTCACTAACAGAAACATTTTCAACAATAGCAACCTTTTCAACAACATTTAGATTTTCATCAATAGTAACATTTTCAACAACAGCAACACTTTCATCAACAGCAACATTTTCATCAACAGCAACATTTTCATCAACAGCAACATTTTCATCAACAGCAAAATTTTAAACAAAAGCAATATTTTCATTAACAGCACCATTTTCATCAACAGAAAATTTTTCATCAACAGCAACATTTTAATAACAGCACCATTTTTAACCACAGTAACATTTTAAACAACAGCATTATTTTCAAATACAGCAACATTTTCAACTAGAGCACCATTTTCAACAAAAGCAACATTTTCAACAAGAGCAACATTGTAAAACACAGCAATATTTTCAACAACAGCAACATTTTCTACAACAGTTTCATATTCAACAACAGCAAAATTTTAAAAAACTGCAACATTTTAACAACAGCAACATTTTCTACAATAGCAATATTTTCATCAACAACAACATTTTCAACAAAGCAACATTTTCAACAAAACCAATATTTTCAACAACAGACACATTTTCTACAACAGCAACATTTTCAACAACAGCAACATTTTTAACAACAGCAATATTTTCAACAAGAGCAACATTTTCAATAACAGCAACGTTTTCAACAACAGCAACATTTTCATCAATATCAACATTTTCATTAACAGCAACATTTTCTTCAACTGCAACATTTTCATCAACGGCAACATTTTATTCAACAGCAACATTTTCATCAACAGCAACAGCAACATTCTCATCAACAGCAACCTTTTCATCAACAACAACATTTTTATGAACTGCAAATTTTTCATCAACAGCAATATTTTCATCAGCAGCAACATTTTCATAAACAGCAAAATTTTCATCAACAGCAACGTTTTCAACAACAGTACATTTTCAACAACAGCAAAATTTTCAACACCAGCAACATTTTAAACTAGAGCAACATTTTAAACGGGAGCAACATTTTCAACATGAGCAACATTGTAAAACACAGCAACATTTTCAACAACAGCAACATTTTTAACAACAGTACATTTTCAACAACAGCAACATTTTCAACAACAGCAACATTTTAAACAACAGCAACTGTTTCCATTACAGCAACATTTTCAACATCAGTAACAATTTCAATAAAAGACACATTTTCTACAACAGCAATATTTTCAAAAACAGCAACATTTTTTACAACAGCAACATTTTCAACAAATGCAACATTTTCAACAACAGCAATATTTTCAACAGCAGCAACATTTTCATCAACAGCAACACTTTCATCAACAGCAACATTTTCATCAACAGCAAAATTTTAAACAACAGCAACATTTTCATTAACAGCAACATTTTCATCAACAGAAAATTTAACATCAACAGCAACATTTTCAATAACAGTATATTTTCAACAACAGCAACATTTTCAACAACAGCAACGTTTTCAACCACAGCAACATTTTAAACAACAGCGTCATTTTCAACAACAGCAACATTTTCAACAAGAGCAACATTTTCAACAAAGCAACATTTTCAACAAGATCAACATTTTCAAAAACAGACACATTTTCTACAACAGCAACATTTTCAACAACAGCAACATTTTTTACAACAGCAATATTTTCAACAAGAGCAACATTTTCAACAACAGCAACGTTTTCAACAACAGCAACATTATCATCAATATCAACATTTTCATCAACAGCAACATTTTCATCAACAGCAATATTGTCATCAACAACAACATTTTCATCAATAGTAACATTTTCAACAACAGCAACATTTTCAACAACAGCAACATTTTAAAGTACAGCAACATTTTCAACAGCAGCAACATTTTCAACAACAACATTTTCAACAATAGCAACATTTTCAACAACATTAAAGTTTTCATCAATAGTAACATTTTCAACAACAGCAACACTTTCATCAACAGCAACATTTTCATCAACAGCAACATTTTCATCAACAGCAACACTTTCATCAACAGCAAAATTTTAAACAACACAACATTTTCATTAACAGCAACAGTTTCATCAACAGAAAATTTAACATCAACAGCAACATTTTCAATAAGAGTATAATTTCAACAACAGCAACATTTTCAACAACAGCAACATTTTCACCCACAGCAACATTTTAAACAACAGCATCATTTTCAACAACAGCAACATTTTCAACTAGAGCAACATTTTCAACAACAGCAATATTTTAAACAACAGCAACATTTTCAACAGCAGCAACATTTTCAACAACAACATTTTCAACAATAGCAACATTTTCAACAACATTAATATTTTCATCAATAGTAATATTTTCAACGACAGCAACACTTTCATCAACAGCAACATTTTCATCAACAGCAACATTTTCATCAACAGCAACATTTTCATCAACAGCAAAATTTTAAACAACAGCAACATTTTCATTAACAGCAACAGTTTCATCAAGGGAAAATTTAACATCAACAGCAACATTTTCAATATTAGTATATTTTCAAGAACAGCAACAATTTCAACAACAGCAACATTTTCACCCACAGCAACATTTTAAACAACAGCATCATTTTCAACAACAGCAACATTTTCAACTAGAGCAACATTTTCAACAAGAGCAACATTTTCAACAAGAGAAACATTGTAAAACACAGAAACATTTCCAACAACAGCAACATTTTCAACAACAGCAACATATTCAACAACAGCAAAATTTTCAACAACAGCAACATTATCATCAACAGCAACATTTTCTACAATAGCAATATTTTCATCAACAACAACATTTTCAACAAAGCAACATTTTCAACAAGATCAACATTTTCAACAACAGACACATTTTCAACAACAGCAACATTTTCAACAACAGCAACATTTTTAACAACAGCAATATTTACAACAAGAGCAACATTTTCAACAACAGCAACGTTTTCAACAACAGCAACATATCAACAACAGCAACATTTTTAACAACAGCAACATTTTCATCAACAGCAACATTTTAAACAACAGCAACATTTTCAACAGCAGCAACATTTTCAACAACAACATTTTCAACAACAGCAACGTTTTCAACAACGTCAACATTTTCAACAACAGACACATTTTCTACAACATCAAATATTTCAACAACATTAACATTTTCAAATACAGCAACATTTTAAACAACAGAAACATTTTCCACAACAGCAATATTTTCATCAACAGCAACATTTTATCAACACCAACATTTTCATCAACAGCAACATTTTCAACAATAATACATTTTTAAAAACAGCAACATTTTCAACAATAGCAACTGTTTCATTAACAGCAATAATTTCAACAACTTCAATATTTTCAACAACAGCAACATTTTCAACGACATCTACTTTTTCAACAACAGACACATTTTCTACAACAGCACCTTTTCAACACCAGCAACATTTTCAAATACAGCAACATTTTCAACAACAGCAACTGTGTCATTAACAGCAACATTTTCAACAACAGCAACATTTTCAAGATTAGCAATTTTTTCAACAACATCAACATTTTCAACAAGAGCGAAACTTTCAACAAGAGCAACATTGTATAACACAGCAACATTTTCAACACAAGTAAAATTTTTAAAAGCAGCAACATTTTCAACAACAGCAACATTTTCAACAACATCAACATTTTCAACAACAGCAACATTTTTTATAACAGCAACATTTTCAATAACAGCAACATTTTCAACAACAGCAACTGTTTCATTAACAGACACATTTTCTACAACAGCACCTTTTCAACAAAAGCAACATTTTTTACAACAGCAACATTTTCAACAAATGCAACATATCAACAACAGCAACCATTTACACAACAGCAACATTTTCATCTACATCAACATTTTCATCAACAGCAACATTTTTTTCAACAGCAACATTTTCATGAACAGCAACATTTTCATCAACAGCATCATTTTCATCAAAAGTAACTTTTTCATAAACAGCAATTATTTCATCAACAGAACATTTTCATCAACTCTAACATTTTCATCAACAGCAACATTTTCATCAATAGCAACATTTTCAACAACATCAACATTTTCAACTAGAGCAACATTTATAACAAGAGCAACATTTTGAACAACAGCAATATTATCAACAACAGAACCATTTTTACAACAGCAACATTTTCAACAACAGCAACATTTTAAAAACATTAACATTTTCATCAAAAGCAACATTTTAAACAACATCAACATTTTCATCAACAGCAACATTTTAAACAACAGCAACTGTTTCCATTACAGCAACATTTTCAACATCAGTAACAATTTCAATAAAAGACACATTTTCTACAACAGCAATATTTTCAAAAACAGCAACATTTTTTACAACAGCAACATTTTCAACAAATGCAACATTTTCAACAACAGCAATATTTTCAACAGCAGCAACATTTTCATCAACAGCAACACTTTCATCAACAGCAACATTTTCATCAACAGCAAAATTTTAAACAACAGCAACATTTTCATTAACAGCAACATTTTCATCAACAGAAAATTTAACATCAACAGCAACATTTTCAATAACAGTATATTTTCAACAACAGCAACATTTTCAACAACAGCAACGTTTTCAACCACAGCAACATTTTAAACAACAGCGTCATTTTCAACAACAGCAACATTTTCAACAAGAGCAACATTTTCAACAAAGCAACATTTTCAACAAGATCAACATTTTCAAAAACAGACACATTTTCTACAACAGCAACATTTTCAACAACAGCAACATTTTTTACAACAGCAATATTTTCAACAAGAGCAACATTTTCAACAACAGCAACGTTTTCAACAACAGCAACATTATCATCAATATCAACATTTTCATCAACAGCAACATTTTCATCAACAGCAATATTGTCATCAACAACAACATTTTCATCAATAGTAACATTTTCAACAACAGCAACATTTTCAACAACAGCAACATTTTAAAGTACAGCAACATTTTCAACAGCAGCAACATTTTCAACAACAACATTTTCAACAATAGCAACATTTTCAACAACATTAAAGTTTTCATCAATAGTAACATTTTCAACAACAGCAACACTTTCATCAACAGCAACATTTTCATCAACAGCAACATTTTCATCAACAGCAACACTTTCATCAACAGCAAAATTTTAAACAACACAACATTTTCATTAACAGCAACAGTTTCATCAACAGAAAATTTAACATCAACAGCAACATTTTCAATAAGAGTATAATTTCAACAACAGCAACATTTTCAACAACAGCAACATTTTCACCCACAGCAACATTTTAAACAACAGCATCATTTTCAACAACAGCAACATTTTCAACTAGAGCAACATTTTCAACAACAGCAATATTTTAAACAACAGCAACATTTTCAACAGCAGCAACATTTTCAACAACAACATTTTCAACAATAGCAACATTTTCAACAACATTAATATTTTCATCAATAGTAATATTTTCAACAACAGCAACACTTTCATCAACAGCAACATTTTCATCAACAGCAACATTTTCATCAACAGCAACATTTTCATCAACAGCAAAATTTTAAACAACAGCAACATTTTCATTAACAGCAACAGTTTCATCAAGGGAAAATTTAACATCAACAGCAACATTTTCAATATTAGTATATTTTCAAGAACAGCAACAATTTCAACAACAGCAACATTTTCACCCACAGCAACATTTTAAACAACAGCATCATTTTCAACAACAGCAACATTTTCAACTAGAGCAACATTTTCAACAAGAGCAACATTTTCAACAAGAGAAACATTGTAAAACACAGAAACATTTCCAACAACAGCAACATTTTCAACAACAGCAACATATTCAACAACAGCAAAATTTTCAACAACAGCAACATTATCATCAACAGCAACATTTTCTACAATAGCAATATTTTCATCAACAACAACATTTTCAACAAAGCAACATTTTCAACAAGATCAACATTTTCAACAACAGACACATTTTCAACAACAGCAACATTTTCAACAACAGCAACATTTTTAACAACAGCAATATTTACAACAAGAGCAACATTTTCAACAACAGCAACGTTTTCAACAACAGCAACATATCAACAACAGCAACATTTTTAACAACAGCAACATTTTCATCAACAGCAACATTTTAAACAACAGCAACATTTTCAACAGCAGCAACATTTTCAACAACAACATTTTCAACAACAGCAACGTTTTCAACAACGTCAACATTTTCAACAACAGACACATTTTCTACAACATCAAATATTTCAACAACATTAACATTTTCAAATACAGCAACATTTTAAACAACAGAAACATTTTCCACAACAGCAATATTTTCATCAACAGCAACATTTTATCAACACCAACATTTTCATCAACAGCAAATTTTTCATCAACAGCAACATTTTCAACAATAATACATTTTTAAAAACAGCAACATTTTCAACAATAGCAACTGTTTCATTAACAGCAATAATTTCAACAACTTCAATATTTTCAACAACAGCAACATTTTCAACGACATCTACTTTTTCAACAACAGACACATTTTCTACAACAGCACCTTTTCAACACCAGCAACATTTTCAAATACAGCAACATTTTCAACAACAGCAACTGTGTCATTAACAGCAACATTTTCAACAACAGCAACATTTTCAAGATTAGCAATTTTTTCAACAACATCAACATTTTCAACAAGAGCGAAACTTTCAACAAGAGCAACATTGTATAACACAGCAACATTTTCAACACAAGTAAAATTTTTAAAAGCAGCAACATTTTCAACAACAGCAACATTTTCAACAACATCAACATTTTCAACAACAGCAACATTTTTTATAACAGCAACATTTTCAATAACAGCAACATTTTCAACAACAGCAACTGTTTCATTAACAGACACATTTTCTACAACAGCACCTTTTCAACAAAAGCAACATTTTTTACAACAGCAACATTTTCAACAAATGCAACATATCAACAACAGCAACCATTTACACAACAGCAACATTTTCATCTACATCAACATTTTCATCAACAGCAACATTTTTTTCAACAGCAACATTTTCATGAACAGCAACATTTTCATCAACAGCATCATTTTCATCAAAAGTAACTTTTTCATAAACAGCAATTATTTCATCAACAGAACATTTTCATCAACTCTAACATTTTCATCAACAGCAACATTTTCATCAATAGCAACATTTTCAATAACATCAACATTTTCAACTAGAGCAACATTTATAACAAGAGCAACATTTTGAACAACAGCAATATTATCAACAACAGAACCATTTTTACAACAGCAACATTTTCAACAACAGCAACATTTTAAAAACATTAACATTTTCATCAAAAGCAACATTTTAAACAACATCAACATTTTCATCAACAGCAACATTTTCATCAACAGCGACTTTTTCAAAAACAGAAATATTTTCAGCAACAAAAACATTTTCAATAACATTAACATTTTTATCAATACCAACATTTTCAACAACAGCAACATTTTCATCAACAGCAACATTTTCATCAACAGCAACATTCTCATCAATTGCAATATTTTCATGAACAGCAACATTTTCATCAACAGCATCATTTTCATCAAAAGTAACTTTTTCATAAACAGCAATTATTTCATCAACAGCAACTTTTTCATCAACTGCAACATTTTCAACAACAGCAACATTTTCATCAATAGCAACATTTTCAACAACAGCAACATTTTCAACTAGAGCAACATTTATAACAAGAGCAACATTTTGAACAACAGCAATATTATCAACAACAGAACCATTTTTACAACAGCAACATTTTCAACAACAGCAACATTTTAAAAACATTAACATTTTCATCAACAGCAACATTTTAAACAACATCAACATTTTCATCAACAGCAACATTTTCATCAACAGCGACGTTTTCAAAAACAGAAATATTTTCAGCAACAGCAACATTTTCAATAACATTAACATTTTTATCAATACCAACATTTTCAACAACAGCAACATTTTCATCAACAGCAACATTTTCATCAACAGCAACATTCTCATCAATTGCAATATTTTCATCAACAGCAACATTTTCATCAACAGCAACTCTTTCATCAACAGCAACATTTTCATCAACAGCAAAATTTTTTATCAACAGCAACATCTCCAACAACAGCAACATGTTCAACAACAGCATAATTTTCATCAAGAGCCAAATTTTCAGCAACAGCAACATTTTCAATAACATTAACATTTTCATCAATACCAACATTTTCAACAACAGCAACATTTTCATCAACAGCAACATTTTCATCAACAGCAAAATTCTCATCAAATTCAATATTTTCATCAACCGCAACATTTTCATCAACAGCAACTCTTTCATCAACAGCAAAATTTTCATCAAAAGCAACATATCCAACAACAGTTTATTTTCAACAACAGCAAATTTTCATCAACAGCAACATTTTTATCAACAGCAACATTTTCATCAACAGCAACATTTTCATCAACAGCAACAGCAACATTTTCATCAACAGTAACATTTTTATCAACTGCAAATTTTTCATCACCATCAACATTTTTATCAACTGCAACATTTTCAACAACAGCAACATTTTCAACAATAGCAACATTTTCAACAACATGATTATTTTCATCTACAGTAACATTTTCAACAACAGCAACAACTTCATCAACAGCAACATTTTCATCAACAGCCACATTTTCATCAAAAGAAACAATTTCATCAACAGCAACATTTTCATCAACAGCAACATTTTCATTAACAGCAAAATTCTCATCAACAGAAACGTTTTCAACAACAGTACATTTTCAACAACAGCAACATTTTCAACAACAGCAACATTTTAAACTAGAGCAACATTTTTAACAGGAGCAACATTTTCAACATGAGTAACATTGTAAAACACAGCAAAATTTTCACCAAACACAACATTTTCAACAACAGCAACATTTTCAACAACAGCAACATTTTAAACAACAGCAACTGTTACCATTAAAGCAACATTTTCAACATCAGCAACAATTTCAATAAAAGACACATTTTCTTCAACATCAACATTTTCAAAAACAGCAACATTTTTTACAACAGCAACATTTTCAACAAATGCAACGTTTTCAACAACAGCAATATTTTCAACAGCAGCACCATTTTCATCAACATCAACATTTTCATCAACAGCCACATTTTCTTCAACAAAAATATTTTCATGAACAGCAACATTTTCATCAACAGCAACATTTTCAACAACAGCAACATTTTCAACAACAGCAACATTTTAAACAACAGCAACTGTTTCCATTAAAGCAACATTTTCAACATCAGCAACAATTTCAATAAAAGACACCTTTTCTACAACATCAACATTTTCAACAACAGACACATTTTCTACAACAGCACCTTTTAAACAACAGCAACATTTTTTACAACAGCAACATTTTCAACAAATGCAACATTTTCATCAACATCAACATTTTCATCAACAGCAAAATTTTCTTCAACAGCAACATATATTAATCAAGAGCAACATTTTCATCAACAGCATCATTTTCATCATAACTAACTTTTTCATTAACAGCAATATTTTCAACAACAGCAACATTTTCATCAAAAGCAAAATTTTCAACAACAGCAACATTTTCAACTAGAGCAACATTTTTAACAAGAGCAACATTTTGAACAACAGCAACATTAAAACAACAGAACCATTTTTAAAACAGCAACATTTTCAACAACAGCAACATTTTCAACAATAGCCATATTTTTAGCAACATCAACATTTTCAAAAACATTTACATTTTCATCAACAGCAACATTTTCATCAACAGCAACATTTTCAACAACAGTTCATTTTCAACAACAGCAAAATTTTCAACAACAGCAACATTTTCATATAACAGCAACATTTTCATCAACAGCAAAATTTTCATCAAGAGCAACATTTTTATCAACGGCAGCATTTTCAACTACAGCAACATTTTACACAACAGCAAATTTTCATCAACAGCAAAATTATCAACTACAGCAACATTTCCATCAACTCCTACATTTTCATTAACAGCAGCATTTTCAACAACAGGCACATTTTCAACAACTGCAACATTTTTATCAACAGCAACATTTTCAACAAAATCAATATTTTCATCAACAGCAACCTTTTCAACAACAGCAACGTTTTCAACAACAGCAACATTTTCATCAATATCAACATTTTCATCAACAGCAACATTTTCTTCATCAGCAACATTTTCATGAACAGAAACATTTTCATCAACAGCAACATTGTCATCAACAACAACAATTTCATCAAAAGAAATATTTTCATAAACAGCAACATTGTCATCAACAACAACAATTTCATCAAAAGAAATATTTTCATAAACAGCAATATTTTCATCAACAGCAACTTTTTCATAAACAGCAATATTTCCAACAACAGCAACATTTTCTTCAACAGCATCATTTTCATCAAAAGTAACTTTTTCATAAACAGCAATATTTCCAACAACAGCAACCTTTTCATCAACAGCAACATTTTCAACAACAGAACAATTTTCAATAACAGCAACATTTTCAACAACTGGAACATTTTCAACAACAGCAACATTTTTAACAACAGCAACATTTTCAACAACAGCATCATTTCAAGAACATCAACATTTTCAACAACAGCAAATTTTCATCAACAGCAACATTTTTATCAACAGAAACATTTTCATCAACAGCAACATTTTCATCAACAGCAACAGCAACGTTTTCATCAACAGCAACATTTTCATCAACAGTAACATTTTTATCAACTGCAAATTTTTCATCACCATCAACATTTTTATCAACTGCAACATTTTCAACAACAGCAACATTTTCAACAAGAGCAACATTTTCAACAACATGATTATTTTCATCTACAGTAACATTTTCAACAACAGCAACAACTTCATCAACAGCAACATTTTCATCAACAGCCACATTTTCATCAATAGAAACAATTTCATCAACAGCAACATTTTCATCAACAGCAACATTTTCATTAACAGCAAAATTCTCATCAACAGAAACGTTTTCAACAACAGTACATTTTCAACAACAGCAACATTTTCAACACCAGCAACATTTTAAACTAGAGCAACATTTTTAACAGGAGCAACATTTTCAACATGAGTAACATTGAAAAACAAAGCAACATTTTCACCAAACACAACATTTTCAACAACAGCAACATTTTCAACAACAGCAACATTTTCAACAACAGCAACATTTTAAACAACAGCAACTGTTTCCATTAAAGCAACATTTTCAACATCAGCAACAATTTCAATAAAAGACACATTTTCTACAACATCAACATTTTCAAAAACAGCAACATTTTTTACAACAGCAACATTTTCAACATATGCAACATTTTCAACAACAGCAATATTTTCAACAGCAGCACCAGTTTCATCAACATCATTATTTTCATCAACAGCCACATTTTCTTCAACAAAAATATTTTCATGAACAGCAACATTTTCATCAACAGCAACATTTTCAACAACAGCAACATTTTCAACAACAGCAATATTTTAAACAACAGCAACTGTTTCCATTAAAGCAACATTTTCAACATCAGCAACAATTTCAATAAAAGACACATTTTCTACAACATCAACATTTTCAAAATTAGCAACATTTTCAACAACATCAACATTTTCAACAACATCAACATTTTCAACAACAGACACATTTTCTACAACAGCACCTTTTAAACAACAGCAACATTTTTTACAACAGCAACATTTTCAACAAATGCAACATTTTCATCAACATCAACATTTTCATCAACAGCAAAATTTTCTTCAACAGCAACATTTTCATCAAGAGCAACATTTTCATCAACAGCATCATTTTCATCATAACTAACTTTTTCATTAACAGCAATATTTTCAACAACAGCAACATTTTCATCAAAAGCAAAATTTTCAACAACAGCAACATTTTCAACTAGAGCAACATTTTTAACAAGAGCAACATTTTGAACAACAGCAACATTAAAACAACAGAACCATTTTTAAAACAGCAACATTTTCAACAACAGCAACATTTTCAACAATAGCCATATTTTCAGCGTCATCAACATTTTCAAAAACATAAACATTTTCATCAACAGCAACATTTTCATCAACAGCAACATTTTCAACAACAGTTCATTTTCAACAACAGCAAAATTTTCAACAACAGCAACATTTTCATATAACAGCAATATTTTCATCATCAGCAAAATTTTCATCAAGAGGAACATTTTTATCAACCGCAGCATTTTCAACTACAGCAACATTTTACACAACAGCAAATTTTCATCAACAGCAAAAGACACATTTTCTACAACATCAACATTTTCAAAAACAGCAACATTTTTTACAACAGCAACATTTTCAACATATGCAACATTTTCAACAACAGCAATATTTTCAACAGCAGCACCATTTTCATCAACATCATTATTTTCATCAACAGCCACATTTTCTTCAACAAAAATATTTTCATGAACAGCAACATTTTCATCAACAGCAACATTTTCAACAACAGCAACATTTTCAACAACAGCAATATTTTAAACAACAGCAACTGTTTCCATTAAAGCAACATTTTCAACATCAGCAACAATTTCAATAAAAGACACATTTTCTACAACATCAACATTTTCAAAATTAGCAACATTTTCAACAACATCAACATTTTCAACAACATCAACATTTTCAACAACAGACACATTTTCTACAACAGCACCTTTTAAACAACAGCAACATTTTTTACAACAGCAACATTTTCAACAAATGCAACATTTTCATCAACATCAACATTTTCATCAACAGCAAAATTTTCTTCAACAGCAACATTTTCATCAAGAGCAACATTTTCATCAACAGCATCATTTTCATCATAACTAACTTTTTCATTAACAGCAATATTTTCAACAACAGCAACATTTTCATCAAAAGCAAAATTTTCAACAACAGCAACATTTTCAACTAGAGCAACATTTTTAACAAGAGCAACATTTTGAACAACAGCAACATTAAAACAACAGAACCATTTTTAAAACAGCAACATTTTCAACAACAGCAACATTTTCAACAATAGCCATATTTTCAGCGTCATCAACATTTTCAAAAACATTAACATTTTCATCAACAGCAACATTTTCATCAACAGCAACATTTTCAACAACAGTTCATTTTCAACAACAGCAAAATTTTCAACAACAGCAACATTTTCATATAACAGCAATATTTTCATCATCAGCAAAATTTTCATCAAGAGGAACATTTTTATCAACCGCAGCATTTTCAACTACAGCAACATTTTACACAACAGCAAATTTTCATCATCAGCAAAATTATCAACTACAGCAACATTTCCATCAACTCCTACATTTACATTAACAGCAGCATTTTCAACAACAGGCACATTTTCAACAACTGCAACATTTTTATCAACAGCAACATTTTCAACAAAATCAATATTTTCATCAACATCAACCTTTTCAACAACAGCAACGTTTTCAACAACAGCAACATTTACATCAATATCAACATTTTCATCAATATCAACATTTTCTTCAACAGCAACATTTTCGTGAACAGAAACATTTTCATCAACAGCAACATTGTCATCAACAACAACAATTTCATCAAAAGAAATATTTTCATAAACAGCAATATTTTCATCAACAACAACATTTTCATCAACAGCAACATTTTCAACAATGGCATCAATTCAAAAACAGCTTTATATTCAAAAACAGCAACATTTTCATCAACTTCAACATTTTTTCAACAGCAACATTTTCTTCAACAGCATCATTTTCATCAAAAGTAACTTTTTCATAAACAGCAATATTTCCAACAACAGCAACCTTTTCATCAACAGCAACATTTTTAACAACAGAACAATTTTCAATAACAGCATCATTTTCAACAACTGGAACATTTTCAACAACAGCAACATTTTTAACAACAGCAACATTTTCAACAACAGCATCATTTCAACAACATTAACATTTTCACCAACAGCAACATTTTCAACATATGCAACATTTTCAACAACAGCAATATTTTCAACAGCAGCACCATTTTCATCAACATAATTATTTTCATCAACAGCCACATTTTCTTCAACAAAAATATTTTCATGAACAGCAACATTTTCATCAACAGCAACAATTTCAATAAAAGACACATTTTCTACAACATCAACATTTTCAAAATTAGCAACATTTTCAACAACATCAACATTTTCAACAACATCAACATTTTCAACAACAGACACATTTTCTACAACAGCACCTTTTAAACAACAGCAAAATTTTCTTCAACAGCAACATTTTCATCAAGAGCAACATTTTCATCAACAGCATCATTTTCATCATAACTAACTTTTTCATTAACAGCAATATTTTCAACAACAGCAACATTTTCATCAAAAGCAAAATTTTCAACAACAGCAACATTTTCAACTAGAGCAACATTTTTAACAAGAGCAACATTTTGAACAACAGAAACATTAAAACAACAGAACCATTTTTAAAACAGCAACATTTTCAACAACAGCAACATTTTCAACAATAGCCATATTTTCAGCGTCATCAACATTTTCAAAAACATTTACATTTTCATCAACAGCAACATTTTCATCAACAGCAACATTTTCAACAACAGTTCATTTTCAACAACAGCAACATTTTCAACAACAGCAACATTTTCATATAACAGCAATATTTTCATCATCAGCAATATTTTCATCATCAGCAAAATTTTCATCAAGAGGAACATTTTTATCAACCGCAGCATTTTCAACTACAGCAACATTTTACACAACAGCAAATTTTCATCAACAGCAAAATTATCAACTACAGCAACATTTCCATCAACTCCTACATTTTCATTAACAGCAGCATTTTCAACAACAGGCACATTTTCAACAACTGCAACATTTTTATCAACAGCAACATTTTCAACAAAATCAATATTTTCATCAACATCAACCTTTTCAACAACAGCAACGTTTTCAACAACAGCAACATTTTCATCAATATCAACATTTTCATCAATATCAACATTTTCTTCAACAGCAACATTTTCGTGAACAGAAACATTTTCATCAACAGCAACATTGTCATCAACAACAACATTTTCATCAACAGCAACATTTTCAACAATGGCATCAATTCAAAAACAGCTTTATATTCAAAAACAGCAACATTTTCATCAACTTCAACATTTTTTCAACAGCAACATTTTCTTCAACAGCATCATTTTCATCAAAAGTAACTTTTTCATAAACAGCAATATTTCCAACAACAGCAACCTTTTCATCAACAGCAACATTTTCAACAACAGAACAATTTTCAATAACAGCATCATTTTCAACAACTGGAACATTTTCAACATCAGCAACATTTTTAACAACAGAAACATTTTCAACAACAGCATCATTTCAACAACATTAACATTTTCACCAACAGCAACATTTTCAATATAAGAAACGTTTTCATCAACAGCAACATTTCATCAACAGCAATGTTTTCATCAACAGCAACATTTTCATCAACAGCAACATTTTCATCAACAGCAACATTTTCATCAACAGCAACATTTTCATCAACAGCAACAGCAACATTTTCATCAACAGCAACATTTTCATCAACAGCAACATTTTTATCAACTGCAAATTTTTCATCACCATCAGGATTTTTATCAACTGCAACATTTTCAACTACAGGAACATTTTCAACAAGAGCAACATTTTCAACAACATTATTATTTTTTTCTACAGTAACATTTTCAACAACACAAACATTTTCATCAATAGAAACATTTTCATCAACAGCAACATTTACATCAAAAGCAACATTTTCATCAACAGCAACATTTTCATAAACAGCAAAATTTTCATCAACAGCAACGTTTTCAACAACAGTACATTTTCAACAACAGCAAAATTTTCAACACCAGCAACATTTTAAACTAGAGCAACATTTTAAACGGGAGCAACATTTTCAACATGAGCAACATTGTAAAACACAGTAACATTTTCAACAACAGCAACTTTTTTAACAACAGTACATTTTTAACAACAGCAACATTTTCAACAACAGCAACATTTTAAACAACAGCAACTGTTTCCATTACAGCAACATTTTCAACATCAGCAACAATTTCAATAAAGGACACATTTTCTACAACAGCAATATTTTCAAAAAAAGCAACATTTTTTACAACAGCAACATTTTCAACAAATGCAACATTTTCAACAACAGCAACATTTTCAACAACAGCAACATATCAACAACAGCAACATTTTTAACAACAGCAACATTTTCATCAACAGCAACATTTTAAACAACAGCAACATTTTCAACAACAGCAACATTTTCAACAACAACAGTTTCAACAACAGCAACGTTTTCAACAACGTCAACGTTTTCAACAACAGACACATTTTCTACAACATCAAATATTTCTACAACATTAACATTTTCAACAACACCAACATTTTAAACAACAGAAACATTTTCCACAACAGCAATATTTTCATCAACAGCAACATTTTCATCAACACCAACATTTTCATCAACAGCAAATTTTTCATCAACAGCAACATTTTCAACAATTATACATTTTTAAAAACAGCAACATTTTCAACAATAGCAACTGTTTCATTAACAGCAATATTTTCAACAACTTCAATATTTTCAACAAAAGCAACATTTTCAACGACATCTACTTTTTCAACAACAGACACATTTTCTACAACAGCACCTTTTCAACAACAGCAACATTTTCAACAACAGCAACATTTTCAACAACAGCAACTGTGTCATTAACAGCAACATTTTCAACAACAGCAACATTTTCAAGATTAGCAATTTTTTCAACAACATCAACATTTTCAACAAGAGCGAAACTTTCAACAAGAGCAACATTGTATAACACAGCAACATTTTCAACAACAGTAAAATTTTTTAAAGCAGCAACATTTTCAACAACAGCAACATTTTCAACAACATCAACATTTTCAACAACAGCAACATTTTTTATAATAGCAACATTTTCAATAACAGCAACATTTTCAACAACAGCAACTGTTTCATTAACAGACACATTTTCTACAACAGCACCTTTTCAACAAAAGCTACATTTTTTACAACAGCAACATTTTCAACAAATGCAACATATCAACAACAGCAACCATTTACACAACAGCAACATTTTCATCAACATCAACATTTTCATCAACAGCAACATTTTTTTCAACAGCAACATTTTCATGAACAGCAACATTTTCATCAACAGCATCATTTTCATCAAAAGTAACTTTTTCATAAACAGCAATTATTTCATCAACAGAACATTTTCATCAACTCTAACATTTTCATCAACAGCAACATTTTCATCAATAGCAACTTTTTCAACAACATCAACATTTTCAACTAGAGCAACATTTATAACAACAGCAACATTTTGAACAACAGCAATATTATCAACAACAGAACCATTTTTACAACAGCAACATTTTCAACAACAGCAACATTTTAAAAACATTAACATTTTCATCAACAGCAACATTTTAAACAACATCAACATTTTCATCAACAGCAACATTTTCATCAACAGTGACGTTTTCAAAAACAGAAATATTTTCAGCAACAGCAACATTTTCAATAACATTAACATTTTTATCAATACCAACATTTTCAACAACAGCAACATTTTCATCAACAGCAACATTTTCATCAACAGCAACATTCTCATCAATTGCAATATTTTCATGAACAGCAACATTTTCATCAACAGCATCATTTTCATCATAAGTAACTTTTTCATAAACAGCAATTATTTCATCAACAGCAACATTTTCATCAACTGCAACATTTTCAACAACAGCAACATTTTCATCAATAGCAACATTTTCAACAACAGCAACATTTTCAACTAGAGCAACATTTATAACAAGAGCAACATTTTGAACAACAGCAATATTATCAACAACAGAACCATTTTTACAACAGCAACATTTTCAACAACAGCAACATTTTAAAAACATTAACATTTTCATCAACAGCAACATTTTAAACAACATCAACATTTTCATCAACAGCAACATTTTCATCAACAGCGACGTTTTCAAAAACAGAAATATTTTCAGCAACAGAACATTTTCAATAACATTAACATTTTTATCAATACCAACATTTTCAACAACAGCAACATTTTCATCAACAGCAACATTTTCATCAACAGCAACATTCTCATCAATTGCAATATTTTCATCAACAGCAACATTTTCATCAACAGCAACTCTTTCATCAACAGCAACATTTTCATCAACAGCAAAATTTTTTATCAACAGCAACATCTCCAACAACAGCAACATGTTCAACAACAGCATAATTTTCATTAAGAGCCAAATTTTCAGCAACAGCAACATTTTCAATAACATTAACATTTTCATCAATACCAACATTTTCAACAACAGCAACATTTTCATCAACAGCAACATTTTCATCAACAGCAAAATTATCAACTACAGCAACATTTCCATCAACTCCTACATTTACATTAACAGCAGCATTTTCAACAACAGGCACATTTTCAACAACTGCAACATTTTTATCAACAGCAACATTTTCAACAAAATCAATATTTTCATCAACATCAACCTTTTCAACAACAGCAACGTTTTCAACAACAGCAACATTTACATCAATATCAACATTTTCATCAATATCAACATTTTCTTCAACAGCAACATTTTCGTGAACAGAAACATTTTCATCAACAGCAACATTGTCATCAACAACAACAATTTCATCAAAAGAAATATTTTCATAAACAGCAATATTTTCATCAACAACAACATTTTCATCAACAGCAACATTTTCAACAATGGATTCAATTCAAAAACAGCTTTATATTCAAAAACAGCAACATTTTCATCAACTTCAACATTTTTTCAACAGCAACATTTTCTTCAACAGCATCATTTTCATCAAAAGTAACTTTTTCATAAACAGCAATATTTCCAACAACAGCAACCTTTTCATCAACAGCAACATTTTTAACAACAGAACAATTTTCAATAACAGCATCATTTTCAACAACTGGAACATTTTCAACAACAGCAACATTTTTAACAACAGCAACATTTTCAACAACAGCATCATTTCAACAACATTAACATTTTCACCAACAGCAACATTTTCAACATATGCAACATTTTCAACAACAGCAATATTTTCAACAGCAGCACCATTTTCATCAACATAATTATTTTCATCAACAGCCACATTTTCTTCAACAAAAATATTTTCATGAACAGCAACATTTTCATCAACAGCAACAATTTCAATAAAAGACACATTTTCTACAACATCAACATTTTCAAAATTAGCAACATTTTCAACAACATCAACATTTTCAACAACATCAACATTTTCAACAACAGACACATTTTCTACAACAGCACCTTTTAAACAACAGCAAAATTTTCTTCAACAGCAACATTTTCATCAAGAGCAACATTTTCATCAACAGCATCATTTTCATCATAACTAACTTTTTCATTAACAGCAATATTTTCAACAACAGCAACATTTTCATCAAAAGCAAAATTTTCAACAACAGCAACATTTTCAACTAGAGCAACATTTTTAACAAGAGCAACATTTTGAACAACAGAAACATTAAAACAACAGAACCATTTTTAAAACAGCAACATTTTCAACAACAGCAACATTTTCAACAATAGCCATATTTTCAGCGTCATCAACATTTTCAAAAACATTTACATTTTCATCAACAGCAACATTTTCATCAACAGCAACATTTTCAACAACAGTTCATTTTCAACAACAGCAAAATTTTCAACAACAGCAACATTTTCATATAACAGCAATATTTTCATCATCAGCAATATTTTCATCAACAGCAAAATTTTCATCAAGAGGAACATTTTTATCAACCGCAGCATTTTCAACTACAGCAACATTTTACACAACAGCAAATTTTCATCAACAGCAAAATTATCAACTACAGCAACATTTCCATCAACTCCTACATTTTCATTAACAGCAGCATTTTCAACAACAGGCACATTTTCAACAACTGCAACATTTTTATCAACAGCAACATTTTCAACAAAATCAATATTTTCATCAACATCAACCTTTTCAACAACAGCAACGTTTTCAACAACAGCAACATTTTCATCAATATCAACATTTTCATCAATATCAACATTTTCTTCAACAGCAACATTTTCGTGAACAGAAACATTTTCATCAACAGCAACATTGTCATCAACAACAACATTTTCATCAACAGCAACATTTTCAACAATGGCATCAATTCAAAAACAGCTTTATATTCAAAAACAGCAACATTTTCATCAACTTCAACATTTTTTCAACAGCAACATTTTCTTCAACAGCATCATTTTCATCAAAAGTAACTTTTTCATAAACAGCAATATTTCCAACAACAGCAACCTTTTCATCAACAGCAACATTTTCAACAACAGAACAATTTTCAATAACAGCATCATTTTCAACAACTGGAACATTTTCAACATCAGCAACATTTTTAACAACAGAAACATTTTCAACAACAGCATCATTTCAACAACATTAACATTTTCACCAACAGCAACATTTTCAATATAAGAAACGTTTTCATCAACAGCAACATTTCATCAACAGCAATGTTTTCATCAACAGCAACATTTTCATCAACAGCAACATTTTCATCAACAGCAACATTTTCATCAACAGCAACATTTTCATCAACAGCAACAGCAACATTTTCATCAACAGCAACATTTTCATCAACAGCAACATTTTTATCAACTGCAAATTTTTCATCACCATCAGGATTTTTATCAACTGCAACATTTTCAACTACAGGAACATTTTCAACAAGAGCAACATTTTCAACAACATTATTATTTTTTTCTACAGTAACATTTTCAACAACACAAACATTTTCATCAATAGAAACATTTTCATCAACAGCAACATTTACATCAAAAGCAACATTTTCATCAACAGCAACATTTTCATAAACAGCAAAATTTTCATCAACAGCAACGTTTTCAACAACAGTACATTTTCAACAACAGCAAAATTTTCAACACCAGCAACATTTTAAACTAGAGCAACATTTTAAACGGGAGCAACATTTTCAACATGAGCAACATTGTAAAACACAGTAACATTTTCAACAACAGCAACTTTTTTAACAACAGTACATTTTTAACAACAGCAACATTTTCAACAACAGCAACATTTTAAACAACAGCAACTGTTTCCATTACAGCAACATTTTCAACATCAGCAACAATTTCAATAAAGGACACATTTTCTACAACAGCAATATTTTCAAAAAAAGACACATTTTCATCAACAGCAACATTTTCAACAAATGCAACATTTTCAACAACAGCAACATTTTCAACAACAGCAACATTTTCAACAACAGCAACATTTTTAACAACAGCAACATTTTCATCAACAGCAACATTTTAAACAACAGCAACATTTTCAACAGCAGCAACATTTTCAACAACAACAGTTTCAACAACAGCAACGTTTTCAACAACGTCAACGTTTTCAACAACAGACACATTTTCTACAACATCAAATATTTCTACAACATTAACATTTTCAACAACACCAACATTTTAAACAACAGAAACATTTTCCACAACAGCAATATTTTCATCAACAGCAACATTTTCATCAACACCAACATTTTCATCAACAGCAAATTTTTCATCAACAGCAACATTTTCAACAATTATACATTTTTAAAAACAGCAACATTTTCAACAATAGCAACTGTTTCATTAACAGCAATATTTTCAACAACTTCAATATTTTCAACAAAAGCAACATTTTCAACGACATCTACTTTTTCAACAACAGACACATTTTCTACAACAGCACCTTTTCAACACCAGCAACATTTTCAAATACAGCAACATTTTCAACAACAGCAACTGTGTCATTAACAGCAACATTTTCAACAACAGCAACATTTTCAAGATTAGCAATTTTTTCAACAACATCAACATTTTCAACAAGAGCGAAACTTTCAACAAGAGCAACATTGTATAACACAGCAACATTTTCAACAACAGTAAAATTTTTTAAAGCAGCAACATTTTCAACAACAGCAACATTTTCAACAACATCAACATTTTCAACAACAGCAACATTTTTTATAATAGCAACATTTTCAATAACAGCAACATTTTCAACAACAGCAACTGTTTCATTAACAGACACATTTTCTACAACAGCACCTTTTCAACAAAAGCTACATTTTTTACAACAGCAACATTTTCAACAAATGCAACATATCAACAACAGCAACCATTTACACAACAGCAACATTTTCATCAACATCAACATTTTCATCAACAGCAACATTTTTTTCAACAGCAACATTTTCATGAACAGCAACATTTTCATCAACAGCATCATTTTCATCAAAAGTAACTTTTTCATAAACAGCAATTATTTCATCAACAGAACATTTTCATCAACTCTAACATTTTCATCAACAGCAACATTTTCATCAATAGCAACTTTTTCAACAACATCAACATTTTCAACTAGAGCAACATTTATAACAACAGCAACATTTTGAACAACAGCAATATTATCAACAACAGAACCATTTTTACAACAGCAACATTTTCAACAACAGCAACATTTTAAAAACATTAACATTTTCATCAACAGCAACATTTTAAACAACATCAACATTTTCATCAACAGCAACATTTTCATCAACAGTGACGTTTTCAAAAACAGAAATATTTTCAGCAACAGCAACATTTTCAATAACATTAACATTTTTATCAATACCAACATTTTCAACAACAGCAACATTTTCATCAACAGCAACATTTTCATCAACAGCAACATTCTCATCAATTGCAATATTTTCATGAACAGCAACATTTTCATCAACAGCATCATTTTCATCATAAGTAACTTTTTCATAAACAGCAAATATTTCATCAACAGCAACATTTTCATCAACTGCAACATTTTCAACAACAGCAACATTTTCATCAATAGCAACATTTTCAACAACAGCAACATTTTCAACTAGAGCAACATTTATAACAAGAGCAACATTTTGAACAACAGCAATATTATCAACAACAGAACCATTTTTACAACAGCAACATTTTCAACAACAGCAACATTTTAAAAACATTAACATTTTCATCAACAGCAACATTTTAAACAACATCAACATTTTCATCAACAGCAACATTTTCATCAACAGCGACGTTTTCAAAAACAGAAATATTTTCAGCAACAGAACATTTTCAATAACATTAACATTTTTATCAATACCAACATTTTCAACAACAGCAACATTTTCATCAACAGCAACATTTTCATCAACAGCAACATTCTCATCAATTGCAATATTTTCATCAACAGCAACATTTTCATCAACAGCAACTCTTTCATCAACAGCAACATTTTCATCAACAGCAAAATTTTTTATCAACAGCAACATCTCCAACAACAGCAACATGTTCAACAACAGCATAATTTTCATTAAGAGCCAAATTTTCAGCAACAGCAACATTTTCAATAACATTAACATTTTCATCAATACCAACATTTTCAACAACAGCAACATTTTCATCAACAGCAACATTTTCATCAACAGCAAAATTCTCATCAAATTCAATATTTTCATCAACAGCATCATTTTCATCATAACTAACTTTTTCATTAACAGCAATATTTTCAACAACAGCAACATTTTCATCAAAAGCAAAATTTTCAACAACAGCAACATTTTCAACTAGAGCAACATTTTTAACAAGAGCAACATTTTGAACAACAGCAACATTAAAACAACAGAACCATTTTTAAAACAGCAACATTTTCAACAACAGCAACATTTTCAACAATAGCCATATTTTCAGCGTCATCAACATTTTCAAAAACATTAACATTTTCATCAACAGCAACATTTTCATCAACAGCAACATTTTCAACAACAGTTCATTTTCAACAACAGCAAAATTTTCAACAACAGCAACATTTTCATATAACAGCAATATTTTCATCATCAGCAAAATTTTCATCAAGAGGAACATTTTTATCAACCGCAGCATTTTCAACTACAGCAACATTTTACACAACAGCAAATTTTCATCATCAGCAAAATTATCAACTACAGCAACATTTCCATCAACTCCTACATTTACATTAACAGCAGCATTTTCAACAACAGGCACATTTTCAACAACTGCAACATTTTTATCAACAGCAACATTTTCAACAAAATCAATATTTTCATCAACATCAACCTTTTCAACAACAGCAACGTTTTCAACAACAGCAACATTTACATCAATATCAACATTTTCATCAATATCAACATTTTCTTCAACAGCAACATTTTCGTGAACAGAAACATTTTCATCAACAGCAACATTGTCATCAACAACAACAATTTCATCAAAAGAAATATTTTCATAAACAGCAATATTTTCATCAACAACAACATTTTCATCAACAGCAACATTTTCAACAATGGCATCAATTCAAAAACAGCTTTATATTCAAAAACAGCAACATTTTCATCAACTTCAACATTTTTTCAACAGCAACATTTTCTTCAACAGCATCATTTTCATCAAAAGTAACTTTTTCATAAACAGCAATATTTCCAACAACAGCAACCTTTTCATCAACAGCAACATTTTTAACAACAGAACAATTTTCAATAACAGCATCATTTTCAACAACTGGAACATTTTCAACAACAGCAACATTTTTAACAACAGCAACATTTTCAACAACAGCATCATTTCAACAACATTAACATTTTCACCAACAGCAACATTTTCAACATATGCAACATTTTCAACAACAGCAATATTTTCAACAGCAGCACCATTTTCATCAACATAATTATTTTCATCAACAGCCACATTTTCTTCAACAAAAATATTTTCATGAACAGCAACATTTTCATCAACAGCAACATTTTCAACAACAGCAACATTTTCAACAACAGCAATATTTTAAACAACAGCAACTGTTTCCATTAAAGCAACATTTTCAACATCAGCAACAATTTCAATAAAAGACACATTTTCTACAACATCAACATTTTCAAAATTAGCAACATTTTCAACAACATCAACATTTTCAACAACATCAACATTTTCAACAACAGACACATTTTCTACAACAGCACCTTTTAAACAACAGCAAAATTTTCTTCAACAGCAACATTTTCATCAAGAGCAACATTTTCATCAACAGCATCATTTTCATCATAACTAACTTTTTCATTAACAGCAATATTTTCAACAACAGCAACATTTTCATCAAAAGCAAAATTTTCAACAACAGCAACATTTTCAACTAGAGCAACATTTTTAACAAGAGCAACATTTTGAACAACAGCAACATTAAAACAACAGAACCATTTTTAAAACAGCAACATTTTCAACAACAGCAACATTTTCAACAATAGCCATATTTTCAGCGTCATCAACATTTTCAAAAACATTTACATTTTCATCAACAGCAACATTTTCATCAACAGCAACATTTTCAACAACAGTTCATTTTCAACAACAGCAAAATTTTCAACAACAGCAACATTTTCATATAACAGCAATATTTTCATCATCAGCAATATTTTCATCATCAGCAAAATTTTCATCAAGAGGAACATTTTTATCAACCGCAGCATTTTCAACTACAGCAACATTTTACACAACAGCAAATTTTCATCAACAGCAAAATTATCAACTACAGCAACATTTCCATCAACTCCTACATTTTCATTAACAGCAGCATTTTCAACAACAGGCACATTTTCAACAACTGCAACATTTTTATCAACAGCAACATTTTCAACAAAATCAATATTTTCATCAACATCAACCTTTTCAACAACAGCAACGTTTTCAACAACAGCAACATTTTCATCAATATCAACATTTTCATCAATATCAACATTTTCTTCAACAGCAACATTTTCGTGAACAGAAACGTTTTCATCAACAGCAACATTGTCATCAACAACAACATTTTCATCAACAGCAACATTTTCAACAATGGCATCAATTCAAAAACAGCTTTATATTCAAAAACAGCAACATTTTCATCAACTTCAACATTTTTTCAACAGCAACATTTTCTTCAACAGCATCATTTTCATCAAAAGTAACTTTTTCATAAACAGCAATATTTCCAACAACAGCAACCTTTTCATCAACAGCAACATTTTCAACAACAGAACAATTTTCAATAACAGCATCATTTTCAACAACTGGAACATTTTCAACAACAGCAACATTTTTAACAACAGCAACATTTTCAACAACAGCATCATTTCAACAACATTAACATTTTCACCAACAGCAACATTTTCAATATAAGAAACGTTTTCATCAACAGCAACATTTCATCAACAGCAATGTTTTCATCAACAGCAACATTTTCATCAACAGCAACATTTTCATCAACAGCAACATTTTCATCAACAGCAACATTTTCATCAACAGCAACAGCAACATTTTCATCAACAGCAACATTTTCATCAACAGCAACATTTTCATCAACAGCAACATTTTCATCAACAGCAACAGCAACATTTTCATCAACTGCAACATTTTCAACAACAGCAACATTTTCATCAATAGCAACATTTTCAACAACAGCAACATTTTCAACTAGAGCAACATTTATAACAAGAGCAACATTTTGAACAACAGCAATATTATCAACAACAGAACCATTTTTACAACAGCAACATTTTCAACAACAGCAACATTTTAAAAACATTAACATTTTCATCAACAGCAACATTTTAAACAACATCAACATTTTCATCAACAGCAACATTTTCATCAACAGCGACGTTTTCAAAAACAGAAATATTTTCAGCAACAGAACATTTTCAATAACATTAACATTTTTATCAATACCAACATTTTCAACAACAGCAACATTTTCATCAACAGCAACATTTTCATCAACAGCAACATTCTCATCAATTGCAATATTTTCATCAACAGCAACATTTTCATCAACAGCAACTCTTTCATCAACAGCAACATTTTCATCAACAGCAAAATTTTTTATCAACAGCAACATCTCCAACAACAGCAACATGTTCAACAACAGCATAATTTTCATTGAGAGCCAAATTTTCAGCAACAGCAACATTTTCAATAACATTAACATTTTCATCAATACCAACATTTTCAACAACAGCAACATTTTCATCAACAGCAACATTTTCATCAACAGCAAAATTCTCATCAAATTCAATATTTTCATCAACAGCATCATTTTCATCATAACTAACTTTTTCATTAACAGCAATATTTTCAACAACAGCAACATTTTCATCAAAAGCAAAATTTTCAACAACAGCAACATTTTCAACTAGAGCAACATTTTTAACAAGAGCAACATTTTGAACAACAGCAACATTAAAACAACAGAACCATTTTTAAAACAGCAACATTTTCAACAACAGCAACATTTACAACAATAGCCATATTTTCAGCGTCATCAACATTTTCAAAAACATTAACATTTTCATCAACAGCAACATTTTCATCAACAGCAACATTTTCAACAACAGTTCATTTTCAACAACAGCAAAATTTTCAACAACAGCAACATTTTCATATAACAGCAATATTTTCATCATCAGCAAAATTTTCATCAAGAGGAACATTTTTATCAACCGCAGCATTTTCAACTACAGCAACATTTTACACAACAGCAAATTTTCATCATCAGCAAAATTATCAACTACAGCAACATTTCCATCAACTCCTACATTTACATTAACAGCAGCATTTTCAACAACAGGCACATTTTCAACAACTGCAACATTTTTATCAACAGCAACATTTTCAACAAAATCAATATTTTCATCAACATCAACCTTTTCAACAACAGCAACGTTTTCAACAACAGCAACATTTACATCAAT
The DNA here is from genome assembly GCF_921293095.1 of Ischnura elegans. NCBI lineage: Eukaryota > Metazoa > Arthropoda > Insecta > Odonata > Coenagrionidae > Ischnura > Ischnura elegans. The sequence continues at coordinate 17,565,935 of NC_060255.1, forward strand.
ATCAACATTTTCATCAATATCAACATTTTCTTCAACAGCAACATTTTCGTGAACAGAAACATTTTCATCAACAGCAACATTGTCATCAACAACAACAATTTCATCAAAAGAAATATTTTCATAAACAGCAATATTTTCATCAACAACAACATTTTCATCAACAGCAACATTTTCAACAATGGCATCAATTCAAAAACAGCTTTATATTCAAAAACAGCAACATTTTCATCAACTTCAACATTTTTTCAACAGCAACATTTTCTTCAACAGCATCATTTTCATCAAAAGTAACTTTTTCATAAACAGCAATATTTCCAACAACAGCAACCTTTTCATCAACAGCAACATTTTTAACAACAGAACAATTTTCAATAACAGCATCATTTTCAACAACTGGAACATTTTCAACAACAGCAACATTTTTAACAACAGCAACATTTTCAACAACAGCATCATTTCAACAACATTAACATTTTCACCAACAGCAACATTTTCAACATATGCAACATTTTCAACAACAGCAATATTTTCAACAGCAGCACCATTTTCATCAACATAATTATTTTCATCAACAGCCACATTTTCTTCAACAAAAATATTTTCATGAACAGCAACATTTTCATCAACAGCAACATTTTCAACAACAGCAACATTTTCAACAACAGCAATATTTTAAACAACAGCAACTGTTTCCATTAAAGCAACATTTTCAACATCAGCAACAATTTCAATAAAAGACACATTTTCTACAACATCAACATTTTCAAAATTAGCAACATTTTCAACAACATCAACATTTTCAACAACATCAACATTTTCAACAACAGACACATTTTCTACAACAGCACCTTTTAAACAACAGCAAAATTTTCTTCAACAGCAACATTTTCATCAAGAGCAACATTTTCATCAACAGCATCATTTTCATCATAACTAACTTTTTCATTAACAGCAATATTTTCAACAACAGCAACATTTTCATCAAAAGCAAAATTTTCAACAACAGCAACATTTTCAACTAGAGCAACATTTTTAACAAGAGCAACATTTTGAACAACAGCAACATTAAAACAACAGAACCATTTTTAAAACAGCAACATTTTCAACAACAGCAACATTTTCAACAATAGCCATATTTTCAGCGTCATCAACATTTTCAAAAACATTTACATTTTCATCAACAGCAACATTTTCATCATCAGCAACATTTTCAACAACAGTTCATTTTCAACAACAGCAAAATTTTCAACAACAGCAACATTTTCATATAACAGCAATATTTTCATCATCAGCAATATTTTCATCATCAGCAAAATTTTCATCAAGAGGAACATTTTTATCAACCGCAGCATTTTCAACTACAGCAACATTTTACACAACAGCAAATTTTCATCAACAGCAAAATTATCAACTACAGCAACATTTCCATCAACTCCTACATTTTCATTAACAGCAGCATTTTCAACAACAGGCACATTTTCAACAACTGCAACATTTTTATCAACAGCAACATTTTCAACAAAATCAATATTTTCATCAACATCAACCTTTTCAACAACAGCAACGTTTTCAACAACAGCAACATTTTCATCAATATCAACATTTTCATCAATATCAACATTTTCTTCAACAGCAACATTTTCGTGAACAGAAACATTTTCATCAACAGCAACATTGTCATCAACAACAACATTTTCATCAACAGCAACATTTTCAACAATGGCATCAATTCAAAAACAGCTTTATATTCAAAAACAGCAACATTTTCATCAACTTCAACATTTTTTCAACAGCAACATTTTCTTCAACAGCATCATTTTCATCAAAAGTAACTTTTTCATAAACAGCAATATTTCCAACAACAGCAACCTTTTCATCAACAGCAACATTTTCAACAACAGAACAATTTTCAATAACAGCATCATTTTCAACAACTGGAACATTTTCAACAACAGCAACATTTTTAACAACAGCAACATTTTCAACAACAGCATCATTTCAACAACATTAACATTTTCACCAACAGCAACATTTTCAATATAAGAAACGTTTTCATCAACAGCAACATTTCATCAACAGCAATGTTTTCATCAACAGCAACATTTTCATCAACAGCAACATTTTCATCAACAGCAACATTTTCATCAACAGCAACATTTTCATCAACAGCAACAGCAACATTTTCATCAACAGCAACATTTTCATCAACAGCAACATTTTCATCAACAGCAACATTTTTATCAACTGCAAATTTTTCATCACCATCAGGATTTTTATCAACTGCAACATTTTCAACTACAGGAACATTTTCAACAAGAGCAACATTTTCAACAACATTATTATTTTTTTCTACAGTAACATTTTCAACAACACAAACATTTTCATCAATAGAAACATTTTCATCAACAGCAACATTTACATCAAAAGCAACATTTTCATCAACAGCAACATTTTCATAAACAGCAAAATTTTCATCAACAGCAACGTTTTCAACAACAGTACATTTTCAACAACAGCAAAATTTTCAACACCAGCAACATTTTAAACTAGAGCAACATTTTAAACGGGAGCAACATTTTCAACATGAGCAACATTGTAAAACACAGCAACATTTTCAACAACAGCAACTTTTTTAACAACAGTACATTTTTAACAACAGCAACATTTTCAACAACAGCAACATTTTAAACAACAGCAACTGTTTCCATTACAGCAACATTTTCAACATCAGCAACAATTTCAATAAAGGACACATTTTCTACAACAGCAATATTTTCAAAAAAAGCAACATTTTTTACAACAGCAACATTTTCAACAAATGCAACATTTTCAACAACAGCAACGTTTTCAACAACAGCAACATATCAACAATAGCAACATTTTTAACAACAGCAACATTTTCATCAACAGCAACATTTTAAACAACAGCAACATTTTCAACAGCAGCAACATTTTCAACAACAACAGTTTCAACAACAGCAACGTTTTCAACAACGTCAACGTTTTCAACAACAGACACATTTTCTACAACATCAAATATTTCAACAACATTAACATTTTCAACAACACCAACATTTTAAACAACAGAAACATTTTCCACAACAGCAATATTTTCATCAACAGCAACATTTTCATCAACACCAACATTTTCATCAACAGCAAATTTTTCATCAACAGCAACATTTTCAACAATTATACATTTTTAAAAACAGCAACATTTTCAACAATAGCAACTGTTTCATTAACAGCAATATTTTCAACAACTTCAATATTTTCAACAAAAGCAACATTTTCAACGACATCTACTTTTTCAACAACAGACACATTTTCTACAACAGCACCTTTTCAACACCAGCAACATTTTCAAATACAGCAACATTTTCAACAACAGCAACTGTGTCATTAACAGCAACATTTTCAACAACAGCAACATTTTCAAGATTAGCAATTTTTTCAACAACATCAACATTTTCAACAAGAGCGAAACTTTCAACAAGAGCAACATTGTATAACACAGCAACATTTTCAACAACAGCAAATTTTCATCAACAGCAACATTTTCATCAACAGCAACATTTTCATCAACAGCAACATTTTCATCAACAGCAACAGCAACATTTTCATCAACAGCAATATTTTCATCAACAGCAACATTTTTATCAACTGCAAATTTTTCATCACCATCAACATTTTTATCAACTGCAACATTTTCTACAACAGCAACATTTTCAACAAGAGCAACATTTTCAACAACATGATTATTTTCATCTACAAAAACATTTTCAACAACAGCAACAACTTCATCAACAGCAACATTTTCATCAACAGCAACATTTTCATCAATAGAAACAATTTCATCAACAGCAACATTTTAAACAACATCAACATTTTCATCAACAGCAACATTTTCAACAACAGCAACATTTTCAACAACATCAACATTTTCAACAACAGCAACATTTTTTATAATAGCAACATTTTCAATAACAGCAACATTTTCAACAACAGCAACTGTTTCATTAACAGACACATTTTCTACAACAGCACCTTTTCAACAAAAGCAACATTTTTTACAACAGCAACATTTTCAACAAATGCAACATATCAACAACAGCAACCATTTACACAACAGCAACATTTTCATCAACATCAACATTTTCATCAACAGCAACATTTTTTTCAACAGCAACATTTTCATGAACAGCAACATTTTCATCAACAGCATCATTTTCATCAAAAGTAACTTTTTCATAAACAGCAATTATTTCATCAACAGAACATTTTCATCAACTCTAACATTTTCATCAACAGCAACATTTTCATCAATAGCAACTTTTTCAACAACATCAACATTTTCAACTAGAGCAACATTTATAACAACAGCAACATTTTGAACAACAGCAATATTATCAACAACAGAACCATTTTTACAACAGCAACATTTTCAACAACAGCAACATTTTAAAAACATTAACATTTTCATCAACAGCCACATTTTAAACAACATCAACATTTTCATCAACAGCAACATTTTCATCAACAGTGACGTTTTCAAAAACAGAAATATTTTCAGCAACAGCAACATTTTCAATAACATTAACATTTTTATCAATACCAACATTTTCAACAACAGCAACATTTTCATCAACAGCAACATTTTCATCAACAGCAACATTCTCATCAATTGCAATATTTTCATGAACAGCAACATTTTCATCAACAGCATCATTTTCATCATAAGTAACTTTTTCATAAACAGCAATTATTTCATCAACAGCAACATTTTCATCAACTGCAACATTTTCAACAACAGCAACATTTTCATCAATAGCAACATTTTCAACAACAGCAACATTTTCAACTAGAGCAACATTTATAACAAGAGCAACATTTTGAACAACAGCAATATTATCAACAACAGAACCATTTTTACAACAGCAACATTTTCAACAACAGCAACATTTTAAAAACATTAACATTTTCATCAACAGCAACATTTTAAACAACATCAACATTTTCATCAACAGCAACATTTTCATCAACAGCGACGTTTTCAAAAACAGAAGTATTTTCAGCAACAGAACATTTTCAATAACATTAACATTTTTATCAATACCAACATTTTCAACAACAGCAACATTTTCATCAACAGCAACATTTTCATCAACAGCAACATTCTCATCAATTGCAATATTTTCATCAACAGCAACATTTTCATCAACAGCAACTCTTTCATCAACAGCAACATTTTCATCAACAGCAAAATTTTTTATCAACAGCAACATCTCCAACAACAGCAACATGTTCAACAACAGCATAATTTTCATTAAGAGCCAAATTTTCAGCAACAGCAACATTTTCAATAACATTAACATTTTCATCAATACCAACATTTTCAACAACAGCAACATTTTCATCAACAGCAACATTTTCATCAACAGCAAAATTCTCATCAAATTCAATATTTTCATCAACAGCAACATTTTCATCAACAGCAACTCTTTCATCAACAGCAAAATTTTCATCAAAAGCTACATATCCAACAACAGTTTATTTTCAACAACAGCAAATTTTCATCAACAGCAACATTTTTATCAACAGCAACATTTTCATCAACAGCAACATTTTCATCAACAGCAACAGCAACATTTTCATCAACAGCAACATTTTCATCAACAGTTACATTTTTATCAACTGCAACATTTTCAACAACAGCAACATTTTCAACAAGAGCAACATTTTCAACAACATGATAATTTTCATCTACAGTAACATTTTCAACAACAGCAACAACTTCATCAACAGCAACATTTTCATCAACAGCCACATTTTCATCAATAGAAACAATTTCATCAACAGCAACATTTTCATTAACAGCAACATTTTCATTAACAGCAAAATTCTCATCAACAGAAACGTTTTCAACAACAGTACATTTTCAACAACAGCAACATTTTCAACAACAGCAACATTTTAAACTAGAGCAACATTTTTAACAGGAGCAACATTTTCAACATGCGTAACATTGTAAAACACAGCAACATTTTTACCAAACACAACATTTTCAACAACAGCAACATTTTCAACAACAGCAACATTTTAAACAACAGCAACTGTTACCATTAAAGCAACATTTTCAACATCAGCAACAATTTCAATAAAAGACACATTTTCTACAACATCAACATTTTCAAAAACAGCAACATTTTTTACAACAGCAACATTTTCAACAAATGTAACGTTATCAACAACAGCAATATTTTCAACAGCAGCACCATTTTCATCAACATCAACATTTTCATCAACAGCCACATTTTCTTCAACAAAAATATTTTCATGAACACCAACATTTTCATCAACAGCAACATTTTCAACAACAGCAACATTTTCAACAACAGCAACATTTTAAACAACAGCAACTGTTTCCATTAAAGCAACATTTTCAACATCAGCAACAATTTCAATAAAAGACACCTTTTCTACAACATCAACATTTTCAAAAACAGCAACATTTTCAACAACATCAACATTTTCAACAACATCAACATTTTCAACAACAGACACATTTTCTACAACAGCACCTTTTAAACAACAGCAACATTTTTTACAACAGCAACATTTTCAACAAATGCAACATTTTCATCAACATCAACATTTTCATCAACAGCAAAATTTTCTTCAACAGCAACATATTCATCAAGAGCAACATTTTTAACAAGAGCAACATTTTGAACAACAGCAACATTAAAACAACAGAACCATTTTTAAAACAGCAACATTTTCAACAACAGCAACATTTTCAACAATAGCCATATTTTTAGCAACATCAACATTTTCAAAAACATTTACATTTTCATCAACAGCAACATTTTCATCAACAGCAACATTTTCATCAACAGCAACATTTTCAACAACAGTTCATTTTCAACAACAGCAAAATTTTCAACAACAGCAACATTTTCATATAACAGCAACATTTTCATCAACAGCAAAATTTTCATCAAGAGCAACATTTTTATCAACGGCAGCATTTTCAACTACAGCAACATTTTACACAACAGCAAATTTTCATCAACAGCAAAATTATCAACTACAGCAACATTTCCATCAACTCCTACATTTTCATTAACAGCAGCATTTTCAACAACAGGCACATTTTCAACAACTGCAACATTTTTATCAACAGCAACATTTTCAACAAAATCAATATTTTCATCAACAGCAACCTTTTCAACAACAGCAACGTTTTCAACAACAGCAACATTTTCATCAATATCAACATTTTCATCAACAGCAACATTTTCTTCATCAGCAACATTTTCATGAACAGAAACATTTTCATCAACAGAAACATTGTCATCAACAACAACAATTTCATCAAAAGAAATATTTTCATAAACAGCAATATTTTCATCAACAACAACATTTTCATCAACAGCAACATTTTCAACAATGGCATCAATTCAAAATCAGCTTCATATACAAAAACAGCAACATTTTCATCAACTTCAACATTTTTTCAACAGCAACATTTTCTTCAACAGCATCATTTTCATCAAAAGTAAATTTTTCATAAACAGCAATATTTCCAACAACAGCAACCTTTTCATCAACAGCAACATTTTCAACAACAGAACAATTTTCAATAACAGCAACATTTTCAACAACTGGAACATTTTCAACAACAGCAACATTTTTAACAACAGCAACATTTTCAACAACAGCATCATTTCAAGAACATCAACATTTTCAACAACAGAAAATTTTCATCAACAGCAACATTTTTATCAACAGCAACATTTTCATCAACAGCAACATTTTCATCAAAAGCAACAGCAACATTTTCATCAACAGCAACATTTTCATCAACAGTAACATTTTTATCAACTGCAAATTTTTCATCACCATCAACATTTTTATCAACTGCAACATTTTCAACAACAGCAACATTTTCAGCAAGAGCAACATTTTCAACAAGAGCAACATTTTCAACAACAATATTATTTTCATCTACAGTAACATTTTCAACAACAGCAACAACTTCATCAACAGCAACATTTTCATCAACAGCCACATTTTCATCAATAGAAACAATTTCATCAACAGCAACATTTTCATTAACAGCAACATTTTCATTAACAGCAAAATTCTCATCAACAGAAACGTTTTCAACAACAGTACATTTTCAACAACAGCAACATTTTCAACAACAGCAACATTTTAAACTAGAGCAACATTTTTAACAGGAGCAACATTTTCAACATGAGTAACATTGTAAAACACAGCAACATTTTTACCAAACACAACATTTTCAACAACAGCAACATTTTCAACAACAGCAACATTTTAAACAACAGCAACTGTTACCATTAAAGCAACATTTTCAACATCAGCAACAATTTCAATAAAAGACACATTTTCTACAACATCAACATTTTCAAAAACAGCAACATTTTTTACAACAGCAACATTTTCAACAAATGCAACGTTTTCAACAACAGCAATATTTTCAACAGCAGCACCATTTTCATCAACATCAACATTTTCATCAACAGCCACATTTTCTTCAACAAAAATATTTTCATGAACAGCAACATTTTCATCAACAGCAACATTTTCAACAACAGCAACATTTTCAACAACAGCAACATTTTAAACAACAGCAACTGTTTCCATTAAAGCAACATTTTCAACATCAGCAACAATTTCAATAAAAGAAACCTTTTCTACAACATCAACATTTTCAAAAACAGCAACATTTTCAACAACATCAACATTTTCAACAACATCAACATTTTCAACAACAGACACATTTTCTACAACAGCACCTTTTAACAACAGCAACATTTTTTACAACAGCAACATTTTCAACAAATGCAACATTTTCATCAACATCAACATTTTCATCAACAGCAAAATTTTCTTCAACAGCAACATATTCATCAAGAGCAACATTTTCATCAACAGCATCATTTTCATCATAACTAACTTTTTCATTAACAGCAATATTTTCAACAACAGCAACATTTTCATCAAAAGCAAAATTTTCAACAACAGCAACATTTTCAACTAGAGCAACATTTTTAACAAGAGCAACATTTTGAACAACAGCAACATTAAAACAACAGAACCATTTTTAAAACAGCAACATTTTCAACAACAGCAACATTTTCAACAATAGCCATATTTTTAGCAACATCAACATTTTCAAAAACATTTACATTTTCATCAACAGCAACATTTTCATCAACAGCAACATTTTCAACAACAGTTCATTTTCAACAACAGCAAAATTTTCAACAACAGCAACATTTTCATATAACAGCAACATTTTCATCAACAGCAAAAATTTCATCAAGAGCAACATTTTTATCAACGGCAGCATTTTCAACTACAGTAACATTTTACACAACAGCAAATTTTCATCAACAGCAAAATTATCAACTACAGCAACATTTCCATCAACTCCTACATTTTCATTAACAGCAGCATTTTCAACAACAGGCACATTTTCAACAACTGCAACATTTTTATCAACAGCAACATTTTCAACAAAATCAATATTTTCATCAACAGCAACCTTTTCAACAACAGCAACGTTTTCAACAACAGCAACATTTTCATCAATATCAACATTTTCATCAACAGCAACATTTTCTTCATCAGCAACATTTTCATGAACAGAAACATTTTCATCAACAGAAACATTGTCATCAACAACAACAATTTCATCAAAAGAAATATTTTCATAAACAGCAATATTTTCATCAACAACAACATTTTCATCAACAGCAACATTTTCAACAATGGCATCAATTCAAAATCAGCTTCATATACAAAAACAGCAACATTTTCATCAACTTCAACATTTTTTCAACAGCAACATTTTCTTCAACAGCATCATTTTCATCAAAAGTAAATTTTTCATAAACAGCAATATTTCCAACAACAGCAACCTTTTCATCAACAGCAACATTTTCAACAACAGAACAATTTTCAATAACAGCAACATTTTCAACAACTGGAACATTTTCAACAACAGCAACATTTTTAACAACAGCAACATTTTCAACAACAGCATCATTTCAAGAACATCAACATTTTCAACAACAGAAAATTTTCATCAACAGCAACATTTTTATCAACAGCAACATTTTCATCAACAGCAACATTTTCATCAAAAGCAACAGCAACATTTTCATCAACAGCAACATTTTCATCAACAGTAACATTTTTATCAACTGCAAATTTTTCATCACCATCAACATTTTTATCAACTGCAACATTTTCAACAACAGCAACATTTTCAACAAGAGCAACATTTTCAACAACATGATTATTTTCATCTACAGTAACATTTTCAACAACAGCAACAACTTCATTAACAGCAAAATTCTCATCAACAGAAACGTTTTCAACGACAGTACATTTTCAACAACAGCAACATTTTCAACACCAGCAACATTTTAAACTAGAGCAACATTTTTTACAGGAGCAACATTTTCAACATGAGTAACATTGTAAAACACAGCAACATTTTCACCAAACACAACATTTTCAACAACAGCAACATTTTCAACAACAGCAACATTTTCAACAACAGCAATATTTGAAACAACAGCAACTGTTTCCATTAAAGCAACATTTTCAACATCAGCAACAATTTCAATAAAAGACACATTTTTTACAACAGCAACATTTTCAACAAATGCAACATTTTCAACAACAGCAATATTTTCAACAGCAGCACCATTTTCATCAACATCAACATTTTCATCAACAGCCACATTTTCTTCAACAAAAATATTTTCATGAACAGCAACATTTTCATCAACAGCAACATTTTCAACAACAGCATTATTTTCAACAACAGCAATATTTTAAACAACAGCAACTGTTTCCATTAAAGAACATTTTCAACATCAGCAACAATTTCAATAAAAGACACATTTTCTACAACATCAACATTTTCAAAAACAGCAACATTTTCAACAGCATCAACATTTTCAACAACATCAACATTTTCAACAACAGACACTTTTCTACAACAGCACCTTTTAAACAACAGCAACATTTTTTACAACAGCAACATTTTCAACAAATGCAACATTTTCATCAACATCAACATTTTCATCAACAGCAAAATTTTCTTCAACAGCAACATTTTCATCAAGAGCAACATTTTCATCAACAGCATCATTTTCATCATAACTAACTTTTTCATTAACAGCAATATTTTCAACAACAGCAACATTTTCATCAAAAGCAAAATTTTCAACAACAGCAACATTTTCAATTAGAGCAACATTTTTAACAAGAGCAACATTTTGAACAACAGCAACATTAAAACAACAGAACCATTTTTAAAACAGCTACATTTTCAACAACAGCAACATTTTCAACAATAGCCATATTTTCAGCGTCATCAACATTTTCAAAAACATTTACATTTTCATCAACAGCAACATTTTCATCAACAGCAACATTTTCAACAACAGTTCATTTTCAACAACAGCAAAATTTTCAACAACAGCAACATTTTCATATAACAGCAATATTTTCATCATCAGCAAAATTTTCATCAAGAGGAACATTTTTATCAACCGCAGCATTTTCAACTACAGCAACATTTTACACAACAGCAAATTTTCATCAACAGCAAAATTATCAACTACAGCAACATTTCCATTACTCCTACATTTTCATTAACAGCAGCATTTTCAACAACAGGCACATTTTCAACAACTGCAACATTTTTATCAACAGCAACATTTTCAACAAAATCAATATTTTCATCAACATCAACCTTTTCAACAACAGCAACGTTTTCAACAACAGCAACATTTTCATCAATATCAACATTTTCATCAATATCAACATTTTCTTCAACAGCAACATTTTCGTGAACAGAAACATTTTCATCAACAGCAACATTGTCATCAACAACAACAATTTCATCAAAAGAAATATTTTCATAAACAGCAATATTTTCATCAACAACAACATTTTCATCAACAGCAACATTTTCAACAATGGCATCAATTCAAAAACAGCTTCATATTCAAAAACAGCAACATTTTCATCAACTTCAACATTTTATTCAACAGCATCATTTTCATTAAAAGTAACTTTTTCATAAACAGCAATATTTCCAACAACAGCAACCTTTTCATCAACAGCAACATTTTCAACAACAGAACAATTTTCAATAACAGCATCATTTTCAACAACTGGAACATTTTCAACAACAGCAACATTTTTAACAACAGCAACATTTTCAACAACAGCATCATTTCAAGAACATCATTATTTTCAACAACAGCAACATTTTCAACAACAGCAAAATTTTCAACAACATTAACATTTTCACCAACAGCAACATTTTCAATATAAGAAACGTTTTCATCAACAGCAACATTTCATCAACAGCAATGTTTTCATCAACAGCAACATTTTCATCAACAGCAACAGCAACATTTTCATCAACAGCAACATTTTCATCAACAGCAACATTTTTATCAACTGCAAATTTTTCATCACCATCAACATTTTTATCAACTTCAACATTTTCAATTACAGGAACATTTTCAACAAGAGCAACATTTTCAACAACATTATTATTTTTTTCTACAGTAACATTTTCAACAACACAAACATTTTCATCAATAGAAACATTTTCATCAACAGCAACATTTACATCAAAAGCAACATTTTCATCAACAGCAACATTTTCATAAACAGCAAAATTTTCATCAACAGCAACGTTTTCAACAACAGTACATTTTCAACAACAGAAAAATTTTCAACACCAGCAACATTTTAAACTAAAGCAACATTTTAAACGGGAGCAACATTTTCAACATGAGCAACATTGTAAAACACAGCAACATTTTCAACAAAAGCAACTTTTTTAACAACAGTACATTTTCAACAACAGCAACATTTTCAACAACAGCAACATTTTAAACAACAGCAACTGTTTCTATTACAGCAACATTTTCAACATCAGCAACAATTTCAATAAAAGACACATTTTCTACAACAGCAATATTTTCAAAAAAAGCAACATTTTTTACAACAGCAACATTTTCAAAAAATGCAACATTTTCAACAACAGCAATATTTTCAACAGCAGCAACATTTTCATCAACAGCAACACTTTCATCAACAGCAAAATTTTCATCAACAGCAAAATTTTAAACAACAGCAACATTTTCATTAACAGCAACATTTTCATCAACAGAAAATTTAACATCAACAGCAACATTTTCAATAACAGTATATTTTCAACAACAGCAACATTTTCAACAACAGCAACATTTTCAACCACAGCAACATTTTAAACAACAGCATCATTTTCAACAACAGCAACATTTTCAACTAGAGCAACATTTTCAACAAAGCAACATTTTCAACAAGATCAACATTTTCAAAAACAGACACATTTTCTACAACAGCAACATTTTCAACAACAGTAACATTTTTAACAACAGCAATATTTTCAACAAGAGCAGTATTTTCAACAACAGCAACGTTTTCAACAACAGCAACATTATCATCAATATCAACATTTTCATCAACAGCAACATTTTCATCAACAGCAATATTGTCATCAACATCAACATTTTCATCAATAGTAACATTTTCAACAACAGCAACATTTTCAACAACAGCAACATTTTAAACAACAGCAACATTTTCAACAGCAGCAACATTTTCAACAACAACATTTTCAACAACAACATTTTCAACAATAGCAACATTTTCAACAACATTAATATTTCCATCAATAGTAACATTTTCAACAACAGCAACATTTTCATCAACAGCAACATTTTCATCAACAGCAACATTTTCATCAACAGCAAAATTTTAAACAACAGCAACATTTTCATTAACAGCAACAGTTTCATCAACAGAAAATTTAACATCAACAGCAACATTTTCAATAACAATATATTTTCAACAACAGCAACATTTTCAACAACAGCAACATATTCACCCACAGCAACATTTTAAACAACAGCATCATTTTCAACAACAGCAACATTTTCAACTAGAGCAACATTTTCAACAAGAGCAACATTTTCAACAAGAGCAACATTTTCAACAAGAGCAACATTGTAAAACACAGAATCATTTTCAACAACAGCAACATTTTCAACAACAGCAACATATTCAACAACAGCAAAATTTTCAACAACAGCAACATTATCATCAACAGCAACATTTTCTACAATAGCAATATTTTCATCAACAACAACATTTTCAACAAAGCAACATTTTCAACAAGATCAACATTTTCAACAACAAACACATATTCAACAACAGCAACATTTTCAACAACAGCAACATTTTTAACAACAGCAATATTTACAACAAGAGCAACATTTTCAACAACAGCAACGTTTTCAACAACAGCAACATTTTCATCAATATCAACATTTTCATCAACATCAACATTTTCATCAACAGCAATATTGTCTACAACAACAACATTTTCGTCAAAAGTAACAATTTCAATAACTGCAATATTTTCATCAACAGCAATATTTTCATCAACTGCAACATTTTCAAGAACAGCAACATTTTCATCATCATATACATTTTCAACAACAGCAACATTTTCAACTTGAGCATTATTTTCAACAAAAGCAACATTTTCAACAAGAGCAAAATTGTTAACAACAGCAAAAATATAAAAAACAGCAACGTTTTAAACTACAGCAACATATCAACAACAGCAACATTTTTAACAACAGCAACATTTTCATCAACTGCAACATTTAAAACAACAGCAACATTTTCAACAGCAGCAACATTTTCAACAACAACATTTTCAACAACAGCAACGTTTTCAACAACGTCAACATTTTCAACAACAGACACATTTTCTACAACATCAATACTTTCAACAACATTAACATTTTCAACAACAGCAACATTTTAAACAACAGAAACATTTTCATCTACAGCAACATTTTCATCAACACCAACATTTTCATCAACAGCAAAATTTTCATCAACAGCAACATTTTCAACAATAATACATTTTTAAAAACAGCAATATTTTCAACAATAGCAACTGTTTCATTAACAGCAATATTTTCAACAACTTCAATATTTTTAAAACAGCAACATTTTCAACAATAGCCATATTTTCAGCAACATCAACATTTTCAAAAACATTTACATTATCATCAACAGCAACATTTTCATTAACAGCAACATTTTTATAAAACAGCATAATTTTCATCAACAGCAAAATTGTCATCAAGAGCAACATTTTTATCAACGGCAGCATTTTCAACTACAGCAACATTTTACACAACAGCAAATTTTCATCAACAGCAAAATTATCAACTACAGCAACATTTCCATCAACTCCTACATTTTCATTAACAGCAGCATTTTCAACAACAGGCACATTTTTACAAACTGCATCATTTTCAACAACAGTAACATTTTCAACAAAATCAATATTTTCTTCAACAGCAACCTTTTCAACAACAGCAACGTTTTCAATAACAGCAACATTTTCATCAATATCAACATTTTCATCAACAGCAACATTTTCTTCAACAGCAACATTTTCATGAATAGCAACATTTTCATCAACAGCAACATTGTCATCAACAACAACAATTTCATCAAAAGAAATATTTTCATAAACAGCAATATTTTCATCAACAACAACATTTTCATCAACAGCAACATTTTCAACAATGGCAACAATTCAAAAAAAGCTTCATATTCAAAATCAGCAACATTTTCATCAACTTCAACATTTTTTCAACAGAAACGTTTTCTTCAACAGCATCATTTTCATCAAAAGTAACTTGTTCATAAACAGCAATATTTTCAACAACAGCAACCTTTTCATCAACAGCAACATTTTCAACAACAGAACAAATTTTCAATAACAGCAACATTTTCAACAACTGCAACATTTTCAACAACAGCAACATTTTTAACAACAGCAATATTTTCAACAACAGCATTATTTCAAGAACATCAACATTTTTGACAACAGCAAAATTTTCAACAACTGCAAAATTTTCAACAACATTAACATTTTCACCAACAGACATTTTCAACATAAGCAACGTTTTCATCAACAGCAACATTTCATCAACAGCAATGTTTTCATCAACAGCAACATTTTCATTAACAGCAACATTTTCATCAACAGCAACATTTTCATCAACAGCAACATTTTCATCAACAGCAACAGCAACATTTTCATCAACAGCAAGAGCAACTTTTTCATCAACAGCAACATTTTCATCAACAGCAACATTTTTATCAACTGCAAACTTTTCATCACCATCAACATTTTTATCAACTGCAACATTTTCAACAACAGGAACATTTTCAACAAGCACAACATTTTCAACAACATTATTATTTTAATCTACAGTAACATTTTCAACAACACAAACATTTTCATCAATAGAAACATTTTCATCAACAGCAACATTTACATCAACAGCAACATTTTCATCAACAGCAAAATTTTCATAAACAGCCACATTTTCATCAACAGCAACGTTTTCAACAACAGTACATTTTCAACAACAGCAACATTTTCAACACCAGCAACATTTTAAACTAGAGCAACATTTTAAACGGGAGCAACATTTTCAACATGAGCAACATTGTAAAACACAGCAACATTTTCAACAACAGCAACATTTTTAACAACAGCAACATTTTCAACAACAGCAACATTTAAAACAACAGCAATTGTTTCCATTACAGCAACATTTTCAACATCAGCAACAATTTCAATAAAAGACACATTTTCTACAACAGCAATATTTTCAAAAGCAGCAACATTTTTTACAACAGCAACATTTTCAACAAATGCAACATTTTCAACAACAGCAATATTTTCAACAGCAGCAACATTTTCATCAACAGCAACACTTTCATCAACAGCAACATTTTCATCAACAGCAAAATTTTAAACAACAGCAACATTTTCATTAACATCAACATTTTCATCAACAGAAAATTTAACATCAACAGCAACATTTTCAATAACGGTATATTTTCAACAACAGCAACATTTTCAACAACAGCAACATTTTCAACCACAGCAACATTTTAAACAACAGCATCATTTTCAACAACAGCAACATTTTCAACTAGAGCAACATTTTCAACAAAGCAACATTTCCAACAAGATCAACATTTTCAACAACAGACACATTTTCTACAACAGCAACATTTTCAACAACAGCAACATTTTTAACAACAGCAATATTTTCAACAAGAGCAACATTTTCAACAACAGCAACGTTTTCAACAACAGCAACATTATCATCAATATCAACATTTTCATCAACAGCAACATTTTCATCAACAGCAATATTGTCATTAACAACAACATTTTCATCAATAGTACCATTTTCAACAACAGCAACATTTTCAGCAACAGCAACATTTTAAACAACAGCAACATTTTCAACAGCAGCAACATTTTCAACAACAGCAAAGTTTTAAACAACAGCAACATTTTCATAAACAGCAACAGTTTCATCAAAAGAAAATTTAACATCAACAGCAACATTTTCAATAACAGTATATTTTCAACAACAGCAACATTTTCAACAACAGCAACATTTTCACCCACAGCAACATTTTCAACAACAGAAAACATTTTCAACTAGAGCAACGGTTTCAACAAGAGCAACAT
Organism: Ischnura elegans; assembly: GCF_921293095.1. NCBI lineage: Eukaryota > Metazoa > Arthropoda > Insecta > Odonata > Coenagrionidae > Ischnura > Ischnura elegans. The sequence continues at coordinate 17,583,636 of NC_060255.1, forward strand.
TTTCAACAAGAGCAACATTGTAAATCACAGAAACATTTTCAACAACAGCAACATTTTCAACAACAGCAACATATTCAACAACAGCAAAATTTTCAACAAAAGCAACATTTTCATCAACAGCAACATTTTCTACAATAGCAATATTTTCATAAACAACAACATTTTCAACAAAGCAACATTTTCAACAAGATCAACATTTTCAACAACAGACACATTTTCAACAATAGCAACATTTTCAACAACAGCAACATTTTTAACAACAGCAATATTTACAACAAGAGCAACATTTTCTACAACAGCAACGTTTTCAACAACAGCAACATTTTCATCAATATCAACATTTTCATCAACAGCAACATTTTCATCAACAGCAATATTGTCATCAACAACAACATTTTCATCAAAAGTAACATTTTCATAAACTGCAATATTTTCATCAACAGCAACATTTTCATCAACTGCAACATTTTCAAGAACAGCAACATTTTCATCATCATATACATTTTCAACAACAGCAACATTTTCAACTTGAGAAATATTTTCAACAAAAGCAACATTTTTACAAAAGAGCAAAATTGTCAACAACAGCAATATTTTGAACAACAGCAACGTTTTCAACTACAGCAACATATCAACATCAGCAACATTTTTAACAACAGCAATATTTTCATCAACAGCAACATTTTAAACAACAGCAACATTTTCAACAGCAGCAACAATTTCAACAACAACATTTTATACAACAGCAACGTTTTCAACAAGGTCAACATTTTCAACAACAGACACATTTTCTACAACATCAATACTTTCAACAACATTAACATTTTCAACAACAGCAACCTTTAAAACAACAGAAACATTTTCAACAACAGCAATATTTTTAACAACAGCAACATTTTCAACAACATCTACATTTTCAACAACAGACACATTTTCTAACAACAGCGCCTTTTCAACAACAGCAAAATTTTCAACAACAACAACAGCAATTTTTACAACAACAACTACAGCAACAGTTTCTTTAACATCAAAATTTTCATCAACAACAACATTTTCATCAACAGCAGATTTTTCATCAACAGCAACATTTTCAATAACGGCAACATTTTCAACAACAGCAACATTTTCAACAATAGCAACATTTTCAAAACATTAATATTTTCATCAATAGTAACATTTTCACCAACAGCAACATATTCATCAACAGCAACATTTTCATCAACAGCAAATTTTAAACAACAGCACATTTTCATTAACAGCAACAGTTTTATCAACAGAAAATTTAACAACAACAGCAACATTTTCAATAACGGTATATTTTCAACAACAGCAACATTTTCAACAACAGCAACATTTTCAACCACAGCAACATTTTAAACAACAGCATCATTTACAACAACAGCAACATTTTCAACTAGAGCAACATTTTTAAAAAGAGCAACATTTTGAACAACAGCAACATTAAAACAACAGAACCATACTTAAAACAGCAACATTTTCAACAAAAGCAACATTTTCAACAATAGCCATATTTTCAGCAACATCAACATTTTCAAAAACATTTACATTTTCATCAACAGCAACATTTTCATCAACAGCAACATTTTCATAAAACAGCAACATTTTCATAAACAGCAAAATTTTCATCAAGAGCAACATTTTTATCAACGGCAGCATTTTCAACTACAGCAACATTTTACGCAACAGCAAATTTTCATCAACAGCAAAATTATCAACTACAGCAACATTTCCATCAACTACTACATTTTCATTAACTGCAGCATTTTCAACAACAGGCACATTTTTACAAACTGCAACATTTTTATCAACAACAACAATTTCATCAAAAGAAATATTTTCATAAACAGCAATATTTTCATCAACAACAACATTTTCATCAACAGCAACATTTTCAACAATGGCAACAATTCAAAAAAAGCTTCATATTCAAAAACAGCAACATTTTCATCAACTTCAACATTTTTTCAACAGCAACGTTTTCTTCAACAGCATCATTTTCATCAAAAGTAACTTTTTCATAAACAGCAATATTTTCAACAACAGCAACCTTTTCATCAACAGCAACATTTTCAACAACAGAACAATTTTCAATAACAGCAACATTTTCAACAACTGCAACATTTTCAACAACAGCAACATTTTTAACAACAGCAACATTTTCAACAACAGCATTATTTCAAGAACATCAACATTTTTGACAACAGAAACATTTTCACCAACAGACGTTTTCAACATAAGCAACGTTTTCATCAACAGCAACATTTCATCAACAGCAATGTTTTCATCAACAGCAACATTTTCATTAACAGCAACATTTTCATTAACAGGCACATTTTCATCAACAGCAACATTTTCATCAACAGCAACAGCAACATTTTCATCAACAGCAACAGCAACATTTTCATCAACAGCAACATTTTCATCAACAGCAACATTTTTATCAACTGCAAACTTTTCATCACCATCAACACTTTTATCAACTGCAACATTTTCAACAACAGGAACATTTTCAACAAGAACAACATTTTCAACAACATTATTATTTTAATCTACAGTAACATTTTCAACAACACAAACATTTTCATCAATAGAAACATTTTCATCAACAGCAACATTTACATCAACAGCAACATTTTCATCAACAGCAACATTTTCATAAACAGCCAAATTTTCATCAACAGCAACGTTTACAACAACAGTACATTTTCAACAACAGCAACATTTTCAACACCAGCAACATTTTAAACTAGAGCAACATTTTAAACGGGAGCAACATTTTCAACAACAGCAACATTTTTAACAACAGCAACATTTACAACAACAGCAACATTTTTAACAACAGCAACATTTAAAACAACAGCAACTGTTTCCATTACAGCAACATTTTCAACATCAGCAACAATTTCAATAAAAGACATTCTCTACAACAGCAATATTTTCAAAAGCAGCAACATTTTTTACAACAGCAACATTTTCTACAAATGCAACATTTTCAACAACAGCAATATTTTCAACAGCAGCAACATTTTCATCAACAGCAACACTTTCATCAACAGCAACATTTTCATCAACAGCAAAATTTTAAACAACAGCAACATTTTCATTAACAGCAACATCTTCATCAACAGAAAATTTAACATCAACAGCAACATTTTCAATAACAGTATATTTTCAACAACAGCAACATTTTCAACAACAGCAACATTTTCAACCACAGCAACATTTTAAACAACAGCATCATTTTCAACAACAGCAACATTTTCAACTAGTACAACATTTTCAACAAAGCAACATTTCCAAAAAGATCAACATTTTCAACAACAGACACATTTTCTACAACAGCAACATTTTTAACAACAGCAATATTTTCAACAAGAGCAACATTTTCAACAACAGCAACGTTTTCAACAACAGCAACATTATCATCAATATCAACATTTTCATCAACAGCAACATTTTCATCAACAGCAATATTGTCATCAATACAACATTTTCATCAATAGTACCATTTTCAACAACAGCAACATTTTCAACAACAGCAACATTTTAAATAACAGCAAAATTTTCAACAGCAGCAACATTTTCATTAACAGCAACAGTTTCATCAATAGAAAATTTAACATCAACAGCAACATTTTCAATAACAGTATATTTTCAACAACAGCAACATTTTCAACAACAGCAACATTTTCACCCACAGCAACATTTTCAACAACAGAAAACATTTTCAACTAGAGCAACATTTTCAACAAGAGCAACATTTTCAACAAGAGCAACATTGTAAATCACAGAAACATTTTCAACAACAGCAACATTTTCAACAACAGCAACATATTCAACAACAGCAAAATTTTCAACAAAAGCAACATTATCATCAACAGCAACATTTTCTACAATAGCAATATTTTCATCAACAACAACATTTTTAACAAAGCAACATTTTCAACAAGATCAATATTTTCAACAACAGACACATTTTCAACAACAGCAACATTTTCAACAACAGCAACATTTTTAACAACAGCAATATTTACAACAAGAGCAACATTTTCAACAACAGCAACGTTTTCAACAACAGCAACATTTTCATCAATATCAACATTTTCATCAACAGCAACATTCTCAACAACAGCAACATTTTTAACAACAGCAATATTTACAACAAGAGCAACATTTTCAACAACAGCAACGTTTTCAACAACAGCAACATTTTCATCAATATCAACATTTTCATCAAAAACAACATTTTCATCAAAAGTAACATTTTCATAAACTGCAATATTTTCATCAACAGCAACATTTTCATCAACTGCAACATTTTCAAGAACAGCAACATTTTCATCATCATATACATTTTCAACAACTGCAATATTTTCAACAAAAGCAACATTTTCAACAAGAGCAAAATTGTCAACAACAGCAATATTTTGAACAACAGCAACGTTTTCAACTACAGCAACATATCAACAACAGCAACATTTTTAACAACAGCAATATTTTCATCAACAGCAACATTTTAAACAACAGCAACATTTTCAACAGCAGCAACATTTTCAACAACAACATTTTCAACAACAGCAACGTTTTCAACAAGGTCAACATTTTCAAAACAGACACATTTTTTACAACATCAATACTTTCAACAACATTAACATTTTCAACAACAGCAACCTTTTAAACAACAGAAACATTTTCAACAACAGCAACATTTTCAACAACAGCAAAATTTTTAAAAGCAGCAAAATTTTAAACAACAGCAACAATTTCAACAACAGCAACATTTTCAACAACAGCAACATTTTTTACAACAGCAACATTTTCATTAACAGCAACATTTTCAACAACAGCAACTGTTTCATTAACATCAACATTTTCAACAACAGCAACATTTTCAAGACTAGCAATATTTTCAACAACATCAACATTTTCAACAAAAGCAACATTTTCAACAAGAGCAACATTTTCAACAACATCAACATTTTCAACAACTGACACATTTTCTACAACAGCACCTTTTCAACAAAAGCAACATTTTTACAACAGTAACATTTTCAACAAATGCAACATATCAACAACAGCAACCATTTCAACAACAGCAACATTTTCATCAACATCAACATTTTCATTAACAGCAACATTTTTTTCAACAGCAAAATTTTCATGAACAGCAACATTTTCATCAACAGCATTTTTTTCATCAAAGGTAACTTTTTCATAAACAGCAATAATTTCATCAACAGCAACATTTTCATCATCTGCAACATTTTCAACAACAGCAACATTTTCATCAATAGCAACATTTTCAACAACAGCAACATTTTCAACTAGAGCAAGATTTATAACAAGAGCAACATTTTTAACAAAAGCAATATTATCAACAACAGAACCATTTTTACAACAGCAACATTTTCAACAACAGCAACATTTTAAAAACATTAACATTTTCATATACAGCAACATTTTAAACAACATCAACATTTTCATCAACAGCAACATTTTCATCAACAGCGACCATTTCAAAAACAGAAATATTTTCAGCAACAGAAACATTTTCAATAACATTAACATTTTTATCAATACCAACATTTTCAACAACAGCAACATTTTCATCAACAGCAACATTTTCATCAACAGCAACATTTTCATCAACAGCAACATTCTCATCAATAGCAATATTTTCATCAACAGCAACATTTTCATCAACAGCAACTCTTTCATCAACAGCAACATTTTCATCAACAGCAAAATTTTTATCAACAGCAACATTTCCAACAACAGCAACATTTTCAACAACAGCATAATTTTCAACAATAGCAATATTTTCAGCAACAGCAACATTTTCAATAACATTAACATTTTCATCAATACCAACATTTTCAACAACAGCAACATTTTCATCAACAGCAATATTTTCATCAACAGCAACATTTTCATCAACAGCAACATTCTCATCAAATTCAATATTTTCATCAACAGCAACATTTTCATCAACAGCAACTCTTTCATCAACAGCAAAATTTTCATCAAAAGCAACATTTCCAACAACAGTTTATTTTCAACAACAGCAAATATTCATCAACAGCAACATTTTCATCAACAGCAACATTTTCATCAACAGCAACAGCAACATTTTCATCAACAGCAAAATTTTCATCAACAGCAACATTTTTATCAACTGCAAATTTTTCATCACCATCAACATTTTTACCAACAGCAACATTTTCTACAACAGCAACATTTTCAACATGAGCAACACTTTCAACAACATGATTATTTTCATCTACAAAAACATTTTCAACAACAGCAACAACTTCATCAACAGCAACATTTTCATCAACAGCAACATTTTCATCAATAGAAACAATTTCATCAACAGCAACATTTTAAACAACATCAACATTTTTGTCAACAGCAACATTTTCATCAACAGCGACGTTTTCAAAAACAGAAATATTTTCAGCAACAGCAACATTTTCAATAACATTAACATTTTTATCAATACCAACATTTTCAATTACAGCAACATTTTCATCAACAGCAACATTTTCATCAACAGCAACATTTTCATCAACAGCAACATTCTCATCAAATTCAATATTTTCATCAACAGCAACATTTTCATCAACAGCAACTCTTTCATCAACAGCAAAATTTTCATCAAAAGCAACATTTCCAACAACAGTTTATTTTCAACAACAGCAGATTTTCATCAACAGCAACATTTTCATCAACAGCAACATTTTCATCAACAGCAACATTTCCATCAACAGCAAAATTTTAAACAACAGCAACATTTTCATTAACAGCAACAGTTTCATCAACAGAAAATTTAACATCAACAACAACATTTTCAATAACAGTATATTTTCAACAACAGCAACATTTTCAACAACAGCAACATTTTCAACTAGAGCAACATTTTCAGCAAGAGCAACATTTTCAACAAGAGCAACATTGTAAATCACAGAAACATTTTCAACAACAGCAACATTTTCAACAACAGCAACATATTCAACAACAGCAAAATTTTCAACAACAGCAACATTATCATCAACAGCAATATTGTCATCAACAACAACATTTTCATCAAAAGTAACATTTTCATAAACTGCAATATTTTCATCAACAGCAACATTTTCATCAACTGCAACATTTTCAAGAACAGCAACATTTTCATCATCATACACATTTTCAACAACAGCAACATTTTCAACTTGAGCAATATTTTCAACAAAAGCAACATTTTCAACAAGAGCAAAATTGTCAACAACAGCAATATTTTGAACAACAGCGACGTTTTCAACTACCGCAACATATCAACAACAGCAAAATTTTCAACAACAGCAAAATTTTCAACAACATTAACATTTTCACCAACAGACATTTTCAACATAAGCAACGTTTTCATCAACAGCAACATTTCATCAACAGCAATGTTTTCATCAACAGCAACATTTTCATTAACAGCAACATTTTCATCAACAGCAACATTTTCATCAACAGCAACATTTTCATCAACAGCAACAGCAACATTTTCATCAACAGCAAGAGCAACTTTTTCATCAACAGCAACATTTTCATCAACAGCAACATTTTTATCAACTGCAAACTTTTCATCACCATCAACATTTTTATCAACTGCAACATTTTCAACAACAGGAACATTTTCAACAAGCACAACATTTTCAACAACATTATTATTTTAATCTACAGTAACATTTTCAACAACACAAACATTTTCATCAATAGAAACATTTTCATCAACAGCAACATTTACATCAACAGCAACATTTTCATCAACAGCAAAATTTTCATAAACAGCCACATTTTCATCAACAGCAACGTTTTCAACAACAGTACATTTTCAACAACAGCAACATTTTCAACACCAGCAACATTTTAAACTAGAGCAACATTTTAAACGGGAGCAACATTTTCAACATGAGCAACATTGTAAAACACAGCAACATTTTCAACAACAGCAACTTTTTTAACAACAGCAACATTTTCAACAACAGCAACATTTAAAACAACAGCAATTGTTTCCATTACAGCAACATTTTCAACATCAGCAACAATTTCAATAAAAGACACATTTTCTACAACAGCAATATTTTCAAAAGCAGCAACATTTTTTACAACAGCAACATTTTCAACAAATGCAACATTTTCAACAACAGCAATATTTTCAACAGCAGCAACATTTTCATCAACAGCAACACTTTCATCAACAGCAACATTTTCATCAACAGCAAAATTTTAAACAACAGCAACATTTTCATTAACATCAACATTTTCATCAACAGAAAATTTAACATCAACAGCAACATTTTCAATAACGGTATATTTTCAACAACAGCAACATTTTCAACAACAGCAACATTTTCAACCACAGCAACATTTTAAACAACAGCATCATTTTCAACAACAGCAACATTTTCAACTAGAGCAACATTTTCAACAAAGCAACATTTCCAACAAGATCAACATTTTCAACAACAGACACATTTTCTACAACAGCAACATTTTCAACAACAGCAACATTTTTAACAACAGCAATATTTTCAACAAGAGCAACATTTTCAACAACAGCAACGTTTTCAACAACAGCAACATTATCATCAATATCAACATTTTCATCAACAGCAACATTTTCATCAACAGCAATATTGTCATTAACAACAACATTTTCATCAATAGTACCATTTTCAACAACAGCAACATTTTCAACAACAGCAACATTTTAAACAACAGCAACATTTTCAACAGCAGCAACATTTTCAACAACAGCAAAGTTTTAAACAACAGCAACATTTTCATAAACAGCAACAGTTTCATCAAAAGAAAATTTAACATCAACAGCAACATTTTCAATAACAGTATATTTTCAACAACAGCAACATTTTCAACAACAGCAACATTTTCACCCACAGCAACATTTTCAACAACAGAAAACATTTTCAACTAGAGCAACATTTTCAACAAGAGCAACATTTTCAACAAGAGCAACATTGTAAATCACAGAAACATTTTCAACAACAGCAACATTTTCAACAACAGCAACATATTCAACAACAGCAAAATTTTCAACAAAAGCAACATTTTCATCAACAGCAACATTTTCTACAATAGCAATATTTTCATAAACAACAACATTTTCAACAAAGCAACATTTTCAACAAGATCAACATTTTCAACAACAGACACATTTTCAACAATAGCAACATTTTCAACAACAGCAACATTTTTAACAACAGCAATATTTACAACAAGAGCAACATTTTCTACAACAGCAACGTTTTCAACAACAGCAACATTTTCATCAATATCAACATTTTCATCAACAGCAACATTTTCATCAACAGCAATATTGTCATCAACAACAACATTTTCATCAAAAGTAACATTTTCATAAACTGCAATATTTTCATCAACAGCAACATTTTCATCAACTGCAACATTTTCAAGAACAGCAACATTTTCATCATCATATACATTTTCAACAACAGCAACATTTTCAACTTGAGCAATATTTTCAACAAAAGCAACATTTTTACAAAAGAGCAAAATTGTCAACAACAGCAATATTTTGAACAACAGCAACGTTTTCAACTACAGCAACATATCAACATCAGCAACATTTTTAACAACAGCAATATTTTCATCAACAGCAACATTTTAAACAACAGCAACATTTTCAACAGCAGCAACAATTTCAACAACAACATTTTATACAACAGCAACGTTTTCAACAAGGTCAACATTTTCAACAACAGACACATTTTCTACAACATCAATACTTTCAACAACATTAACATTTTCAACAACAGCAACCTTTAAAACAACAGAAACATTTTCAACAACAGCAATATTTTTAACAACAGCAACATTTTCAACAACATCTACATTTTCAACAACAGACACATTTTCTAACAACAGCGCCTTTTCAACAACAGCAAAATTTTCAACAACAACAACAGCAATTTTTACAACAACAACTACAGCAACAGTTTCTTTAACAACAAAATTTTCATCAACAACAACATTTTCATCAACAGCAGATTTTTCATCAACAGCAACATTTTCAATAACGGCAACATTTTCAACAACAGCAACATTTTCAACAATAGCAACATTTTCAACAACATTAATATTTTCATCAATAGTAACATTTTCACCAACAGCAACATATTCATCAACAGCAACATTTTCATCAACAGCAAATTTTAAACAACAGCACATTTTCATTAACAGCAACAGTTTTATCAACAGAAAATTTTACATCAACAGCAACATTTTCAATAACGGTATATTTTCAACAACAGCAACATTTTCAACAACAGCAACATTTTCAACCACAGCAACATTTTAAACAACAGCATCATTTACAACAACAGCAACATTTTCAACTAGAGCAACATTTTTAAAAAGAGCAACATTTTGAACAACAGCAACATTAAAACAACAGAACCATACTTAAAACAGCAACATTTTCAACAACAGCAACATTTTCAACAATAGCCATATTTTCAGCAGCATCAACATTTTCAAAAACATTTACATTTTCATCAACAGCAACATTTTCATCAACAGCAACATTTTCATAAAACAGCAACATTTTCATAAACAGCAAAATTTTCATCAAGAGCAACATTTTTATCAACGGCAGCATTTTCAACTACAGCAACATTTTACGCAACAGCAAATTTTCATCAACAGCAAAATTATCAACTACAGCAACATTTCCATCAACTACTACATTTTCATTAACTGCAGCATTTTCAACAACAGGCACATTTTTACAAACTGCAACATTTTTATCAACAACAACAATTTCATCAAAAGAAATATTTTCATAAACAGCAATATTTTCATCAACAACAACATTTTCATCAACAGCAACATTTTCAACAATGGCAACAATTCAAAAAAAGCTTCATATTCAAAAACAGCAACATTTTCATCAACTTCAACATTTTTTCAACAGCAACGTTTTCTTCAACAGCATCATTTTCATCAAAAGTAACTTTTTCATAAACAGCAATATTTTCAACAACAGCAACCTTTTCATCAACAGCAACATTTTCAACAACAGAACAATTTTCAATAACAGCAACATTTTCAACAACTGCAACATTTTCAACAATAGCAACATTTTTAACAACAGCAACATTTTCAACAACAGCATTATTTCAAGAACATCAACATTTTTGACAACAGCAACATTTTCACCAACAGACGTTTTCAACATAAGCAACGTTTTCATCAACAGCAACATTTCATCAACAGCAATGTTTTCATCAACAGCAACATTTTCATTAACAGCAACATTTTCATTAACAGGCACATTTTCATCAACAGCAACATTTTCATCAACAGCAACAGCAACATTTTCATCAACAGCAACAGCAACATTTTCATCAACAGCAACATTTTCATCAACAGCAACATTTTTATCAACTGCAAACTTTTCATCACCATCAACACTTTTATCAACTGCAACATTTTCAACAACAGGAACATATTCAACAAGAACAACATTTTCAACAACATTATTATTTTAATCTACAGTAACATTTTCAACAACACAAACATTTTCATCAATAGAAACATTTTCATCAACAGCAACATTTACATCAACAGCAACATTTTCATCAACAGCAACATTTTCATAAACAGCCAAATTTTCATCAACAGCAACGTTTACAACAACAGTACATTTTCAACAACAGCAACATTTTCAACACCAGCAACATTTTAAACTAGAGCAACATTTTAAACGGGAGCAACATTTTCAACAACAGCAACATTTTTAACAACAGCAACATTTACAACAACAGCAACATTTTTAACAACAGCAACATTTAAAACAACAGCAACTGTTTCCATTACAGCAACATTTTCAACATCAGCAACAATTTCAATAAAAGACATTCTCTACAACAGCAATATTTTCAAAAGCAGCAACATTTTTTACAACAGCAACATTTTCTACAAATGCAACATTTTCAACAACAGCAATATTTTCAACAACAGCAACATTTTCATCAACAGCAACACTTTCATCAACAGCAACATTTTCATCAACAGCAACATTTTAAACAACAGCAACATTTTCATTAACAGCAACATCTTCATCAACAGAAAATTTAACATCAACAGCAACATTTTCAATAACAGCAAATTTTCAACAACAGCAACATTTTCAACAACAGCAACATTTTCAACCACAGCAACATTTTCAACAACAGCATCATTTTCAACAACAGCAACATTTTCAACTAGTACAACATTTTCAACAAAGCAACATTTCCAAAAAGATCAACATTTTCAACAACAGACACATTTTCTACAACAGCAACATTTTTAACAACAGCAATATTTTCAACAAGAGCAACATTTTCAACAACAGCAACGTTTTCAACAACAGCAACATTATCATCAATATCAACATTTTCATCAACAGCAACATTTTCATCAACAGCAATATTGTCATCAATACAACATTTTCATCAATAGTACCATTTTACACAACAGCAACATTTTCAACAACAGCAACATTTTAAATAACAGCAAAATTTTCAACAGCAGCAACATTTTCATTAACAGCAACAGTTTCATCAATAGAAAATTTAACATCAACAGCAACATTTTCAATAACAGTATATTTTCAACAACAGCAACATTTTCAACAACAGCAACATTTTCACCCACAGCAACATTTTCAACAACAGAAAACATTTTCAACTAGAGCAACATTTTCAACAAGAGCAACATTTTCAACAAGAGCAACATTGTAAATCACAGAAACATTTTCAACAACAGCAACATTTTCAACAACAGCAACATATTCAACAACAGCAAAATTTTCAACAAAAGCAACATTATCATCAACAGCAACATTTTCTACAATAGCAATATTTTCATCAACAACAACATTTTTAACAAAGCAACATTTTCAACAAGATCAATATTTTCAACAACAGACACATTTTCAACAACAGCAACATTTTCAACAACAGCAACATTTTTAACAACAGCAATATTTACAACAAGAGCAACATTTTCAACAACAGCAACGTTTTCAACAACAGCAACATTTTCATCAATATCAACATTTTCATCAACAGCAACATTCTCAACAACAGCAACATTTTTAACAACAGCAATATTTACAACAAGAGCAACATTTTCAACAACAGCAACGTTTTCAACAACAGCAACATTTTCATCAATATCAACATTTTCATCAACAACAACATTTTCATCAAAAGTAACATTTTCATAAACTGCAATATTTTCATCAACAGCAACATTTTCATCAACTGCAACATTTTCAAGAACAGCAACATTTTCATCATCATATACATTTTCAACAACTGCAATATTTTCAACAAAAGCAACATTTTCAACAAGAGCAAAATTGTCAACAACAGCAATATTTTGAACAACAGCAACGTTTTCAACTACCGCAACATATCAACAACAGCAACATTTTTAACAACAGCAATATTTTCATCAACAGCAACATTTTAAACAACAGCAACATTTTCAACAGCAGCAACATTTTCAACAACAACATTTTCAACAACAGCAACGTTTTCAACAAGGTCAACATTTTCAAAACAGACACATTTTTTACAACATCAATACTTTCAACAACATTAACATTTTCAACAACAGCAACCTTTTAAACAACAGAAACATTTTCAACAACAGCAACATTTTCAACAACAGCAAAATTTTTAAAAGCAGCAACATTTTAAACAACAGCAACAATTTCAACAACAGCAACATTTTCAACAACAGCAACATTTTTTACAACAGCAACATTTTCATTAACAGCAACATTTTCAACAACAGCAACTGTTTCATTAACATCAACATTTTCAACAACAGCAACATTTTCAAGACTAGCAATATTTTCAACAACATCAACATTTTCAACAAAAGCAACATTTTCAACAAGAGCAACATTTTCAACAACATCAACATTTTCAACAACTGACACATTTTCTACAACAGCACCTTTTCAACAAAAGCAACATTTTTTACAACAGTAACATTTTCAACAAATGCAACATATCAACAACAGCAACCATTTCAACAACAGCAACATTTTCATCAACATCAACATTTTCATTAACAGCAACATTTTTTTCAACAACAACAATTTCATCAAAAGAAATATTTTCATAAACAGCAATATTTTCATCAACAACAACATTTTCATCAACAGCAACATTTTCAACAATGGCAACAATTCAAAAAAAGCTTCATATTCAAAAACAGCAACATTTTCATCAACTTCAACATTTTTTCAACAGCAACGTTTTCTTCAACAGCATCATTTTCATCAAAAGTAACTTTTTCATAAACAGCAATATTTTCAACAACAGCAACCTTTTCATCAACAGCAACATTTTCAACAACAGAACAATTTTCAATAACAGCAACATTTTCAACAACTGCAACATTTTCAACAACAGCAACATTTTTAACAACAGCAACATTTTCAACAACAGCATTATTTCAAGAACATCAACATTTTTGACAACAGCAACATTTTCACCAACAGACGTTTTCAACATAAGCAACGTTTTCATCAACAGCAACATTTCATCAACAGCAATGTTTTCATCAACAGCAACATTTTCATTAACAGCAACATTTTCATTAACAGGCACATTTTCATCAACAGCAACATTTTCATCAACAGCAACAGCAACATTTTCATCAACAGCAACAGCAACATTTTCATCAACAGCAACATTTTCATCAACAGCAACATTTTTATCAACTGCAAACTTTTCATCACCATCAACACTTTTATCAACTGCAACATTTTCAACAACAGGAACATTTTCAACAAGAACAACATTTTCAACAACATTATTATTTTAATCTACAGTAACATTTTCAACAACACAAACATTTTCATCAATAGAAACATTTTCATCAACAGCAACATTTACATCAACAGCAACATTTTCATCAACAGCAACATTTTCATAAACAGCCAAATTTTCATCAACAGCAACGTTTACAACAACAGTACATTTTCAACAACAGCAACATTTTCAACACCAGCAACATTTTAAACTAGAGCAACATTTTAAACGGGAGCAACATTTTCAACAACAGCAACATTTTTAACAAGAGCAACATTTACAACAACAGCAACATTTTTAACAACAGCAACATTTAAAACAACAGCAACTGTTTCCATTACAGCAACATTTTCAACATCAGCAACAATTTCAATAAAAGACATTCTCTACAACAGCAATATTTTCAAAAGCAGCAACATTTTTTACAACAGCAACATTTTCTACAAATGCAACATTTTCAACAACAGCAATATTTTCAACAGCAGCAACATTTTCATCAACAGCAACACTTTCATCAACAGCAACATTTTCATCAACAGCAAAATTTTAAACAACAGCAACATTTTCATTAACAGCAACATCTTCATCAACAGAAAATTTAACATCAACAGCAACATTTTCAATAACAGTATATTTTCAACAACAGCAACATTTTCAACAACAGCAACATTTTCAACCACAGCAACATTTTAAACAACAGCATCATTTTCAACAACAGCAACATTTTCAACTAGTACAACATTTTCAACAAAGCAACATTTCCAAAAAGATCAACATTTTCAACAACAGACACATTTTCTACAACAGCAACATTTTTAACAACAGCAATATTTTCAACAAGAGCAACATTTTCAACAACAGCAACATTTTCAACAACAGCAACATTATCATCAATATCAACATTTTCATCAACAGCAACATTTTCATCAACAGCAATATTGTCATCAATACAACATTTTCATCAATAGTACCATTTTACACAACAGCAACATTTTCAACAACAGCAACATTTTAAATAACAGCAAAATTTTCAACAGCAGCAACATTTTCATTAACAGCAACAGTTTCATCAATAGAAAATTTAACATCAACAGCAACATTTTCAATAACAGTATATTTTCAACAACAGCAACATTTTCAACAACAGCAACATTTTCACCCACAGCAACATTTTCAACAACAGAAAACATTTTCAACTAGAGCAACATTTTCAACAAGAGCAACATTTTCAACAAGAGCAACATTGTAAATCACAGAAACATTTTCAACAACAGCAACATTTTCAACAACAGCAACATATTCAACAACAGCAAAATTTTCAACAAAAGCAACATTATCATCAACAGCAACATTTTCTACAATAGCAATATTTTCATCAACAACAACATTTTTAACAAAGCAACATTTTCAACAAGATCAATATTTTCAACAACAGACACATTTTCAACAACAGCAACATTTTCAACAACAGCAACATTTTTAACAACAGCAATATTTACAACAAGAGCAACATTTTCAACAACAGCAACGTTTTCAACAACAGCAACATTTTCATCAATATCAACATTTTCATCAACAGCAACATTCTCAACAACAGCAACATTTTTAACAACAGCAATATTTACAACAAGAGCAACATTTTCAACAACAGCAACGTTTTCAACAACAGCAACATTTTCATCAATATCAACATTTTCATCAACAACAACATTTTCATCAAAAGTAACTTTTTCATAAACTGCAATATTTTCATCAACAGCAACATTTTCATCAACTGCAACATTTTCAAGAACAGCAACATTTTCATCATCATATACATTTTCAACAACTGCAATATTTTCAACAAAAGCAACATTTTCAACAAGAGCAAAATTGTCAACAACAGCAATATTTTGAACAACAGCAACGTTTTCAACTACAGCAACATATCAACAACAGCAACATTTTTAACAACAGCAATATTTTCATCAACAGCAACATTTTAAACAACAGCAACATTTTCAACAGCAGCAACATTTTCAACAACAACATTTTCAACAACAGCAACGTTTTCAACAAGGTCAACATTTTCAAAACAGACACATTTTTTACAACATCAATACTTTCAACAACATTAACATTTTCAACAACAGCAACCTTTTAAACAACAGAAACATTTTCAACAACAGCAACATTTTCAACAACAGCAAAATTTTTAAAAGCAGCAACATTTTAAACAACAGCAACAATTTCAACAACAGCAACATTTTCAACAACAGCAACATTTTTTACAACAGCAACATTTTCATTAACAGCAACATTTTCAACAACAGCAACTGTTTCATTAACATCAACATTTTCAACAACAGCAACATTTTCAAGACTAGCAATATTTTCAACAACATCAACATTTTCAACAAAAGCAACATTTTCAACAAGAGCAACATTTTCAACAACATCAACATTTTCAACAACTGACACATTTTCTACAACAGCACCTTTTCAACAAAAGCAACATTTTTTACAACAGTAACATTTTCAACAAATGCAACATATCAACAACAGCAACCATTTCAACAACAGCAACATTTTCATCAACATCAACATTTTCATTAACAGCAACATTTTTTTCAACAGCAACATTTTCATGAACAGCAACATTTTCATCAACAGCATTTTTTTCATCAAAGGTAACTTTTTCATAAACAGCAATAATTTCATCAACAGCAACATTTTCATCATCTGCAACATTTTCAACAACAGCAACATTTTCATCAATAGCAACATTTTCAACAACAGCAACATTTTCAACTAGAGCAAGATTTATAACAAGAGCAACATTTTTAACAAAAGCAATATTATCAACAACAGAACCATTTTTACAACAGCAACATTTTCAACAACAGCAACATTTTAAAAACATTAACATTTTCATATACAGCAACATTTTAAACAACATCAACATTTTTATCAACAGCAACATTTTCATCAACAGCGACCATTTCAAAAACAGAAATATTTTCAGCAACAGAAACATTTTCAATAACATTAACATTTTTATCAATACCAACATTTTCAACAACAGCAACATTTTCATCAACAGCAACATTTTCATCAACAGCAAAATTTTCATCAACAGCAACATTCTCATCAATAGCAATATTTTCATCAACAGCAACATTTTCATCAACAGCAACTCTTTCATCAACAGCAACATTTTCATCAACAGCAAAATTTTTATCAACAGCAACATTTCCAACAACAGCAACATTTTCAACAACAGCATAATTTTCAACAATAGCAATATTTTCAGCAACAGCAACATTTTCAATAACATTAACATTTTCATCAATACCAACATTTTCAACAACAGCAACATTTTCATCAACAGCAATATTTTCATCAACAGCAACATTTTCATCAACAGCAACATTCTCATCAAATTCAATATTTTCATCAACAGCAACATTTTCATCAACGGCAACTCTTTCATCAACAGCAAAATTTTCATCAAAAGCAACATTTCCAACAACAGTTTATTTTCAACAACAGCAAATATTCATCAACAGCAACATTTTCATCAACAGCAACATTTTCATCAACAGCAACAGCAACATTTTCATCAACAGCAAAATTTTCATCAACAGCAACATTTTTATCAACTGCAAATTTTTCATCACCATCAACATTTTTACCAACAGCAACATTTTCTACAACAGCAACATTTTCAACAAGAGCAACACTTTCAACAACATGATTATTTTCATCTACAAAAACATTTTCAACAACAGCAACAACTTCATCAACAGCAACATTTTCATCAACAGCAACGTTTTCATCAATAGAAACAATTTCATCAACAGCAACATTTTAAACAACATCAACATTTTTGTCAACAGCAACATTTTCATCAACAGCGACGTTTTCAAAAACAGAAATATTTTCAGCAACAGCAACATTTTCAATAACATTAACATTTTTATCAATACCAACATTTTCAATTACAGCAACATTTTCATCAACAGCAACATTTTCATCAACAGCAACATTTTCATCAACAGCAACATTCTCATCAAATTCAATATTTTCATCAACAGCAACATTTTCATCAACAGCAACTCTTTCATCAACAGCAAAATTTTCATCAAAAGCAACATTTCCAACAACAGTTTATTTTCAACAACAGCAGATTTTCATCAACAGCAACATTTTCATCAACAGCAACATTTTCATCAACAGCAACATTTCCATCAACAGCAAAATTTTAAACAACAGCAACATTTTCATTAACAGCAACAGTTTCATCAACAGAAAATTTAACATCAACAACAACATTTTCAATAACAGTATATTTTCAACAACAGCAACATTTTCAACAACAGCAACATTTTCAACTAGAGCAACATTTTCAGCAAGAGCAACATTTTCAACAAGAGCAACATTGTAAATCACAGAAACATTTTCAACAACAGCAACATTTTCAACAACAGCAACATATTCAACAACAGCAAAATTTTCAACAACAGCAACATTATCATCAACAGCAATATTGTCATCAACAACAACATTTTCATCAAAAGTAACATTTTCATAAACTGCAATATTTTCATCAACAGCAACATTTTCATCAACTGCAACATTTTCAAGAACAGCAACATTTTCATCATCATACACATTTTCAACAACAGCAACATTTTCAACTTGAGCAATATTTTCAACAAAAGCAACATTTTCAACAAGAGCAAAATTGTCAACAACAGCAATATTTTGAACAACAGCGACGTTTTCAACTACAGCAACATATCAACAACAGCAACATTTTTAACAACAGCAACATTTTCATCAACAGCAACATTTTAAACAACAGCAACATTTTCAACAGCAGCAACATTTTCAACAAGGTCAACATTTTAAACAACAGACACATTTTCCACAACATCAATACTTTCAACAACATTAACATTTACAACAACAGAAACCTTTTAAAGAACAGAAACATTTTCAACAACAGCAATATTTTCATCAACAATAACATTTTCATCAACACCAACATTTTCATCAACAGCAAAATTTTCATCAACAGCAACATTTTCAACAATAATACATTTTTAACAAAAGGAACATTTTCAACAATAGCAACTGTTTCATTAACAGCAATATTTTCAACAACTTCAATATTTTCAACAACAACAACATTTTCAACGACATCTACTTTTTCAACAACAGACACATTTTCTACAACAGATCCTTTTCAACAACAGCAACATTTTCAACAACAGCAACATTTTCAACAACAGCAACTGTTTCATTAACAGCAACATTTTCATCAACAGCAACATTTTCAAGATTAGCAATTTTTTCAACAACATCAACATTTTCAACAACATCAACATTTTCAACAAGAGCGAAACTTTCAACAAGAGCAACAATGTAAAACACAGCAACATTTTCAACAACAGCAACATTTTCAACAACAGCAACATTTTTTACAACAGCAACATTTTCATTAACAGCAACATTTTCAACAACAGCAACGCTTTCATTAACAGCAACATTTTCAACAACAGCAACATTTTCAAGAGTAGCAATATTTTCAACAACATCAACATTTTCAACAAAAGCAACATTTTCAACAAAAGCAACATTTTCAACTAGAGCAACATTTTCAAAAACGACACATTTTCTACAACAGCACCTTTTCAACAAAAGCAACATTTTTTACAACAGTAACATTTTCAACAAATGCAACATATCAACAACAGCAACCATTTCAACAACAGCAACATTTTCATCAACATCAAAATTTTCATCAACAGCAACATTTTTTTCAACAGCAACATTTTCATGAACAGCAACATTTTCATCAACAGCATCATTTTCATCAAAAGTAACTTTTTCATAAACAGCAA
This sequence comes from Ischnura elegans, assembly GCF_921293095.1. Taxonomy (NCBI): domain Eukaryota; kingdom Metazoa; phylum Arthropoda; class Insecta; order Odonata; family Coenagrionidae; genus Ischnura; species Ischnura elegans. Next base: position 17,604,436 of record NC_060255.1, read on the forward strand.
TAATTTCATCAACAGCAACATTTTCATCAACTGCAACATTTTCAACAACAGCAACATTTTCATCAATAGCAACATTTTCAACAACAGCAACATTTTCAACTAAGGCAACATTTATAACAAGAGCAACATTTTGAACATCAGCAATATTTTCAACAACAGAACCATTTTTACAACAGCAACATTTTCAACAACAGCAACATTTTAAAAACATTAACATTTTCATCAACAGCAACATTTTAAACAACATACACATTTTCATCAACAGCAACATTTTCATCAACAGCGACGTTTTCAAAAACAGAAATATTTTCAGCAACCACAACATTTTCAATAACATTAACATTTTTATCAATACCAACATTTTCAACAACAGCAACATTTTCATCAACAGCAACATTTTCATCAACAGCAAAATTTTCATCAACAGCAACATTCTCATCAATAGCAATATTTTCATCAACAGCAACATTTTCATCAACAGAAACTCTTTCATCAACAGCAACATTTTCATTAACAGCAAAATTTTTATCAACAGCAACATTTCCAACAACAGCAACATTTTCAACAACAGCATAATTTTCAACAATAGCCAAATTTTCAGCAACAGCCACATTTTCAATAACATTAACATTTTCATCAATACCAACATTTTCAACAACAGCAACATTTTCATCAACAGCAATATTTTCATCAACCGCAACATTTTCATCAACAGCAACATTCTCATCAAATTCAATATTTTCATCAACAGCAACATTTTCATCAACAGACTCTTTCATCAACAGCAAAATTTTCATCAAAAGCAACATTTCCAACAACAGTTTATTTTCAACAACAGCAAATTTTCATCAACAGCAACATTTTCATCATCAGCAACATTTTCATCATCAGCAACATTTTCATCAACAGCAACAGCAACATTTTCATCAACAGCAATATTTTCATCAACAGCAACATTTTTATCAACTGCAAATTTTTCATCACCATCAACATTTTTATCAACAGCAACATTTTCATCAACATCGACGTTTTCAAAAACAGAAATATTTTCAGCAACAGCAACATTTTCAATAACATTAACATTTTCATCAACAGCGACGTTTTCAAAAACAGAAATATTTTCAGCAACAGCAACATTTTCAATAACATTAACATTTTTATCAATACCAACATTTTCAATTACAGCAACATTTTCATCAACAGCAACATTTTCATCAACAGCAACATTTTCATCAATAGCAACATTTTCATCAACAGCAACATTCTCATCAAATTCAATATTTTCATCAACAGCAACATTTTCATCAACAGCAACTCTTTCATCAACAGCAAAATTTTCATCAAAAGCAACATTTCCAACAACAGTTTATTTTCAACAACAGCAGATTTTCATCAACAGCAACATTTTCATCAACAGCAACATTTTCATCAACAGCAACATTTTAATCAACAGCAACATTTTCATCAACAGCAACATTTTCATCAACAGCAAAATTTTAAACAACAGCAACATTTTCATTAACAGCAACATTTTCAACAACAGCAACGCTTTCATTAACAGCAACATTTTCAACAACAGCAACATTTTCAAGAGTAGCAATATTTTCAACAACATCAACATTTTCAACAAAAGCAACATTTTCAACAAAAGGAACATTTTCAACAACATCAACATTTTCAACAACTGACACATTTTCTACAACAGCACCTTTTCAACAAAAGCAACATTTTTTTACAACAGTAACATTTTCAACAAATGCAACATATCAACAACAGCAACCATTTCAACAACAGCAACATTTTCATCAACATCAACATTTTCATCAACAGCAACATTTTTTTCAACAGCAACATTTTCATGAACAGCAACATTTTCATCAACAGCATCATTTTCATCAAAAGTAACTTTTTCATAAACAGCAATAATTTCATCAACAGCAACATTTTCATCAACTGCAACATTTTCAACAACAGCAACATTTTCATCAATAGCAACATTTTCAACAACAGCAACATTTTCAACTAGAGCAACATTTATAACAAGAGCAACATTTTGAACATCAGCAATATTATCAACAACAGAACCATTTTTACAACAGCAACATTTTCAACAACAGCAACATTTTAAAAACATTAACATTTTCATCAACAGCAACATTTTAAACAACATACACATTTTCATCAACAGCAACATTTTCATCAACAGCGACGTTTTCAAAAACAGAAATATTTTCAGCAACCACAACATTTTCAATAACATTAACATTTTTATCAATACCAACATTTTCAACAACAGCAACATTTTCATCAACAGCAACATTCTCATCAATAGCAATATTTTCATCAACAGCAACATTTTCATCAACAGAAACTCTTTCATCAACAGCAACATTTTCATTAACAGCAACATTTTTATCAACAGCAACATTTCCAACAACAGCAACATTTTCAACAACAGCATAATTTTCAACAATAGCCAAATTTTCAGCAACAGATACATTTTCAATAACATTAACATTTTAATCAATACCAACATTTTCAACAACAGCAACATTTTCATCAACAGCAATATTTTCATCAACAGCAACATTTTCATCAACAGCAACATTCTCATCAAATTCAATATTTTCATCAACAGCAACATTTTCATCAACAGACTTTCATCAACAGCAAAATTTTCATCAAAAGCAACATTTCCAACAACAGTTTATTTTCAACAACAGCAAATTTTCATCAACAGCAACATTTTCATCAACAGCAACATTTTCATCAACAGCAACATTTTCATCAACAGCAACAGCAACATTTTCATCAACAGCAATATTTTCATCAACAGCAACATTTTTATCAACTGCAAATTTTTCATCACCATCAACATTTTTATCAACTGCAACATTTTCTACAACAGCAACATTTTCAACAAGAGCAACATTTTCAACAACATGATTATTTTCATCTACAAAAACATTTTCAACAACAGCAACAACTTCATCAACAGCAACATTTTCATCAACAGCAACATTTTCATCAATAGAAACAATTTCATCAACAGCAACATTTTAAACAACATCAACATTTTCATCAACAGCAACATTTTCATCAACAGCAACGTTTTCAAAAACAGAAATATTTTCAGCAACAGCAACATTTTCAATAACATTAACATTTTTATCAATACCAACATTTTCAATTACAGCAACATTTTCATCAACAGCAACATTTTCATCAACAGCAACATTCTCATCAAATTCAATATTTTCATCAACAGCAACATTTTCATCAACAGCAACTCTTTCATCAACAGCAAAATTTTCATCAAAATCAAAATTTCCAACAACAGTTTATTTTCAAAAACAGCAGATTTTCATCAACAGCAACATTTTCATCAACAGCAACATTTTCATCAACAGCAACATTTTCATCAACAGCAAAATTTTAAACAACAGCAACATTTTCATTAACAGCAACAGTTTCATCAACAGAAAATTTAACATCAACAGCGACGTTTTCAATAACAGTATATTTTCAACAACAGCAACATTTTCAACAACAGAAACATTTTCACCCACAGCCACATTGTAAATCACAGAAACATTTTCAACAACAGCAACATTTTCAACAACAACAACATATTCAACAACAGCAAAATTTTCAACAACAGCAACATTATCATCAACAGCAATATTGTCATCAACAACAACATTTTCATCAAAAGTAACATTTTCATAAACTGCAATATTTTCATCAACAGCAACATTTTCATTAACTGCAACATTTTCAAGAACAGCAACATTTTCATCATCATATACATTTTCAACTACAGCAACATTTTCAACTTGAGCAATATTTTCAACAAAAGCAACATTTTCAACAAGAGCAAAATTGTCAACAACAGCAATATTTTGAACAACAGCGACGTTTTCAACTACAGCAACATATCAACAACAGCAACATTTTTAACAACAGCAACATTTTCATCAACAGCAACATTTTAAACAACAGCAACATTTTCAACAGCAGCAACATTTTCAACAACAACATTTTCAACAACAGCAACGTTTTCAACAAGGTCAACATTTTAAACAACAGACACATTTTCTACAATATCAATACTTTCAACAACATTAACATTTTCAACAACAGCAACCTTTTAAACAACAGAAACATTTTCAACAACAGCAATATTTTCATCAACAATAACATTTTCATCAACACCAACATTTTCATCAACAGCAAAATTTTCATCAACAGCAACATTTTCAACAATAATACATTTTTAACAAAAGGAACATTTTCAACAATAGCAACTGTTTCATTAACAGCAATATTTTCAACAACATCAATATTTTCAGCAACAACATCATTTTCAACGACATCTACTTTTTCAACAACAGACACATTTTCTACAACAGCACCTCTTCAACAACAGCAACATTTTCAACAACAGCAACATTTTCAACAACAGCAACTGTTTTATTAAAAGCAACATTTTCAACAACAGCAACATTTTCAAGATTAGCAATTTTTTCAACAACATCAACATTTTCAACAACATCAACATTTTCAACAACATCAACATTTTCAACAAGAGCGAAACTTTCAACAAGAGCAACATTGTAAAACACAGCAACATTTTCAACAACAGCAAAATTTTTAAAAGCAGCAACATCTTCAACAACAGCAACATTTTCAACAACAGCTACATTTTCAACAACAGCAACATTTTTTACAACAGCAACATTTTCAGTAACAGCAACATTTTCAACAACAGCAACTGATTCATTAACAGCAACATTTTCAACAACAGCAACATTTTCAAGAGTAGCAATATTTTCAACAACATCAACATTTTCAACAAAAGCAACATTTTCAACAACATCAACATTTTCAACAACTGACACATTTTCTACAACAGCACCTTTTCAACAAAAGCAACATTTTTTACAACAGTAACATTTTCAACAAATGCAACATATCAACAACAGCAACCATTTCAACAACAGCAACATTTTCATCAACATCAACATATTCATCAACAGCAATATTTTTTTCAACAGCAACATTTTCATGAACAGCAACTCTTTCATCAACAGCAACATTTTCATCAACAGCAAAATTTTTATCAACAGCAACATTTCCAACAACAGCAACATTTTCAACAACAGCATAATATTTTACAATAGCCAAATTTTCAGCAACAGCAACATTTTCAATAACATTAACATTTTCATCAATACCAACATTTTCAACAACAGCAACATTTTCATCAACAGCAATATTTTCATCAACAGCAACATTTTCATCAACAGCAAAATTTTCATCAACAGCAACATTCTCATCAATAGCAATATTTTCATCAACAGCAACATTTTCATCAACAGCAACTCTTTCATCAACAGCAACATTTTCATCAACAGCAAAATTTTTATCAACAGCAACATTTCCAACAACAGCAACATTTTCAACAACAGCATAATATTTTACAATAGCCAAATTTTCAGCAACAGCAACATTTTCAATAACATTAACATTTTCATCAATACCAACATTTTCAACAACAGCAACATTTTCATCAACAGCAATATTTTCATCAACAGCAACATTTTCATCAACAGCAACATTCTCATCAAATTCAATATTTTCATCAACAGCAACATTTTCATCAACAGACTCTTTCATCAATAGCAAAATTTTCATCAAAAGCAACATTTCCAACAACAGTTTATTTTCAACAACAGCAAATTTTCATCAACAGCAACATTTTCATCAACAGCAACATTTTAATCAACAGCAACATTTTCATCAACAGCAACAGCAACATTTTCATCAACAGCAAAATTTTTATCAACAGCAACATTTTTATCAACTGCAAATTTTTCATCACCATCAACATTTTTATCAACTGCAACATTTTCTACAACAGCAACATTTTCAACAAGAGCAACATTTTCAACAACATGATTATTTTCATCTACAGTAACATTTTCAACAACAGCAACAACTTCATCAACAGCAACATTTTCATCAACAGCAACATTTTCATCAATAGAAACAATTTCATCAACAGCAACATTTTCATCAACAGCAACATTTTCTTCAATAGCAATATTTTCGTCAACAGCAACATTTTCATCAACGGCAGCATTTTCAACAACAGAAACATTTTCAACAATAGCAACCTTTTCAACAACATTTAGATTTTCATCAATAGTAACATTTTCAACAACAGCGACGTTTTCAAAAACAGAAATATTTTCAGCAACAGCAACATTTTCAATAACATTAACATTTTTATCAATACCAACATTTTCAATTACAGCAACATTTTCATCAACAGCAACATTTTCATCAACAGCAACATTTTCATCAACAGCAATATTCTCATCAATAGCAATATTTTCATCAACAGCAACATTTTCATCAACAGCAACTCTTTCATCAACAGCAACATTTTCATCAACAGCAAAATTTTTATCAACAGCAACATTTCCAACAACAGCAACATTTTCAACAACAGCATAATTTTCAAAAATAGCCAAATTTTCAGCAACAGCAACATTTTCAATAACATTAACATTTTCATCAATACCAACATTTTCAACAACAGCAACATTTTCATCGACAGCAATATTTTCATCAACAGCAACATTTTCATCAACAGCAACATTCTCATCAAATTCAATATTTTCATCAACAGCAACATTTTCATCAACAGCAACTCTTTCATCAACAGCAACATTTTCATCAACAGCATAATTTTTATCAACAGCAACATTTCCAACAACAGCAACATTTTCAACAACATCATAATTTTAACAATAGCCAAATTTTCAGCAACAGCAACATTTTCGATAACATTAACATTTTCATCAATACCAACATTTTCAACAACAGCAACATTTTCATCAACAGCAATATTTTCATCAACAGCAACGTTTTCATCAACAGCAACATTCTCATCAAATTCAATATTTTCATCAACAGCAACATTTTCATCAACAGCAACTCTTTCAACAACAGCAAATTTTCATCAACAGCAACATTTTCATCAACAGCAACATTTTCATCAACAGCAACATATTTATCAACAGCAAAATTTTAAACAACAGCAACATTTTCATTAACAGCAACAGTTTCATGAACAGAAAATTTAACATCAACAGCAACATTTTCAATAACAGTACATTTTCAACAACAGCAACATTTTCAACTAGAGCAACATTTTCAGCAAGAGCAACATTTTCAACAGGAGCAACATTGTAAATCACAGAAACATTTTCAACAACAGCAACATTTTCAACAACAACAACATATTCAACAACAGCAAAATTTTCAACAACAGCAACTTTATCATCAACAGCAATATTGTCATCAACAACAACATTTTCATCAAAAGTAACATTTTCATAAACTGCAATATTTTCATCAACAGCAACATTTTCATCAACTGCAACATTTTCAAGAACAGCAACATTTTCATCATCATATACATTTTCAACTACAGCAACATTTTCAACTTGAGCAATATTTTCCAAAAAAGCAACATTTTCAACAAGAGCAAAATTGTCAACAACAGCAATATTTTGAACAACAGCGACGTTTTCAACTACAGCAACATATCAACAACAGCAACATTTTTAACAACAGCAACATTTTCATCAACAGCAACATTTTAAACAACAGCAACATTTTCAACAACAGCAACATTTTCAACAACAACATTTTCAACAACAGCAACGTTTTCAACAAGGTCAACATTTTAAACAACAGACACATTTTCTACAACATCAATACTTTCAACAACATTAACATTTTCAACAACAGCAACCTTTTAAACAACAGAAACATTTTCAACAACAGCAATATTTTCATCAACAATAACATTTTCATCAACACCAATATTTTCATCAACAGCAAAATTTTCATCAACAGCAACATTTTCAACAATAATACATTTTTAACAAAAGGAACATTTTCAACAATAGCAACTGTTTCATTAACAGCAATATTTTCAACAACTTCAATATTTTCAACAACAACAACATTTTCAATGACATCTACTTTTTCAACAACAGACACATTTTCTACAACAGCACCTCTTCAACAACAGCAACATTTTCAACAACAGCAACATTTTCAACAACAGCAACTGTTTCATTAACAGCAACATTTTCAACAACAGCAACATTTTCAAGATTAGCAATTTATTCAACAACATCAACATTTTTAACAACATCAACATTTTCAACAAGAGCGAAACTTTCAACAAGAGCAACATTGTAAAACACAGCAACATTTTCAACAACAGCAAAATTTTTAAAAGCAGCAACATTTTCAACAACAGCAACATTTTCAACAACAGCAACATTTTCAACAACAGCAACATTTTTTACAACAGCAACATTTTCAGTAACAGCAACATTTTCAACATAAGCAACTGTTTCATTAACAGCAACATTTTCAACAACAGCAACATTTTCAAGAGTAGCAATATTTTCAACAACATCAACATTTTCAACAAAAGCAACATTTTCAACAAAAGCAACATTTTCAACAACATCAACATTTTCAACAACTGACACATTTTCTACAACAGCACCTTTTCAACAAAAGCAACATTTTTTACAACAGTAACATTTTCAACAAATGCAACATATCAACAACAGCAACCATTTCAACAACATCAACATTTTCATCAACATCAACATTTTCATCAACAGCAATATTTTTTTCAACAGCAACATTTTCATGAACAGCAACATTTTCATCAACAGCATCATTTTCATCAAAAGTAACTTTTTCATAAACAGCAATTATTTCATCAACAGCAACATTTTCATCAACTGCAACATTTTCAACAACACTAACATTTTCATCAATAGCAACATTTTCAACAACAGCAACATTTTCAACTAGAGCAACATTTATAACAAGAGCTACATTTTGAACATCAGCAATATTATCAACAACAGAACCATTTTTACAACAGCAACATTTTCAACAACAGCAACATTTTAAAAACATTAACATTTTCATCAACAGCAACATTTTAAACAACATAAACATTTTCATCAACAGCAACATTTTCATCAACAGCGACGTTTTCAAAAACAGAAATATTTTCAGCAACAGCAACATTTTCAATAACATTAACATTTTTATCAATACCAACATTTTCAACAACAGCAACATTTTCATCAACAGCAACATTTTCATCAACAGCAAAATTTTCATCAACAGCAACATTCTCATCAATAGCAATATTTTCATCAACAGCAACATTTTCATCAACAGCAACTCTTTCATCAACAGCAACATTTTCATCAACAGCAAAATTTTTATCAACAGCAACATTTCCAACAACAGCAACATTTTCAACAACAGCATAATATTCAACAATAGCCAAATTTTCAGCAACAGCAACATATTCAATAACATTAACATTTTCATCAATACCAACATTTTCAACAACAGCAACATTTTCATCAACAGCAATATTTTCATCAACAGCAACATTTTCATCAACAGCAACATTCTCATCAAATTCAATATTTTCATCAACAGCAACATTTTCATCAACAGACTCTTTCATCAACAGCAAAATTTTCATCAAAAGCAACATTTCCAACAACATTTTATTTTCAACAACAGCAAATTTTCATCAACAGCAACATTTTCATCAACAGCAACATTTTCATCAACAGCAACATTTTCATCAACAGCAACAGCAACATTTTCATCAACAGCAACATTTTCAACAACAGCAACATTTTTATCAACTGCAAATTTTTCATCACCATCAACATTTTTATCAACTGCAACATTTTCTACAACAGCAACATTTTCAACAAGAGCAACATTTTCAACAACATGATTATTTTCATCTACAGTAACATTTTCAACAACAGCAACATCTTCATCAACAGCAACATTTTCATCAACAGCAACATTTTCATCAATAGAAACAATTTCATCAACAGCAACATTTTAAACAACATCAACATTTTCATCAACAGCAACATTTTCATCAACAGCGACGTTTTAAAAAACAGAAATATTTTCAGCAACAGCAACATTTTCAATAACATTAACATTTTTATCAATACCAACATTTTCAATTACAGCAACATTTTCATCAACAGCAACATTTTCATCAACAGCAACATTTTCATCAACAGCAACATTCTCTCAATAGCAATATTTTCATCAACAGCAACATTTTCATCAACAGCAACTCTTTCATCAACAGCAACATTTTCATCAACAGCAAAATTTTTATCAACAGCAACATTTCCAACAACAGCAACATTTTCAACAACAGCATAATTTTCAACAATAGCCAAATTTTCAGCAACAGCAACATTTTCAATAACATTAACATTTTCATCAATACCAACATTTTCAACAACAGCAACATTTTCATCAACAGCAATATTTTCATCAACAGCAACATTTTCATCAACAGCAACATTCTCATCAAATTCAATATTTTCATCAACGGCAACATTTTCATCAACAGCAACTCTTTCATCAACAGCAAAATTTTCATCAAAAGCAACATTTCCAACAACAGTTTATTTTCAACAACAGCAAATTATCATCATAAGCAACATTTTCATCAACAGCAACATTTTCATCAACAGCAACAGCAACATTTTCATCAACAGCAACAGCAACATTTTCATCAACAGCAACATTTTCATCAACAGCAACATTTTTATCAACTGCAAATTTTTCATCACCTTCAACATTTTTATCAACTGCAACATTTTCAACAACAACAACATTTTCAACAAGAGCAACATTTTCAACAACATGATTATTTTCATCTACAGTAACATTTTCAACAGCAGCAACAACTTCATCAACAGCAACATTTTCATCAACAGCAACATTTTCATCAATAGAAACAATTTCATCAACAGCAACATTTTCATCAACAGCAACATTTTCATCAACAGCAACATTTTCATAAACAGCAAAATTCTCATCAACAGAAACGTTTTCAACAACAGTACATTTTCAACAACAGCAACATTTTCAACACCAGCAACATTTTAAACTAGAGCAACATTTTAACAGGAGCAACGTTTTCAACATGAGTAACATTGTAAAACACAGCAACATTTTCAACAACAGCAACATTTTCAACAACAGCAACATTTTCAACAACAGCAACATTTTCATCAACAGCAATATTGTCATCAACAACATCATTTTCATCAATAGTACCATTTTCAACAACAGCAACATTTTCAAAAACAGCAACATTTTAAACAACAGCAACATTTTCAACAGCAGCAACATTTTCAACAACAACATTTTCAACAATAGCAACATTATCAACAACATTAATATTTTCATCAATAGTAACATTTTCAACAACAGCAACACTTTCATCAACAGCAACATTTTCATCAACAGCAACATTTTCATCAACAGCAACATTTTCATCAACAGCAACATTTTCATAAACAGCAAAATTTTAAACAACAGCAACATTTTCATTAACAGCAACAGTTTCATCAACAGAAAATTTAACATCAACAGCAACATTTTCAATAACAGTATATTTTTAACAACAGCAACATTTTCAACAACAGCAACATTTTAAACAACAGCAACATTTTCAACAACAGAAAACATTTTCAACTAGAGCAACATTTTCAACAAGAGCAAAATTTTCAACAAGAGTACCATTGAAAATCACAGAAACATTTTCAACAACAGCAACATTTTCAACAACAGCAACATATTCAACAACAGCAAAATTTTCAACAACAGCAACATTATCATCAACAGCAACATTTTCATCAACAGCAAAATTTTTATCAACAGCAACATTTCCAACAACAGCAACATTTTCAACAACAGCATAATTTTCAAAAATAGCCAAATTTTCAGCAACAGCAACATTTTCAATAACATTAACATTTTCATCAATACCAACATTTTCAACAACAGCAACATTTTCATCAACAGCAATATTTTTATCAACAGCAACATTTTCATCAACAGCAACATTCTCATCAAATTCAATATTTTCATCAACAGCAACATTTTCATCAACAGCAACATTTTCATCAACAGCAACTCTTTCATCAACAGCAACATTTTCATCAACAGCATAATTTTTATCAACAGCAACATTTCCAACAACAGCAACATTTTCAACAACATCATAATTTTAACAATAGCCAAATTTTCAGCAACAGCAACATTTTCGATAACATTAACATTTTCATCAATACCAACATTTTCAACAACAGCAACATTTTCATCAACAGCAATATTTTCATCAACAGCAACGTTTTCATCAACAGCAACATTCTCATCAAATTCAATATTTTCATCAACAGCAACATTTTCATCAACAGGAACTCTTTCAACAACAGCAAATTTTCATCAACAGCAACATTTTCATCAACAGCAACATTTTCATCAACAGCAACATATTTATCAACAGCAAAATTTTAAACAACAGCAACATTTTCATTAACAGCAACAGTTTCATGAACAGAAAATTTAACATCAACAGCAACATTTTCAATAACAGTACATTTTCAACAACAGCAACATTTTCACCCACAGCCACATTTTAAACAACAGCAACATTTTCAACAACAGCAACATTTTCAACAACAGCTACATTTTCAACTAGAGCAACATTTTCAGCAAGAGCAACATTTTCAACAGGAGCAACATTGTAAATCACAGAAACATTTTCAACAACAGCAACATTTTCAACAACAACAACATATTCAACAACAGCAACTTTATCATCAACAGCAATATTGTCATCAACAACAACATTTTCATCAAAAGTAACATTTTCATAAACTGCAATATTTTCATCAACAGCAACATTTTCATCAACTGCAACATTTTCAAGAACAGCAACATTTTCATCATCATATACATTTTCAACTACAGCAACATTTTCAACTTGAGCAATATTTTCAACAAAAGCAACATTTTCAACAAGAGCAAAATTGTCAACAACAGCAATATTTTGAACAACAGCAACATTTTCATCAACAGCAACATTTTAAACAACAGCAACATTTTCAACAGCAGCAACATTTTCAACAACAACATTTTCAACAACAGCAACGTTTTCAACAAGGTCAACATTTTAAACAACAGACACATTTTCTACAACATCAATACTTTCAACAACATTAACATTTTCAACAACAGCAACCTTTTAAACAACAGAAACATTTTCAACAACAGCAATATTTTCATCAACAATAACATTTTCATCAACACCAATATTTTCATCAACAGGAAAATTTTCATCAACAGCAACATTTTCAACAATAATACATTTTTAACAAAAGGAACATTTTCAACAATAGCAACTGTTTCATTAACAGCAATATTTTCAATAACTTCAATATTTTCAACAACAACAACATTTTCAACGACATCTACTTTTTCAACAACAGACACATTTTCTACAACAGCACCTCTTCAACAACAGCAACATTTTCAACAACAGCAACATTTTCAACAACAGCAACTGTTTCATTAACAGCAACATTTTCAACAACAGCAACATTTTCAAGATTAGCAATTTATTCAACAACATCAACATTTTCAACAACATCAACATTTTCAACAAGAGCGAAACTTTCAACAAGAGCAACATTGTAAAACACAGCAACATTTTCAACAACAGCAAAATTTTTAAAAGCAGCAACATTTTCAACAACAGCAACATTTTCAACAACAGCAACATTTTCAACAACAGCAACATTTTTTACAACAGCAACATTTTCAGTAACAGCAACATTTTCAACATAAGCAACTGTTTCATTAACAGCAACATTTTCAACAACAGCAACATTTTCAAGAGTAGCAATATTTTCAACAACATCAACATTTTCAACAAAAGCAACATTTTCAACAAAAGCAACATTTTCAACAACATCAACATTTTCAACAACTGACACATTTTCTACAACAGCACCTTTTCAACAAAAGCAACATTTTTTACAACAGTAACATTTTCAACAAATGCAACATATCAACAACAGCAACCATTTCAACAACAGCAACATTTTCATCAACATCAACATTTTCATCAACAGCAATATTTTTTACAACAGCAACATTTTCATGAACAGCAACATTTTCATCAACAGCATCATTTTCATCAAAAGTAACTTTTTCATAAACAGCAATTATTTCATCAACAGCAACATTTTCATCAACTGCAACATTTTCAACAACAGCAACATTTTCATCAATAGCAACATTTTCAACAACAGTAACATTTTCAACTAGAGCAACATTTATAACAAGAGCTACATTTTGAACATCAGCAATATTATCAACAACAGAACCATTTTTACAACAGCAACATTTTCAACAACAGCAACATTTTAAAAACATTAACATTTTCATCAACAGCAAAATTTTAAACAACATAAACATTTTCATCAACAGCAACATTTTCATCAACAGCGACGTTTTCAAAAACAGAAATATTTTCAGCAACAGCAACATTTTCAATAACATTAACATTTTTATCAATGCCAACATTTTCAACAACAGAAACATTTTCATCAACAGCAACATTTTCATCAACAGCAAAATTTTCATCAACAGCAACATTCTCATCAATAGCAATATTTTCATCAACAGCAACATTTTCATCAACAGCAACTCTTTCATCAACAGCAACATTTTCATCAACAGCAAAATTTTTATCAACAGCAACATTTCCAACAACAGCAACATTTTCAACAACAGCATAATTTTCAACAATAGCCAAATTTTCAGCAACAGCAACATTTTCAATAACATTAACATTTTCATCAATACCAACATTTTCAACAACAGCAACATTTTCATCAACAGCAATATTTTCATCAACAGCAACATTTTCATCAACAGCAACATTCTCATCAAATTCAATATTTTCATCAACAGCAACATTTTCATCAACAGACTCTTTCATCAACAGCAAAATTTTCATCAAAAGCAACATTTCGAACAACATTTTATTCTCAACAACAGCAAATTTTCATCAACAGCAACATTTTCATCAACAGCAACATTTTATCAACAGCAACATTTTCATCAACAGCAACAGCAACATTTTCATCAACAGCAACATTTTCATCAACAGCAACATTTTTATCAACTGCAAATTTTTCATCACCATCAACATTTTTATCAACTGCAACATTTTCTACAACAGCAACATTTTCAACAAGAGCAACATTTTCAACAACATAATTATTTTCATCTACAGTAACATTTTCAACAACAGCAACAACTTCATCAACAGCAACATTTTCATCAACAGCAACATTTTCATCAATAGAAACAATTTCATCAACAGCAACATTTTCATCAACAGCAACATTTTCATCAACAGCAACATTTTCCTAAACAGCAAAATTCTCATCAACAGAAACGTTTTCAACAACAGTACATTTTCAACAACAGCAACATTTTCAACACCAGCAACATTTTAAACTAGAGCAACATTTTAACAGGAGCAACTTTTTCAACATGAGTAACATTGTAAAACACAGCAACATTTTCAACAACAGCAACATTTTCAACAACAGCAACATTTTCAACAACAGCAACATTTTCAACAACAGCAACATTTTCATCAACAGCAATATTGTCATCAACAACATCATTTTCATCAATAGTACCATTTTCAACAACAGCAACATTTTCAACAACAGCAACATTTTAAACAACAGCAACATTTTCAACAGCAGCAACATTTTCAACAACAACATTTTCAACAATAGCAACATTATCAACAACATTAATATTTGCATCATAAGTAACATTTTCAACAACAGCAACTATTTCATCAACAGCAACATTTTCATCAACAGCAACATTTTCATCAACAGCAACATTTTCATCAACAGCAAAATTTTAAACAACAGCAACATTTTCATTAACAGCAACAGTTTCATCAACAGAAAATTTAACATCAACAGCAACATTTTCAATAACAGTATATTTTTAACAACAGCAACATTTTCAACAACAGCAACATTTTAAACAACAGCAACATTTTCATCAACGGAAAACATTTTCAACTAGAGCAACATTTTCAACAACAGCAACATTTTCATCAACAGCAACATTTTCATCAACAGCAAAATTTTCATCAACAGCAACATTCTCATCAATAGCAATATTTTCATCAACAGCAACATTTTCATCAACAGCAACTCTTTCATCAACAGCAACATTTTCATCAACAGCAAAATTTTTATCAACAGCAACATTTCCAACAACAGCAACATTTTCAACAACAGCATAATATTCAACAATAGCCAAATTTTCAGCAACAGCAACATATTCAATAACATTAACATTTTCATCAATACCAACATTTTCAACAACAGCAACATTTTCATCAACAGCAATATTTTCATCAACAGCAACATTTTCATCAACAGCAACATTCTCATCAAATTCAATATTTTCATCAACAGCAACATTTTCATCAACAGACTCTTTCATCAACAGCAAAATTTTCATCAAAAGGACATTTCCAACAACATTTTATTCTCAACAACAGCAAATTTTCATCAACAGCAACATTTTCATCAACAGCAACATTTTATCAACAGCAACATTTTCATCAACAGCAACAGCAACATTTTCATCAACAGCAACATTTTCATCAACAGCAACATTTTTATCAACTGCAAATTTTTCATCACCATCAACATTTTTATCAACTGCAACATTTTCTACAACAGCAACATTTTCAACAAGAGCAACATTTTCAACAACATAATTATTTTCATCTACAGTAACATTTTCAACAACAGCAACAACTTCATCAACAGCAACATTTTCATCAACAGCAACATTTTCATCAATAGAAACAATTTCATCAACAGCAACATTTTAAACAACATCAACATTTTCATCAACAGCAACATTTTCATCAACAGCGACGTTTTAAAAAACAGAAATATTTTCAGCAACAGCAACATTTTCAATAACATTAACATTTTTATCAATACCAACATTTTCAATTACAGCAACATTTTCATCAACAGCAACATTTTCATCAACAGCAACATTTTCATCAACAGCAACATTCTCTCAATAGCAATATTTTCATCAACAGCAACATTTTCATCAACAGCAACTCTTTCATCAACAGCAACATTTTCATCAACAGCAAAATTTTTATCAACAGCAACATTTCCAACAACAGCAACATTTTCAACAACAGCATAATTTTCAAAAATAGCCAAATTTTCAGCAACAGCAACATTTTCAATAACATTAACATTTTCATCAATACCAACATTTTCAACAACAGCAACATTTTCATCAACAGCAATATTTTCATCAACAGCAACATTTTCATCAACAGCAACATTCTCATCAAATTCAATATTTTCATCAACGGCAACATTTTCATCAACAGCAACTCTTTCATCAACAGCAAAATTTTCATCAAAAGCAACATTTCCAACAACAGTTTATTTTCAACAACAGCTAATTATCATCATAAGCAACATTTTCATCAACAGCAACATTTTCATCAACAGCAACAGCAACATTTTCATC
Organism: Ischnura elegans; assembly: GCF_921293095.1. Taxonomy (NCBI): domain Eukaryota; kingdom Metazoa; phylum Arthropoda; class Insecta; order Odonata; family Coenagrionidae; genus Ischnura; species Ischnura elegans. The sequence continues at coordinate 17,622,016 of NC_060255.1, forward strand.
AACAGCAACAGCAACATTTTCATCAACAGCAACATTTTCATCAACAGCAACATTTTTATCAACTGCAAATTTTTCATCACCTTCAACATTTTTATCAACTGCAACATTTTCAACAACAACAACATTTTCAACAAGAGCAACATTTTCAACAACATGATTATTTTCATCTACAGTAATATTTTCAACAACAGCAACAACTTCATCAACAGCAACATTTTCATCAACAGCAACATTTTCATCAATAGAAACAATTTCATCAACAGCAACATTTTCATCAACAGCGACATTTTCATCAACAGCAACATTTTCCTAAACAGCAAAATTCTCATCAACAGAAACGTTTTCAACAACAGTACATTTTCAACAACAGCAACATTTTCAACACCAGCAACATTTTAAACTAGAGCAACATTTTAACAGGAGCAACTTTTTCAACATGAGTAACATTGTAAAACACAGCAACATTTTCAACAACAGCAACATTTTCAACAACAGCAACATTTTCAACAACAGCAACATTTTCAACAACAGCAACATTTTCATCAACAGCAATATTGTCATCAACAACATCATTTTCATCAATAGTACCATTTTCAACAACAGCAACATTTTCAACAACAGCAACATTTTAAACAACAGCAACATTTTCAACAGCAGCAACATTTTCAACAACAACATTTTCAACAATAGCAACATTATCAACAACATTAATATTTGCATCAATAGTAACATTTTCAACAACAGCAACACTTTCATCAACAGCAACATTTTCATCAACAGCAACATTTTCATCAACAGCAACATTTTCATCAACAGCAAAATTTTAAACAACAGCAACATTTTCATTAACAGCAACAGTTTCATCAACAGAAAATTTAACATCAACAGCAACATTTTCAATAACAGTATATTTTTAACAACAGCAACATTTTCAACAACAGCATCATTTTAAACAACAGCAACATTTTCAACAACGGAAAACATTTTCAACTAGAGCAACATTTTCAACAAGAGCAAAATTTTCAACAAGAGCAACATTGTAAATCACAGAAACATTTTCAACAACAGCAACATTTTCAACAACAGCAACATATTCAACAACAGCAAAATTTTCAACAACAGCAACATTATCATCAACAGCAACATTTTCTACAATAGCAATATTTTCATCAACAACAACATTTTCAACAAAGCAACATTTTCAACAAGATCAACATTTTCAACAACAAACACATTTTCAACAACAGCAACATTTTCAACAACAGCAACATTTTTAACAACAGCAATATTTACAACAAGAGCAACATTTTCAACAACAGCAACGTTTTCAACAACAGCAACATTTTCATCAATATCAACATTTTCATCAACAGCAACAATTTCATCAACAGCAATATTGTCATCAACAACAACATTTTCATCAAAAGTAACATTTCCATAAACTGCAATATTTTCATCAACAGCAACATTTTCATCAACTGCAACATTTTCAAGAACAGCAACATTTTCATCATCATATACATTTTCAACAACAGCAACATTTTCAACTTGAGCAATATTTTCCACAAAAGCAACATTTTCAACAAGAGCAAAATTGTCAACAATAGCAATATTTTGAACAACAGCAACGTTTTCAACTACAGCAACATATCAACAACAGCAACATTTTTAACAACAGCAATATTTTCATCAACAGCAAAATTTTAAACAACAGCAACATTTTCAACAGCAGCAACATTTTCAACAACAACGATTTCAACAACAGCAATGTTTTCAACAAGGTCAACATTTTCATCAACAGACACATTTTCTACAACATCAATACTTTCAACAACATTAACATTTTCAACAACAGCAACCTTTTAAACAACAGAAACATTTTCAACAACAGCAATATTTTCATCAACAGCAACATTTTCATCAACACCAACATTTTCATCAACAGTAAAATTTTCATCAACAGCAACATTTTCAACAATAATACATTTTTAACAAAATGAAAATTTTCAACAATAGCAACTGTTTCATTAACAGCAATATTTTCAACAACTTCAATATTTTCAACAACAGCATTATTTTCAACGACATCTACTTTTTCAACAACAGACACATTTTCTACAACAGCACCTTTTCAACAACAGCAACATTTTCAACAACAGCAACATTTTCAACAACAGCAACTGTTTCATTAACAGCAACATTTTCAACAACAGCAACATTTTCAAGATTAGCAATTTTTTCAACAACATCAACGTTTTCAACAAGAGCGAAACTTTCAACAAGAGCAACATTGTAAAACACATCAACATTTTCAACAACAGCAAAATTTTTAAAAGCAGCAACATTTTCAACAACAGCAACATTTTCAACAACAGCAACATTTTCAACAATAGCAACATTTTTTACAACAGCAACATTTTCATTAACAGCAACATTTTCAACAACAGCAACTGTTTCATTAACAGCAACATTTTCAACAACAGCAACATTTTCAAGAGTAGCAATATTTTCAACAACATCAACATTTTCAACAAAAGCAACATTTTCAACAAAAGCAACATTTTCAACAACATCAACATTTTCAACAACTGACACATTTTCTACAACAGCACCTTTTCAACAAAAGCAACATTTTTTACAACAGTTACATTTTCAACAAATGCAACATATCAACAACAGAAACCATTTCCATAACAGCAACATTTTCATCAACATCAACATTTTCATTAACAGCAACATTTTTTTCAACAGCAACATTTTCATTAACAGCAACATTTTCATCAACAGCATCATTTTCCTCAAAAGTAACTTTTTCATAAACAGCAATAATTTCATCAACAGCAACATTTTCATCAACTGCAACATTTTCAACAACAGCAACATTTTCATCAATAGCAACATTTTCAACAACAGCAACATTTTCAACTAGAGCAACATTTATAACAAGAGCAACATTTTGAACAAAAGCAATATTATCAACAAAACAACCATTTTTACAACAGCAACATTTTCAACAACAGCAACATTTTAAAAACATTAACATTTTCATCAACAGCAACATTTTAAACAACATCAACATTTTCATCAACAGCAGTATTTTCATGTACAGCGACGTTTTCAAAAACAGAAATATTTTCAGATACAGAAACATTTTCAATAATATTTACATTTTTATCAATACCAACATTTTCAACAACAGCAACATTTTCATCAACAGCAACATTTTCATCAACAGCAAAATTTTCATCAACAGCAACATTCTCATCAATAGCAATATTTTCATCAACAGCAACATTTTCATCAACAGCAACTCTTTCATCAACAGCAACATTTTCATCAACAGCAAAATTTTTATCAACAGCAACATTTCCAACAACAGCAACATTTTCAACAACAGCATAATTTTCAACAATAGCCATATTTTTAGCAACAGCAACATTTTCAATAACATTAACATTTTCATCAATACCAACATTTTCAATAACAGCAACATTTTCATCAACAGCAATATTTTCATCAACAGCAACATTTTCATCAACAGCAACATTCTCATCAAATTCAATATTTTCATCGACAGCAACATTTTCATCAACAGCAACTCTTTCATCAACAGCAAAATTTTCATCAAAAGCAACATTTCCAACAACAGTTTATTTTCAACAACAGCAAATTTTCATCAACAGCAACATTTTCATCAACAGCAACATTTTCATCAACAGCAACATTTTCATCAACAGCAACAGCAACATTTTCATCAACAGCAAAATTTTCATCAACAGCAACATTTTTATCAACTGCAAATTTTTCATCACCATCAACATTTTTATTAACTGCAACATTTTCTACAACAGCAACATTTTCAACAAGAGCAACATTTTCAACAACATGATTATTTTCATCTACAGTAACATTTTCAACAACAGCAACAACTTCATCAACAGCAACATTTTCATCAACAGCAACATTTTCATCAATAGAAACAATTTCATCAACAGCAACATTTTAAACAACAGCAACATTTTCATCAACAGCAACATTTTCATCAACAGCGACGTTTTCAAAAACAGAAATATTTTCAGCAACAGCAACATTTTCAATAACATTAACATTTTTATCAATACCAACATTTTCAATTACAGCAACATTTTCATCAACAGCAACATTTTCATCAACAGCAACATTTTCATCAATAGAAACAATTTCATCAACAGCAACATTTTCATCAACAGCAACATTTTCATCAACAGCAACATTTTCCTAAACAGCAAAATTCTCATCAACAGAAACGTTTTCAACAACAGTACATTTTCAACAACAGCAACATTTTCAACACCAGCAACATTTTAAACTAGAGCAACATTTTAACAGGAGCAACTTTTTCAACATGAGTAACATTGTAAAACACAGCAACATTTTCAACAACAGCAACATTTTCAACAACAGCAACATTTTCAACAACAGCAACATTTTCAACAACAGCAACATTTTCATCAACAGCAATATTGTCATCAACAACATCATTTTCATCAATAGTACCATTTTCAACAACAGCAACATTTTCAACAACAGCAACATTTTAAACAACAGCAACATTTTCAACAGCAGCAACATTTTCAACAACAACATTTTCAACAATAGCAACATTATCAACAACATTAATATTTGCATCAATAGTAACATTTTCAACAACAGCAACTATTTCATCAACAGCAACATTTTCATCAACAGCAACATTTTCATCAACAGCAACATTTTCATCAACAGCAAAATTTTAAACAACAGCAACATTTTCATTAACAGCAACAGTTTCATCAACAGAAAATTTAACATCAACAGCAACATTTTCAATAACAGTATATTTTTAACAACAGCAACATTTTCAACAACAGCAACATTTTAAACAACAGCAACATTTTCAACAACGGAAAACATTTTCAACTAGAGCAACATTTTCAACAACAGCAACATTTTCATCAACAGCAACATTTTCATCAACAGCAAAATTTTCATCAACAGCAACATTCTCATCAATAGCAATATTTTCATCAACAGCAACATTTTCATCAACAGCAACTCTTTCATCAACAGCAACATTTTCATCAACAGCAAAATTTTTATCAACAGCAACATTTCCAACAACAGCAACATTTTCAACAACAGCATAATATTCAACAATAGCCAAATTTTCAGCAACAGCAACATATTCAATAACATTAACATTTTCATCAATACCAACATTTTCAACAACAGCAACATTTTCATCAACAGCAATATTTTCATCAACAGCAACATTTTCATCAACAGCAACATTCTCATCAAATTCAATATTTTCATCAACAGCAACATTTTCATCAACAGACTCTTTCATCAACAGCAAAATTTTCATCAAAAGGACATTTCCAACAACATTTTATTCTCAACAACAGCAAATTTTCATCAACAGCAACATTTTCATCAACAGCAACATTTTATCAACAGCAACATTTTCATCAACAGCAACAGCAACATTTTCATCAACAGCAACATTTTCATCAACAGCAACATTTTTATCAACTGCAAATTTTTCATCACCATCAACATTTTTATCAACTGCAACATTTTCTACAACAGCAACATTTTCAACAAGAGCAACATTTTCAACAACATAATTATTTTCATCTACAGTAACATTTTCAACAACAGCAACAACTTCATCAACAGCAACATTTTCATCAACAGCAACATTTTCATCAATAGAAACAATTTCATCAACAGCAACATTTTAAACAACATCAACATTTTCATCAACAGCAACATTTTCATCAACAGCGACGTTTTAAAAAACAGAAATATTTTCAGCAACAGCAACATTTTCAATAACATTAACATTTTTATCAATACCAACATTTTCAATTACAGCAACATTTTCATCAACAGCAACATTTTCATCAACAGCAACATTTTCATCAACAGCAACATTTTCATCAACAGCAACATTTTCATCAACAGCAACTCTTTCATCAACAGCAACATTTTCATCAACAGCAAAATTTTTATCAACAGCAACATTTCCAACAACAGCAACATTTTCAACAACAGCATAATTTTCAACAATAGCCAAATTTTCAGCAACAGCAACATTTTCAATAACATTAACATTTTCATCAATACCAACATTTTCAACAACAGCAACATTTTCATCAACAGCAATATTTTCATCAACAGCAACATTTTCATCAACAGCAACATTCTCATCAAATTCAATATTTTCATCAACGGCAACATTTTCATCAACAGCAACTCTTTCATCAACAGCAAAATTTTCATCAAAAGCAACATTTCCAACAACAGTTTATTTTCAACAACAGCTAATTATCATCATAAGCAACATTTTCATCAACAGCAACATTTTCATCAACAGCAACAGCAACATTTTCATCAACAGCAACAGCAACATTTTCATCAACAGCAACATTTTCATCAACAGCAACATTTTTATCAACTGCAAATTTTTCATCACCTTCAACATTTTTATCAACTGCAACATTTTCAACAACAACAACATTTTCAACAAGAGCAACATTTTCAACAACATGATTATTTTCATCTACAGTAACATTTTCAACAACAGCAACAACTTCATCAACAGCAACATTTTCATCAACAGCAACATTTTCATCAATAGAAACAATTTCATCAACAGCAACATTTTCATCAACAGCAACATTTTCATCAACAGCAACATTTTCCTAAACAGCAAAATTCTCATCAACAGAAACGTTTTCAACAACAGTACATTTTCAACAACAGCAACATTTTCAACACCAGCAACATTTTAAACTAGAGCAACATTTTAACAGGAGCAACTTTTTCAACATGAGTAACATTGTAAAACACAGCAACATTTTCAACAACAGCAACATTTTCAACAACAGCAACATTTTCAACAACAGCAACATTTTCAACAACAGCAACATTTTCATCAACAGCAATATTGTCATCAACAACATCATTTTCATCAATAGTACCATTTTCAACAACAGCAACATTTTCAACAACAGCAACATTTTAAACAACAGCAACATTTTCAACAGCAGCAACATTTTCAACAACAACATTTTCAACAATAGCAACATTATCAACAACATTAATATTTGCATCAATAGTAACATTTTCAACAACAGCAACACTTTCATCAACAGCAACATTTTCATCAACAGCAACATTTTCATCAACAGCAACATTTTCATCAACAGCAAAATTTTAAACAACAGCAACATTTTCATTAACAGCAACAGTTTCATCAACAGAAAATTTAACATCAACAGCAACATTTTCAATAACAGTATATTTTTAACAACAGCAACATTTTCAACAACAGCATCATTTTAAACAACAGCAACATTTTCAACAACGGAAAACATTTTCAACTAGAGCAACATTTTCAACAAGAGCAAAATTTTCAACAAGAGCAACATTGTAAATCACAGAAACATTTTCAACAACAGCAACATTTTCAACAACAGCAACATATTCAACAACAGCAAAATTTTCAACAACAGCAACATTATCATCAACAGCAACATTTTCTACAATAGCAATATTTTCATCAACAACAACATTTTCAACAAAGCAACATTTTCAACAAGATCAACATTTTCAACAACAAACACATTTTCAACAACAGCAACATTTTCAACAACAGCAACATTTTTAACAACAGCAATATTTACAACAAGAGCAACATTTTCAACAACAGCAACGTTTTCAACAACAGCAACATTTTCATCAATATCAACATTTTCATCAACAGCAACAATTTCATCAACAGCAATATTGTCATCAACAACAACATTTTCATCAAAAGTAACATTTCCATAAACTGCAATATTTTCATCAACAGCAACATTTTCATCAACTGCAACATTTTCAAGAACAGCAACATTTTCATCATCATATACATTTTCAACAACAGCAACATTTTCAACTTGAGCAATATTTTCCACAAAAGCAACATTTTCAACAAGAGCAAAATTGTCAACAATAGCAATATTTTGAACAACAGCAACGTTTTCAACTACAGCAACATATCAACAACAGCAACATTTTTAACAACAGCAATATTTTCATCAACAGCAAAATTTTAAACAACAGCAACATTTTCAACAGCAGCAACATTTTCAACAACAACGATTTCAACAACAGCAATGTTTTCAACAAGGTCAACATTTTCATCAACAGACACATTTTCTACAACATCAATACTTTCAACAACATTAACATTTTCAACAACAGCAACCTTTTAAACAACAGAAACATTTTCAACAACAGCAATATTTTCATCAACAGCAACATTTTCATCAACACCAACATTTTCATCAACAGTAAAATTTTCATCAACAGCAACATTTTCAACAATAATACATTTTTAACAAAATGAAAATTTTCAACAATAGCAACTGTTTCATTAACAGCAATATTTTCAACAACTTCAATATTTTCAACAACAGCATTATTTTCAACGACATCTACTTTTTCAACAACAGACACATTTTCTACAACAGCACCTTTTCAACAACAGCAACATTTTCAACAACAGCAACATTTTCAACAACAGCAACTGTTTCATTAACAGCAACATTTTCAACAACAGCAACATTTTCAAGATTAGCAATTTTTTCAACAACATCAACGTTTTCAACAAGAGCGAAACTTTCAACAAGAGCAACATTGTAAAACACATCAACATTTTCAACAACAGCAAAATTTTTAAAAGCAGCAACATTTTCAACAACAGCAACATTTTCAACAACAGCAACATTTTCAACAATAGCAACATTTTTTACAACAGCAACATTTTCATTAACAGCAACATTTTCAACAACAGCAACTGTTTCATTAACAGCAACATTTTCAACAACAGCAACATTTTCAAGAGTAGCAATATTTTCAACAACATCAACATTTTCAACAAAAGCAACATTTTCAACAAAAGCAACATTTTCAACAACATCAACATTTTCAACAACTGACACATTTTCTACAACAGCACCTTTTCAACAAAAGCAACATTTTTTACAACAGTTACATTTTCAACAAATGCAACATATCAACAACAGAAACCATTTCCATAACAGCAACATTTTCATCAACATCAACATTTTCATTAACAGCAACATTTTTTTCAACAGCAACATTTTCATTAACAGCAACATTTTCATCAACAGCATCATTTTCCTCAAAAGTAACTTTTTCATAAACAGCAATAATTTCATCAACAGCAACATTTTCATCAACTGCAACATTTTCAACAACAGCAACATTTTCATCAATAGCAACATTTTCAACAACAGCAACATTTTCAACTAGAGCAACATTTATAACAAGAGCAACATTTTGAACAAAAGCAATATTATCAACAAAACAACCATTTTTACAACAGCAACATTTTCAACAACAGCAACATTTTAAAAACATTAACATTTTCATCAACAGCAACATTTTAAACAACATCAACATTTTCATCAACAGCAGTATTTTCATGTACAGCGACGTTTTCAAAAACAGAAATATTTTCAGATACAGAAACATTTTCAATAATATTTACATTTTTATCAATACCAACATTTTCAACAACAGCAACATTTTCATCAACAGCAACATTTTCATCAACAGCAAAATTTTCATCAACAGCAACATTCTCATCAATAGCAATATTTTCATCAACAGCAACATTTTCATCAACAGCAACTCTTTCATCAACAGCAACATTTTCATCAACAGCAAAATTTTTATCAACAGCAACATTTCCAACAACAGCAACATTTTCAACAACAGCATAATTTTCAACAATAGCCATATTTTTAGCAACAGCAACATTTTCAATAACATTAACATTTTCATCAATACCAACATTTTCAATAACAGCAACATTTTCATCAACAGCAATATTTTCATCAACAGCAACATTTTCATCAACAGCAACATTCTCATCAAATTCAATATTTTCATCGACAGCAACATTTTCATCAACAGCAACTCTTTCATCAACAGCAAAATTTTCATCAAAAGCAACATTTCCAACAACAGTTTATTTTCAACAACAGCAAATTTTCATCAACAGCAACATTTTCATCAACAGCAACATTTTCATCAACAGCAACATTTTCATCAACAGCAACAGCAACATTTTCATCAACAGCAAAATTTTCATCAACAGCAACATTTTTATCAACTGCAAATTTTTCATCACCATCAACATTTTTATTAACTGCAACATTTTCTACAACAGCAACATTTTCAACAAGAGCAACATTTTCAACAACATGATTATTTTCATCTACAGTAACATTTTCAACAACAGCAACAACTTCATCAACAGCAACATTTTCATCAACAGCAACATTTTCATCAATAGAAACAATTTCATCAACAGCAACATTTTAAACAACAGCAACATTTTCATCAACAGCAACATTTTCATCAACAGCGACGTTTTCAAAAACAGAAATATTTTCAGCAACAGCAACATTTTCAATAACATTAACATTTTTATCAATACCAACATTTTCAATTACAGCAACATTTTCATCAACAGCAACATTTTCATCAACAGCAACATTTTCATCAACAGCAACATTCTCATCAATAGCAATATTTTCATCAACAGCAACATTTTCATCAACAGCAACTCTTTCATCAACAGCAACATTTTCATGAACAGCATAATTTTTATCAACAGCAACATTTCCAACAACAGCAACATTTTCAACAACAGCATAATTTTAACAATAGCCATATTTTCAGCAACAGCAACATTTTCAATAACATTAACATTTTCATCAATACCAACATTTTCAACAACAGCAACATTTTCATCAACAGCAATATTTTCATCAACAGCAATATTTTCATCAACAGCAACATTCTCATCAAATTCAATATTTTCATCAACAGCAACATTTTCATCAACAGCAACTCTTTCATCAACAGCAAAATTTTCATCAAAAGCAACATTTCCAACAACAGTTTATTTTCAACAACAGCAAATTTTCATCAACAGCAACATTTTCATCAACAGCAACATTTTCATCAACAGCAACATTTTCATCAACAGCAAAATTTTAAACAACAGCAACATTTTCATTAACAGCAACAGTTTCATCAACAGAAAATTTAACATCAACAGCAACATTTTCAATAACAGTATATTTTCAACAACAGCAACATTTTCAACAACAGCAACATTTTCACCCACAGCCTCATTTTAAACAACAGCAAAATTTTCAACAACAGCAACATTTTCAACTAGAGCAATATTTTCAGCAAGAGCAACATTTTCAACAAGAGCAACATTGTAAATCAAAGAAACATTTTCAACAACAGCAACATTTTCAACAACAGCAACATATTCAACAACAGCAAAATTTTCAACAACAGCAACATAATCATCAACAGCAACATTTTCTAGAATAGCAATATTTTCATCAACAACAACATTTTCAACAACAGACTCGTTTTCAACAACAGCAACATTTTCAACAACAGCAACATTTTTAACATCAGCAATATTTACAACAAGAGCAACATTTTCAACAACAGCAACGTTATCAACAACAGCAACAATTTCATCAATATCAACATTTTCATCAACAGCAACATTTTCATCAACAGCAATATTGTCATCAACAACAACATTTTCATCAAAAGTAACATTTTCATAAACTGCAATATTTTCATCAACAGCAACATTTTCATCAAATGCAACATTTTCAAGAACAGCAACATTTTCATCATCATATACATTTTCAACAACAGCAACATTTTCAACTTGAGCAATATTTTCAACAAAAGCAACATTTTCAACAAGAGCAAAATTGTCAACAACAGCAATATTTTGAACAACAGCGACGTTTTCAACTACAGCAACATATCAACATCAGCAACATTTTTAACAACAGCAACATTTTCATCAACAGCAACATTTTAAACAACAGCAACATTCTCAACAGAAACAACATTTTCAACAACAACATTTTCAACAACAGCAACGTTTTCAACAAGGTCAACATTTTAAACAACAGACACATTTTCTACAACATCAATACTTTCAAAAACATTCACATTTTCAACAACAGCAACCTTTTAAACAACAGAAACATTTTCAACAACAGCAATATTTTCATCAACAATAACACATTCATCAACACCAACATTTTCATCAACAGCAAAATTTTCATCAACAGCAACATTTTCAACAATAATACATTTTTAACAAAAGGAACATTTTCAACAATAGCAACTGTTTCATTAACAGCAATATTTTCAACAACTTCAATATTTTCAACAACAACAACATTTTCAACGACATCTACTTTTTCAACAACAGACACATTTTCTACAACAGCACCTTTTCAACAACAGCAACATTTTCAACAACAGCAACATTTTCAACAACAGCAACTGTTTCATTAACAGCAACATTTTCAACAACAGCAACATTTTCAAGATTAGCAATTTTTTCAACAACATCAACATTTTCAACAACATCAACATTTTCAACAAGAGCGAAACTTTCAACAAGAGCAACATTGTAAAACACAGCAACATTTTCAACAACAGCAAAATTTATAAAAGCAGAACATTTTCAACAACAGCAACATTTTCAACAACAGCAACATTTTCAACAACGGCAAAATTTTTTACAACAGCAACATTTTCATTAACAGCAACATTTACAACAACAGCAACTGTTTCATTAACAGCAACATTTTCAACAACAGCAACATTTTCAAGAGTAGCAATATTTGCAACAACATCAACATTTTCAACAAAAGCAACATTTTCAACAAAAGCAACATTTTCAACAACATCAACATTTTCAACAACTGACACATTTTCTACAACAGCACCTTTTCAACAAAAGCAACATTTTTTACAACAGTAACATTTTCAACAAATGCAACATATCAACAACAGCAACCATTTCAACAACAGCAACATTTTCATCAACATTTACATTTTCATCAACAGCAACATTTTTTTCAACAGCAACATTTTCATTAACAGCAACATTCTCATCAAAAGCATCATTTTCATCAAAAGTAACTTTTTCATAAACAGCAATAATTTCATCAACAGCAACATTTTCATCAACTGCAACATTTTCAACAACAGCAACATTTTCATCAATAGCAACATTTTCAACAACAGCAACATTTTCAACTAGAGCAACATTTATAACAAGAGCAACATTTTGAACATCAGCAATATTATCAACAACAGAACCATTTTTACAACAGCAACATTTTCAACAACAGCAACATTTTAAAAACATTAACATTTTCATCAACAGCAACATTTTAAACAACATCAACATTTTCATCAACAGCAACATTTTCATCAACAGCGACGTTTTCAAAAACAGAAATATTTTCAGCAACAGCAACATTTTCATCAACAGCAATATTGTCATCAACAACAACATTTTCAACAACAGCAACATTTTAAAAACATTAACATTTTCATCAACAGCAACATTTTAAACAACATCAACATTTTCATCAACAGCAACATTTTCATCTACAGCGACGTTTTCAAAAACAGAAATATTTTCAGCAACAGAAACATTTTCAATAACATTAACATTTTTATCAATACCAACATTATTAACAACAGCAACATTTTCATCAACAGCAACATTTTCATCAACAGCAAAATTTTCATCAACAGCAACATTCTCATCAATAGCAATATTTTCATCAACAGCAACATTTTCATCAACAGCAACTCTTTCATCAACAGCAACATTTTCATCAACAGCAAAATTTTTATCAACAGCAACATTTCCAACAACAGCAACATTTTCAACAACAGCATAATTTTCAACAATAGCCAAATTTTCAGCAACAGCAACATTTTCAATAACATTAACATTTTCATCAATATCAACATTTTCAACAACAGCAACATTTTCATCAACAGCAATATTTTCATCAACAGCAACATTTTCATCAACAGCAACATTCTCATCAAATTCAATATTTTCATCAACAGCAACATATTCATCAACAGCAACTCTTACATCAACAGCAAAATTTTCATCAAAAGCAACATTTCCAACAACAGTTTATTTTCAACAACAGCAAATTTTCATCAACAGCAACATTTTCATCAACAGCAACATTTTCATCAACAGCAACATTTTCATCAACAGCAAAATTTTAAACAACAGCAACATTTTCATTAACAGCAACAGTTTCAATAACAGTATATTTTCAACAACAGCAACATTTTCAACAACAGCAACATTTTCACCCACAGCCACATTTTAAACAACAGCAACATTTTCAACAACAGCTACATTTTCAACTAGAGCAACATTTTCAGCAAGAGCAACATTTTCAACAAGAGCAACATTGTAAATCACAGAAACATTTTCAACAACAGCAACATTTTCAACAACAGCAACATATTCAACAACAGCAAAATTTTCAACAACAGCAACATTATCATCAACAGCAACATTTTCTACAATAGCAATATTTTCATCAACAACAACATTTTCAACAAAGCAACATTTACAACAACATCAACATTTTCAACAACAGACACATTATCAACAACAGCAACATTTTCATCAACAGCAACATTTTTAACAACAGCAATATTTACAACAAGAGCAACATTTTCAACAACAGCAACGTTTTCAACAACAGCAACATTTTCATCAATATCAACATTTTCATCAACAGCAACATTTTCATCAACAGCAATATTGTCATCAACAACAACATTTTCATCAAAAGTAACATTTTCATAAACTGCAATCTTTTCATCAACAGCAACATTTTCATCAACTGCAACATTTTCAAGAACAGCAACATTTTCATCATCATATACATTTTCAAAAAAAGCAACATTTTCATCAACAGCAACATTTTAAACAACAGCAACATTTTCAACAGCAGCAACATTTTCAACAACAACATTTTCAACAACAGCAACGTTTTCAACAAGGTCAACATTTTAAACAACAGACACATTTTCTACAACATCAATACTTTCAACAACATTAACATTTTCAACAACAGCAACCTTTTAAACAACAGAAACATTTTCAACAACAGCAATATTTTCATCAACAATAACATTTTCATCAACACCAACATTTTCATCAACAGCAAAATTTTCATCAACAGCAACATTTTCAACAATAATACATTTTTAACAAAAGGAACATTTTCAACAATAGCAACTGTTTCATTAACAGCAATATTTTCAACAACTTCAATATTTTCAACAACAACAACATTTTCAACGACATCTACTTTTTCAACAACAGACACATTTTCTACAACAGCACCTTTGCAACAACAGCAACATTTTCAACAACAGCAACATTTTCAACAACAGCAACTGTTTCATTAACAGCAACATTTTCAACAACAGCAACATTTTCAAGATTAGCAATTTTTTCAACAACATCAACATTTTCAACAACATCAACATTTTCAACAACAGCGAAACTTTCAACAAGAGCAACATTGTTAAACACAGCAAAATTTTCAACAACAGCAAAATTTTTAAAAGCAGCAACATTTTCAACAACAGTAACATTTTCAACAACAGCAACATTTTCAACAACAGCAACATTTTTTACAACAGCAACATTTTCATTAACAGCAACATTTTCAACAACAGCAACTGTTTCATTAACAGCAACATTTTCAACAACAGCAACATTTTCAAGAATAGCAATATTTTCAACAACATCAACATTTTCAACAAAAGCAACATTTTCAACAAAAGCAACATTTTCAACAACATCAACATTTTCAACAACTGGCACATTTTCTACAACAGCACCTTTTCAACAAAAGCAACATTTTTTACAACAGTAACATTTTCAACAAATGCAACATATCAACAACAGCAACCATTTAACAACAGCAACATTTTCATCAACATCAACATTTTCATCAACAGCAACATTTTTTTCAACAGGAATATTTTCATGAACAGCAACATTTTCATCAACAGCATCATTTTCATCAAAAGTAACTTTTTCATAAACAGCAAAAATTTCATCAACAGCAACATTTTCATCAACTGCAACATTTTCAACAACAGCAACATTTTCATCAATAGCAACATTTTCAACAACAGCAACATTTTCAACTAGAGCAACATTTAAAACAAGAGCAACATTTTGAACATCAGCAATATTATCAACAACAGAACCATTTTTACAACAGCAACATTTTCAACAACAGCAACATTTTAAAAACATTAACATTTTCATCAACAGCAACATTTTAAACAACATCAACATTTTATATCAACAGCAACATTTTCATCAACAGCGACGTTTTCAAAAACAGAAATATTTTCAGCAACAGCAACATTTTCAATAACATTAACATTTTTATCAATACCAACATTTTCAACAACAGCAACATTTTCATCAACAGCAACATTTTCATCAACAGCAAAATTTTCATCAACAGCAACATTCTCATCAATAGCAATATTTTCATCAACAGCAACATTTTCATCAACAGCAACTCTTTCATCAACAGCAACATTTTCATCAACAGCAAAATTTTCATCAACAGCAACATTTCCAACAACAGCAACATTTTCAACAACAGCATAATTTTCAACAATAGCTAAATTTTCAGCAACAGCAACATTTTCAATAACATTAACATTTTCATCAATACCAACATTTTCAACAACAGCAACATTTTCATCAACAGCAATATTTTCATCAACAGCAACATTTTCATCAACAGCAATATTCTCATCAAATTCAATATTTTCATCAACAGCAACATTTTCATCAACAGACTCTTTCATCAACAGCAAAATTTTCATCAAAAGCAACATTTCCAACAACAGTTTATTTTCAACAACAGCAAATTTTCATCAACAGCAACATTTTTAGCAACAGCAACATTTTCATCAACATCAACATTTTCATTAACAGCAACATTTTTTTCAACAGCACCATTTTCATGAACAGCAACATTTTCATCAACAGCATCATTTTCATCAAAAGTAACTTTTTCATAAACAGCAATAATTTCATCAACAGCAACATTTTCATCAACTGCAACATTTTCAACAACAGCAACTTTTTCATCAATAGCAACATTTTCAACAACAGCAACATTTTCAACTAGAGCAACATTTATAACAAGAGCAACATTTTGAACAAAAGCAATATTATCAACAACAGAACCATTTTTACAACAGCAACATTTTCAACAACAGCAACATTTTAAAAACATTAACATTTTCATCAACAGCAACATTTTAAACAACATCAACATTTTCATATACAGCAACATTTTCATCTACAGCGACGTTTTCAAAAACAGAAATATTTTCAGCAACAGAAACATTTTCAATAACATTAACATTTTTATCAATACCAACATTTTCAACAACAGCAACATTTTCATCAACAGCAACATTTTCATCAACAGCAAAATTTTCATCAACAGCAACATTCTCATCAATAGCAATATTTTCATCAACAGCAACATTTTCATCAACAGCAACTCTTTCATCAACAGCAACATTTTCATCAACAGCAAAATTTTTATCAACAGCAACATTTCCAACAACAGCAACATTTTCAACAACAGCATAATTTTCAACAATAGCCATATTTTCAGCAACAGCAACATTTTCAATAACATTAACATTTTCATCAATACCAACATTTTCAACAACAGCAACATTTTCATCAACAGCAATATTTTCATCAACAGCAACATTTTCATCAACAGCAACATTCTCATCAAATTCAATATTTTCATACACAGCAACATTTTCATCAACAGCAACTCTTTCATCAACAGCAAAATTTTCATCAAAAGCAACATTTCCAACAACAGTTTATTTTCAACAACAGCAAATTTTCATCAACAGCAACATTTTCATCAACAGCAACATTTTCATCATTAGCAACATTTTCATCAACAGCAACATTTTCGTCAACAGCAAAATTTTCATCAACAGCAACATTTTTATCAACTGCAAATTTTTCATCACCATCAACATTTTTATCAACTGCAACATTTTCTACAACAGCAACATTTTCAACAAGAGCAACATTTTCAACAACATGATTATTTTCATCTACAGTAACATTTTCAACAACAGCAACAACTTCATCAACAGCAACATTTTCATCAACAGCAACATTTTCATCAACAGCGACGTTTTCAAAAACAGAAATATTTTCAGCAACAGCAACATTTCCAATATCATTAACATTTTTATCAATACCAACATTTTCAATTACAGCAACATTTTCATCAACAGCAACATTTTCATCAACAGCAACATTTTCATCAACAGCAACAATCTCATCAATAGCAATATTTTCATCAATAGCAACATTTTCATCAACAGCAACTCTTTCATCAACAACAACATTTTCATCAACAGCATAATTTTCATCAACAGCAACATTTCCAACAACAGCAACATTTTCAACAACAGCATAATTTTAACAATAGCCAAATTTTCAGCAACAGCAACATTTTCAATAACATTAACATTTTCATCAATACCAACATTTTCAACAACAGCAACATTTTCATCAACAGCAATATTTTCATCAACAGCAACATTTTCATCAACAGCAACATTCTCATCAAATTCAATATTTTCATCAACAGCAACATTTTCATCAACAGAAACTCTTTCATCAACAGCAAAATTATCATCAAAAGCAACATTTCCAACAACAGTTTATTTTCAACAACAGCAAATTTTCATCAACAGCAACATTTTCATCAACAGCAACATTTTCATCAACAG
The DNA here is from genome assembly GCF_921293095.1 of Ischnura elegans. Taxonomy (NCBI): domain Eukaryota; kingdom Metazoa; phylum Arthropoda; class Insecta; order Odonata; family Coenagrionidae; genus Ischnura; species Ischnura elegans. The sequence continues at coordinate 17,640,832 of NC_060255.1, forward strand.
CAACAGTTTCATCAACAGAAAATTTAACATCAACAGCAACATTTTCAATAACAGTATATTTTCAACAACAGCAACATTTTCACCCACAGCCACATTTTAAACAACAGCAACATTTACAACAACAGCAACATTTTCAACAACAGCAACATTTTCAACTAGAGCAACATTTTCAGCAAGAGCAACATTTTCAACAAGAGCAACATTGTAAATCACATAAACATTTTCAACAACAGCAACATTTTCCACAACAGCAACATATTCAACAACAGCAAAATTTTCAACAACAGCAACATTATCATCAACAGCAACATTTTCTACAATAGCAATATTTTAATCAACAACAACATTTTCAACAAAGCAACATTTACAACAACATCAACATTTTCAACAACAGACACATTTTCAAAAACAGCAACATTTTCAACAACAGCAACATTTTTAACAACAGCAATATTTACAACAAGAGCAACATTTTCAACAACAGCAACGTTTTCAACAACAGCAACATTTTCATCAATATCAATATTTTCATCAACAACAACATTTTCATCAACAGCAATATTGTCATCAACAACAACATTTTCATCAAAAGTAACATTTTCATAAACTGCAATTTTTTCATCAACAGCAACATTTTCATCAACTGCAACATTTTCAAGAACAGCAACATTTTCAACTTGAGCAATATTTTCAACAAAAGCAAAACTTTCAACAAGAGCAAAATTGTCAACAACAGCAATATTTTGAACAACAGCGACGTTTTCAACTACAGCAACATATCAACAACAGCAACATTTTTAACAACAGCAACATTTTCATCAACAGCAACATTTTAAACAACAGCAATATTTTCAACAGCAGCAACATTTTCAACAACAACATTTTCAACAACAGCAACGTTTTCAACAAGGTCAACATTTTAAACAACAGACACATTTTCTACAACATCAATACCTTCAACAACAGTAACATTTTCAACAACAGCAACCTTTTAAACAACAGAAACATTTTCAACAACAGCAATATTTTCATTAACAATAACATTTTCATCAACACCAACATTTTCATCAACAGCAAAATTTTCATCAACAGCAACATTTTCAACAATAATACATTTTTAACAAAAGGAACATTTTCAACAATAGCAACTGTTTCATTAACAGGAATATTTTCAACAACTTCAATATTTTCAACAACAACAACATTTTCAACGACATCTACTTTTTCAACAACAGACACATTTTCTACAACAGCACCTTTTCAACAACAGCAACATTTTCAACAACAGCAACATTTTCAACAACAGCAACTGTTTCATTAACAGCAACAATTTCAACAACAGCAACATTTTCAAGATTAGCAATTTTTTCAACAACATCAACATTTTCAACAACATCAACATTTTCAACAAGAGCGAAACTTTCAACAAGAGCAACATTGTAAAACACAGCAATATTTTCAACAACAGCAAAATTTTTAAAAGCAGCAACATTTTCAACAACAGCAACATTTTCAACAACAGCAACATTTTCAACAACAGCAACATTTTTTACAACAGCAACATTTTCATTAACAGCAACATTTTCAACAACAGCAACTGTTTCATTAACAGCAACATTTTCAACAACAGCAACATTTTCAAGAGTAGCAATATTTTCAACAACATCAACATTTTCAACAAAAGCAACATTTTCAACAAAAGCAACATTTTCAACAACATCAACATTTTCAACAACATCAACATTTTCATCAACAGCAACATTTTTTTCAACAGCAACATTTTCATGAACAGCAACATTTTCTACAACAGCACCTTCTCAACAAAAGCAACATTTTTTACAACAGTAACATTTTCAACAAATGCAACATATCAACAACAGCAACCATTTCAACAACAGCAACATTTTCATCAACATCAACATTTTCATCAACAGCAACATTTTTTTCAACAGCAACATTTTCATGAACAGCAACATTTTCATCAACAGCATCATTTTCATCAAAAGTATCTTTTTCATAAACAGCAATAATTTCATCAATAGCAACATTTTCATCAACTGCAATATTTTCAACAACAGCAACATTTTCATCAATAGCAACATTTTCAACAACAGCAACATTTTCAACTAGAGGAACATTTATAACAAGAGCAACATTTTGAACATCAGCAATATTATCAACAACAGAACCATTTTTACAACAGCAACATTTTCAACAACAGCAACATTTTAAAAACATTAACATTTTCATCAACAGCAACATTTTAAACAACATCAACATTTTCATCAACAGCAACATTTTCATCAACAGCGACGTTTTCAAAAACAGAAATATTTTCAGCAACAGCAACATTTTCAATAACATTATAATTTTTATCAATACCAACATTTTCAACAACAGCAACATTTTCATCAACAGCAACATTTTCATCAACAGCAAAATTTTCATCAACAGCAACATTCTCATCAATAGCAATATTTTCATCAACAGCAACATTTTCATCAACAGCAACTCTTTCATCAACAGCAACATTTTCATCAACAGCAAAATTTTTATCATGAGCAACATTTCCAACAACAGCAACATTTTCAACAACAGCATAATTTTCAACAATAGCCAAATTTTCAGCAAAAGCAACATTTTCAATAACATTAACATTTTCATCAATACCAACATTTTCAACAACAGCAACATTTTCATCAACAGCAATATTTTCATCAACAGCAACATTTTCATCAACAGCAACATTCTCATCAAATTCAAAATTTTCATCAACAGCAACATTTTCATCAACAGACTCTTTCATCAACAGCAAAATTTTCATCAAAAGCAACATTTCCAACAACAGTTTATTTTCAACAACAGCAAATTTTCATTAACAGCAACATTTTCATCAACAGCAAAATTTTCATCAACAGCAACAGCAACATTTTCATCAAAAGCAACATTTTCATCAACAGCAACATTTTTATCAACTGCAAATTTTTCATCACCATCAACATTTTTATCAACTGCAACATTTTCTACAACAGCAACATTTTCTACAACAGCAACATTTTCAACAAGAGCAACATTTTCAACAACATGATTCTTTTCATTTACAGTAACATTTTCAACAACAGCAACAACTTCATCAACAGCAACATTTTCATCAACAGCAACATTTTCATCAATAGAAACAATTTCATCAACAGCAACATTTTAAACAACATCAACATTTTCATCAACAGCAACATTTTCATCAACAGCGACGTTTTCAAAAACAGAAATATTTTCAGCAACAGCAACATTTTCCATAACATTAACATTTTTATCAATACCAACATTTTCAATTACAGCAACATTTTCATCAACAGCAACATTTTCATCAACAGCAACATTTTCATCAACATCAACATTCTCATCAATAGCAATATTTTCATCAACAGACACATTTTCATCAACAGCAACTCTTTCATCAACAGCAACATTTACATCAACAGAAAAATTTTAATCAACAGAAACATTTCCAACAACAGCAACATTTTCAACGACAGCATAATTTTCAACAATAGCCAAATTTTCAGCAACAGCAACATTTTCAATAACATTAACATTTTCATCAATACCAACATTTTCAACAACAGCAACATTTTCATCAACAGCAATATTTTCATCAACGGCAACATTTTCATCAACAGCAACATTCTCATCAAATTCAATATTTTCATCAACAGCAACATTTTCATCAACAGCAACTCTTTCATCAACAGCAAAATTTTCATCAAAAGCAACATTTCCAACAACAGTTTATTTTCAACAACAGCAAATTTTCATCATAAACAACATTTTCATCAACAGCAACATTTTCATCAACAGCAACAGCAACATTTTCATCAACAGCAACATTTTCTTCAACAGCCACATTTTTATCAACTGCAAATTTTTCATCACCATCAACATTTTTATCAACTGCAACATTTTCAACAACAGCAACATTTTCAACAAGAGCAACATTTTCAACAACATGATTATTTTCATCTACAGTAACATTTTCAACAACAGCAACAACTTCATCAACAGCAACATTTTCATCAACAGCAACATTTTAATCAATAGAAACAATTTCATCAACAGCAACATTTTCATCAACAGCAACATTTTCATCAACAGCAACATTTTCATAAACAGCAAAATTCTCATCAACAGAAACGTTTTCAACAACAGTACATTTTCAACAACAGCAACATTTTCAACACCAGCAACATTTTAAACTAGAGCAACATTTTAACAGGAGCAACATTTTCAACATGAGTAACATTGTAAAACACAGCAACATATTCAACAACAGCAACATTTTCAACAACAGCAACATTTTCAACAACAGCAACATTTTCAACAACAGCAACATTTTAAACAACAGCAGCTGTTTCCATTAAAGCAACATTTTCAATAAAAGACACATTTTCTACAACATCAACATTTTCAAAAACAGCAACATTTTTTACAACAGCAACATTTTCAACAAATGCAACATTTTCAACAACAGCAATATTTTCAACAGCAGCACCATTTTCATCAACATCAACATTTTCATCAACAGGCACATTTTCTTCAACAAAAATATTTTCATGAACAGCAACATTTTCATCAACAGCAACATTTTCAACAACAGCAACATTTTTTAACAACAGCAACATTTTAAACAACAGCAACATTTTAAACCACAGCAACTGTTTCCATTAAAGCAACATTTTCAACATCAGCAACAATTTCAATAAAAGACACATTTTCTACAACATCAACATTTTCAAAAACAGCAACATTTTTTACAATGCAACATTTTCAACAAATGCAACATTTTCAACAACAGCAACATTTTCAACAACAGCAACATTTTCATCAACATCAACATTTTCATCAACAGCAACATTTTCTTCAACAAAAATATTTTCATGAACAGCAACATTTTCATCAACAGACAGATTTTCTACAACAGCAACATTTTCAACAACAGCAACATTTTCAACAACAGCAACATTTTAACAACAGTAACATTTTCAACAACATAAACCTTTTTAAAAAAAAAAATATTTTCAAAACCCGCAACATTTTCAACAAACGCAACATTTTCAACAAACGCAACATTTTCAAACACAGCAACATTTTCAAAAACAACATAAACAGCAACTTTTTCAACAACAACTACAGCAACAGTTTCATTAACAACAACATTTTCATCAACAACAACATTTTCATCAACATCAAATTTTTCATAAACAGCAACATTTTCAATAACGGCAACATTTTCAACAATAGCAACATTTTCAACAAAATAAATATTTTCATCAATAGTAACATTTTCAACAACAGCAACATTTTCATCAACAGCAACATTTTTATCAACAGCAACATTTTCATCAACAGCAACATTTTCATTAACAGCAACAGTTTTATCAACAGAAAATTTAACATCAACAACAACATTTTCAATAACGGTATATTTTCAACAACTTCAATATTTTCAACAACAACAACATTTTCAACGACATCTACTTTTTCAACAACAGACACATTTTCAACAACAGCAACATTTTCAACCACAGCAACATTTTAAACAACAGCATCATTTTCAACAACAGCAACATTTTCAACTAGAGCAACATTTTCAACAAGAGCAACATTTTCAACAAGAGCAATATTGTAAAAAAAAGAAACATTTTCAAAAACAGCAACATTTTCAACAACAGCAACATATTCAACAACAGCAAAATTTTCAACAACAGCAACATTTTCATCAACAACAACATTTTCAACAAAGCAACATTTTCAACAAAATCAACATTTTCAACAACAGACACATTTTCTACAACAGCAACATTTTCAACAACAGCAACATTTTTAACAAAAGCAATATTTTCAACAAGAGCAACATTTTCAACAACAGCAACGTTTTCAACAACAGCAACATTTTCATCAATATCATCATTTTCATCATCAGCAAAATTTTCATCAACAGCAATATTGTCATCAACAACAACATTTTCATCAAAAGTAACTATTTCATAAGCTGCAATGTTTTCATCAACAGCAATATTTTCATCAACTGCAACATTTTCATGAACAGCAACATTTTCATCAACATATACATTTTCAACAACAACAACATTTTCAACTACAGCAATATTTTCAACAAAAGCAACATTTTCAACAAGAGCAAAATTGTCAACAACAGCAATATTTTGAACAACGGCAACGTTTTCAACTACAGGAACATATCAACAACAGCAACATTTTCAACAACAGCAACATTTTCAACAACAGGAACATTTTAAACAACAGCAACATTTTCAACAGCAGCAACATTTTCAACAACAACATTTTCAACAACAGCAACGTTTTCAACAACGTCAACATTTTAAACCACAGACACATTTTCTACAACAGCAATATCTTCAACAACATTAACATTTTCAACAACAGCAACATTTTAAACAACAGAAACATTTTCAACAACAGCAATATTATCATCAACAGCAACATTTTCATCAACAGCAACATTTTCATCAACAGCAAAATTTTCATCAACAGCATCATTTTCATCAAAAGTAACTTTTTCATAAACAGCAATAATTTCATCAACAGCAACATTTTCATCAACTGCAACATTTTCAACAACAGCATCATTTTCATCAAAAGTAACTTTTTCATAAACAGCAATAATTTCATCAACAGCAACATTTTCATCAACTGCAACATTTTCAACAACAGCAACATTTTCATCAATAGCAACATTTTCAACAACAGCAACATTTTCAACTAGAGCAACATTTATAACAAGAGCAACATTTTGAACAAAAGCAATATTACCAACAACAGAACCATTTTTACAACAGCAACATTTTCAACAACAGCAACATTTTAAAAACATTAACATTTTCATCAACAGCAACATTTTAAACAACATCAACATTTTCATCAACAGCAACATTTTCATCTACAGCGACGTTTTCAAAAACAAATATTTTCAGCAACAGAAAAATTTTCAATAACATTAACATTTTTATCAATACCAACATTTTCAACAACAGCAACATTTTCATCAACAGCAACATTTTCATCAACAGCAAAATTTTCATCAACAGCAACATTCTCATCAATAGCAATATTTTCATCAACAGCAACATTTTCATCAACAGCAAAATTTTTATCAACAGCAACATTTCCAACAACAGCAACATTTTCAACAACAGCATAATTTTCAACAATAGCCATATTTTCAGCAACAGCAACATTTTCAATAACATTAACATTTTCATCAATACCAACATTTTCAACAACAGCAACATTTTCATCAACAGCAATATTTTCAACAACAGCAACATTTTCATCAACAGCAACATTCTCATCAAATTCAATATTTTCATCAACAGCAACATTTTCATCAACAGCAACTCTTTCATCAACAGCAAAATTTTCATCAAAAGCAACATTTCCAACAACAGTTTATTTTCAACAACAGCAAATTTTCATCAACAGCAACATTTTCATCAACTGCAACTTTTTAATCAACAGCAACATTTTCATCAACAGCATCAGCAACATTTTAATCAACAGCAAAATTTTCATCAACAGCAACATTTTTATCAACTGCAAATTTTTCATCACCATTAATATTTTTATCAACTGCAACATTTTCTACAACAGCAACATTTTCAACAAGAGCAACATTTTCAACAACATGATTATTTTCATCTACAGTAACATTTTCAACAACAGCAACAACTTCATCAACAGCAACATTTTCATCAACAGCAACATTTTCATCAACAGCGACGTTTTCAAAAACAGAAATATTTTTATGCAACAGCAACTTTTTCAATAACATTAACATTTTTATCAATACCAACATTTTCAATTACAGCAAAATTTTCATCAACAGCAACATTTTCATCAACAGCAACATTTTCATCAACAGCAACATTCTCATCAATAGCAATATTTTCATCAATAGCAACATTTTCATCAACTGCAACTCTTTCATCAACAGCAACATTTTCATCAACAGCATAATTTTTATCAACAGCAACATTTCCAACAACAGCAACATTTTCAACAACAGCATATTTTTAACAATAGCCAAATTTTCAGCAACAGCAACATTTTCAATAACATTAACATTTTCTTCAATACCAACATTTTCAACAACAGCAACATTTTCATCAAGAGCAATATTTTCATCAACAGCAACATTTTCATCAACAGCAACATTCTCATCAAATTCAATATTTTCATCAACAGCAACATTTTCATCAACAGCAACTCTTTCATCAACAGCAAAATTTTCATCAAAAGCAACATTTCCAACAACAGTATATTTTCAACAACAGCAAATTTTCATCAAAAGCAACATTTTCATCAACAGCAACATTTTCATCAACAGCAACATTTTCATCAACAGCAAAATTTTAAACAACAGCAACATTTTCATTAACAGCAACAGTTTCATCAACAGAAAATTTAACATCAACAGCATCATTTTCAATAACAGTATATTTTCAACAACAGCAACAATTTCAACAACAGCAACATTTTCACCCACAGCCACATTTTAAACAACAGCAACATTTTCAACAACAGCAACATTTTCAACTAGAGCAACATTTTCAGCAAGAGCAACATTTTCAACAAGAGCAACATTGTAAATCACATAAACATTTTCAACAACAGCAACATTTTCAACAACAGCAACATATTCAACAACGGCAAAATTTTCAACAACAGACATTATCATCAACAGCAACATTTTCTACAATAGCAATATTTTAATCAACAACAACATTTTCAACAAAGCAACATTTACAACAACATCAACATTTTCAACAACAGACACATTTTCAACAACAGCAACATTTTCAACAACAGCAACATTTTTAACAACAGCAATATTTACAACAAGAGCAACATTTTCAACAACAGCAACGTTTTCAACAACAGCAACATTTTCATCAATATCAATATTTTCATCAACAGCAACATTTTCATCAACAGCAATATTGTCATCAACAACAACATTTTCATCAAAAGTAACATTTTCATAAACTGCAATATTTTCATCAACAGCAACATTTTCATCAACTGCAACATTTTCAAGAACAGCAACATTTTCATCATCATAAACATTTTCAACAACAGCACCATTTTCAACTTGAGCAATATTTTCAACAAAAGCAACATTTTCAACAAGAGCAAAATTGTCAACAACAGCAATATTTTGAACAACAGCGACGTTTTCAACTACAGCAACATATCAACAACAGCAACATTTTTAACAACAGCAACATTTTCATCAACAGCAACATTTTAAACAACAGCAACATTTTCAACAGCAGCAACATTTTCAACAACAAAATTTTCAACAACAGCAACGTTTTCAACAAGGTCAACATTTTAAACAACAGACACATTTTCTACAACATCAATACCTTCAACAACATTAACATTTTCAACAACAGCAACCTTTTAAACAACAGAAACATTTTCAACAACAGCAATATTTTCATCAAGAATAACATTTTCATCAACACCAACATTTTCATCAACAGCAAAATTTTCATCAACAGCAACATTTTCAACAATAATACATTTTTAACTAAAGGAACATTTTCAACAATAGCAACTGTTTCATTAACAGGAATATTTTCAACAGCTTCAATATTTTCAACAAAAACAACATTTTCAACGACATCTACTTTTTCAACAACAGACACATTTTCTACAACAGCACCTTTTCAACAACAGCAACATTTTCAACAACAGCAACATTTTCAACAACAGCAACATTTTCAACTAGAGCAACATTTATAACAAGAGCAACATTTTGAACATCAGCAATATTATCAACAACAGAACCATTACTACAACGACAACATTTTCAACAACAGCAACATTTTAAAAACATTAACATTTTCATCAACAGCAACATTTTAAACAACATCAACATTTTCATCAACAGCAACATTTTCATCAACAGCGACGTTTTCAAAAACAGAAATATTTTCAGCAACAGCAACATTTTCAATAACATTATAATTTTTATCAATACCAACATTTTCAACAACAGCAACATTTTCATCAACAGCAACATTTTCATCAACAGCAAATTTTTCATCAACAGCAACATTCTCATCAATAGCAATATTTTCATCAACAGCAACATTTTCATCAACAGCAACTCTTTCATCAACAGCAACATTTTCATCAACAGCAAAATTTTTATCAACAGCAACATTTCCAACAACAGCAACATTTTCAACAACAGCATAATTTTCAACAATAGCCAAATTTTCAGCAACAGCAACATTTTCAATAACATTAACATTTTCATCAATACCAACATTTTCAACAACAGCAACATTTTCATCAACAGCAATATTTTCATCAACAGCAACATTTTCATCAACAGCAACATTCTCATCAAATTCAATATTTTCATCAACAGCAACATTTTCATCAACAGACTCTTTCATCAACAGCAAAATTTTCATCAAAAGCAACATTTCCAATAACAGTTAATTTTTATACAACATCAAATTTTCATCAACAGCAACATTTTCATCAACAGCAACATTTTCATCAACAGCAACATTTTCATCAACAGCAACAGCAACATTTTCATCAAAAGCAACATTTGCATCAACAGCAACATTTTTATCAACTGCAAATTTTTCATCACCATCAACATTTTTATCAACTGCAACATTTTCTACAACAGCAACATTTTCAACAAGAGCAACATTTTCAACAACATGATTATTTTCATCTACAGTAACATTTTCAACAACAGCAACAACTTCATCAACATCAACATTTTCATCAACAGCAACATTTTCATCAATAGAAACAATTTCATCAACAGCAACATTTTAAACAACATCAACATTTTCATCAACAGCAACATTTTCATCAACAGCGACGTTTTCAAAAACAGAAATATTTTTAGCAACAGCAACATTTTCAATAACAATCACATTTTTATCAATACCAACATTTTCAATTACAGCAACATTTTCATCAACAGCAACATTTTCATCAACAGCAACATTTTCATCAACAGCAACATTCTCATCAATAGCAATATTTTCATCAACAGCAACATTTTTATCAACAGTAACATTTCCAACAACAGCAACATTTTCAACAACAGCATAATTTTCAACAATAGCCAAATTTTCAGCAACAGCAACATTTTCAATAACATTAACATTTTCATCAATACCAACATTTTCAACAACAGCAACATTTTCATCAACAGCAATATTTTCATCAACGGAAACATTTTCATCAACAGCAACATTCTCATCAAATTCAATATTTTCATCAACAGCAAAATTTTCATCAACAGCAACTCTTTCATCAACAGCAAAATTTTCATCAAAAGCAACATTTCCAACAACAGTTTATTTTTACAACAGCAAATTTTCATCATAAGCAACATTTTCATCAACAGCAACATTTTCATCAACAGCAACAGCAACATTTTCATCAACAGCAACATTTTCTTCAACAGCAACATTTTTATCAACTGCAAATTTTTCATCACCATCAACATTTTTATCAACTGCAACATTTTCAACAACAGCAACATTTTCAACAAGAGCAACATTTTCAACAACATGATTATTTTCATCTACAGTAACATTTTCAACAACATTAACAACTTCATCAACAGCAACATTTTCATCAACAGCAACATTTTCATCAATAGAAACAATTTCATCAACAGCAACATTTTTTTCAACAGCAACATTTTCATCAACAGCAACATTTTCATAAACAGCAAAATTCTCATCAACAGAAACGTTTTCAACAACAGTACATTTTCAACAACAGCAACATTTTCAACACCAGCAACATTTTAAACTAGAGCAACATTTTAACAGGAGCAACATTTTCAACATGAGTAACATTGTAAAACACAGCAACAATTTCAACAACAGCAACATTTTCAACAACAGCAACATTTTCAACAACAGCAACATTTTCAACAACAGCAACATTTTCAACAACAGCAACATTTTCAACAACAGCAACATTTTAAACAACAGCAGCTGTTTCCATTAAAGCAACATTTTCAATAAAAGACACATTTTCTACAACATCAACATTATCAAAAACAGCAACATTTTTTACAACAGCAACATTTTCAACAAATGCAACATTTTCCACAACAGCAATATTTTCAACAGCAGCACCATTTTCATCAACATCAACATTTTCATCAACAGCCACATTTTCTTCAACAAAAATATTTTCATGAACAGCAACATTTTCATCAACAGCAACATTTTCAACAACAGCAACATTTTCGACAACAGCAACATTTTAAACAACAGCAACTGTTTCCATTAAAGCAACATTTTCAACATCAGCAACAATTTCAATAAAAGACAGATTTTCTACAACATCAACATTTTCAAAAACAGCAACATTTTTTACAATGCAACATTTTCAACAAATGCAACATTTTCAACAACAGCAACATTTTCAACAACAGCAACATTTTCATCAACATCAACATTTTCATCAACAGCAACATTTTCTTCAACAAAAATATTTTCATGAACAGCAACATTTTCATCAACAGACAGATTTTCTACAACAGCAACATTTTTAACAACAGCAACATTTTCAACAACAGCAACATTTTAACAACAGTACATTTTCAACAACATCAACATTTTCAAAAAAAAATATTTTCAAAAACCGCAACATTTTCAACAAACGCAACATTTTCAACAAACGCAACATTTTCAAACACAGCAACATTTTCAACAACAACATAAACAGCAACTTTTTCAACATCAACTACAGCAACAGTTTCATTAACAACAACATTTTCATCAACAACAACATTTTCATCAACAGCAAATTTTTCATAAACAGCAACATTTTCAATAACGGCAACATTTTCAACAATAGCAACATTTTCAACAAAATTAATATTTTCATCAATAGTAACATTTTCAACAACAGCAACATTTTCATCAACAGCAACATTTTTATCAACAGCAACATTTTCATCAACAGCAACATTTTCATTAACAGCAACAGTTTTATCAACAGAAAATTTAACATCAACAACAACATTTTCAATTACGGCATATTTTCAACAACTTCAATATTTTCAAAAACAACAACATTTTCAACGACATCTACTTTTTCAACAACAGACACATTTTCAACAACAGCAACATTTTCAACCACAGCAACATTTTAAACAACAGCATCATTTTCAACAACAGCAACATTTTCAACTAGAGCAACATTTTCAACAAGAGCAACATTTTCAACAAGAGCAATATTGTAAAAAAAAGAAACATTTTCAAAAACAGCAACATTTTCAACAACAGCAACATATTCAACAACAGCAAAATTTTCAACAACAGCAACATTATCATCAAAAGCATCATGTTCTACAATAGCAACATTTTCATCAACAACAACATTTTCAACAAAGCAACATTTTCAACAAAATCAACATTTTCAACAACAGACACATTTTCTACAACAGCAACATTTTCAACAACAGCAACATTTTTAACAACAGCAATATTTTCAACAAGAGCAACATTTTCAACAACAGCAACGTTTTCAACAACAGCAACATTTTCATCAATATCAGCATTTTCTTCATCAGCAAAATTTTCATCAACAGCAATATTTTCATCAACTGCAACATTTTCATGAACAGCAACATTTTCATCAACATATACATTTTCAACAACAACAACATTTTCAACTACAACAATATTTTCAACAAAAGCAACATTTTCAACAAGAGCAAAATTGTCGACAACAGCAATATTTTGAACAACGGCAACGTTTTCAACTACAGCAACATATCAACAACAGCAACATTTTCAACAACAGCAACATTTTCAACAACAGCAACATTTTAAACAACAGCAACATTTTCAACAGCAGCAACATTTTCAACAACAACATTTTCAACAACAGCAACGTTTTCAACAACGTCAACATTTTAAACCACAGACACATATTCTACAACAGCAATATCTTCAACAACATTAACATTTTCAACAACAGCAACATTTTAAACAACAGAAACATTTTCAACAACAGCAATATTTTCATCAACAGCAACATTTTCATCAACAGCAACATTTTCATCAACAGCAAAATTTTCAACAGCAGCAACATTTTCAACAATGGTACATTTTTAACAACAGCAACATTTTCAACAACAGCAACTGTTTCATTAACAGCAACATTTTCAACAACAGCAACAATTTCAAGAGTAGCAATATTTTCAACAACTTCAATATTTTCAACAACAGCAACATTTTCAACAACATCTACATTTTCAACAACAGACACATTTTCTACAACAGCACCTTTTCAACTACAGCAATATTTTCAACAACAGCAACATTTTCATCAACAGCAATTGTTTCATTAGAAGGAACATTTTCAACAACAAGAACATTTTCAAGATTAGCAATATTTTCAACAACATCAACACTTTCAACAACATCAACATTTTCAACAAGAGCGAAATTTTCAACAAGAGCAACATTGTTAAACACAGCAACATTTTCAACAACAGCAACATTTTCAACAACAGCAACATTTTCATCAACATCAACATTTTCATCAACATCAACATTTTCATCAACATCAACATTTTCATCAACAGCAACATTTTTTTCAACAGCAACATTTTCATGAACAGCAACATTTTCCTCAACAGCATCATTTTCATCAAAAACAACTTTTTCATAAACAGCAATATTTTCATCAACAGCAACATTTTCATCAACCGTTACATTTTCAACAACAGCAACATTTTCATCAATAGTAACATTTTCAACTACAGCAATATTTTCAACTAGAGCAACATTTATAACAAGAGCAAAACTTTGAACAACAGCAACATTATCAACAACAGAACCATTTTTACAACAGCAACATTTATAACAACAGCAACATTTTCAACAATAGCCATATTTTCAACAACAGCAACATTTTCAAAAACATTAACATTTTCATCAACAGCAACATTTTCAACAACATCAACATTTTCATCAACAGCAATATTTTCATCAACAGCGACGTTTTCAACAACAGAAACATTTTCAACAACAGCAAAATTTTCAACAACAGCATAATTTTCAACAATAGTCAAATTTTCAGCAAAAGCAACATTTTCAATAACATTAAAATTTTCATCAACAGCAACCTTTTCAACAACAGCAACATTTTCATCAAAAGCAACATTTTCATCAACAGCAACATTTTCATCAACAGCAACATTCTCATCAATAGCAATATTTTCAACAACAGCAACATTTTCATCACTAGCAACATTTTCAAAAACAGCAACATTTTCATCAACAGCAAAATTTTAAACAACAGCACATTTTCATTAACAGTTCATTTTCAACAACAGCATCATTTTCATAAAACAGCAACATTTTCATCAACAGCAAAATTTTCATCAAGAGCAACATTTTTATCAACGGCTGCAATTTTCAACTACAGCAACATTTTCAGCAACAGCAAATTTTCATCAACAACAACATTATCAACAACAGAACATTTTCAACAACAGCAACATTTTCAACAACAGCAACATTTTCAACATCAGAAACATTTTCATCGACAGTAATATTTTCATCAACGGCAACAATTACAACAACAGCAATTATTTCATCAAGAGCAACATTTTCATCAACATCAACATTTTCATTAACAGGAACATTTTCATCAACAGCAACATTTTCATTAACAGCAACATTTATGAACAACAGCAACATTTTCAACGACATCAACAGCAACATTTTCAACAGCAACAACAACAGCAACATTTTAAACAACAACAACAACAGCAACATATTCGACAACAACAACAGAACATTTTCAATAACAGCAACATTTTAAACAACAGCAACATTTTCATCAACAGCAACATTTCCTTCAACAGCAAAATTTTCAACAACTGAAAATTTTAGCGACAGGAATAGCAGTCGGATATACTGCATTTAGATGAACAACAACGACAACAATAATTTTGATGAACAACAACGACAACAACAACAATTTAGATGATTAACAACGACAACAACATCAATTTAGATGAACAACAACGACAACAACAACAACAACAACTTGAGACGCCGAGCAGAGCGGACGTGTTTCGACTGCGCTCCCGATTTCATCACTTTCAAGTGTTTCTATCGGAGTGTTTGCGAAGTTTTTTTCCTGTAAGTGCTTCGGAGTAGTTGTTAATCGTTGCGTGATACCACACGCATCTCTAGTTTTCGATTTTAAATATAATTAGTGCTTGATTTCACCGAAAAGTGACTAAAAAAACACTCGCGTCAAATCTTGGATCCCGTTTCGTTACCCATCCTCGCCGACACCTCGGAGTCGGTGAGAGAGGAAACGAGAAGACCAGCAAAGTGCTCTTCTTTTTCACACCGAGACAACAATTGTGTCGGATATACTGCAATTATCAACTCACCAGACATTATGTCGAAGATGATCAGCTCACCGCATTCACCAAGGAGGATGTCTTCGTCTCCCAGTCAACTCGGCGACACGACTAACGATAGGAGGGTAAGAAGTGCTCCGTCTTCACCTCAGAGACGTGCTCAGGTTGCCACTACAGCCCCTCCGATTAATTACAGAAGTTCACGTAACCTCTCATTATCCCTGGAGTCACTAAATGACGAAATAAAATCGCCGACGACAGTATTGCGCCGCGAAGGCGGTATTTTAACTACCACAGTAAGGCGCATTCCGACAACTATCGGTGTCCGCTCACTTCCTTTCTCTTCTATCACTGGCAAAGTTTCACCGACCGAATATAATTACGGAATTCATAATTCATTTGTCCATGCAAGTGGTGGAGCCATAGATTCTCAAAGTTCCGATGCCCGTGACGTAAACCGTCCCCCGGACACCGCTTTCCCCATTACTCAGGCGACGAGGGAGGGGGAAATCACCTCTTCAGCTGAGACGAGGCCACGCTCGCTCGCGGCGAGCGCAAGGGGAGGGGGATCGAGTGCGGTAAGCGGGGCGGACCCTATTCGATGCGAAGGCGAAGCCGCGAGCATTAGCGACGCACCCCAACGGGGCAGACCGTTAGTCAGCTACGCGCGGGTGACGGGAGGGAAGGAAAATCGACAAGCCCAAAGCAACGGCGATAACCCACCCCAACCTTTTAAATTCGTAACGAAAAAAATAATACCATTGAAATCGGGCCCCACAAGGAAGACGGGAATTATTTTCAACGGCCTCCCAGGCGTTCCCATAGCCCAATACATCGAGGCGATGACCGAAGAGGTGGGCGGGAGACAGATAACGCACGCCACAAAACTTCCAGGGGATCGCGTTTGTTTCTATTTGAAGAATGAAGACATTTTAAACGACTTCATGATGAATAAAGGAGGTCTCACCATAATGAATAATTTTTTAATTGCGAACCGCATGGTTCAGCAAGTGGAGCGGCTAGTCGTCTCAAACGTGCCCCCAGAATTCCCGATTCCCGATTTGTTGGAAATTATCTCCCAAATAGGAAGAGTCGTGAGCCTTGTCACCACCCTGGGCGTGGGAATAAAAAGAGATGATCTAAGCCACGTCGAGTCGTGGAGGAAGCAGGTCTTCATCGTACGTCGGGAAGGTGTGATTGTACCCGAGTCGCTGCTCTTGGATTTCGGCCCCGCCAAGCACCGAATTTTCTTTAACTTTAATGACCCTCGGTGCTTTAGATGCAACGAAGACGGACATTTTGCCTCTGCCTGCAAGGCCAATCTCGACCAGGCAAGGGAAAGCAGGGCGAATTTTAACCCTCGCATAAACGACGGCAAAAAACAACATAATAATGACGCGCCGGCCGCATCACTTAAGACCCCCACCCCCGGAGGTGCAGATCACCAAATCATAGCGCCGAAAAAAAATATTATCACCCCAATTCCTCTCCCTCCTCACCCCACCGAGGAAGCGGACGTTGCCAATCATGAAAAAAATGACGGCAGCGACACGCCCCCCGAGACCAAGACTTCTCACTCCACCCCGCTACCTTTACCCACGCAACACGCCGCAAAAAACCCCTCCTCGGACGAATTGGTTGCCACAGACCATAATCTTGATTCCCACGCCACCGAAGCAGCAACGGAAGATCATCAAACAAACAACCCGCACGCACCAACTAGCCTCTCTCAAGTGCAAGGCCAAACAAAAAGGAAACACGTCAGGGCGGAGGAAAGAACGTCTCCCCAAAGAAAACGATTAATCCCCACCCCATCCGATGAACGGGGATACAAAGAGATAGAAGATTACCTCAACAACCATCCACAAGAAGGATTTTTAGATAGTCCAAAACTCATTTTATTCCTGAAAGAAACGAAAGGAAAGAAGAACATTACGGACATGGCTAAGAATTTTTTTTCAAACACGCATGCCCTCGTCGAAACGTTGAGAGAGCTTGTCGAGAACAAAGCAGTTAAAGATGTTGCGTTAGATATGAGGATCCACAGGTTTTTTAAGGCCCTAACTAACAAACCACCGCATAATCAATGACGTCCGTCAGAGGGAAGACCATCAACCTGACCACCCTAAACGTGCGTTCTGTAGCCAGCAACGTAAAAAGTCAACAGCTCAAATTTTTCATCCAGCGTTGGGAACCAGATATCCTACTTATGCAGGAAACAAACGCGGACCACCTCCAACCCTGCCTCCGCAGCCTCGGCTATTCTTTCAGCCTCAACCCCACCCACAGAGTAGCCGCGGGAACTGGCATCGCAATAAAAAAGAACCTCGCCCCCAACATAACGAAGGAAAACACCCTCTATCCGGGGCATGCTACAGAACATCGTTTCGAATTTAGCTCAGGCTCCACCTTACGCGTTATTAACAGCTACCTACCTAACGACAAGGACATAGCTGTTGAAGTGATACGGAAGATGGACGACGCACTCGAGCAAGGCAGGGCGGAAGACTATCATCCGGATCTCACCATACTGGCTGGCGATTATAATTGCACGCTGTCGCCTCGTCACGACCGCTCATCGAGGATAGAGAGGGAGCCTACGAAGGCGAGGCGTCTCGCTGCACTCATTAGGAAGCACTCTCTATCAGACGTATGGAGGGAAAGGCACGGAAGGAGGGAAGGGTATACGTACCACTCTGCGGCCGACCCCAATATTGCATCCCGCCTGGACAGGATATACGCTGACAACATACAGAAAATATCCTCCATCGAAAGGCGAGCCTCGTTCTCGGACCACATGGCTCTATCCATAGACTTCACCATTCAGGATGTAATAAAACCACCTCCCCCGTACTGGAAATTCTACAACTACTTACTTGATAACGAAGAATTTGTCGAATTCATGTCGACAATTATCGAGGAAGTGACGTCTACCCACGAGAGCGGGGACCCCGTCGTCGCGTGGGAAACTTTAAAATCTGAGATTAGAGCCGCCACCAGGATTTATGTACGCCTTAGTAAAGACAGAAACATATCCCACATGAGATCGCTCGAGGCGACGGAGGCGACGACTCGAGGAGAGGAGGCGATGAAGGCGAGGGAGGAAATAAGGCGCACGTACAAGGAGGTGGGCGAGAGAGCGACGGCGATCGAGGGATGGGAAGAGATAGCGTCTTCGGAGAATCCGTTGGGGACTGCTCTCTCAAGATCGGTGACACGGATGCATCGACCCCCCCTGACGTCATTGGAAACAGACGACGGCACTATCCTCTCCGAACAGCAGCATCTTGTGAAGTACGTAAAAGACTATTATGAAAAAGTCTTTCAAGCCCCCGTACAGACAGACTCAGCGCTGCAGGAGGACGATTTTATTATTCTTTCGCGGGGGCAGCCGGAATTGACGGCGGAGAGTAAAGCGCGGATGGAGGCGCCCCTGACCCCAGAGGATCTTCGCACTGCACTCTACAGCTTGAACCGAAAGAAAGCACCAGGAATCGATGGCCTAACGTCCGAATTCTATAAGACCTTTTGGACTCTCCTCGCGAAGCCCTTCGCGTCAATGGTCGACGCGAGCCTAGAGAGAGGCATGCTCCCTATCTCCAGCAGATGGGCCATTCTGAATTTAATTCATAAAAAAGGAGACAGAACAAATTTGAAGAACTGGAGACCAATCTCGATCACCACCACCGATTACAAAATAATTGCGAAGGCCCTTTCCATGAGACTGTCGTCGGCAATGCGAGAGGTGGTATCCCCCGAGCAAGGGTGCGGCGTCACAGGCAGAACCATCTTAGATAACCTGTCCCTAATTCGTGACATTATCGCATATGCGAATGAAACTAATTCTCCACTGGCCATATTAAGTCTGGACCAAAAGGGCGCTTTCGACAAAGTTCGCCATGATTTTTTATTCAATGTATTGAGACGCATGAATTTTGGCGAAAATTTCATAAAAACTTTAAGTACAATTTACGAGGACGCATCATGCCTCGTTAGGGTTGGCAATAGTCTGACTCCTCCAATCCCCTTTAAGCGAGGCATAAGACAAGGATGTCCGCTCTCCGGCCAGCTCTACGCACTGGCCCTGGAGCCCCTACTACACATCCTAAAAAATAAAATTACAGGTTTTCCACTCCCCACTCAAGAAGCACATATTACGCTATCAGCATGCGCAGATGACGTTACTTTATTCATCTCGGATGACGACGCTGCAAGAAATGTGATAAAATCATTCGATTCGTACGCCGCCCTCTCGGGAGCAGAACTTAACGAGAGTAAAACTGAAGGGATGTACGTCGGGTCCTGGCGCGGGCGCACGGATAGGCTCGGACCCTTCGCGATCTCCACCGAAGGTGCCCGATTCCTCGGAGTGGTTTTTAAAAATGACACCATCAAAGAGAGAGAAGGACTAGAGGAAGACCTGGAGGTAAAAATTCAAAACGGATTGAGGAGGTGGGAAGCGGCTTCAGGGGCCCTTTCCGTGAGAGGAAGGACAAGGGTCGTAAATCAGTTCGTGGCCCCGACCATCTGGTACCGCCTACAGACCCAATGCATTAGCCCTCAATGCATCCGGCGGGTGCAAGCCGCCCTCACGGATTTTGTGTGGGGTAGGGGCCGAAAACACTGGGTTGCCGGAGCCGTGCTGACGGCCCCGCTCGGGTACGGAGGACTGGGGCTGACTGACGTGCAGGCAAAAATTACCGCTGTGAGGATAAATTTCTTTCAACGGTACGTCACGGGTGAAGTTCAACCGTGGAAAATCTTCGTTTCCTACTTCCTCGAGACCAGGCCTAAGAGGAACGGTTTATACTCCTCATTGAAAAGCGCCCTCGACACAATGGACGTGAGGTCCGGGGAAAACGGAGGACCTCTCCCCACATCTTGGCCCCCGACGGAGGAATCTCTCCCCTTCGGTTTCCGGAGCGAGCTGTCGAAGCGAACGCGAACGTTTCCCATACACAAAAGCGATATTTACCGAGAAATCGTTGCCAAAAAAAACAAAGAGAAGTGGCCCTACAAGGACGGCATATGGGGAGAGTCTACGTGCTGGAAAGCCTTCTGGACGGCGCCAGTCCTGGGGAGGGAGGGGGAGGTGTCTTGGAGACTGGCACATGATCGCCTGGCAGACGCCGTTTTCCTGTCGCGGTCGGGATTGCGAGAAAACTCAGTGTGCAGAGTATGCCCTGGAAGCCAGGCCACGGCCTGGTACATCCTCTACGACTGCAGACAGGCCGGAGAGGTATGGCGGACAGCAAAGGAGTGGATAAAAGGAGTCACGGGCCGCAGGGTGAGGAGCGCACTGGAATTACACAGGGGGAGACCTCCTGAAAGGGGCGGCTATACTAAGCGAGATTTACTGGCAAACTTCATTATAGCCGAAACAAAGGCAAGCATATATCATTGTTTTACAGCAATAGAAAAAGGTGAAAGGTCGGCTCAAAAAACATACGCCGAGTACTTAAAAAAAGGAATCGAAAGAAGAATCAGGAGGGAGTATATATATATCATAAATGCAAGGGCGACACAAAATCTTTTATTGACTTGTGGTGTCAGAGCGGTGTTCTTTCTGAAGTGGAAGAAACGGAGTCAGGGGACACAATTTTAAAAGTGAAGATGGCGCCATAGAGAAGAAAGAATGAAGTAACAAGGGCGGAACCACACGGAGGCATTAACCACTCGGAAGGGGAGGCCACATGCGCGGAGGGATGGGGTCCAAGGTTGCGGTAACCAGCCCCTTCGGCGGACCTCCCCTGTGCGCGGCCCTCCCCTTCGGAGAGTGTAAAGGCGGTGAAGAGATGCAAAAATAATAATGACTGAAAATGATGATTTTATTGAGAAATAAACCAAGGTGACGACGAAAAACTTATAAAACCTTTTAAAAAAACCGCCCATAGAATAATAATAATAATAATAATAAAAAAATATTTTCAACAACTTCAAAATTTTCAACAACAGCAACATTTTCAACAACATCTACTTTTTCAACAACAGACACATTTTCTACAACAGCACCTTTTCAACAACAGCAACATTTTCAAACACAGCAACATTTTTAACAACAGCAACTGTTTCATTAGAAGGAACATTTTCAAGAACAGCAACATTTTCAAGATAAGCAATATTTTCAACAACATCAACATTTTCAACAACATCAACATTTTCCAAAAGAGCGAAATTTTCAACAAGAGCAACATTGTAAAACACAGCAACATTTTCAACAACAGCAACATTTTCAACAACAGCAACATTTTCAACAACAGCAATATTTTCATCAATAGCAACATTTTCAACAACAGCAACATTTTCAACTAGAGTAACATTTATAACAAGAGCAACACTTTGAACAACAGCAACATTATCAACAACAGAACCATTTTTACAACAGCAACATTTTCAACAACAGCAACATTATCAACAAAATTAACATTTTCATCAACAGTAACATTTTCAACAACATCAACATTTTCATCAACAGCAACATTTTCATCAACAGCAACGTTTTCAACAACAGATACATTTTCAACAACAGCAAAATTTTCAACAACAGCATAATTTTCAACAATAGTCAAATTTTCAGCAACAGCAACATTTTCAATAACATTAAAATTTTCATCAACAGCAACATTTTCAACAACAGCAACATTTTCATCAACAGCAACATTTTCATCAACAGCAACATTTTCATCAACAGCAACATTCTTATCAATAGCAATATTTTTATCAACAGCAACATTTTTATCAACAGCAACATTTTCATCAACAGCAACATTTTCATCAACAGCAAAATTTTCATCAACAGCAACATTTTCAACAACAGTTCATTTTCAACAACAGCAAATTTTCAACAACAGCAACATTTTCATAAAACAGCAACATTTTCATCAACAGCAAAATTTTCATCAAGAGCAACATTTTTATCAACGGCTTTATTTTCAACTACAGCAACATTTTCAGCAACAGCAAATTTTCATCAACAGCAACTTTATCAACAACAGCAACATTTTAAACAACAGCAACATTTTCAACATCAGAAACATTTTCATCGACAGTAATATTTACATCAACGGCAACAATTACAACAACAGCAATTATTTCATCAAGAGCAACATTTTCATCAACATCAACATTTTCATTAACAGCAACATTTTCAACAATAACAACAGTTTCAACAACAGCAACATTTTCAACAACTGCAACATTTTCAACAACATCAAAATTTTCATCAACAGCAACATTTTCATCAACAGCAACTTTTTCATCAACAGCATTATTTTCATCATTAGTACCTTTTCATCAACTGCAACATTTTCAACAACAGCAAAATTTTCAAAAACA
The DNA here is from genome assembly GCF_921293095.1 of Ischnura elegans. Taxonomy (NCBI): domain Eukaryota; kingdom Metazoa; phylum Arthropoda; class Insecta; order Odonata; family Coenagrionidae; genus Ischnura; species Ischnura elegans. The sequence goes on from NC_060255.1 coordinate 17,664,662, forward strand.
GCAACATTTTCATCAACAGCAACATTTTCATCAACAGCACAATTTTCATCAACAGCAACGTTTTAATCAACAGCAACTATTTCAAAACAGCAGAATGTTCAACAACAGCAACATTTTACACAACAGCAATATTTTTGCCAATAGCATCATATTCAATAAGAGCAACATTTTCAACAACAGCAACATTTTAAAAAACAGACAATATTTTCATAAACGGCAACATTTTCAACATTAGCAACAGCAACATATTCATCAACAATTACCACAGCAACATTTTCCACAACAACAAAAACAAAACCAACATTTTCAACAGCAGCAACATTTTCAACAACAACATTTTCAACAACAGCAACGTTTTCAACAACGTCAACATTTTCAACAACAGACACATTTTCTACAACAGCAATATTTTCAACAACAATAACATTTTCAACAACAGCAACACTTTAAACAACAGAAACATTTTCAACAACAGCAATATTTTCATCAAAAGCAACATTTTCATCAACAGCAACATTTTCATCAACAGCAAAATTTTTATCAACAGCAACATTTTCAACAATAGTACATTTTTAACAACAGCAAAATTTTCAACAACAGCAACTGTTTCATTAACAGCAACATTTTCAACAACAGCAACATTTTCAAGAGTAGCAATATTTTCAACAACTTCAATATTTTAGACAACAGCAACATTTTCAACAACATCTACATTTTCAACAACAGAAACATTTTCTACAACAGCACCTTTTCAACAACAGCAACATTTTAAACAACAACAAAAGCAATTTTTTCAACAACAGCAACATTTTCAACAACAGCAACATATTCAACAACAGCAAAATTTTCAACAACAGCAACATTATCATCAACAGCAACATTTTCTACAATAGCAACATTTTCATCAAATACAACATTTTCAACAAAGCAACATTTTCAACAAGATCAACATTTTCAACAACAGCCACATTTTCTACAACAGCAACATTTTCAACAACAGCAACATTTTCAACAACAGCAACATTTTCATCAATATCAATATTTTCATCAACAGCAACATTTTCATCAACAGCAATATTGTCATCAACAACAACATTTTCATCAAAAGTAACATTTTCATAAACTGCAATATTTTCATCAACAGCAACATTTTCATCAACTGCAACATTTTCAAGAACAGCAACATATTCATCAACATATACATTTTCAACAACAGCAACATTTTCAACTGGAGCAATATTTTCAACAAAAGCAACATTTCCAACAAGAGCAAAATTGTAAACAGCAATATTTTGAACAACAGCAACGTTTTCAACTACAGCAACATATCAACAACAGCAACATTTTCAACAATAGCAACATTTTCAACAACAGCAACATTTTAAACAACAGCAACATTTTCAACAGCAGCAACATTTTCATCAACAGCAAAATTTTAAACAACAGAAACATTTTCATTAACAGCAACAGTTTCATCAACAGAAAATTTAACATCAACAGCAACATTTTCAACAACAGCAACATTTTCAACCACAGCAACATTTTAAACAACAGCATCATTTTCAACAACAGCAACATTTTCAACTAGAGCAACATTTTCAACAAGAGCAACATTTTCATCAAGAGCAACATTGTAAAACACAGAAACATTTTCAACGACAGCAAAATTTTCAACAACAGCAACATATTCAACAATAGCAAAATGTTCAACAACAGGAACATTATCATCAACAGCAACATTTTCTACAATAGCAACATTTTCATCAACAGCAACATTTTCTACAATAGCAACATTTTCATCAACAACAACATTTTCAACAAAGCAACATTTTCAACAATATCAACATTTTCAACAACAGACACATTTTCTACAACAGCAACATTTTTAACAACAGCAACATTTTTAACAACAGCAATATTTTCAACGAGAGCAACATATTCAACAACAGCAACGTTTTCAACCACAGCAACATTTTCATCAATATCAACATTTTCATCAACAGCAACATTTTCATCAACAGCAATATTGTCATCAACAACAACATTTTCATCAAAAGTAACATTTTCAGAAACTGCAATATTTTCATCAACGGCATTATTTTCATCAACTGCAACATTTTCAAGAACAGCAACATTTTCATCAACATATACATTTTCAACAACAGCAACATTTTCAACTAGAGCAATATTTTCAACAAAAGCAACATTTTCAACAAGAGCAAAATTGTCAACAACAGCATTATTTTGAACAACAGCAACGTTTTCAACTACAGCAACATATCAACAACAGCAACATTTTCAACAACAGCAACATTTTCAACAACAGCAACAATTTAAAACACAGCAACATTTTCAACAGCAGCAACATTTTCAACAACAGCAACGTTTTCAGCAACGTCAACATTTTCAACAACAGACACATTTTCAACAATTGTACATTTTTAACAACAGCAACATTTTCAACAACAGCAACTGTTTCATTAACTGCAACATTTTCAACAACAGCAACATTTTCAAGAGTAGCAATATTTTCAACAACTTCAAAATTTTCAACAACAGCAACATTTTCCACAACATCTACTTTTTCAACAGCAGACACATTTTCTACAACAGCACCTTTTCAACAACAGCAACATTTTCAACAACAGCAACATTTTCAACAACAGCAACTGTTTCATTAGAAGGAACATTTTCAAGAACAGCAACATTTTCAAGACAAGCAATATTTTCAACAACATAAACATTTTCAACATCTTCAACATTTTCAACAAGAGTGAAATTTTCAACAAGAGCAACATTGTAAAACACAGCAACATTTTCAACAACAGCAACATTTCCAACAACAGCAACATTTTCAACAACAGCAATATTTTCGTCATTAGCAACATTTTCAACAACAGCAACATTTTCAACTAGAGTAACATTTATAACAAGAGCAACACTTTGAACAACAGCAACATTATCAACAACAGAACCATTTTTACAACAGCAACATTTTCAACAACAGCAACATTTTCAACAACATTAACATTTTCATCAACAGTAACATTTTCAACAACATCAACATTTTCATCAACAGTAACGTTTTCATCAACAGCGACGTTTTCAACAACAGATACATTTTCAACAACAGCAAAATTTTCAACAACAGCATAATTTTCAACAATAGTCAAATTTTCAGCAACAGCAACATTTTCAATAACATTAAAATTTTCATCAACAGCAACATTTTCATCAACAGCAACATTTTCATCAACAGCAACATTTTCATCAACAGCAACATTCTCATCAATAGCAATATTTTTATCAACAGCAACATTTTTATCAACAGCAACATTTTCATCAACAGCAACATTTTCATCAACAGCAAAATTTTCATCAACAGCAACATTTTCAACAACAGTTCATTTTCAACAACAGCAAATTTTCAACAACAGCAACATTTTCATAAAACAGCAACATTTTCATCAACAGCAAAATTTTCATCAAGAGCAACATTTTTATCAACGGCTTTATTTTCAACTACAGCAACATTTTCAGCAACAGCAAATTTTCATCAACAGCAACTTTATCAACAACAGCAACATTTTAAACAACAGCAACATTTTCAACATCAGAAACATTTTCATCGACAGTAATATTTACATCAACGGCAACAATTACAACAACAGCAATTATTTCATCAAGAGCAACATTTTCATCAACATCAACATTTTCATTAACAGCAACATTTTCAACAATAACAACAGTTTCAACAACAGCAACATTTTCAACAACTGCAACATTTTCAACAACATCAAAATTTTCATCAACAGCAACATTTTCATCAACAGCAACTTTTTCATCAACAGCATTATTTTCATCATTAGTACCTTTTCATCAACTGCAACATTTTCAACAACAGCAAAATTTTCAAAAACAGCAACATTTTCATCAACAGCAACATTTTCATCAACAGCACAATTTTCATCAACAGCAACGTTTTAATCAACAGCAACTATTTCAAAACAGCAGAATGTTCAACAACAGCAACATTTTACACAACAGCAATATTTTTGCCAATAGCATCATATTCAATAAGAGCAACATTTTCAACAACAGCAACATTTTAAAAAACAGACAATATTTTCATAAACGGCAACATTTTCAACATTAGCAACAGCAACATATTCATCAACAATTACCACAGCAACATTTTCCACAACAACAAAAACAAAACCAACATTTTCAACAGCAGCAACATTTTCAACAACAACATTTTCAACAACAGCAACGTTTTCAACAACGTCAACATTTTCAACAACAGACACATTTTCTACAACAGCAATATTTTCAACAACAATAACATTTTCAACAACAGCAACACTTTAAACAACAGAAACATTTTCAACAACAGCAATATTTTCATCAAAAGCAACATTTTCATCAACAGCAACATTTTCATCAACAGCAAAATTTTTATCAACAGCAACATTTTCAACAATAGTACATTTTTAACAATAGCAAAATTTTCAACAACAGCAACTGTTTCATTAACAGCAACATTTTCAACAACAGCAACATTTTCAAGAGTAGCAATATTTTCAACAACTTCAATATTTTAGACAACAGCAACATTTTCAACAACATCTACATTTTCAACAACAGAAACATTTTCTACAACAGCACCTTTTCAACAACAGCAACATTTTCAACAACAACAAAAGCAATTTTTTCAACAACAGCAACATTTTCAACAACAGCAACATATTCAACAACAGCAAAATTTTCAACAACAGCAACATTATCATCAACAGCAACATTTTCTACAATAGCAACATTTTCATCAAATACAACATTTTCAACAAAGCAACATTTTCAACAAGATCAACATTTTCAACAACAGCAATATTTTCTACAACAGCAACATTTTCAACAACTGCAAAGTTTTCAACAACAGCAACATTTTCATCAATATCAATATTTTCATCAACAGCAACATTTTCATCAACAGCAATATTGTCATCAACAACAACATTTTCATCAAAAGTAACATTTTCATAAACTGCAATATTTTCATCAACAGCAACATTTTCATCAACTGCAACATTTTCAAGAACAGCAACATTTTCATCAACATATACATTTTCAACAACAGCAACATTTTCAACTGGAGCAATATTTTCAACAAAAGCAACATTTCCAACAAGAGCAAAATTGTAAACAGCAATATTTTGAACAACAGCAACGTTTTCAACTACAGCAACATATCAACAACAGCAACATTTTCAACAATAGCAACATTTTCAACAACAGCAACATTTTAAACAACAGCAACATTTTCAACAGCAGCAACATTTTCATCAACAGCAAAATTTTAAACAACAGAAACATTTTCATTAACAGCAACAGTTTCATCAACAGAAAATTTAACATCAACAGCAACATTTTCAACAACAGCAACATTTTCAACCACAGCAACATTTTAAACAACAGCATCATTTTCAACAACAGCAACATTTTCAACTAGAGCAACATTTTCAACAAGAGCAACATTTTCATCAAGAGCAACATTGTAAAACACAGAAACATTTTCAACGACAGCAAAATTTTCAACAACAGCAACATATTCAACAATAGCAAAATGTTCAACAACAGGAACATTATCATCAACAGCAACATTTTCTACAATAGCAACATTTTCATCAACAGCAACATTTTCTACAATAGCAACATTTTCATCAACAACAACATTTTCAACAAAGCAACATTTTCAACTATATCAACATTTTCAACAACAGACACATTTTCTACAACAGCAACATTTTTAACAACAGCAACATTTTTAACAACAGCAATATTTTCAACGAGAGCAACATATTCAACAACAGCAACGTTTTCAACCACAGCAACATTTTCATCAATATCAACATTTTCATCAACAGCAACATTTTCATCAACAGCAATATTGTCATCAACAACAACATTTTCATCAAAAGTAACATTTTCAGAAACTGCAATATTTTCATCAACGGCATTATTTTCATCAACTGCAACATTTTCAAGAACAGCAACATTTTCATCAACATATACATTTTCAACAACAGCAACATTTTCAACTAGAGCAATATTTTCAACAAAAGCAACATTTTCAACAAGAGCAAAATTGTCAACAACAGCATTATTTTGAACAACAGCAACGTTTTCAACTACAGCAACATATCAACAACAGCAACATTTTCAAAACAGCAACATTTTCAACAACAGCAACAATTTAAAACACAGCAACATTTTCAACAGCAGCAACATTTTCAACAACAGCAACGTTTTCAGCAACGTCAACATTTTCAACAACAGACACATTTTCAACAATTGTACATTTTTAACAACAGCAACATTTTCAACAACAGCAACTGTTTCATTAACTGCAACATTTTCAACAACAGCAACATTTTCAAGAGTAGCAATATTTTCAACAACTTCAAAATTTTCAACAACAGCAACATTTTCCACAACATCTACTTTTTCAACAGCAGACACATTTTCTACAACAGCACCTTTTCAACAACAGCAACATTTTCAACAACAGCAACATTTTCAACAACAGCAACTGTTTCATTAGAAGGAACATTTTCAAGAACAGCAACATTTTCAAGACAAGCAATATTTTCAACAACATAAACATTTTCAACATCTTCAACATTTTCAACAAGAGTGAAATTTTCAACAAGAGCAACATTGTAAAACACAGCAACATTTTCAACAACAGCAACATTTCCAACAACAGAAACATTTTCAACAACAGCAATATTTTCGTCATTAGCAACATTTTCAACAACAGCAACATTTTCAACTAGAGTAACATTTATAACAAGAGCAACACTTTGAACAACAGCAACATTATCAACAACAGAACCATTTTTACAACAGCAACATTTTCAACAACAGCAACATTTTCAACAACATTAACATTTTCATCAACAGAAACATTTTCAACAACATCAACATTTTCATCAACAGTAACATTTTCATCAACAGCGACGTTTTCAACAACAGATACATTTTCAACAACAGCAAAATTTCAACAACAGCATAATTTTCAACAATAGTCAAATTTTCAGCAACAGCAACATTTTCAATAACATTAAAATTTTCATCAACAGCAACATTTTCATCAACAGCAACATTTTCATCAACAGCAACATTTTCATCAACAGCAACATTCTCATCAATAGCAATATTTTTATCAACAGCAACATTTTTATCAACAGCAACATTTTCATCAACAGCAACATTTTCATCAACAGCAAAATTTTCATCAACAGCAACATTTTCAACAACAGTTCATTTTCAACAACAGCAAATTTTCAACAACAGCAACATTTTCATAAAACAGCAACATTTTCATCAACAGCAAAATTTTCATCAAGAGCAACATTTTTATCAACGGCTTTATTTTCAACTACAGCAACATTTTCAGCAACAGCAAATTTTCATCAACAGCAACATTTTCAACAACAGCAACATTTTAAACGACAGCAACATTTTCAACATCAGAAACATTTTCATCAACAGTAATATTTACATCAACGGCAACATTTACAACAACAGCAATTATTTCATTAAGAGCAACATTTTCATCAACATCAACATTTTCATTAACAGCAACATTTTCAACAATAACAACAGTTTCAACAACAGCAACATTTTCAACAACTGCAACATTTTCAACAACATCAAAATTTTCATCAACAGCAACATTTTCATCAACAGCAACTTTTTCATCAACAGCATTATTTTCATCATTAGCAACTTTTCATCAACTGCAACATTTTCAACAACAGCAAAATTTTCAAAAACAGCAACATTTTCATCAACAGCAACATTTTCATCAACAGCAAAATTTTCATCAACAGCAACGTTTTAATCAACAGCAACTATTTCAAAACAGCAGAATGTTCAACAACAGCAACATTTTACACAACAGCAATATTTTTGCCAATAGCATCATATTCAATAAGAGCAACATTTTCAACAACAGCAACATTTTAAAAAACAGACAATTTTTTCATAAACGTCAACATTTTCAACATTAGCAACAGCAACATATTAATCAACAATTACCACAGCAACATTTCCCACAACAACAAAAACAAAACCAACATTTTCAACAGCAGCAACATTTTCAACAACAACATTTTCAACAACAGCAACGTTTTCAACAACGTCAACATTTTCAACAACAGACACATTTTCTACAACAGCAATATTTTCAACAACAATAACATTTTCAACAACAGCAACACTTTAAACAACAGAAACATTTTCAACAACAGCAATATTTTCATCAAAAGCAACATTTTCATCAACAGCAACATTTTCATCAACAGCAAAATTTTTATCAACAGCAACATTTTCAACAATAGTACATTTTTAGCAGCAGCAAAATTTTCAACAACAGCAACTGTTTCATTAACAGCAACATTTTCAACAACAGCAACATTTTCAAGAGAAGCAATATTTTCAACAACTTCAATATTTTCAAAAACAGCAACATTTTCAACAACATCTACATTTTCAACAACAGACACATTTTCTACAACAGCACCTTTTCAACAACAGCAACATTTTCAACAACAACAACAGCAATTTTTTCAACAACAGCAACATTTTCAACAACAGCAACATATTCAACAACAGCAAAATTTTCAACAACAGCAACATTATCATCAACATTAACATTTTCTACAATAGCAACATTTTCATCAAATACAACATTTTCAACAAAGCAACATTTTCAACAAGATCAACATTTTCAACAACAGCAATATTTTCTACAACAGCAACATTTTCAACAACTGCAAAGTTTTCAACAACAGCAACATTTTCATCAATATCAATATTTTCATCAACAGCAACATTTTCATCAACAGCAATATTGTCATCAACAACAACATTTTCATCAAAAGTAACATTTTCATAAACTGCAATATTTTCATCAACAGCAACATTTTCATCAACTGCAACATTTTCAAGAACAGCAACATTTTCATCAACATATACATTTTCAACAACAACCCATTTTCAACTGGAGCAATATTTTCAACCAAAGCAACATTTTCAACAAGAGCAAAATTGTAAACAACAGCAATATTTTGAACAACAGCAACGTTTTCAACTACAGCAACATATCAAAAACAGCAACATTTTCAACAATAGCAACATTTTCAACAACAGCAACATTTTAAACAACAGCAACATTTTCAACAGCAGCAACATTTTCATCAACAGCAAAATTTTAAACAACAGAAACATTTTCATTAACAGCAACAGTTTCATCAACAGAAAATTTAACATCAACAGCAACATTTTCAACAACAGCAACATTTTCAACCACAGCAACATTTTAAACAACAGCATCATTTTCAACAACAGCAACATTTTCAACTAGAGCAACATTTTCAACAAGAGCAACATTTTCATCAAGAGCAACATTGTAAAACACAGAAACATTTTCAACGACAGCAAAATTTTCAACAACAGCAACATATTCAACAATAGCAAAATGTTCAACAACAGGAACATTATCATCAACAGCAACATTTTCTACAATAGCAACATTTTCATCAACAGCAACATTTTCTACAATAGCAACATTTTCATCAACAACAACATTTTCAACAAAGCAACATTTTCAACAATATCAACATTTTCAACAACAGACACATTTTCTACAACAGCAACATTTTTAACAACAGCAACATTTTTAACAACAGCAATATTTTCAACGAGAGCAACATATTCAACAACAGCAACGTTTTCAACCACAGCAACATTTTCATCAATATCAACATTTTCATCAACAGCAACATTTTCATCAACAGCAATATTGTCATCAACAACAACATTTTCATCAAAAGTAACATTTTCAGAAACTGCAATATTTTCATCAACGGCATTATTTTCATCAACTGCAACATTTTCAAGAACAGCAACATTTTCATCAACATATACATTTTCAACAACAGCAACATTTTCAACTAGAGCAATATTTTCAACAAAAGCAACATTTTCAACAAGAGCAAAATTGTCAACAACAGCATTATTTTGAACAACAGCAACGTTTTCAACTACAGCAACATATCAACAACAGCAACATTTTCAACAACAGCAACATTTTCAACAACAGCAACAATTTAAAACACAGCAACATTTTCAACAGCAGCAACATTTTCAACAACAGCAACGTTTTCAGCAACGTCAACATTTTCAACAACAGACACATTTTCAACAATTGTACATTTTTAACAACAGCAACATTTTCAACAACAGCAACTGTTTCATTAACTGCAACATTTTCAACAACAGCAACATTTTCAAGAGTAGCAATATTTTCAACAACTTCAAAATTTTCAACAACAGCAACATTTTCCACAACATCTACTTTTTCAACAGCAGACACATTTTCTACAACAGCACCTTTTCAACAACAGCAACATTTTCAACAACAGCAACATTTTCAACAACAGCAACTGTTTCATTAGATGGAACATTTTCAAGAACAGCAACATTTTCAAGACAAGCAATATTTTCAACAACATAAACATTTTCAACATCTTCAACATTTTCAACAAGAGTGAAATTTTCAACAAGAGCAACATTGTAAAACACAGCAACATTTTCAACAACAGCAACATTTCCAACAACAGAAACATTTTCAACAACAGCAATATTTTCGTCATTAGCAACATTTTCAACAACAGCAACATTTTCAACTAGAGTAACATTTATAACAAGAGCAACACTTTGAACAACAGCAACATTATCAACAACAGAACCATTTTTACAACAGCAACATTTTCAACAACAGCAACATTTTCAACAACATTAACATTTTCATCAACAGTAACATTTTCAACAACATCAACATTTTCATCAACAGTAACATTTTCATCAACAGCGACGTTTTCAACAACAGATACATTTTCAACAACAGCAAAATTTCAACAACAGCATAATTTTCAACAATAGTCAAATTTTCAGCAACAGCAACATTTTCAATAACATTAAAATTTTCATCAACAGCAACATTTTCATCAACAGCAACATTTTCATCAACAGCAACATTTTCATCAACAGCAACATTCTCATCAATAGCAATATTTTTATCAACAGCAACATTTTTATCAACAGAAACATTTTCATCAACAGCAACATTTTCATCAACAGCAAAATTTTCATCAACAGCAACATTTTCAACAACAGTTCATTTTCAACAACAGCAAATTTTCAACAACAGCAACATTTTCATAAAACAGCAACATTTTCATCAACAGCAAAATTTTCATCAAGAGCAACATTTTTATCAACGGCTTTATTTTCAACTACAGCAACATTTTCAGCAACAGCAAATTTTCATCAACAGCAACATTTTCAACAACAGCAACATTTTAAACAACAGCAACATTTTCAACATCAGAAACATTTTCATCAACAGTAATATTTACATCAACGGCAACATTTACAACAACAGCAATTATTTCATTAAGAGCAACATTTTCATCAACATCAACATTTTCATTAACAGCAACATTTTCAACAATAACAACAGTTTCAACAACAGCAACATTTTCAACAACTGCAACATTTTCAACAACATCAAAATTTTCATCAACAGCAACATTTTCATCAACAGCAACTTTTTCATCAACAGCATTATTTTCATCATTAGCAACTTTTCATCAACTGCAACATTTTCAACAACAGCAAAATTTTCAAAAACAGCAACATTTTCATCAACAGCAACATTTTCATCAACAGCAAAATTTTCATCAACAGCAACGTTTTAATCAACAGCAACTATTTCAAAACAGCAGAATGTTCAACAACAGCAACATTTTACACAACAGCAATATTTTTGCCAATAGCATCATATTCAATAAGAGCAACATTTTCAACAACAGCAACATTTTAAAAAACAGACAATTTTTTCATAAACGTCAACATTTTCAACATTAGCAACAGCAACATATTCATCAACAATTACCACAGCAACATTTTCCACAACAACAAAAACAAAACCAACATTTTCAACAGCAGCAACATTTTCAACAACAACATTTTCAACAACAGCAACGTTTTCAACAACGTCAACATTTTCAACAACAGACACATTTTCTACAACAGCAATATTTTCAACAACAATAACATTTTCAACAACAGCAACACTTTAAACAACAGAAACATTTTCAACAACAGCAATATTTTCATCAAAAGCAACATTTTCATCAACAGCAACATTTTCATCAACAGCAAAATTTTTATCAACAGCAACATTTTCAACAATAGTACATTTTTAGCAGCAGCAAAATTTTCAACAACAGCAACTGTTTCATTAACAGCAACATTTTCAACAACAGCAACATTTTCAAGAGAAGCAATATTTTCAACAACTTCAATATTTTCAACAACAGCAACATTTTCAACAACATCTACATTTTCAACAACAGACACATTTTCTACAACAGCACCTTTTCAACAACAGCAACATTTTCAACAACAACAACAGCAATTTTTTCAACAACAGCAACATTTTCAACAACAGCAACATATTCAACAACAGCAAAATTTTCAACAACAGCAACATTATCATCAACATTAACATTTTCTACAATAGCAACATTTTCATCAAATACAACATTTTCAACAAAGCAACATTTTCAACAAGATCAACATTTTCAACAACAGCAATATTTTCTACAACTGCAAAGTTTTCAACAACAGCAACATTTTCATCAATATCAATATTTTCATCAACAGCAACATTTTCATCAACAGCAATATTGTCATCAACAACAACATTTTCATCAAAAGTAACATTTTCATAAACTGCAATATTTTCATCAACAGCAACATTTTCATCAACTGCAACATTTTCAAGAACAGCAACATTTTCATCAACATATACATTTTCAACAACAACCCATTTTCAACTGGAGCAATATTTTCAACCAAAGCAACATTTTCAACAAGAGCAAAATTGTAAACAACAGCAATATTTTGAACAACAGCAACGTTTTCAACTACAGCAACATATCAAAAACAGCAACATTTTCAACAAAAGCAACATTTTCAACAACAGCAACATTTTAAACAACAGCAACATTTTCAACAGCAGCAACATTTTCATCAACAGCAAAATTTTAAACAACAGAAACATTTTCATTAACAGCAACAGTTTCATCAACAGAAAATTTAACATCAACAGCAACATTTTCAACAACAGCAACATTTTCAACCACAGCAACATTTTAAACAACAGCATCATTTTCAACAACAGCAATATTTTCAACTAGAGCAACATTTTCAACAAGAGCAACATTTTCATCAAGAGCAACATTGTAAAACACAGAAACATTTTCAACGACAGCAAAATTTTCAACAACAGCAACATATTCAACAATAGCAAAATGTTCAACAACAGGAACATTATCATCAACAGCAACATTTTCTACAATAGCAACATTTTCATCAACAGCAACATTTTCTACAATAGCAACATTTTCATCAACAACAACATTTTCAACAAAGCAACATTTTCAACAATATCAACATTTTCAACAACAGACACATTTTCTACAACAGCAACATTTTTAACAACAGCAACATATTTAACAACAGCAACATTTTCATCAATATCAACATTTTCATCAACAGCAACATTTTCATCAACAGCAATATTGTCATCAACAACAACATTTTCATCAAAAGTAACATTTTCAGAAACTGCAATATTTTCATCAACGGCATTATTTTCATCAACTGCAACATTTCCAAGAACAGCAACATTTTCATCAACATATACATTTTCAACAACAGCAACATTTTCAACTAGAGCAATATTTTCAACAAAAGCAACATTTTCAACAAGAGCAAAATTGTCAACAACAGCATTATTTTGAACAACAGCAACGTTTTCAACTACAGCAACATATCAACAACAGCAACATTTTCAACAACAGCAACATTTTCAACAACAGCTACAATTTAAAACACAGCAACATTTTCAACAGCAGCAACATTTTCAACAACAGCAACGTTTTCAGCAACGTCAACATTTTCAACAACAGACACATTTTCTACAACAGCAATATTTTCAACAACATTAACATTTTCAACAGCAGCAACATTTTAAACAACAGAAACATTTTCAACAACAGCAATATTTTCATCAACAGCAACATTTTCATCAACAGCAAAATTTTCATCAACAGCAACATTTTCAACAATTGTACATTTTTAACAACAGCAACATTTTCAACAACAGCAACTGTTTCATTAACTGCAACATTTTCAACAACAGCAACATTTTCAAGAGTAGCAATATTTTCAACAACTTCAAAATTTTCAACAACAGCAACATTTTCCACAACATCTACTTTTTCATCAACAGACACATTTTCTACAACAGCACCTTTTCAACAACAGCAACATTTTCAACAACAGCAACATTTTCAGCAACAGCAACTGTTTCATTAGAAGGAACATTTTCAAGAACAGCAACATTTTCAAGACAAGCAATATTTTCAACAACATCAACATTTTCAACATCATCAACATTTTCAACAAGAGCGAAATTTTCAACAAGAGCAACATTGTAAAACACAGCAACATTTTCAACAACAGCAACATTTTAAACAACAGCAACATTTTCAACAACAGCAATATTTTCGTCAATAGCAACATTTTCAACAACAGCAACATTTTCAACTAGAGTAACATTTATAACAAGAGCAACACTTTGAACAACAGCAACATTATCAACAACAGAACCATTTTTACAACAGCAACATTTTCAACAACAGCAACATTTTCAACAACATTAACATTTTCATCAACAGTAACATTTTCAACAACATCAACATTTTCATCAACAGCAACATTTTCATCAACAGCGACGTTTTCAACAACAGATACATTTTCAACAACAGCAAAATTTTCAACAACAGCATAATTTTCAACAATAGTCAAATTTTCAGCAACAGCAACATTTTCAATAACATTAAAATTTTCATCAACAGCAATATTTTCAACAACAGCAACATTTTCATCAACAGCAACATTTTCATCAACAGCAACATTTTCATCAACAGCAACATTCTCATCAATAGCAATATTTTTATCAACAGCAACATTTTTATCAACAGCAACATTTTCATCAACAGCAACATTTTCATCAACAGCAAAATTTTCATCAACAGCAACATTTTCAACAACAGTTCATTTTCAACAACAGCAAATTTTCAACAACAGCAACATTTTCATAAAACAGCAACATTTTCATCAACAGCAAAATTTTCATCAAGAGCAACATTTTATCAACGGCTTTATTTTCAACTACAGCAACATTTTTAGCAACAGCAAATTTTCATCAACAGCAACATTTTCAACAACAGCAACATTTCAAACAACAGCAACATTTTCAACATCAGAAACATTTTCATCAACAGTAATATTTACATCAACGGCAACAATTACAACAACAGCAATTATTTCATCAAGAGCAACATTTTCATCAACATCAACATTTTCATTAACAGCAACATTTTCAACAATAACAACAGTTTCAACAACAGCAACATTTTCAACAACTGCAACATTTTCAACAACATCAAAATTTTCATCAACAGCAACATTTTCATCAACAGCAACTTTTTCATCAACAGCATTATTTTCATCATAAGCAACTTTTCATCAACTGCAACATTTTCAACAACAGCAAAATTTTCAAAAACAGCAACATTTTCATCAACAGCAACATTTTCATCAACAGCAAAATTTTCATCAACAGCAACGTTTTAATCAACAGCAACTATTTCAAAACAGCAGAATGTTCAACAACAGCAACATTTTACACAACAGCAATATTTTTGCCAATAGCATCATATTCAGTAAGAGCAACATTTTCAACAACAGCAACATTTTAAAAAACAGACAATATTTTCATAAACGGCAACATTTTCAACATTAGCAACAGCAACATATTCATCAACAATTACCACAGCAACATTTTGCACAACAACAAAAACAAAACCAACATTTTCAACAGCAGCAACATTTTCAACAACAACATTTTCAACAACAGCAACGTTTTCAACAACATCAACATTTTCAACAACAGACACATTTTCTACAACAGCAATATTTTCAACAACAATAACATTTTCAACAACAGCAACACTTTAAACAACAGAAACATTTTCAACAACAGCAATATTTTCATCAAAAGCAACATTTTCATCAACAGCAACATTTTCATCAACAGCAAAATTTTTATCAACAGCAACATTTTCAACAATAGTACATTTTTAACAACAGCAAATTTTTCAACAACAGAAACTGTTTCATTAACAGCAACATATTCAACAACAGCAACATTTTCAAGAGTAGCAATATTTTCAACAACTTCAATATTTTCAACAACAGCAACATTTTCAACAACATCTACATTTTCAACAACAGACACATTTTCTATAACAGCACCTTTTCAACAACAGCAACATTTTCAACAACAACAACAGCAATTTTTTCAACAACAGCAACATTTTCAACAACAGCAACATATTCAACAACAGCAAAATTTTCAACAACAGCAAAATTATCATCAACAGCAACATTTTCTACAATAGCAACATTTTCATCAAATACAACATTTTCAACAAAGCAACATTTTCAACAAGATCAAAATTTTCAACAACAGCCACATTTTCTACAACAGCAACATTTTCAACAACAGCAACATTTTCAACAACAGCAAAGTTTTCAACAACAGCAACATTTTCATCAATATCAATATTTTCATCAACAGCAACATTTTCATCAACAGCAACATTTTCGACAACAGCAACATTACCGACAACTGCAACATTTTCAACAACAGCAGCATTTTCAACAACAGCAACATTTTCAACAAGAGCAACATTTTCATCAACGTCAACATTTTCAAACACAGCAACATTTTTAACAA
This sequence comes from Ischnura elegans, assembly GCF_921293095.1. Taxonomy (NCBI): domain Eukaryota; kingdom Metazoa; phylum Arthropoda; class Insecta; order Odonata; family Coenagrionidae; genus Ischnura; species Ischnura elegans. The sequence goes on from NC_060255.1 coordinate 17,681,667, forward strand.
CAGCAAAATGTTCAACAACAGCAACATTATCATCAACAGCAACATTTTCTACAATAGCAACATTTTCATCAACAGCAACATTTTCTACAATAGCAACATTTTCATCAACAACAACATTTTCAACAAAGCAACATTTTCAACAATATCAACATTTTCAACAACAGACACATTTTCTACAACAGCAACGTTTTCAACAACAGCAACATTTTTAACAACAGCAATATTTTCAACGAGAGCAACAATTTCAACAACAGCAACGTTTTTAACCACAGCAACATGTTCATCAATATCAACATTTTCATCAACAGCAACATTTTTATCAACAGCAATATTGTCATCAACAACAACATTTTCATCAAAAGTAACATTTTCAGAAACTGCAATATTTTCATCAACGGCAACATTTTCATCAACTGCAACATTTTCAAGAACAGCAACATTTTCATCAACATATACATTTTCAACAACAGCAACATTTTCAACTAGAGCAATATTTTCAACAAAAGCAACATTTTCAACAAGAGCAAAATTGTCAACAACAGCAATATTTTGAACAACAGCAACGTTTTCAACTACAGCAACATATCAACAACAGCAAGATTTTCAACAACAGCAACATTTTCAACAACAGCAACAATTTAAACAACAGCAACATTTTCAACAGCAGCAACATTTTCAACAACAACATTTTCAACAACAGCAACGTTTTCAGCAACGTCAACATTTTCAACAACAGACACATTTTCTACAACAGCAATATTTTCAACAACATTAACATTTTCAACAACAGCAACATTTTAAACAACAGAAACATTTTCAACAACAGCAATATTTTCATCAACAGCAACATTTTCATCAACAGCAAAATTTTCATCAACAGCAACATTTTCAACAATTGTACATTTTTAACAACAGCAACATTTTCAACAACAGCAACTGTTTCATTAACTGCAACATTTTCAACAACAGCAACATTTTCAAGAGTAGCAATATTTTCAACAACTTCAAAATTTTCAACAACAGCAACATTTTCCACAACATCTACTTTTTCATCAACAGACACATTTTCTACAACAGCACCTTTTCAACAACAGCAACATTTTCAACAACAGCAACATTTTCAACAACAGCAACTGTTTCATTAGAAGGAACATTTTCAAGAACAGCAACATTTTCAAGACAAGCAATATTTTCAACAACATCAACATTTTCAACATCATCAACATTTTCAACAAGAGCGAAATTTTCAACAAGAGCAACATTGTAAAACACAGCAACATTTTCAACAACAGCAACATTTTAAACAACAGCAACATTTTCAACAACAGCAATATTTTCGTCAATAGCAACATTTTCAACAACAGCAACATTTTCAACTAGAGTTACATTTATAACAAGAGCAACACTTTGAACAACAGCAACATTATCAACAACAGAACCATTTTTACAACAGCAACATTTTCAACAACAGCAACATTTTCAACAACATTAACATTTTCATCAACAGTAACATTTGCAACAACATCAACATTTTCATCAACAGCAACATTTTCATCAACAGCGACGTTTTCAACAACAGATACATTTTCAACAACAGCAAAATTTTCAAATACAGCATAATTTTCAACAATAGTCAAATTTTCAGCAACAGCAACATTTTCAATAACATTAAAATTTTCATCAACAGCAACATTTTCAACAACAGCAACATTTTCATCAACAGCAACATTTTCATCAACAGCAACATTTTCATCAACAGCAACATTCTCATCAATAGCAATATTTTTATCAACAGCAACATTTTTATCAACAGCAACATTTTCATCAACAGCAACATTTTCATCAACAGCAAAATTTTCATCAACAGCAACATTTTCAACAACAGTTCATTTTCAACAACAGCAAATTTTCAACAACAGCAACATTTTCATAAAACAGCAACATTTTCATCAACAGCAAAATTTTCATCAAGAGCAACATTTTATCAAAGGCTTTATTTTCAACTACAGCAACATTTTCAGCAACAGCAAATTTTCATCAACAGCAACATTTTCAACAACAGCAACATTTTAAACAACAGCAACATTTTCAACATCAGAAACATTTTCATCAACAGTAATATTTACATCAACGGCAACAATTACAACAACAGCAATTATTTCATCAAGAGCAACATTTTCATCAACATCAACATTTTCATTAACAGCAACATTTTCAACAATAACAACAGTTTCAACAACAGCAACATTTTCAACAACTGCAACATTTTCAACAACATCAAAATTTTCATCAACAGCAACATTTTCATCAACAGCAACTTTTTCATCAACAGCATTATTTTCATCATTAGCAACTTTTCATCAACTGCAACATTTTCAACAACAGCAAAATTTTCAAAAACAGCAACATTTTCATCAACAGCAAAATTTTCATCAACAGCAAAATTTTCATCAACAGCAACGTTTTAATCAACAGCAACTATTTCTAAACAGCAGAATGTTCAACAACAGCAACATTTTACACAACAGCAATATTTTTGCCAATAGCATCATATTCAGTAAGAGCAACATTTTCAACAACAGCAACATTTTAAAAAACAGACAATATTTTCATAAACGGCAACATTTTCAACATTAGCAACAGCAACATATTCATCAACAATTACCACAGCAACATTTTGCACAACAACAAAAACAAAACCAACATTTTCAACAGCAGTAACATTTTCAACAACAACATTTTCAACAACAGCAACGTTTTCAACAACATCAACATTTTCAACAACAGACACATTTTCTACAACAGCAATATTTTCAACAACAATAACATTTTCAACAACAGCAACACTTTAAACAACAGAAACATTTTCAACAACAGCAATATTTTCATCAAAAGCAACATTTTCATCAACAGCAACATTTTCATCAACAGCAAAATTTTTATCAACAGCAACATTTTCAACAATAGTACATTTTTAACAACAGCAAATTTTTCAACAACAGAAACTGTTTCATTAACAGCAACATATTCAACAACAGCAACATTTTCAAGAGTAGCAATATTTTCAACAACTTCAATATTTTCAACAACAGCAACATTTTCAACAACATCTACATTTTCAACAACAGACACATTTCCTATAACAGCACCTTTTCAACAACAGCAACATTTTCAACAACAACAACAGCAATTTTTTCAACAACAGCAACATTTTCAACAACAGCAACATATTCAACAACAGCAAAATTTTCAACAACAGCAACATTATCATCAACAGCAACATTTTCTACAATAGCAACATTTTCATCAAATACAACATTTTCAACAAAGCAACATTTTCAACAAGATCAAAATTTTCAACAACAGCCACATTTTCTACAACAGCAACATTTTCAACAACAGCAACATTTTCAACAACAGCAAAGTTTTCAACAACAGCAACATTTTCATCAATATCAATATTTTCATCAACAGCAACATTTTCATCAACAGCAATATTGTCATCAACAACAACATTTTCATCAAAAGTAACATTTTCATAAACTGCAATATTTTCATCAACAGCAACATTTTCATCAACTGCAACATTTTCAAGAACAGCAACATTTTCATCAACATATACAGTTTCAACAACAGCAACATTTTCAACTGGGCAATATTTTCAACAAAAGCAACATTTTCAACAAGAGCAAAATTGTAAACAACAGCAATATTTTGAACAACAGCAACGTTTTCAACTACAGCAACATATCAACAACAGCAACATTTTCAACAATAGCAACATTTTCAACAACAGCAACATTTTAAACAACAGCAACATTTTCAACTGCAGCAACATTTCCATCAACAGCAAAATTTTAAACAACAGAAACATTTTCATTAACAGCAACAGTTTCATCAACAGAAAATTTAACATCAACAGCAACATTTTCAACAACCGCAACATTTTCAACCACAGCAACATTTTAAACAACAGCATCATTTTCAACAACAGCAACATTTTCAACTAGAGCAACATTTTCAACAAGAGCAACATTTTCATCAAGAGCAACATTGTAAAACACAGAAACATTTTCAACGACAGCAAAATTTTCAACAACAGCAACATATTCAACAATAGCAAAATGTTCAACAACAGCAACATTATCATCAACAGCAACATTTTCTACAATAGCAACATTTTCATCAACAGCAACATTTTCTACAATAGCAACATTTTCATCAACAACAACATTTTCAACAAAGCAACATTTTCAACAATATCAACATTTTCAACAACAGACACATTTTCTACAACAGCAACATTTTTAACAACAGCAACATTTTTAACAACAGCAATATTTTCAACGAGAGCAACATATTCAACAACAGCAACGTTTTCAACCACAGCAACATTTTCATCAATATCAACATTTTCATCAACAGCAACATTTTCATCAACAGCAATATTGTCATCAACAACAACATTTTCATCAACAGTAACATTTTCAGAAACTGAAATATTTTCATCAACGGCAACATTTTCATCAACTGCAACATTTTCAAGAACAGCAACATTTTCAACTAGAGCAATATTTTCAACAAAAGCAACATTTTCAACAAGAGCAAAATTGTCAACAACAGCAATATTTTGAACAACAGTAACATTTTCAACAACAGCAACATTTTCAACAACAGCAACATTTTCAATAACAGCAACAATTTAAAACACAGCAACATTTTCAACAGCAGCAACATTTTCAACAACAACATTTTCAACAACAGCAACGTTTTCAGCAACGTCAACATTTTCAACAACAGACACATTTTTTACAACAGCAATATTTTCAACAACATTAACATTTTCAACAACAGCAAAATTTTAACAACAGAAACATTTTCAACAACAGCAACTGTTTCATTAACTGCAACATTTTCAACAACAGCAACATTTTCAAGAGTAGTAATATTTTCAACAACTTCAAAATTTTCAACAACAGCGACATTTTCAACAACATCTACTTTTTCAACAACAGACACATTTTCTACAACAGCACCTTTTCAACAACAGCAACATTTTCAACAACAGCAACATTTTCAACAACAGCAACTGTTTCATTAGAAGGAACATTTTCAAGAACAGCAACATTTTCAAGATAAGCAAAATTTTCAACAACATCAACATTTTCAACAACATCAACATTTTCAACAAGAGCGAAATTTTATACAAGAGCAACATTGTAAAACACAGCAACATTTTCAACAACAGCAACATTTTCAACAACAGCAACATTTTCAACAACAGCAACATTTTCAACAACAGCAACATTTTCATCAATAGAAACATTTTCAACAACAGCAACATTTTCAACTAGAGCAACATTTATAACAAGAGCAACACTTTGAACAACAGCAACATTATCAACAACAGAACCATTTTTACAACAGCAACATTTTCAACAACAGCAACATTTTCAATAACATTAAAATTTTCATCAACAGCAACATTTTCAACAACAGCAACATTTTCATCAACAGCAACATTTTCATCAAAAGCAACATTTTCATCAACAGCAACATTCTCACCCATAGCAATATTTTTATCAACAGCAACATTTTTATCAACAGCAACATTTTCATCAACAGTAACATTTTCATCAACAGCAAAATTTTCATCAACAGAAACATTTTCAACAACAGTTCATTTTCAACAACAGCAAATTTTCAACAACAGCAACATTTTCATAAAACAGCATAATTTTCATCAACAGCAAAATTTTCATCAAGAGCAACATTTTTATCAACGGCTTTATTTTCAACTACAGCAACATTTTCAGCAACAGCAAATTTTCATCAACAGCAACATTATCAACAACAGCAACATTTTAAACAACAGCATCATTTTCAACATCAGAAACATTTTCTTCAACAGTAATATTTACATCAACGGCAACAATTACAACAACAGCAATTATTTCATCAAGAGCAACATTTTCATCAACATCAACATTTTCATTAACAGCAACATTTTCAACAACAGCAACATTTTCAACGACATCAACAGCAACATTTTCAACAGCAACAACAACAGCAACATTTTAAACAACAACAACAACAGCAACATATTCGACAACAACAACAGCAACATTTTCAACAACAGCAACATTTTAAACAACAGCAACATTTTCAACAAAAGCAACATTTCCTTCAACGACAAAATTTTCAACAACAGAAAATTTTTAGCAACAGCAATAATTTCAACAAATGCAACATTTTAAACAACCGCAACATTTTCAAAAACCGCAATATTTTAAACAACAGCAACATGTTCCATAACAGCAACATTTTCAACAACAGAAATATTTAAACAAAACAGCAACATTTTCAACAGGGCAACATTTTCGACAACAGCAACATTACCGACAACTGCAACATTTTCAACAACAGCTCATTTTCAACAACAGCAACATTTTCAACAAGAGCAACATTTTCATCAACGTCAACATTTTCAAACACAGCAACATTTTCAACAACAGCAAAATGTTCAACAACAGCAACATTATCATCAACAGCAACATTTTCTACAATAGCAACATTTTCATCAACAGCAACATTTTCTACAATAGCAACATTTTCATCAACAACAACATATTCAACAAAGCAACATTTTCAACAATATCAACATTTTCAACAACAGACACATTTTCTACAACAGCAAAATTTTCAACAACAGCAACATTTTTAACAACAGCAATATTTTCAACGAGAGCAACATATTCAACAACAGCAACGTTTTCAACCACAGCAACATTTTCATCAATATCAACATTTTCATCAACAGCAACATTTTCATCAACAGCAATATTGTCAACACCAACAACATTTTCATCAAAAGTAACATTTTCAGAAACTGCAATATTTTCATCAACGGCAACATTTTCATCAACTGCAAATTTAAAGAACAGCAACATTTTCATCAACATATACATTTTCAACAACAGCAACATTTTCAACTAGAGCAATATTTTCAACAAAAGCAACATTTTCAACAGGAGCAAAATTGTCAACAACAGCAATATTTTCAACAACATTAACATTTTCAACAACAGCAAAATTTTAACAACAGAAACATTTTCAACAACAGCAATATTTTCATCAACAGCAACATTTTCATCAACAGCAAAAATTTTCATAAACAGCAACATTTTCAACGATTGTACATTTTTAACAACAGCAACATTTTCAACAACAGCAACTGTTTCATTAACTGCAACATTTTCAACAACAGCAACATTTTCAAGAGTAGTAATATTTTCAACAACTTCAAAATTTTCAACAACAGCGACATTTTCAACAACATCTACTTTTTCAACAACAGACACATTTTCTACAACAGCACCTTTTCAACAACAGCAACATTTTCAACAACAGCAACATTTTCAACAACAGCAACTGTTTCATTAGAAGGAACATTTTCAAGAACAGCAACATTTTCAAGATAAGCAAAATTTTCAACAACATCAATATTTTCAACAACATCAACATTTTCAACAAGAGCAACATTTTCAACAACAGCAACATTTTCAACAACAGCAACATTTTCAACAACAGCAACATTTTCAACAACAGCAACATTTTCATCAATAGAAACATTTTCAACAACAGCAACATTTTCAACTAGAGCAACATTTATAACAAGAGCAACACTTTGAACAACAGCAACATTATCAACAACAGAACCATTTTTACAACAGCAACATTTTCAACAACAGCAACATTTTCAATAACATTAAAATTTTCATCAACAGCAACATTTTCAACAACAGCAACATTTTCATCAACAGCAACATTTTCATCAAAAGCAACATTTTCATCAACAGCAACATTCTCACCCATAGCAATATTTTTATCAACAGCAACATCTTTATCAACAGCAACATTTTCATCAACAGTAACATTTTCATCAACAGCAAAATTTTCATCAACAGAAACATTTTCAACAACAGTTCATTTTCAACAACAGCAAATTTTCAACAACAGCAACATTTTCATAAAACAGCATAATTTTCATCAACAGCAAAATTTTCATCAAGAGCAACATTTTTATCAACGGCTTTATTTTCAACTACAGCAACATTTTCAGCAACAGCAAATTTTCATCAACAGCAACATTATCAACAACAGCAACATTTTAAACAACAGCAACATTTTCAACATCAGAAACATTTTCATCAACAGTAATATTTACATCAACGGCAACAATTACAACAACAGCAATTATTTCATCAAGAGCAACATTTTCATCAACATCAACATTTTCATTAACAGCAACATTTTCATCAACAGCAACATTTTCATTAACAGCAACATTTTCAACAACAGCAACATTTTCAACGACATCAACAGCAACATTTTCAACAGCAACAACAACAGCTACATTTTAAACAACAACAACAACAGCAACATATTCGACAACAACAACAGCAACATTTTCAACAACAGCAACATTTTAAACAACAGCAACATTTTCAACAAAAGCAACATTTCCTTCAACGACAAAATTTTCAACAACAGAAAATTTTTAGCAACAGCAATAATTTCAACAAATGCAACATTTTAAACAACCGCAACATTTTCAAAAACCGCAATATTTTAAACAACAGCAACATGTTCCATAACAGCAACATTTTCAACAACAGAAATATTTAAACAAAACAGCAAAATTTTCAACAGGGCAACATTTTCGACAACAGCAACATTACCGACAACTGCAACATTTTCAACAACAGCTCATTTTCAACAACAGCAACATTTTCAACAAGAGCAACATTTTCATCAACGTCAACATTTTCAAACACAGCAACATTTTCAACAACAGCAAAATGTTCAACAACAGCAACATTATCATCAACAGCAACATTTTCTACAATAGCAACATTTTCATCAACAGCAACATTTTCTACAATAGCAACATTTTCATCAACAACAACATATTCAACAAAGCAACATTTTCAACAATATCAACATTTTCAACAACAGACACATTTTCTACAACAGCAAAATTTTCAACAACAGCAACATTTTTAACAACAGCAATATTTTCAACGAGAGCAACATATTCAACAACAGCAACGTTTTCAACCACAGCAACATTTTCATCAATATCAACATTTTCATCAACAGCAACATTTTCATCAACAGCAATATTGTCAACACCAACAACATTTTCATCAAAAGTAACATTTTCAGAAACTGCAATATTTTCATCAACGGCAACATTTTCATCAACTGCAAATTTAAAGAACAGCAACATTTTCATCAACATATACATTTTCAACAACAGCAACATTTTCAACTAGAGCAATATTTTCAACAAAAGCAACATTTTCAACAAGAGCAAAATTGTCAACAACAGCAATATTTTGAACAACAGCAACGTTTTCAACTACAGCAACATATCAATAACAGCAACATTTTCAACAACAGCAACATTTTCAACAACAGCAACATTTTCAACAACAGCAAAAATTTAAAACACAGCAACATTTTCAACAGCAGCAACATTTTCAACAACAACATTTTCAACAACAGCAACGTTTTCAGCAACGTCAACATTTTCAACAACAGACACATTTTTTACAACAGCAATATTTTCAACAACATTAACATTTTCAACAACAGCAACATTTTAAACAACAGAAACATTTTCAACAACAGCAATATTTTCATCAACAGCAACATTTTCATCAACAGCAAAATTTTCATAAACAGCAATATTTTCAACAATTGTACTTTTTTAACAACAGCAACATTTTCAACAACAGCAACTGTTTCATTAACTGCAACATTTTCAACAACAGCAACATTTTCAAGAGTAGTAATATTTTCAACAACTTCAAAATTTTCATCAACAGCGACATTTTCAACAACATCTACTTTTTCAACAACAGACACATTTTCTACAACAGCACCTTTTCAACAACAGCAACATTTTCAACAACAGCAACATTTTCAACAACAGCAACTGTTTCATTAGAAGGAACATTTTCAAGAACAGCAACATTTTCAAGATAAGCAAAATTTTCAACAACATCAACATTTTCAACAACATCAACATTTTCAACAAGAGCGAAATTTTATACAAGAGCAACATTGTAAAACACAGCAACATTTTCAACAACAGCAACATTTTCAACAACAGCAACATTTTCAACAACAGCAACATTTTCATCAATAGCAACATTTTCAACAACAGCAACATTTTCAACTAGAGCAACATTTATAACAAGAGCAACACTTAAAACAACAGCAACATTATCAACAACAGAACCATTTTTACAACAGCAACATTTTCAACAACAGCAACATTTTCAACAACATTAACATTTTCATCAACAGTAACATTTTCAACAACATCAACATTTTCATCAACAGCAACATTTTCATCAACAGCGACGTTTTCAACAACAGATACATTTTCAACAACAGCAAAATTTTCAACAACAGCATAATTTTCAACAATAGTCAAATTTTCAGCAACAGCAACATTTTCAATAACATTAAAATTTTCATCAACAGCAACATTTTTAACAACAGCAACATTTTCATCAACAGCAACATTTTCATCAAAAGCAACATTTTCATCAACAGCAACATTCTCATCCATAGCAATATTTTTATCAACAGCAACATTTTTATCAACAGCAACATTTTCATCAACAGTAACATTTTCATCAACAGCAAAATTTTCATCAACAGCAACATTTTCAACAACAGTTCATTTTCAACAACAGCAAATTTTCAACAACAGCAACATTTTCATAAAACAGCATAATTTTCATCAACAGCAAAATTTTCATCAAGAGCAACATTTTTATCAACGGCTTTATTTTCAACTACAGCAACATTTTCAGCAACAGCAAATTTTCATCAACAGCAACATTATCAACAACAGCAAAATTTTAAACAACAGCAACATTTTCAACATCAGGAACATTTTCATCAACAGTAATATTTACATCAACGGCAACAATTACAACAACAGCAATTATTTCATCAAGAGCAACATTTTCATCAACATCAACATTTTCATTAACAGCAACATTTTCATCAACAGCAACATTTTCATTAACAGCAACATTTTCAACAACAGCAACATTTTCAACGACATCAACAGCAACATTTTCAACAGCAACAAAAACAGCAACATTTTAAACAACAACAACAACAACAGCAACATATTCGACAACAACAACAGAAACATTTTCAAAAACAACAACAGCAACATTTTCAACAACAGCAACATTTTAAACAACAGCAACATTTTCAACAAATGCAACATTTCCTTCAACGGCACAATTTTCAACAACAGAAAATTTTTAGCAACAGCAATAATTTCAACAAATGCAACATTTTAAACAACCGCAACATTTTCAAAAACCGCAATATTTTCAACAACAGCAACATGTTCCATGACAGCAAAATTTTCAACAACAGAAATATTTAAACAAAACAGCAACATTTTCAACAACAGCAACATTTTTGACAACAGCAACATTACCGACAACTGCAACATTTTCAACAACAGCAGCATTTTCAACAACAGCAACATTTTCAACAAGAGCAACATTTTCATCAACGTCAACATTTTCAAACACAGCAACATTTTTAACAACAGCAAAATGTTCAACAACAGCAACATTATCATCAACAGCAACATTTTCTACAATAGCAACATTTTCATCAACAGCAACATTTTCTACAATAGCAACATTTTCATCAACAACAACATTTTCAACAAAGCAACATTTTCAACAATATCAACATTTTCAACAACAGACACATTTTCTACAACAGCAACGTTTTCAACAACAGCAACATTTTTAACAACAGCAATATTTTCAACGAGAGCAACAATTTCAACAACAGCAACGTTTTTAACCACAGCAACATGTTCATCAATATCAACATTTTCATCAACAGCAACATTTTTATCAACAGCAATATTGTCATCAACAACAACATTTTCATCAAAAGTAACATTTTCAGAAACTGCAATATTTTCATCAACGGCAACATTTTCATCAACTGCAACATTTTCAAGAACAGCAACATTTTCATCAACATATACATTTTCAACAACAGCAACATTTTAAACTAGAGCAATATTTTCAACAAAAGCAACATTTTCAACAAGAGCAAAATTGTCAACAACAGCAATATTTTGAACAACAGCAACGTTTTCAACTACAGCAACATATCAACAACAGCAAGATTTTCAACAACAGCAACATTTTCAACAACAGCAACAATTTAAACAACAGCAACATTTTCAACAGCAGCAACATTTTCAACAACAACATTTTCAACAACAGCAACGTTTTCAGCAACGTCAACATTTTCAACAACAGACACATTTTCTACAACAGCAACATTTTCAACAACATTAACATTTTCAACAACAGCAACATTTTAAACAACAGAAACATTTTCAACAACAGCAATATTTTCATCAACAGCAACATTTTCATCAACAGCAAAATTTTCATCAACAGCAACATTTTCAACAATTGTACATTTTTAACAACAGCAACATTTTCAACAACAGCAACTGTTTCATTAACTGCAACATTTTCAACAACAGCAACATTTTCAAGAGTAGCAATATTTTCAACAACTTCAAAATTTTCAACAACAGCAACATTTTCAACAACATCTACTTTTTCAACAACAGACACATTTTCTACAACAGCACCTTTTCAACAACAGCAACATTTTCAACAAATGCAACATTTTCAACAACAGCAACTGTTTCATTAGAAGGATCATTTTCAAGAACAGCAACATTTTCAAGATAAGCAATATTTTCAACAACATCAACATTTTCAACAACATCAACATTTTCAACAAGAGCGAAATTTTCAACAAGAGCAACATTGTAAAACACAGCAACATTTTCAACAACAGCAACATTTTCAACAACAGCAACATTTTCAACAACAGCAACATTTTCATCAATAGCAATATTTTCAACAACAGCAACATTTTCAACTAGAGCAACATTTATAACAAGAGCAACACTTTGAACAACAGCAACATTATCAACAACAGAACCATTTTTACAACAGCAACATTTTCAACAACAGCAACATTTTCAACAATATCAACATTTTCATCAACAGCAACATTTTCATCAACAGCGACGTTTTCAACAACAGATACATTTTGAACAACAGCAAAATTTTCAACAACAGCATAATTTTCAACAATAGTCAAATTTTCAGCAACAGCAACATTTTTAATAACATTAAAATTTTCATCAACAGCAACATTTTCAACAACAGCAACATTTTCATCAACAGCAACAATTTCATCAACAGAAACATTTTCATCAACAGCAACATTCTCATCAATAGCAATATTTTTATCAACAGCAACATTTTTATCAACAACAATATTTTCATCAAGAGCAACATTTTCATCAACAGCAAATTTTTCATCAACAGCAACATTTTCAACAACAGTTCATTTTCAACAACAGCATATTTTCAACAACAGCAACATTTTCATAAAACAGCAACATTTTCATCAACAGCATAATTTTCATCAAGAGCAACATTTTTATCAACGGCTTTATTTTCAACTACAGCAACATTTTCAGCAACAGCAAATTTTCATCAACAGCAACATTATCAACAACAGCAACATTTTAAACAACAGCAACATTTTCAACATCAGAAACATTTTCATCAACAGTAATATTTACATCAACGGCAACAATTACAACAACAGCAATTATTTCTTTAAGAGCGACATTTTCATCAACATCAACATTTTCATTAACAGCAACATTTTCATCAACAGCAACATTTTCATTAACAGCAACATTTTCAACAACAGCAACATTTTCAACGACATCAACAGCAACATTTTCAACAGCAACAACAACAGCAACATTTTAAACAACAACAGCAACAGCAACATATTCGACAACAACAACAGCAACATTTTCAAAAACAACAACAGCAACATTTTCAACAACAGCAACATTTTAAACAACAGCATTATTTTCAACAAAAGCAACATTTCCTTCAACGGCAAAATTTTCAACAACAGAAAATTTTTAGCAACAGCAATAATTTCAACAAATGCAACATTTTAAACAACCGCAACATTTTCAAAAACGCAATATTTTCAACAACAGCAACATGTTCCATAACAGCAACATTTTCAACAACAGAAATATTTAAACAAAACAGCAACATTTTCAACAACAGCAACATTTTCGACAACAGCAACATTACCGACAACTGCAACATTTTCAACAACAGCAGCATTTTCAACAACAGCAACATTTTCAACATGAGCAACATTTTCATCAACGTCAACATTTTCAAACACAGCAACATTTTCAACAACAGCATCATTTTCAACAACAGGAACATTTTCATCGATAGCAAAATTTGCATCAACAGCAACATTTTCATCAACAGCAAAATTTTCAACAACAGCAAAATTTTCAATAACAGCATTTTTTTCAACAATAACAACAGTTTCAACAACAGCAACATTTTCAACAACTGCAACATTTTCAACAACATCAAAATTTTCATTAACAGCAACATTTTCATCAACAGCAACATTTTCATCAACAGCATTATTTTCATCAATAGCAACCTTTCATCAACTGCAACATTTTCAACAACAGCAAAATTTTCAACAACAGCAACATTTTCATCAACAGCAAAATTTTCATCAACAGCAACGTTTTAATCAACAGCAACTATTTCAAAACAGCAGAATGTTCAACAACAGCAACATTTTACACAACCGCAATTTATTTTAACAATAGCATCATATTCAATAAGAGCAACATTTTCAACAACAGCAACATTTTTAAAAACAGACAAAATTTTCATAAACGGCAACATTTTCAACAACAGCAACAGCAACATATTCATCAACAATTACCACAGAAACATTTTCAACAACAACAAAAACAAAAGCAAAATTTTCAACAACAGCAACATTTTCATCAACAGCAAAATTTTTATGAGCAGCAAAATTTTCATCAACAGCAACATTTTCATCAACAGCAACACTTTCATAAACAGCAACTATTTCTACAACAGAAACATTTTCAACAACAGCAACATTTTCAACAATAGCACCATTTTCAACGACAGCAACAGAAACTTTTTCAAAAACAACAACAATAAAAGCAACATTTTATACAATAACAACAACAACAAAAGCAATATTTTAAACAACAACAACATTAGCAACATATTTAACAACAACAACAACAACAAAAGCAACATTTTAAACAACAACAACAATAGCAACATTTTTAACAACAACAAAAACAGCAACATTTTCGACAACAACTTCGGCAACATTTTCGACTGTCACAACAGCAACATTTTCAACAACAACAACAGCATCATTTTCAACAACAACAACAACAGCAACATTTTCAATAACAAAAAAAGCAACATTTTCAATTACAACAATAACTGCAACATTTTCAACAGCGACTTCACCAAAATTTTTAACAACAGCAACATTTTCAACAACAGCAACATTTTCATCAACAGCAACATTTTCTTCAACAGCAAAATTTTCAACAACAGCAACATTTTTAGCGACCGCAACAATTTCAACAAATGCAACATTTTCAACAACCGCATCATTTTCAAAAACCGCAACATTTTCAACAACAGCAACATTTTCAACAACAGATTAATTTTTTAAAAAACAGCATTATTTTCATAAACAGCAATGTTTTCATAAACAGCAACAATTTCGACTACAGCAACATTTCCGACAACTGCAACATTTTCAACAACAGCAGCATTTTCAACAACAGCAACATTTTCAACAAGAGCAACATTTTCATCAACGTCAATATTTTAAAACACAGCAACATTTTCAACAACAGCAACATTTTCAGCAACAGGAACATTTTTATCGATAGCAACATTTACATCAAACGCAACATTTTCATCAACAGCAACAATTTCAACAACGTCAACATTTTAAAACACAGCAACATTTTCAACAACAGCAACATTTTCAGCAACAGGAACATTTTCAATAATAGCAACATTTTCATCAAGAGCAACATTTTCATTTACAGCAACATTTTCATTAACAGCAACATTTTCATCAACAGCAACATTTTCATCAACAGAAATATTTTATTTTACAGCTACATTTTCAACAACAACAACAACAGTTTAACAACAGCAACATTTTCAACAACTGCAACATTTTCAACAACAGCAACATTATCAACAACATTAAAATTTTCATCAACATCAACATTTTCATCAACAGCAACATTTTCGTCAACAAAATTATTTTCATCATTAGCAACTTTCATCAACTGCATCATTTTGTACAACAGCAACATTTTCAACAACAGCAACATTTTCATCAACAGCAACATTTTCATCAACCGCAAAATTTTCATCAACAGCAACATTTTAATCAACAGCAACTATTTCAAAAAAGCAACATTTTCAACAACAGCAACATTTTACACAACAGCAACAACTTAAACAATAGAAACATATTCAATAACAGCAACATTTTCAACAACAGCAACATTTTCAAAAACAGACAACATTTTCAACAACGGCACCATTTTCTACAACAGCAACAGCAACATTTTCAACAACTACAACCACAGCAACATTTTCAACAACAACAAAAACAAAAGCAAGTTTATCAACATCAGCAACATTTTCAACAACAGAAGCATTTTAATCAACAGCAAAATTTTCATCAACAGCAAAATTTTCATCGACAGCAATATTTTCATCAACAGCAACACTTTCATAAAAAGCAACTATTTCAACAACAGCAGGGTTTTCAACAACATTAACTTTTTCAACAACAACAACAACAGCAACATTTTCAAATACAACGACATAAGCAACATTTTTAACAACAACAACAACAACAACAATAAAGCAACAAATTTAACAACAACAAAAATCGCAAAATTTTTGACAACAACAACGGCAACATATTCGATAAAAAAACAGCAACATTTTCAACAACAACATGAGCAACATTTTAAACAACAACAACAGCAACATTTTCAACAAACAAAACAACAGCAACATTTTCAACAACAACAACATTTTCAACAACAGCAACATTTTCATCAACAGCAACATTTTCATCAACCGCAAAATTTTCATCAACAGCAACATTTTAATCAACAGCAACTATTTCAAAAAAGCAACATTTTCAACAACAGCAACATTTTACACAACAGCAACAATTTAAACAATAGAAACATATTCAATAACAGCAACATTTTCAACAACAGCAACATTTTCAAAAACAGACAACATTTTCAACAACGGCACCATTTTCTACAACAGCAACATTTTCAACAACTACAACCACAGCAACATTTTCAACAACAACAAAAACAAAAGCAAGTTTATCAACAACAGCAATATTTTCAACAACAGCAGAATTTTAATCAACAGCAAAATTTTCATCAACAGCAAATATTTCATCAACAGCAACATTTTAATCAACAGCAACTATTTCAAAAAAGCAACATTTTCAACAACAGCAACATTTTACACAACAGCAACAATTTAAACAATAGAAACATATTCAATAACAGCAACATTTTCAACAACAGCAACATTTTCAAAAACAGACAACATTTTCAACAACGGCACCATTTTCTTCAACAGCAACAGCAACATTTTCAACAACTACAACCACAGCAACATTTTCAACGACAACAAAAACAAAAGCAATTATATCAACAACAGCAACATTTTCAAAAACAGCAGAATTTTAATCAACAGCAAAATTTTCATCAACAGCAAAATTTTCATCGACAGCAATATTTTCATCAACAGCAACACTTTCATAAAAAGCAACTATTTCAACAACAGAAAAGTTTTCAACAACAGCAGCATTTTCAACAACATTAACTTTTTCAACAACAACAACAACAGCAACATTTTCAAATACAACGACATAAGCAACATTTTTAACAACAACAACAACAACAACAATAAAGCAACAATTTTAACAACAATAAAAATCGCAAAATTTTTGACAACAACAACGGCAACATATTCGATAAAAAAACAGCAACATTTTCAACAACAACAACAGCAACAATTTCAACAACATCGACAGCAACATTTACTACAACAGCAACATTTTCAACAACAGCAACATTTTTTAACAGCAACATTTTCATCAACAGCAAAATTTTCATCAAGAGCAACATATTTATCAACGGCAGCATTTTCAACTACAGCAACATTTTCAATAACAGCAAATTTTCATCAACAGCAACATTATCAATACAGCAACATTTTCATCAACAGCTACATTTTCATTAACAGCAGCATTTTCAACAACAGGAACATTTTCAACAACAGCGACATTTTCAAAAACAGCAACATTTTCATCAAAATCAATATTTTCATCAACAGCAACCTTTTATACAACAGCAACATTTTCATCAACAGCAACATTTTCAGCAAAGCAACATTTTCAACAACAGCAACATTTCCATCAAAATAAACATATTCATCAACAGCATCATTTTCTTCAACAGCAACATTTTCTTCAACAGCAACATTTTCATAAACATTAATATTTTCATCAACAGCAACATTTTTTACAACAGCAACATTTTCAACAACAGCAACATTTTCAACAACAGCAACATTTTGAACAACAGCAAAATTTTTAGCAACAGCAACATTTTTAACAACAGTAACATTTTAAAGACAGTTTCATTTTCTACAAGTGCGACATTTTAACAACAGCAACATTTTCAACAACGTCAAAATTAAACACAACAGCAACATTTTCTACAACAGTATAATTTTTAACAACAGCAACATTTTCAACAAAAGCAACATTTTCAACAACAGAAGCATTTTAATCAACAGCAAAATTTTCATCAACAGCAAAATTTTCATCGACAGCAATATTTTCATCAACAGCAACACTTTCATAAAAAGCAACTATTTCAACAACAGCAGGGTTTTCAACAACATTAACTTTTTCAACAACAACAACAACAGCAACATTTTCAAATACAACGACATAAGCAACATTTTTAACAACAACAACAACAACAACAATAAAGCAACAAATTTAACAACAACAAAAATCGCAAAATTTTTGACAACAACAACGGCAACATATTCGATAAAAAAACAGCAACATTTTCAACAACAACATGAGCAACATTTTAAACAACAACAACAGCAACATTTTCAACAAACAAAACAACAGCAACATTTTCAACAACAACAACATTTTCAACAACAGCAACATTTTCATCAACAGCAACATTTTCATCAACCGCAAAATTTTCATCAACAGCAACATTTTAATCAACAGCAACTATTTCAAAAAAGCAACATTTTCAACAACAGCAACATTTTACACAACAGCAACAATTTAAACAATAGAAACATATTCAATAACAGCAACATTTTCAACAACAGCAACATTTTCAAAAACAGACAACATTTTCAACAACGGCACCATTTTCTACAACAGCAACATTTTCAACAACTACAACCACAGCAACATTTTCAACAACAACAAAAACAAAAGCAAGTTTATCAACAACAGCAATATTTTCAACAACAGCAGAATTTTAATCAACAGCAAAATTTTCATCAACAGCAAATATTTCATCAACAGCAACATTTTAATCAACAGCAACTATTTCAAAAAAGCAACATTTTCAACAACAGCAACATTTTACACAACAGCAACAATTTAAACAATAGAAACATATTCAATAACAGCAACATTTTCAACAACAGCAACATTTTCAAAAACAGACAACATTTTCAACAACGGCACCATTTTCTTCAACAGCAACAGCAACATTTTCAACAACTACAACCACAGCAACATTTTCAACGACAACAAAAACAAAAGCAATTATATCAACAACAGCAACATTTTCAAAAACAGCAGAATTTTAATCAACAGCAAAATTTTCATCAACAGCAAAATTTTCATCGACAGCAATATTTTCATCAACAGCAACACTTTCATAAAAAGCAACTATTTCAACAACAGAAAAGTTTTCAACAACAGCAGCATTTTCAACAACATTAACTTTTTCAACAACAACAACAACAGCAACATTTTCAAATACAACGACATAAGCAACATTTTTAACAACAACAACAACAACAACAATAAAGCAACAATTTTAACAACAATAAAAATCGCAAAATTTTTGACAACAACAACGGCAACATATTCGATAAAAAAACAGCAACATTTTCAACAACAACATGAGCAACATTTTAAACAACAACAACAGCAACATTTTCAACAAACAAAACAACAGCAACATTTTCAACAACAACATTATTTTCAACAACAGCAACATTTTCAACAGCAATATTTTCACCAACAGCAAAATTTTTAGCAACTGCAACATTTTCAACAACAGGAACATTTTAAAGACAGTTTCATTTTCTACAAGTGCGACATTTTACCAAACAGCAACATTTTCAACAACAGCAAAATTATACACAACAGCAACATTTTACACAACAGTAACATTGTAAACAACAGCAACATTTTCAATAACAGCAACATTTTCAACAACAGCAACTTTTTCAACATCAGCAACATTATCAGCAACATTATCAGCAACAGCAAACTTTTGAGCAACAGCAATATTTTGACAACAGCAACATTTTTAACAACAGCAACATTTTCAACAACAGTAACATTTTCAACAACAGCAACATTTTCAACAACACCATCATTTACAAAAACTGCAACATTTTCAACAACAACAACATCTTCAACAACAGCTATTATTTCAACAACAGCAACATTTTCTACAACAGCAATATTTTCAACAAAGGAACCACTTTCAGGAAGAGCTACATTTTTAACAACAGCAACATTTTCAAAACAGCAATTTTTACAACAACAGCAAAAGCAACTTATTCAACAACAACAATAACTGCAATATTTTCGACAACAACCACAACAACAATACATTTTCAACAATACCAACATCAACAACAATATTTTAAACAACAAACACAACAGCAACATTTTAAACAACAACAAAAGCAACATTTCAACAACAAAACAGAAACATTTTTAACAACAACAACAGCAACATTTTCAACAACAACAACTGCAACATTTTCATTAACAACAACTGCAACATTTTCAACAACAACAACAGCAACATTTTCCACAACAACAACAGCAACATTTTCAACAACAGCAAAATTTTCTACAACAACAGCATTTTCAAGAACAGCAACATTTTCAACAACAGCAACATTTTCAACTACAGCAACACTTTCAACAACAGGAACATTTTCATCAACAGAAACAATTTAAACAACAGCAACATTTTCAATAACAGCAACATTTTCAACAACAACAACAGTTTCAACAACAGCAACATTTTCAACAACTGCAACATTTACAACAACATCAAAATTTTCATCAACAGCAACATTTTCATCCACAGCATTATTTTCATCATTAGCAACTTTTCATCAACTGCAACATTTTCAACAACAGCAACATTTTCAACAACAGCAACATTTTCAACAACAGCAACATTTTCATCAACAGCAACATTTTCATCAACAGCAAAATTTTCATCTAGAGCAACATTTTAATCAACAGCAACTATTTCAAAACGGCAACATGTTCAACAACAGTATTTTTTTACACAACAGCAACATTTTTTACAATAGCATCATATTCAATAAGAGCAACATTTTCAATAACAGCAACATTTTAAAAAACAGACAACATTTTCAACAACGGCAACTTTTCAACAACAGCAACATATTCAACAACAACAACCACAGCAACATTTTCAACAAGAACAAAAACAAAAGCAACATTTTCAACAACAGCAACATTTTCATCAACAGCAAAATTTTTATCAACAGCAAAATTTTCATCAACAGCAACATTTTCATCAACAGCAACACTTTCATTAACATCAACTATTTCAACAACAGAAAAATTTTCAACAACAGCAACATTTTCAACTGTAGTGACATTTTCAATGACAGAAAAAGCAACTTTTTCAAAAACAACAACAACAACAGCAACATTTTCAACAACAACATAAGAAACATTTTTAACAACAACAACAACAACAAAAGCAACATTTTAAACAAAAACAACAACAGCAACATATTTAACAACAACAAACACAGCAACATTTTCGACAAAAACAACGGAAATATTTTCTACAACTACAACAGACATTTTCAACAACAACAACAGCATCATTTTCAACAACAACAACATCAACATTTTCAACAAAAAAAACAACAGCAACATATTCAACAACAACAACAGCAACATTTACAACAACAACAACAGCAATTTTTCAACAACAACAATAACAGCAACATTTTCAACAGCTACTTCAGCAACATTTTTAACAACAGCAACAATTTTAACAACAGCAACATTTTCATCAACAGCAACATTTTCTTCTACAGCAAAATTTTCAACAACAGCAACATGATTAGCGACCGCAACAATTTCAACAAATGCAACATTTTCAACAACAGCAACATTTTCAAAAACCGCAACATTTTCAACAACAGCAACATTTTCATAAACAGCAAAATTTTCGACAACAGCTACATTTCCGACAACTGCAACATTTTCAACATCAGAAGCATTTTCAACAACAGCAACATTTTCAACAAGAGCAACATTTTCATAAACGTCAACATTTTCAAACACAGCAACATTATTAACAACAGCAAATATTTCAACAACAGACACATTTTCATCAAGTGCAACATTTTCATTTACAGCAACATTTTCATTAACAGCAACATTTTCATCAACAGCAACATTTTCATCAACAGCAATATTTTATTTCACAGCAACATTTTCAACAGCTGCAACATTTTCAACAACAGCAACATTTTCAACAACATTAAAATTTTCATCAACATCAACATTTTCATCAACCGCAACATTTTCATCAACAACATTATTTAATCATTACCAACTTTCATCAACTGCGAAATTTACAACAACAGCAACATTTTTAACAATAGCAACATATTCAATTACAGCAACATTTTCAACAACAGTAACTTTTTCAACAACAGCAACAGTAAAATTTTCAACAACAACAACCAAAGCAACATTTTCAACAACAACAAAAACAAAAGCAAGTTTTTCAACAACAGCAACATTTTCAACAACAGCAACATATTCATCAACAGCAAAATTTTCAACAACAACAACAACAGCAACATTTTCAAATACAACAACAAAAGCAACATTTTTAACAACAACAGACACAACAACAAAAGCAACATCTTAAACAACAACAATAACAGCAACATATTTAACAACAACAAAAAAAGCAACATTTACGACAAAAAGAACGGAACATTTTCGACAAAAAAACTCCAATATTATCAACAACAACAACAGCAACATTTTCAACAACAACAACAGCAACATTTTAAACAAAAAAAACAACAGCAACATTTTCAACAACAACAACAGCAACAATTTCAACAACATCGACAGCAACATTTACTACAACAGCAACATTTTCAACAACAGCAACATTTTTTAACAGCAACATTTTCATCAACAGCAAAATTTTCATCAAGAGCAACATATTTATCAACGGCAGCATTTTCAACTACAGCAACATTTTCAATAACAGCAAATTTTCATCAACAGCAACATTATCAATACAGCAACATTTTCATCAACAGCTACATTTTCATTAACAGCAGCATTTTCAACAACAGGAACATTTTCAACAACAGCGACATTTTCAAAAACAGCAACATTTTCATCAAAATCAATATTTTCATCAACAGCAACCTTTTATACAACAGCAACATTTTCATCAACAGCAACATTTTCAGCAAAGCAACATTTTCAACAACAGCAACATTTCCATCAAAATAAACATATTCATCAACAGCATCATTTTCTTCAACAGCAACATTTTCTTCAACAGCAACATTTTCATAAACATTAATATTTTCATCAACAGCAACATTTTTTACAACAGCAACATTTTCAACAACAGCAACATTTTCAACAACAGCAACATTTTGAACAACAGCAAAATTTTTAGCAACAGCAACATTTTTAACAACAGTAACATTTTAAAGACAGTTTCATTTTCTACAAGTGCGACATTTTAACAACAGCAACATTTTCAACAACGTCAAAATTAAACACAACAGCAACATTTTCTACAACAGTATAATTTTTAACAACAGCAACATTTTCAACAAAAGCAACATTTTCAACAACAGCAACTTTTTCAACATCAGCAACATTATCAGCAACATCAACCATTTCAGCAACAGGAATATTTTGACGACAGCAACATTTCAACAACAGCAACATTTTCAACAACAGCAACATTTTCAACAATAGCAACATTCAACAACAGCAAAATTTTCAACAACTGCAGCATTTTCAACAACAACAACATCTTTAAAAATAGCAATTATTTAAACAACAGCAAAATTTTCAACAACTGCAGCATTTTCAACAACAACAACATCTTTAAAAATAGCAATTATTTAAACAACAGCAACATTTTCAACAATAGCAATATATTCAACAACAGGCATATTTTTACAACAGCAACATTTTCAGCAACAGAAACATTTTCAACAACAGCAACATTTTACAAAACAGCAACTTTTTCAACAACAGCAACATTTTCAACAACAGCAACATTATCAATTACAGCACCATTTTCATCAACAGCTACATTTTCAACAAGAGCAACATTTTCATCAACAGCAATATTTTCATTAACAGCCGCATTCTAATCAACAGCAATATTTCATCAACAGCTGCATTTTGAACAACAGTATCATTTTCAACAACAATAACAGAAACATTTTCAACAAAAGCAAAATTTTCAACAACAGAAATATTTTCAACATCAGCAACTTTTTCAACAACAGAAACATTTTCAACAACAGGAACATTTTCATCAACAGCAAAAGTATCATTAACTGCAACATTTTAAACAACAGCGACGTTTTCATCAACAGCAACATTTTCATCAACAGAAACTTTTACATCAACAGCAACATTTTCATCAATAGCAACATTTAAATCTTTTGCAACATTTTCAACAACAGCAACATTTTCAACAACAGCAACATTTTCAACAACAGCAACATTTTCATCAACAGCAAAATTTTCATCAATAATATCATTTTCATCAACAGCAACACTTTAATAAACTGCAACTCTTTCAACAACAGAAACATTTTCAACAACATCAAAATTTTCAACAAATGCAACATTTTCAACAACAGTCGCGTTTTTAACAACAGTAACATTTTCAACAACAGCAACAGCAACTTTTGAAACAACAACAACATCAGAAACATTTTCCACAACAACAACTACAACATTTTCAACGACAACAAAAAAAAGCTATATTTTAAACAACAACAACAGCAACATTTTCAACAACAACAAAAGCAACATTTTCATCAACAAACTCTGCAACATTTTCAACAATAACAACAAAAACATGTTCGACAACAACAACAGCAACATTTTCAACAACAAAAACAGCAACATTTTCAACAACAACAACTGCAACATTTACAACAATTCAACAACAGCAACATTTTCAACAACAACAGCAACATTATCAACAACAACAACAGCAACATTTTTATCAACAGCAACCTTTTCAACAACAGCAAAATTTTAAATAATAGCAACATTTTCAACAACAGCAACATTTCAACAACAGTAACATTTTTACAACAGCAACAGAACTTTTACAACAACAACAACAGCAACATTTTCGACAACAACCACAACATAAGCAACATTTTCTACAATAACAACAACAACAGCAATATTTTAAACAACGACAACAACAGCATTATTTTTAAACAACAGCAACAACAGCAACATTTTTGACTACAACAATAGCAACATTTTCAACAACAACAAGAGCAACATTTTCAACAACAACAATAGCATCATTTTCAACATCAACAACAGCAACATTTTCAACAACAACAACTGCAACATTTTCTACAACAACAACAGCATCATTTTCCACAACAACAACAGCAACATTTTCAACAATAGCAAAATTTTTTAACAACAGCAGCATTTTCATCAACAGCAACATTTTTATCAACATCATTATTTTCATCATTTGAAACGTTTTCATCAACAGCAACATTTTCAAAAACAACAACTGCAACATTTTCAATAACAACAACTACAAAATTTTCAACAACAACAACAACAGCAACAATTTCCAGAATAACAACAGCAACATTTTCAATAATAGCAAAATTTTCAACAACAGCAGCATTTTCACCAGCAGCAACATTTTCCATAACAGCAGTATTTTCAACAACAGCAACATTTTAAACTACAGCAACATTTTCAACAACAGCAACATTTTCAACAACAGCAACATTTTCAACATCAGCATCATTTTAAGCAAGAGCAATATTTTCAGCAACAGCAACATTTTAAAAAACTGCAACATTATCAACATCAGCAACATTTTCAACAAGAGCAACATTTTAAAAAACAGCTACATTTTTAAAAAAAAGCAACATTTTCAACAACAGAAACATTTTCCACAACAGCAACATTTTCAACAAATGCAACATTTTCAACAACCGGCAACATTTTCAAAAACCGCAACATTTTCAACAACAGCAACATTTTCAACATCAGCAACATTTTCAGCAAGAGCAACATTTTCAACAACAGCAACATTTTCAACAACAGGAACATTTTCATTAACAGCAACATTTTCATAAACGGCAACAATTTCAACAACAGCAATATTTTCATCAAGAGTCACATTTTCATCAACAGCAACATTTTCATCAACAGACATTTTCATCAACAGCAAAATTTTTAACAACAGCAACATTTTCAACAACAGCAACATTATCATCAACAGCAACATTTTCAACAATAGCAACATTTTCAACTACAGCAACATTTTCAACAACAGCAAAATTTTCATAAACTTCAACATTTTCAATGACAACAGCATTTTCAACAACAGCAACATTATCATCAACAGCAACACTTTCATCAACAGCAATACTTTCATCAACAGCATTATTTTCAACAACAGCAATATTTTCATCAACAGCAACATTTTCATCAACAGCAAAATTTTCATCAACAGCAACATTTTTGTCAACAGACTTTTTCAACAACAGCAACATGTTCAACAACAGCAACATTTTTCACAACAGCAACATTTTTAACAACAGCAAAATTTTTAACAACAGCAACATTTTCATCAACAGCAACATTTTCAACAACAGCAACATTTTCATCAACATCACCATTATCGTCAACAGACAATTTTCATCAACAGCAACATTTTCATAAGCAACAACATATTCATCAACAGCAACATTTTCAAATCAGCAACATTTTCAACGTCAGCAAAACATTTTTATAAACAGCAATATTTTTAGCAACAGCAACAGTTTCAACAACAACAACATTTTCAACAACAGCAACATTTTCAACAACAGCAACAGCACCTTTTACAACAACAACAACAGCTACATTTTGGACACCAACCACAACAATAGCAACATTTTCCACGAAACCAACAACAACAGCGACATTTTAAACAACAACAACAACAGAAACATTTTCAACAACAACAACTGCAACATTTTAAACAACAACATCAGCAACATTTTTCACAACAACAACAACAACATTTTCATCAACAGCAAAAGTTTTAACAACAGCAACATTTTCATCAACAGCAATATTATCATGAACGGCAACTTTTTTGAACAACAGTAATATTTTCAACAACAGCAACATTTTCAACAACAGCATTATTTTCAACAACTGCAACATTTTCAACAACAGCAGCATTTTCTGCAACAGCATTTTTTTCATCAACAGTAACATTTTCATCAACAGCAACATTTCCATCAACATCATTATTTTCATCATTAGAAACATTTTCATCAACAGCAACATTTTCAACAACAGTAACATTTTCATCAACTGCAACAATTTCATCAACATCAAAATTTTAATCAACAGCAACATTTTTGTCAACAGCAACTAATTCAACAAGAGCAACATGTTCAACAACAGCAACATTTTACACAACAGCAACATTTTTTGCAACAGTAACATTTTCAACAACAGCAAAATTTTCAACAACAGCAATTTTTTCAACAACAATTACATTTTCAACATCAGCAACTTTTTCATTAACAGCAACAGGACCTTTTCAACAACAAAAACTACAGCAACATTATCAACAACAACAACAACAGCAACATTTTTAACAACAACAACAACAGCAACATTTTCAACCACAACAACAGCAACATTTTCGACAACAACAACAACAGCAACATTTTCATCAACAGCAAAATTATCATCAACAGCAACATTTTCAACAACGGCAATATTTTAAGCAAGAGCAACATTTTCAACATCAGCAACATTTTCAACAAAAGTTACATTTTCAACAAGAGCAACCTTTTAAACAACAGCAACATTTTCAACAACAGAAAAATTATACACAACAGCAACATTTTCAACAACAGGAACATTTTCATCAACAGCGAAAATTTCATTAACTGCAACATTTTCAACAACAGTGACGTTTTCATCAACAGCAACATTTTCAACAACAGTAACTTTTACATCAACAGCAACATTTTCATCATAAGCAACATTTAAATTTGTAGCAACATTTTCAACAACAGCAATATTTTCAACAACAGCAACATTTTCATCAACAACAAAATTTTCATCAATAATATAATTTTCATCAAAAGCAACACTTTAATATTCTGTAACTATTTAAACAACAGCAACATTTTCAACAACAGCAACATTTTCAACAACAGCAACAGCAACTTTTTCAAAAACAACAACAACAGCAACATTTTCAACAACAACAAAAACAACATCAACATTTTCAACAAAAGCAAAAACAAAAGTTATATTTTAAACAACAACAACAGCACCATTTTCAACAACAACAACAACAGCAATATTTTCGACAACAACAACTGCAACATTTTTGACGACAACAACAGAAACATTTTCAACAACAACAAAAGCAACATTTTTAGCAACAACAACAGCAACATTTTCAACAACAGCAACATTTTCAACAACAGAAACATTTTTAACAACAGCAACATATACCGCAACAGCTTTTATTTAAACTACAGCAACATTTTTGACAACAGAAGCATTTTCAACAACAGCAACATTTTTAACAACCAAAATATTTTCAACAACAGCAACATTTTCAATAACAGGAACATTTTCATCAACAGCAACATTTTCATTCACTGCAACATTTTCAACAACAGCAACGTTTTCATCAACAGCAACATTTTCATCAACAGCAACATTTACATCATCAGCAACATTTTCATCATTAGCAACATTTAAATCCACAGCAGCATTTTCTGCAACAGCAACATTTTCAACAACTGCAACATTTTCATCAACAGCCAAATTTTCATCAATAGCAACGATTTCATCAAAAGCAAAACTTTTATAATCAGCAACTATTTCAACAAATAAACATTTTCAACAACATCAACATTTTCAAAAACAGCAACATTTTCAACAAAAGCAACATTTTCAACAACAGCAACATTTTCAACAACAGCAATAATTTCAACAACAGCAACAGAAACTTTTTCAACAACAACAACAACAACAGCAACAATTTCAACAACAACAACAACAATAACAACAGCAACATTTTCGACAACCACAAAAGACATATTTTCGACAACAAAAACAGCAACATTTTCAACAACAACAACAGCAAGATTTTCTACAAAAACAACTGCAATATTTTCAACAGCAACAAAAGCAACATTTTCAAAAACAACAGAATCAACATTTTTAACAACAACAAAAGCAACATTTTCAACAACACCAATATTTTCAACAACAGAAAAATTTTCGACAAACGCCATATTTTCAACATAAGCAACATTTTCAACAACAGCAACATTTTTACAACAGCAACATTATCAGCAACAGCAACATTTTCAAAACAGCAACATTTTACAAAACAGCAACTTTTTCAACAACAGCAACATTTTTAAACAACAGCAACATTATCAACAGCAGCAACATTTACATCAACAGAAACATTTTAACAACAGCAACATTCTCATCAACAGCAATATTTTCATTAACAGCCACATTCTAATCAACAGCAACATTTTCATCAACAGCTGCATTTTGAACAACAGCACAATTTTCATTAACAGAAACAAATTTCATCAACAGCAACGGCAACATATTCAACAACAGCAATAGCAACATTTTCAACATCAACAACAACAACAACAGCAACATTTTCAACAACAACAGCAACAACACTAACATTTTCACCAACAAAAACAACAACACCAACATTTTCAACAACAACAACAGCAACATTTTAAACAACAACAACAACATCAACAATTTCGACAACAACGACAGCAACATTTTCGACAACAACAACTGCAACATTTTCAACAACAACATCGGCAACATTTTCAACATCAACAATCGCAACATTTTTGACAACAATAACAGCAACATTTTCAACAAAAGAAATATTTTTAACAACAGCTTCATTTACCACAACAGCAACATATTAAATACAGCAACATTTTCAACAACAGAAACATTTTCAACATCAGCAACATTTTCAACAACAGAAACATTTACAATAACAGCAACATTTTCAACAACAA
Organism: Ischnura elegans; assembly: GCF_921293095.1. Lineage (NCBI taxonomy): Eukaryota > Metazoa > Arthropoda > Insecta > Odonata > Coenagrionidae > Ischnura > Ischnura elegans. The sequence continues at coordinate 17,712,455 of NC_060255.1, forward strand.
GAACATTTTCATTAACAACAACATTTTCATTAATTGCAACAATTTCAACAACAGCGACGATTTCATCAACAGCAATATTTTCATCAACAGCAACTTTTACGTAACAGCAACATTTTTATCAATAGCAACATTTAAATATATTGCAACATTTTCAACAACAGCAACATTATCAACAACAGCAACATTTTCATCAACTGCAAAATCATCATCAATAATATCATTTTTATCAACAGCAACACTTTAATAAACTGCAACTATTTCAACAACAGCAAATTTTTCAACAACAGCAACATTTTCAACAAGAGCAACATTTTCAACAACAGAAACATTTTAAACAACAGCAACAGCAACTTTTTCAACAACAACAACAACAGCTACATTTTCAACAACAACAACAACAACAGCAACATTTTCAACAGGAACAAAAAAAAGCTATATTTTAAACAACAACAGCAGCAACATTTTCGACAACAACAACAGCAACATTTTGAGCAACAAAAAACAGGAACATTTTCAACACCAAAAACTGCAACATTTTCAACAGCAACAACAACATCAACATATTCAATAATAAGAGCAACATTTTCAGCAACAAAAACAGCAACATTTTTATCAACAGCAACCTTTTCAACAACGGCAAAATTTTCAACATTAGCAACATTTTTAACAAAAGCAACATTTTCAACAACAGTAACATTTTTACAACAGAAACATTTCAGCAACAGCAACATTTTCAACAACAGCAACATTTTACACTCTAGCAACATTTTCAACAACAGCAAAATTTTCAACAAAAGCAACATTTTCGACAACAGCAACATTTTCGAACACAGCAACATTTTCGACAACAGCAACATTTTCGACAACAGCAACATTTTCATCAACAGCAACATTTTCATCACCGGCAACATTTTCATCAACGTCAACATTTTCAACAACAGCAACATTTTTATTAACCGCAACATTTTTAACATCAGCAACATTTTCAGCAACAGTAATATTTTCAACAACAGCAACAATTTCAACTACAGCAACATTTTCAACAAAAGCAACATTTTCAACAATAGCAACATTTTTAACAACAGCAACATTATCAACAACAGCAACATTTTACAATAGCAACATTTTTAATAACAGCAACATTTTCAACAACAGCAACATTTTCATCAACAGCAACATTTTCATCAACAGCAACATTTTCAACAAAAGAAATATTTTCAACAACAGCAAAATTTTCAACAACAGCAACTTTTTCAACAACAGCAATATTTTCAACAACAGCAACATTTTCAACAACAGAAACATTTACAATAACAGCAACATTTTCAACAACAAGAACATTTTCATTAACAACAACATTTTCATTAATTGCAACAATTTCAACAACAGCGACGATTTCATCAACAGCAATATTTTCATCAACAGCAACTTTTACGTAACAGCAACATTTTTATCAATAGCAACATTTAAATCTATTGCAACATTTTCAACAACAGCAACATTATCAACAACAGCAACATTTTCATCAACTGCAAAATCATCATCAATAATATCATTTTTATCAACAGCAACACTTTAATAAACTGCAACTATTTCAACAACAGTAACATTTTCAACAACAGCAAATTTTTCAACAACAGCAACATTTTCAACAAGAGCAACATTTTCAACAACAGAAACATTTTAAACAACAGCAACAGTAACTTTTTCAACAACAACAAAAACAGCTACATTTTCAACAACAACAACAACAACAGCAACATTTTCAACAGGAACAAAAAAAAGCTATATTTTAAACAACAACAGCAGCAACATTTTCGACAACAACAACAGCAACATTTTGAGCAACAAAAAACAGGAACATTGTCAACACCAAAAACTGCAACATTTTCAACAGCAACAACAACATCAACATATTCAATAATAAGAGCAACATTTTCAGCAACAAAAACAGCAACATTTTTATCAACAGCAACCTTTTCAACAACGGCAAAATTTTCAACAATAGCAACATTTTCAACAAAAGCAACATTTTCAACAACAGTAACATTTTTACAACAGAAACATTTCAGCAACAGCAACATTTTCAACAACAGCAACATTTTACACTCTAGCAACATTTTCAACAACAGCAAAATTTTCAACAAAAGCAACATTTTCGACAACAGCAACATTTTCGAACACAGCAACATTTTCGACAACAGCAACATTTTCGACAACAGCAACATTTTCATCAACAGCAACATTTTCATCAACGGCAACATTTTCATCAACGTCAACATTTTCAACAACAGCAACATTTTTATTAACCGCAACATTTTTAACATCAGCAACATTTTCAGCAACAGTAATATTTTCAACAACAGCAACAATTTCAACCACAGCATTATTTTCAACAAAAGCAACATTTTCAACAATAGCAACATTTTTAACAACAGCAACATTATCAACAACAGCAACATTTTACAATAGCAACATTTTTAATAACAGCAACATTTTCAACAACAGCAACATTTTCATCAACAGCAACATTTTCATCAACAGCAACATTTTCAACAAAAGAAATATTTTCAACAACAGCAAAATTTTCAAAAACAGCAACATTTTCAACAACAGCAACATTATCAACAACAGCAACATTTTCAACAACAGCAAATTTTTCAAAAACAGCACCATTTTCAACAACAGCAACATTTTCAACAAGAGCAACATTTCCAACAACAGCAACCTTTTTAACAACAGCTACATTTTCATAAACAGCAACATTTTCAACAACAGGAACATTTTCACCAAGAATATCATTTTCATCAACAGCAACATTTTCATCAACAGCAACATTTTCATCAACAGCAACATTTTCATCAACAGCAACATTTTCATCAACAGCAACATTTTCATCAACAGCAACATTTTCAACAACACGAACATTTTCACCAAGAGCATCATTTTCATCAACTACAACATTTTCATCAACAGCAACATTTTAAAAAACAGCAACATTTTCAACAAGAGCAACATTTTACACAACAGCAACATTTTCACCAAGAGCATCATTTTCATCAACAGCAACATTTTCATCAACAGCAACATTTTCATCAACAGCAACATTTTCATCAACAGCAACAATTTCAACAACAGCAAAATTTTCAACAACAGCAACAGCAACATTCTCAACAACAGCAACAGAAACATTCTCTACAAGAACAACAGCAACATTTTGAACAACAGCAACAACAGCAAGATTTTCAATAACAATAACAAAAGCAACATTTTAACAACAACAACAACATCAGCAACTTTTTCTACAACAACAACAACAACAACAGCAATATTTTCAACAACATCAACAGCAACATTTTCAACATCATCAGCAACATTTTCAACAACAGCAACATTTTCAACAACAACAACTGCAACATTTTCTACAACAACAACAGCATCATTTTCCACAACAACAACAGCAACATTTTCAACAATAGCAAAATTTTTTAACAACAGCAGCATTTTCATCAACAGCAACATTTTTATCAACATCATTATTTTCATCATTTGAAACGTTTTCATCAACAGCAACATTTTCAAAAACAACAACTGCAACATTTTCAATAACAACAACTACAACATTTTCAACAACAACAACAACAGCAACAATTTCCAGAATAACAACAGCAACATTTTCAATAATAGCAAAATTTTCAAGAACAGCAGCATTTTCACCAGCAGCAACATTTTCCATAACAGCAGTATTTTCAACAACAGCAACATTTTAAACTACAGCAACATTTTCAACAACAGCAACATTTTCAACAACAGCAACATTTTCAACATCAGCATCATTTTAAGCAAGAGCAATATTTTCAGCAACAGCAACATTTTAAAAAACTGCAACATTATCAACATCAGCAACATTTTCAACAAGAGCAACATTTTAAAAAACAGCTACATTTTTAAAAAAAGCAACATTTTCAACAACAGAAACATTTTCCACAACAGCAACATTTTCAACAAATGCAACATTTTCAACAACCGGCAACATTTTCAAAAACCGCAACATTTTCAACAACAGCAACATTTTCAACATCAGCAACATTTTCAGCAAGAGCAACATTTTCAACAACAGCAACATTTTCAACAACAGGAACATTTTCATTAACAGCAACATTTTCATAAACGGCAACAATTTCAACAACAGCAATATTTTCATCAAGAGTCACATTTTCATCAACAGCAACATTTTCATCAACAGACATTTTCATCAACAGCAAAATTTTTAACAAGAGCAACATTTTCAACAACAGCAACATTATCATCAACAGCAACATTTTCAATAATAGCAACATTTTCAACTACAGCAACATTTTCAACAACAGCAAAATTTTCATAAACTTCAACATTTTCAATGACAACAGCATTTACAACAACAGCAACATTATCATCAACAGCAACACTTTCATCAACAGCAATACTTTCATCAACAGCATTATTTTCAACAACAGCAATATTTTCATCAACAGCAACATTTTCATCAACAGCAAAATTTTCATCAACAGCAACATTTTTGTCAACAGACTTTTTCAACAACAGCAACATGTTCAACAACAGCAACATTTTTCACAACAGCAACATTTTTAACAACAGCAAAATTTTTAACAACAGCAACATTTTCATCAACAGCAACATTTTCAACAACAGCAACATTTTCATCAACATCACCATTATCGTCAACAGACAATTTTCATCAACAGCAACATTTTCATAAGCAACAACATATTCATCAACAGCAACATTTTCAAATCAGCAACATTTTCAACGTCAGCAAAACATTTTTATAAACAGCAATATTTTTAGCAACAGCAACAGTTTCAACAACAGCAACATTTTCAACAACAGCAACATTTTCAACAACAGCAACAGCACCTTTTACAACAACAACAACAGCTACATTTTGGACACCAACCACAACAATAGCAACATTTTCAACGAAACCAACAACAACAGCGACATTTTAAACAACAACAACAACAGAAACATTTTCAACAACAACAACTGCAACATTTTAAACAACAACATCAGCAACATTTTTCACAACAACAACAGCAACATTTTCATCAACAGCAAAAGTTTTAACAACAGCAACATTTTCATCAACAGCAACATTATCATGAACGGCAACTTTTTTGAACAACAGTAATATTTTCAACAACAGCAACATTTTCAACAACAGCATTATTTTCAACAACTGCAACATTTTCAACAACAGCAGCATTTTCTGCAACAGCATTTTTTTCATCAACAGTAACATTTTCATCAACAGCAACATTTCCATCAACATCATTATTTTCATCATTAGAAACATTTTCATCAACAGCAACATTTTCAACAACAGTAACATTTTCATCAACTGCAACAATTTCATCAACATCAAAATTTTAATCAACAGCAACATTTTTGTCAACAGCAACTAATTCAACAAGAGCAACATGTTCAACAACAGCAACATTTTACACAACAGCAACATTTTTTGCAACAGTAACATTTTCAACAACAGCAAAATTTTCAACAACAGCAATTTTTTCAACAACAATTACATTTTCAACATCAGCAACTTTTTCATTAACAGCAACAGGACCTTTTCAACAACAAAAACTACAGCAACATTATCAACAACAACAACAACAGCAACATTTTTAACAACAACAACAACAGCAACATTTTCAACCACAACAACAGCAACATTTTCGACAACAACAACAACAGCAACATTTTCATCAACAGCAAAATTTTCATCAACAGCAACATTTTCAACAACGGCAATATTTTAAGCAAGAGCAACATTTTCAACATCAGCAACATTTTCAACAAAAGTTACATTTTCAACAAGAGCAACCTTTTAAACAACAGCAACATTTTCAACAACAGAAAAATTATACACAACAGCAACATTTTCAACAACAGGAACATTTTCATCAACAGCGAAAATTTCATTAACTGCAACATTTTCAACAACAGTGACGTTTTCATGAACAGCAACATTTTCAACAACAGTAACTTTTACATCAACAGCAACATTTTCATCATAAGCAACATTTAAATTTGTAGCAACATTTTCAACAACAGCAATATTTTCAACAACAGCAACATTTTCATCAACAACAAAATTTTCATCAATAATATAATTTTCATCAATAGCAACACTTTAATATTCTGTAACTATTTAAACAACAGCAACATTTTCAACAACAGCAACATTTTCAACAACAGCAACAGCAACTTTTTCAAAAACAACAACAACAGCAACATTTTCAACAACAACAAAAACAACATCAACATTTTCAACAAAAGCAAAAACAAAAGTTATATTTTAAACAACAACAACAGCACCATTTTCAACAACAACAACAACAGCAATATTTTCGACAACAACAACTGCAACATTTTTGACAACAACAACAGAAACATTTTCAACAACAACAAAAGCAACATTTTCAATAACAACAACTGCAACATTTTTAGCAACAACAACAGCAACATTTTCAACAACAGCAACATTTTCAACAACAGAAACATTTTTAACAACAGCAACATATACCGCAACAGCTTTTATTTAAACTACAGCAAAATTTTTGACAACAGAAGCATTTTCAACAACAGCAACATTTTTAACAACCAAAATATTTTCAACAACAGCAACATTTTCAATAACAGGAACATTTTCATCAACAGCAACATTTTCATTCACTGCAACATTTTCAACAACAGCAACGTTTTCATCAACAGCAACATTTTCATCAACAGCAACATTTACATCATCAGCAACATTTTCATCATTAGCAACATTTAAATCCACAGCAGCATTTTCAGCAACAGCAACATTTTCAACAACTGCAACATTTTCATCAACAGCCAAATTTTCATCAATAGCAACGATTTCATCAAAAGCAAAACTTTTATAATCAGCAACTATTTCAACAAAACAACATTTTCAACAACATCAACATTTTCAAAAACAGCAACATTTTCAACAAAAGCAACATTTTCAACAACAGCAACATTTTCAACAACAGCAATAATTTCAACAACAGCAACAGAAACTTTTTCAACAACAACAACAACACCAACAACAGCAACAATTTCAAAAACAACAACAACAATAACAACAGCAACATTTTCGACAACCACAAAAGACATATTTTCGACAACAAAAACAGCAACATTTTCAACAACAACAACAGCAAGATTTTCTACAAAAACAACTGCAATATTTTCAACAACAACAAAAGCAACATTTTCAAAAACAACAGAATCAACATTTTTAACAACAACAAAAGCAACATTTTCAACAACACCAATATTTTCAACAACAGAAAAATTTTCGACAAACGCCATATTTTCAACATAAGCAACATTTTCAACAACAGCAACATTTTTACAACAGCAACATTATCAGCAACAGCAACATTTTCAAAACAGCAACATTTTACAAAACAGCAACTTTTTCAACAACAGCAACATTTTTAAACAACAGCAACATTATCAACAGCAGCAACATTTACATCAACAGAAACATTTTAACAACAGCAACATTCTCATCAACAGCAATATTTTCATTAACAGCCACATTCTAATCAACAGCAACATTTTCATCAACAGCTGCATTTTGAACAACAGCACAATTTTCATTAACAGAAACAAATTTCATCAACAGCAACGGCAACATATTCAACAACAGCAATAGCAAAATTTTCAACATCAATAACAACAACAACAGCAACATTTTCAACAACAACAGCAACAACACTAACATTTTCACCAACAAAAACAACAACACCAACATTTTCAACAACAACAACAGCAACATTTTAAACAACAACAACAACATCAACAATTTCGACAACAACGACAGCAACATTTTCGACAACAACAACTGCAACATTTTCAACAACAACATCGGCAACATTTTCAACATCAACAATCGCAACATTTTTGACAACAATAACAGCAACATTTTCAACAAAAGAAAAATGTTTAACAACAGCTTCATTTACCACAACAGCAACATATTAAATACAGCAACATTTTCAACAACAGAAACATTTTCAGCATCAGCAACATTTTCAACAACAGAAACATTTACAATAACAGCAACATTTTCAACAACAAGAACATTTTCATTAACAACAACATTTTCATTAATTGCAACAATTTCAACAACAGCGACGATTTCATCAACAGCAATATTTTCATCAACAGCAACTTTTACGTAACAGCAACATTTTTATCAATAGCAACATTTAAATCTATTGCAACATTTTCAACAACAGCAACATTATCAACAACAGCAACATTTTCATCAACTGCAAAATCATCATCAATAATATCATTTTTATCAACAGCAACACTTTAATAAACTGCAACTATTTCAACAACATTAACATTTTCAACAACAGCAAATTTTTCAACAACAGCAACATTTTCAACAAGAGCAACATTTTCAACAAAAGAAACATTTTAAACAACAGCAACAGCAACTTTTTCAACAACAACAACAACAACAGCTACATTTTCAACAACAACAACAACAACAGCAACATTTTCAACAGGAACAAAAAAAAGCTATATTTTAAACGACAACAGCAGCAACATTTTCGACAACAACAACAGCAACATTTTGAGCAACAAAAAACAGGAACATTTTCAACACCAAAAACTGCAACATTTTCAACAGCAACAACAACATCAACATATTCAATAATAGGAGCAACATTTTCAGCAACAAAAACAGCAACATTTTTATCAACAGCAACCTTTTCAACAACGGCAAAATTTTCAACAATTGCAACATTTTCAACAAAAGCAACATTTTCAACAACAGTAACATTTTTACAACAGAAACATTTCAGCAACAGCAACATTTTCAACAACAGCAACATTTTACACTCTAGCAACATTTTCAACAACAGCAAAATTTTCAACAAAAGCAACATTTTCGACAACAGCAACATTTTCGAACACAGCAACATTTTCGACAACAGCAACATTTTCGACAACAGCAACATTTTCATCAACAGCAACATTTTCATCAACGGCAACATTTTCATCAACGTCAACATTTTCAACAACAGCAACATTTTTATTAACCGCAACATTTTTAACATCAGCAACATTTTCAGCAACAGTAATATTTTCAACAACAGCAACGATTTCAACTACAGCAACATTTTCAACAAAAGCAACATTTTCAACAATAGCAATATTTTTAACAACAGCAACATTATCAACAACAGCAACATTTTACAATAGCAACATTTTTAATAACAGCAACATTTTCAACAACAGCAACATTTTCATCAACGGCAACATTTTCATCAACAGCAACATTTTCAACAAAAGAAATATTTTCAACAACAGCAAAATTTTCAACAACAGCAACTTTTTCAACAACAGCAATATTTTCAACAACAGCAACATTTTCAAAAACAGCAACATTTTCAACAACAGCAACATTATCAACAACAGCAACATTTTCAACAACAGCAAATTTTTCAAAAACAGCACCATTTTCAACAACAGCAACATTTTCAACAAGAGCAACATTTCCAACAACAGCAACCTTTTTAACAACAGCTACATTTTCATAAACAGCAACATTTTCAACAACAGGAACATTTTCACCAAGAATATCATTTTCATCAACAGCAACATTTTCATCAACAGCAACATTTTCATCAACAGCAACATTTTCATCAACAGCAACATTTTCATCAACAGCAACATTTTCAACAACACGAACATTTTCACCAAGAGCATCATTTTCATCAACTACAACATTTTCATCAACAGCAACATTTTAAAAAACAGCAACATTTTCAACAAGAGCAACATTTTACACAACAGCAACATTTTCACCAAGAGCATCATTTTCATCAACAGCAACATTTTCATCAACAGCAACATTTTCATCAACAGCAACATTTTCATCAACAGCAACATTTTCATCAACAGCAACAATTTCAACAACAGCAAAATTTTCAACAACAGCAACAGCAACATTCTCAACAACAGCAACAGAAACATTCTCTACAAGAACAACAGCAACATTTTGAACAACAGCAACAACAGCAAGATTTTCAATAACAATAACAAAAGCAACATTTTAACAACAACAACAACATCAGCAACTTTTTCTACAACAACAACAACAACAACAGCAATATTTTCAACAACATCAACAGCAACATTTTCAACATCATCAGCAACATTTTCAACAACAGCAACAGCAACATTTTCAACAACAACAACAGCAACATTTTCATCAATTACAACAGCAACATTTAACAGCAACAACAGCAACATTTTCAACAAAAACGAGGGCAACATTTTAAACAGAAATAACAGTAACATTTTCAACAACAACAACAGCAACATTTTCAACAAAATCAACAGCAACAGTTTCAACAACAGCAACATTTTCAACAACAGCTACATTTTCATCAACAGCAACATTTTTAACAAAAGCAACTTTTTCAAAAACAGCAGCATTTTCAACTACAGCAACATTTTCAAACACTGCAACATTTTCAACAACAGCAACATTTTCAGCAACAGCAACATTTTCAACAACAGCAACATTTTCAACAACAGCAAAATTTTCAACAACAGCAACATTTTGAACAACAGCTACATTTTCAACAACAGCAACATTTTCAAAACAGCAACATTTTCAAAACAGCAACATTTTCAACTATACCAATATTTTCAACAAACGCAACATTTTCAACAACCGCAACATTTCAACAACTGCAACATTTTCAATAACAGCGACATTTTCGACAACAGCAACATTATTTAAACAGTGTTATCTTTTTTAGTTATTTTTTTGGTAACTTTTTTGTTAACGTTTTTGATTACTGTTTTGTAACTTTTTTTGTTAACTTTTTTGTTAACCTTTCTTTTTAAATTTTTTTGTAATCCTTTTCTGTTAACTTTTTTCTTGCCCTGTTTTTTAACATTTTTATCCCTATTTATTAACTATTTTTGTTTACCTTTTTTGTTAACTTTTTTTATCCTTTTTGTTAACTTTTTTTGTTAAATTTTTCTTTACCTCTTTTTTTAACCTTTTTTGTTAAAATCTTCTTTTGTTAGCATTTTTATTAACAATTTTTTAACTTTAACTTTATTTATTAACCTTTTTTGTAAACGTTTTTTTTGTAAACGTTTTTTTTGTAAACTTTTTTGTGAATTTTTTTTATCCTTTTTTATTAGACTTTTATGTTAACCATTTTATTTAAAAAAAAATTTATACTTTTTTGTTCACCTTTTCTGAAGCACTTTTGTCGACATTTTTTGTTAACCTTTATATAATCTTTTTTTTACATCTTTTCTATCAACATTTTTTTTTTAACTTTTTTGTTAACCTTTCTTGTTGACATTTTTTGATAACTTATTATGTTTACCTTTTTCGTTAACGTTTTTTGTAAACTTTGTTGTTAATTTTTTTCCTCCGTTTTTAGTAGCCTTTTTTGTTAAACCTTTCTATGGAAACATTTTTTAAACTTTTTTGTTCACTTTGATGTTAACGTTTTTTTATCATTTTTTAAAACATTTTCTTTAATTTTTCTGTTGACCTTTTTTGTTAACCTTTTGTTAACCTTTTTTGTTAACTTTTTTGTAATTTTTTTATTAACCTTTATTGTTTACCTTTTTTGTTAACCTTTTTTATCCTCTTTTTTGTTAACCTTTTGAATGATCCTTTTTTTTACCTATTTTGTTATCTTTTTCATTAAATTTTATGCTAACTTTTTTGTTAACCTTTTTTGTTAACATTTTTTGCCAAACGTTTTTGTTTACCTATTTTGTTAACCTTTTTTGTTTACCAATTTTGTTAACATTTTTTGTTACCCATTTTGTTAATATTTTTTGTTAACTTTTTTGTTAACCATTTATGTTAATTTTTTTGTTGACCTTTTTGTTAACCTTTTTTTTAACCTATTTTGTTAAAAAATTTTGTTAAACTTTTTTTAAATTTTTAATGTAAACCGTATTTGTTAACCTTTTGTTTACGTTTTTGTTAAACTTTTTTGTTCACCTTTTTTGTTTACCTTTTTATAAGCGTTATTTGTTAACTTTTTTAAACCTGTTTTGTTAACCTTTTTTGTTTACGTTGTTTTGTTAACGTTTTTTGTTAACCTGTGTTGTTTAACTTTTTTTAAGGTTTTTTGTTAACCTTTTTTGTAAACGTTTTTTCTTATTTTTTTGTTATTTTATTGTCAACTATTTTGTTAACATTTCCTGTTAACTGTTTTGTTAACCTGTTTTGTTAACCTGTTTTGTTAACCTCTTTGTTTACCTTTTTTGTAAACAATTTTTTGTAAAAATATTTATGTTAATTCTTTTGTTATCCTTTTTTGTTAACCTTTTTTAAAACCTTTTTTAAACTTTTTGATTACCTTTAATGTTAATTTTTTGCTAACCTTTTTTGTTAACCTTTTTTGTAAACTTTTTTGTAAAGCTTTTCTGTTAACTTTTTTGTTGACCTATTTTGTTAACGCTTTTTTAACCTTTTTTGTTGACATTATTTATCCTTTTTTATTTACCTTTTTTTTACCATTTTTGTTAACATTTTTTATCTTTTACGTTAACCGTTTTTGTTGAGCTTTTTTGTTAACATTTTATGCTTAACTTTTTTTTTACCTATTCGGTTAACCTTTTTTGTTTACACTTTTTGTTAACATTTTTGTTACCCATTTTATTAACCCTTTTTGTTATTCTTTTTAGTTAATCGTTTTGTTAACCTTTTTTTAACCTTTTTTTTAACCTGTTTTGTTAACCTTGTTGTGTTAAGGTTTTATGCTAACCTGTGTTGTAAAAAATTTTATATCCTTTTTTTTACTTTTTTTAAACGTTTTTTTTAACCTTTTTTGTTTTTTTGTTCACTTTTTAGCTAACTTTTTTTTAACTTGGTTTGTAAATGTTTTTTGTTAACTTTCTTTGTAATTTTTTAGTTAACTATTTTGGTAACCTTTCTTGTTAATTTTTTGTTATCCTTTTTTGTTACCTTTTTTGTAAAACTTTTTTGTTTGCCTTTTTTGTTAACCTTTGTTTTACTTTTTTGTTAACCTTTTTTGTAAACCTTTATGTTAACGTTTTTTGTTAACTTTTATCGTTTTTTTTTTTTTTAACTTTTTTTGTAAACTTTTTTCTTACCTTTTTTGTTTACTTTTATGCTAACTTTTTTTGTTAACCTATTTTGCTAAATTTTTTGTTAATATTTATTTAAAAACTTTGTTTTTTTTAACCTTTATTTTTTACAATTTTTAAAATCTTTTCTGTTAACCTTTTTTGTTAATCTTTTGTGTAAGTCGTTTTTGTTAACCATTTTTGTTGATCTTTTTTTAACCTTTTTTAAACCTTTTTTGTAAACCTTGTTTCGTTAACGTTTTATGCTAACCTGTGTTGTTAAAAAAATCTTTAACTTTTTTTTTTACTTTTTTTTAACGTTTTTTCTTCACCTTTTTGTTTTCTTTTTAGTAAACTTTTTTTGCTAACTTATTTCAAACTTTTTTGTTAATACTTTTTGTTAACTTTTTTGTAATTCTTTTGTTATTTATTTTATTAACCTTCCTGGTTATTTTTTTGTTAACATTTTTTGTTTACCTTTTTTAAACGTGTTTTTGTTATCCTTATTTTGTTAATTTTTTGTTATGCTTTTCTTTTTCACCTTTTTTGATAACAATTTTATTTTTAAAAATTTTAAAACTTTTTTGTTCACCTTTAATGTCAATTTTTTTGTTATTCTTTTTTGTTAACCTTTTTTGTTAACTTTTTTTGTAATCCTTTTCTGTTAACTTTTTTCTAGCCCTGTTTTTTAACATTTTTTATCCCTATTTATTAACTATTTTTGTTTACCTTTTTTGTTAACTTTTTTTACCCTTTTTGTTAACTTTTTTTGTTAAATTTTTGTTAACCTCTTTTTTTAACCTTTTTTTGTTAAAATTTTATTAACATTTTTTTAACCTTTTTATTTCTCTTTTGTTAAAATTTTTTTGTTATTCTTTGTTAAAGGAAATAAAAGTAAATAGGGAAAAAAGGAAATAAGGAAATGAATTGAGGAAATATGGAAAAAAAGAAGAAAAGGAAGAGAGGAAAAAAGGAAATAAGGAAATAAGGAAATGAGGAAAAAGAGGAAAAAAGGGAAGAAAGGAAGAAAGGAAGAAAGGGAAAAAGGAAAATGGAAAAAAAAAGGAAAAAAGGGTTTCAGGGAAAAAGGAAAAACGAAACAAGGAAATTAGGAAAAAGGAAATAAGAAAATAAGGAAAAAAGGAAATAATTAAATAAGGAAAAAAGGAAATCAGTGAAAAAAGGAAAAAAGGAAATGAGAAAATAAGGAAAAAAAAAGGAAAAAAGGAAGAGAGGGAAAAAGGAAGAAAGGGAAAAAAGAAAAAACGAAAAAGAAAAAAAGGAAAAAAGGAAGAAAGGGGAAAGGGAAAAAAAGAAAAAAAGGAAAAAAGAAAATAGGAAAAAAGGCAATAAGGAAAAAAGGAAAAAAAGAAAATAAGTATATAAGGAAAAAAGGTAATAAGTAAATGAGGAAAAAAGGAAATAAGTAAATAAGGAAAAAAAGGGTATTAAGAAAAAAGGGAAAAAATGAGGAAATGAGGAAAAAAGGAAAAAAAAAGGAAGAAGGAAAAAAGGAAATATGGAAATAAAGAAATGAGGAAAAAAAAGAAAAAAAAAAGAAATAGAAAAAGGATTTAAGGGAAAAAGAACAAGGAAAAAGGCAATAAGGAAAAATGGAAAAAGTAAATAAGGGAAAAAGGAAATAAGTAAATAAGAAAAAAAGGAAATAAGTAAATAAGGAAAAAAGGAAATAAATAAATAAGGAAAAAAAGAGAAAAAGGAAATAAGGAAAAGAAGAAAAAAAGGAAAAAAGTAGAAAGGAAAAAAGGAAATAAGGGAAAAAGGAAATGAGGAAAATTGGAGAAAAGGCAGAAAATGGAGAAAGGGAAAAAGGAAAAAAGGAAAAAAAAGGAAAAAAGGAAAAAAAGGACGAAATAAATATGAAAATAAGTTAAAAAAGAAAATAAGTAAGTAGGGAAAAAAGATTATAGGAAAAAGAGTAAAAAAGGAAATAAGAAAGTGAGGAAAAAGGATATTAGGAAACAAGGAAAAAAAGAAATAAGGAAATAAGTTAATAAGTAAAAAAGGAAATGAGGAAAAAAGGAAAAAAGGAAAAAAGAATAAAAGAGAAAAAGGAAATTAGGAAAAAAGGTGAAAAGGAAAAAAAGGAAATAAGGAATAAAGGAAATAAGAAAATAAGAAAATAAGGAAATAAGGAAGAAAAAAAAGAAGAAGAAAAGGAATGACGGAAAAAGGAAAATATGAAATAAGGAAAAATGTAAAGAAGTAAAAACGGAATAACGGAGAAAGGAAAAAGGAAATAAGGAAATAAGGAAAAAAGGAAATTAGGAAAAAAGGTAATTAAGGGAAAAAGGAATTAAGGAAAAAAGTAAAAATAGAAAAAAGAAATAAGGGAAAAAGGAAAAGAGGAAAAAAGGTAAAAAAAAAGGAAAAAAGGAAATAAGGATAAAAGGAAGTAAGATAAAGAAAGGAAATAAAAAATAATGAAATAAGAAAAAAGGGAAAAACGGACAAATGAAATAAGGAAAAAAGGAAAAAAGGAAATAAGTAACAAAGGTAAGAAGGAAAAAAGGAAATAAATATATATAGGCAAAAGAAAAAAAAATGAACAAAAAAGAAAAAAAGGGAAACACGAAATAATGATACAAGGAAATTTAAGGAAATAAAGAAAGAAGGAAATAAGGAAAAAAGGAAAAAAGAAAAAAGAAAATAGGGGAAAAGGAAATAAGGAAAAAATGTAAAAATGAAAAAAGGAAATAAGGAAAAAAGGTGAAAAGGAAAAAAGGAAATAAGGAAAAAAGGTTAAAAGGAAAAAAGGAAAAAAGAAAAGAAGGAAATAATGAGAAAATGAAATAAGGAAAAAAGAAAAAAAAAACGGGAAAAGGATATAAGGAAAAAAGGAAACAAAAAAGTAAACAAGGAAATAAGGTAATAAGGGAAAAAGGAAATACGAAAAGAGAAAAAAAGAAATAAGGAAAAAAGGAAATAAGGGAAAAAGAAAATAATGAGAAAAGAAAATAAGGAAAAAAGGAAACAAGGAAAAACGGAAATAAGGGAAAAAGGAAACAAGAAAAGAAGGAGAAAAGGAAAAAAGGAAATTAGGAAAAAAATAAAGAAATATGGAAATAAGGAAATAAGGGAAAAATGAAATAAGGAAAAATGGAAAGAAGAAAAAAATGAATAACGGGGGAAAAAAAGGAAATAAGGAAAAAAAATACGAAAAGAGAAAAAAAGAAATAAGGAAAAAAGGAAACAAGGAAAAACGAAAATAAGGGAAAAAGGAAAAAAGGTAAAAAGGAAAAAAGGAATTTAAGAAAAAATAAGGAAAAATGGAGTAAAGGAAACAAGACCAAAATGAAATTAGGAAAAATGGAAAGAAGGAAAAAAGGAATAACGGAGAAAGGAAAAAAGGAAATAAGGAAAAAAGGAAATTAAGAAAAAATGGAATTATGGAAAAAAGGAAAAAAGTAAGAAGAAATAAGGAAAAAGGAAATATGGAAAAAAGGTAAAAAGGAAAAAGGAAAAAAAGAACTAAGGAAAAAAGGAAATAAGGAATAAAAGAAAATAAGAGAAAAAGGAAATTAGGAAAAAGGCTAAAAAGGAAAAAAGAAAAAAGGAAATAAGGAAAAAAGGAAATAAAGAAAAAAGGAAATAAAGAAATAAAAAAAATAATAAAAGGAAAGAAGAAAATAAGGGAAAAGGGAAGCAAGGAAGAAAGGTAAAAAGGAAAAAAGGAAATAAGGGAGACAGGGAAAAAGGAAAAAAGAAAAAAGGGAAAAAAGGAAAAAAGGAAAGAGGAAAAGAAATATGAAAATAAGGAAAAAAGAAAATAAGAAAATAAGAAAAAAGGGAATAGGTAAATAAATAAAAAAGGAAATAAAGAAAAAAAGGAAAAAAGGATATAAGGAAGTAAATATGAGGTAAAAAGGAAGAAAGGGAAAAAGGAATAAAGAAAAAAAAGGAAAAAAGGAAAAAAAAGGAAAAAAGGAAAAAGGAAAAAATTAAATAAGGAAAATAGGAAATAAGGAAGTAAGTAAATAAGGAAAAAAGGAAATAAGTAAATAAGGAAAAATGAAATAAGTCAATAAGGAAAAAAGGAAATAAGGAAATAAGGAAAAAAAAGGAAAAAAGAAAAAAAGGAAAAAACGGAAATAAGGAGAAAGGAAAAAAGAAATTTAAAAAGAAGGAAAAACGAAAATAAGTAAAGGGTATAGGTAAATAAGGAAAAAAGGAAATAAGGAAGAAAAGGAAAAAAGGATATAAGGAAGTAAATATGAGGAAAAAAGGAAGAAAGGTAAAAACGAGAAAAGGAAAAAAAGGAAAAAAGAAGAAAAGGAAATAAGGAAAAAGTAAAAAAGGAAATAAGGAAAAAAGTAAATAAGAAATAAAAGGAAAAAAGGAAAAAACGGAAAAGAGGAAAAAGGAAAAGCAATATGAAAATAAGGAAAAAAGAAAATAAGAAAAAAGGAAATAGGTAAATAAGAAAAAAAAGAAATAAAGAAAAAAAGGAAAAAAGGATAGAAGGAAGTAAATGTGAGGTAAAAAGGAAGAAAGGGAAAAAGAGAAAAAGAATAAAAAAGGAAAAAAAAGAAAAAAGGAAAAAGGAGAAAAGGAAATAAGAAAAAAAGGAAATAAGGAAATATGTAAAAAAGGAAAAAAGGAAATAAGGAAAAACGGAAAAAAATGAAGAAAGGAATAATGAAAAAAGAGAAAAAGGAAAGAAAGGAAGAAAAGGGTAAGGGAAAAAGGAAAAGGAAAAAAGGAAATAAGGAAAAAAGGAAATAAGGAAAAAAGGAAGAAAGAGAAAGGGGGAAAAAGAAAAAAAAGAAAAAAGGAAATAAGTAAATAAGGAAAAAAGGAAATAAGGAAAAGGAAATAAGGAAAAAAGGAAAAAAGGAAAAAAATGAAGAAAGGAAATAGGAAAAAAGAAAAAGGAAAGAAAGGAAGAAAGGGGAAAGGGAAAAAAGGAAAAGAAAAAAAGTAAACAAGGAAAAAAGGAAGAAAGGGAAAGGGGGAAAAAGAAAAAAAAGAAAAAAAGGAAAAAAGGAAATAAGTAAATAAGGAAAAAGGAAATAAGTAAATAAGGAAAAAAGGAAATAAGTAAATAAGGGAAAAAGGAAAAAGGAAATGAGGGAATGAGGAAAAAAGGAAAAAAGGAAAAAAAAGGTAGAAGGGAAAAAGTAAATAAGGGAATGACGAAAGAAAGGAAAAAAAAGGAAAAAAAGGAAGGGAACAAAGAAAAAAGTAAAGGAGAAAAAGAAAAAAGGATTTAAGGGAAAAATGAAAGAGGGATACAAAAAAAAAAGGAAATAAGTAAATAACGAAAAAAGGAAATAAGTAAAAAGGGAAAGAAGGAAATAATGAAAAAATGGAAAAAAGTAACAAAGGAAATAAGGAAATAAAGGATAAAGGAAAAAAGTAAGAAACGGAAAAAAGAAAAACGGAAAAAGGAAAAATCAAAAAGGAAAAAAAGGAAGAAAGGGAAAAAGGAAAAAAGGAAATAAGTAATAAGGAAAAAAGGAAAAAAGTAAATAAGGAAAAAAGGAAAAAAGGAAATGAGGAAAAGAAATGGACAAAAAGAGAAAATGACAAAAAAGGTTAACAAAAAAGGTTTTAAAAAGGTTAAAAAAAAAGTTAACAAAAAAGTTAAACAACAGGTTCAGAAAAAACGTAAACAAAAAAGGTTTACAAAAAAGGTTAACAAAAATAATTAACAAAAAAGTTATCAAAAAAGGTTAACAAAAACGATTAACAAAAAACGTAAACAAAAAAGGTTAACAAAAACATTTAAAAAAAACAATAAAGGTTAAAGAAATAACAACAAAAGTTATCAAAAAATATTAACAAAAAAATTTACCAAAAATGGTTAGCAAAATAAGTTAACATAAAAGTTAACAAAAAAAACAAAAGAGAAATAAAAAGGTTAACAAAAAAGAATAACAAAACAGGTTAACAAATTGGCTAACAAAAGAAGATAACAAAAAAGGTTAACAAAAAAGTTAAAAAAAAAGTTTTCCGAAATAAAATAACAAAAAGAATAAATAAAACGGGTGATAAAAAAGGCTGAAAAAAAGGTTAACAAAAAACGTTAACAAAAATGTTAACGAAAAAAATTTAAAAAAAGATTACCAAAGAAAGGTAACAAAAAAAGTTAACAAAAAAGATTTCCAAAAATGTTAACAAAAAGATTTAAAAAAAGGCTTACAAAAAGGTTAACAAAAAAGGTTAATAAATATTTTAACAAAAAAGTTAAAAAAAGTTATCAAAAAGTTAACAAAAAAGGTTAACAAAAATGTTTACAAAAAAATTGAACAAAGAGGTTTACAAAAAGGTTAACAAAAAAAGTTAACAAAAAAAGTTAACAGAAAAGGTAAACAATAAAGGTTAAAAAAAGTTTTAAAAAAGTTAACAGAAAAGGATATTAAATAAGGTTAACAATAAATATTAACAAAAACGTTAACAAAAAAGGTTAACAAAAAAAGTTAACATTAAAGGTTTGACAAAAATGTTAACAAAGAAGGTTTAACAAAACGGTTAAAAATAATTGTTAACCAAATAGGTAAACAAAAAAGTTTAACAAAATAGTAAAGAAAAAGTTTACAAATAAGGTTATTTTAAAAATTTAAAAAAAGGTTAACAAAAAAATTTAACAAAAAAGGTTAAAAAAGAGGTCATAAAAATTTTACACAAATGGTTAACAAAAAAGGTAAACTTTTTTTTTCTACAAAAAGGTAAACTTCTTTTTCTACATAAAATATAATAAAAAGTTAACTAAAACGTTAACAAAAAAGGTAAACAAAAAAAGGGTAACAAAATGTGTAACAAAAAATGTTAACAAAAATTGTTAACAAAAAAGGTTAAGCAAATAGGTAAACAAAAAAGTTTAGCAGAAAATGTTAACAAAAAAGGTTAACAAAAAAGTTTACATAAAATTTATAAAAAATTTAACAAAATAGGTCAAAAAAAAAGGTTCACTTAAAATTTTAACAAAAAAGTGGACAAAAAATGTTAACAAAAAAGTAAACAAAAGGTTTACAAATAAGGTTTAAATTAAAAATTTAAAAAAAGGTTAACAAAAAAGGTCAACAAAATAATTAACATAAATGGTTTACAAAAAAGGAAAACAAAAAATGTTAACAAAAAGGTTAACAAAATGGGTAACAAAAAATGTTAACAAAAATGGTAAACAAAAAATGTTAACCAAATAGGTAAACAAAAATGTTTAGCAGAAAATTTTAACAAAAAAGTTAAACAAAAAAGTAAACATAAAATTTAATAAAAAAATTACAAAAAAGTTAACAAAAAAGGTTAAAAAAAGGTTAACAAAAAAGTTAAACAGAAAAGTTAGCAAAAATGGTTTAAAAAAAGGTAACCATAAAAGATAAACAAAAAAAGTTGACATAAAAGTGAACAAAAAAGTTTAAAAAATGTTTTCATAAAAAGGTTAACAATAAAGGTTACTAAAAAAGGAGAAAAATAATTAACAAAAAAGTTTACAATAAAACGTTAACAAAAAAGGTAAACAAAAAGGTTATTAAAAAAGGTTAACAAAAAAGTTAAAAAAAAATTACAAAAAAAGGTTACAAAAAAAGTTAGCAAAAAGATTAACAAAAAAGTTAACAAAAAAGAGTTACAAAAAAGGTTAAAAAAGATTTACAAAAAACGTATACAAAAACGTTAAAAAATGTAAACAATAAAGGTCAAAAAAAGGTTAACAACAAAGGTTTTCAAAATGGGTTAACAAAAAAAATTAACAAAAAAAATTTACAAAAATGTGAACATTAAAATTAACAAAAAAAGTTAACAAAAAAAGCAAACAAAATAGTTAACAAAAAAAAGTTTAAAAAAACAAGGAAAATAACAATAAAGGCTAACAAAAAAGAAAAAAAATGTTGACTAAAAAGATTAAAATTGTGTTAAAAAAAGGATAAAAAAAAAGGTTAACAAAAAAGGTTAACAATAGAGGTTAACAAAAAATTTAACAAAAAAAGTTAACAAAAAAGGACAAATAAAAAGGTTAACAAAAAAAGTTAAAAAAAAAAGGGTTAAGGTAGTTTGAGCGAAAAATCAATCATCATAGAATTCTATGATTTTTATTTCATTGTAAAGAAAAAGTCTTGATCTTTCCAGTGATATCATAATATATACCCCTTACTAAAGTGTAGTAAACTTCATTTATGAATTTTTGGTTGCATTAAAATTATAGGTCACCGGTAGGTAGACCGATAGGTAATTAAAATATAAAAGAAAAACTTTTCGTCGAACAGGCATCTCCTGCAGACGACCGGATGCCGGAAGATTCGGCTTGGCAACGCTGCCTTAGAATTAAACGTAAACAAACATGATCGCATACAAGGAATAATTGGAAAAGGAATAACTGGATATAATTGATTGCGTAAGAGTTTAGTGTACTGACTTTCCATATTGTCGCAGTAAATTCCAAGTACAAAAATTACTCCGTGGTGGATATTGGGAAGTGAAATATGAGATTCGCGATTCCTGATACTATTTGGGTTTCTGCAAACTTCGAATGAAGAGATTTCTTATGTGTACGTAAATAAGGGTTATTTGGCATGCTTTAGGAGGAAAGATATTACCGATTTTACGCATACTAAAGGTGTCTGCGTATTTACTTTCACAAGTACGATTCTCCATCCGCATTAATAAACTTGCTATTTGTGATGAAATCGAGTGGCTCAAACCATCTTTTAGGTATGAGCCGTGCGTGAAACCTATTGAACAACGTTAACAGGTAGTTGTTGACAAGTACTTTTCATATTTAATTTAACGCAGTCCGAACCTTACATAAACGAAAGGACAGGATTCATGGCGAGATGTTATGAGTGTAGTTATGCGTTTACACTTAAGTCAAACAACACATTTCGTTTATGGTAAAATTCTGTTGAATCATCTCCCTTTTGGAAATCAGAATTCATCCCACAATGCATAAAACCTACTAAATCTTGTTGCTTTAACCGAATTTGAGGAAACCTATCGAAAAAATGAATGTATAACCAGCCCTCCGAATATATTAACATTGGTCGACATCGATTTTAAATTACCTATGAATGCAGAGCTGACTACTAACCGCGAAGCAATCAAACGAATGTAATCTTTAGATAGAACGTTACCGAAATATAAATTAATCTTCCAATAACAGTCATATTGAGTCTCAAAGGAAGTGCATCTTGCCATTTCCTTACAACAATCCCTTAGGAACAAGAAATTCACACCAAATGGACTTCTGCTCACATCATTACAGAGATACTAAAAGCTAAAAAATCACAATATTGTGCTTCAACCACTAAAATCTCCATAACACTATTCTAAATGAAGCTTGCCATTCACCTTGATGCCTACTGCAATACCCCTTACCTTTAGTTAAACTGGATACAATTTCAATGTTCTGCTTTTCATCGCAAGGCCCTATTCTGGAAATATATGCACATAGTTACCAACTTAGGGTTTGTAGGAAGGAATCAGACAAAAAATGATATATTACTACACATCTGGTATACATATTTATTATTAATACATAACAAAAATTACAAAATATTTACAGAAAAGCACTCTACAATGTTACATAAATGTAGCAATACACATTTCAGTTTCACTGAGTGTTGGCTAAGAACATCAAAAGGAGAGCCAGGGCTCCCAAGAGACATTAAATTGGCTACTATATACTTTGTTTGTTTGTATATGAGGTATTTCTCTGCTGTCTTATCACTCTAACTTGCTTGTGATAATGTTCCCTCATATTTCCAATGTAGTAGTGGGATTTTTTCCTTCAAATCAGTGTTAAAAAAATACACTTCAGGCATTGACAGTAAATTTTGAAGAAATGGGCAGAGGCTAGTCTTAAAAAGAAACATTTCTTTGTTAGCATTCAACACTGCATATGCCATGTGCCCCACACTAGCAGAATAGAAGAAAAAATGAAGGCTACAGTAAGGAGGCAAGTTACAGTCCCTGTGAAGCAACTTAGGTTGTTCCCGAAGTCATTGTAAGAGCAAAAGATATAATACGAAAGGGAATATGTTACCAATGTTAGCTATGTAAGCTGATCTTGATTGTGATTAACTTCAGGAGCCAATAGCATTGAACATGGAGACCACCAGATTTGCCTTAACCTTATTTCAACATAATATGGAGAAGCTGGAGGACATTTTCAGGTTAATTTTATATATAAAGATATTTATATACATAGAGTGGAACACAATGTCTTTCAGTAATTAGATGGCAATTAGTTAAACAGTACTTTAAAATAACTTTCATCGATGCAAATAATAATAAAATCCTTGCTACCCTTTTAACAACAATCCCTTGGGAGGGACAGCATAATTTTCTTGCCAATCAAGGTGCGCAAAGAAATTGATCAGCCCTATCGACAAAATCCCACTAACAATTCAGGAGGGAGTTTCTAAAGAGTCATTCTCACTCAAAGGCGTTGACGCATTAACCAGTATACAAGATAATCACCCAAAAGAAAACATGGAAATATTGCCCAATATTATGTCACGCAAACCTTTAGACACTTGCAGCAAACCTGAAGATACTAGTTAAAATACTCAGGAGACACCTGTTACCACAAGCCAGAGGACGTGGGGAGAATCTTAAAGAAGCTAAAAAAAATCTCTAATAGACTTTACAGTATGACCATTGCTACTATGTACATTTAAACCATGCTATACATAAGGCATAAGATAATTTATCAGTCTTACTCTTTTTAATTTTCTCTTTTTATTTATCATCTTATTTATTTATCATACTCTTTTAAGTTTTCTCAACTCCTCAAAATATTTACTAATAGCCTCAATAGACTTGTGAAACTATATTCTCCTTTGGATGGTAACATGGGGCTTACCATTGATACTCTCTCCCATGTGTACTTAATCTTATTCCCTCAGTTCCACATATACTGAGTATTTCCACCAGCTTCTCCATATTAATGCCAGCTGTAGCCATTTGGGAAATCATTAAGCTTGAAATACCACTCCACAGGGTTTGTAACATTGCCACCTTCTGTGTCTTCTACACATTGCACAGATAGTCCTGCATACATCATATGCAAGTAATTTTTTGGAGTGGTAATCAATGACAGACCCATGCCCTGTGAATGTAAAAAGAAAGACATTTTAACTGTTAACATAATAAAGAGGAACAGTTTATGCATAATTTATTTCCCAGGAAATATGATGGAATTTACCAGATTTACTGTCGTATGATTACCCATTGCCTTTCTTCTGCCATCCATAATCATAAGAGGCAATGATATCTACCTCAGCCCCATCATTGCACTGCATAGGAGACTCTTCACTGGGAGTCATGCCACTGAAATAAATTTTGTATACTAAATGAGGGGCCACATATTAATTAGCCAATGCACTGCACTTAGATTTCTGTGACTGGGTGGAATTAAAACTAAGGAATAGAAATAGTATGATAACATTGGAGGTAATCTACCCCTTAACTTATGATGTTCTAGATTCAACATTAGGGAGGACATTGTATATGTGTCAGACACTTATACCCTATCATTGGTTAATGTGACACAAAAACATTTTGCCACTTTGGAACTCATTAGCCTAACTAGAACATTAATCAGTATGTATAATGAAGTATTACTAAAATTATAAATTGCAATATTTCCACTGAGTTTTATTATGATAAAACGCATTTCATTGCTACAAACAACATTATCAATTGTTTTTGTCATAATAAAACTCAGTGGAAATATTGCAATGTCTTTTCAATTGTACTAATATTAAAGACCGCCATATTGTGCCCAACATCATACCAGATATAGTGAAGTAGGTTGTAATTATGATAAATGTAGGAAAGCAACCACAATCAGGACAGAACCATCAAGAACAAAAGGGAGATGATGTCGATGGATAAGAACATTTTCCTGCAATATTATTTCCACTAGTAAAATATGATTATATGCAATTCTTTTAGAAAGATAAGATCAATGTGATCATTAGCATTCACTCAATGCAACGTTAGGCATTTGAAATGAATAAGGGTTTGCAATTAGTATGTACAGCCTTGACTTTAAAAAAATTAACGACCGAGAAAACATTTCTTCACATTGCATAAAAAAACAGGTTGTGAGAGAAGGATGAACATCATAAGTGGAAAGGGTATGGCCACAGAAACAAAGCTGATTGAATTATAACTAATACTCCTCTTCTGGCAAGCACATGCAAATAGCTGTTAGAGGAGAGAGGTAATCCCTTTAAGAAATCAAGAAAAAGTTTTTGATCAACGAAAAGTATTGAAAGCCATAGATAAATAAGTAGCATGTAAAATTATGACATAGAATAATAGTTGCAACACTGAGCACACCAGTAAAAGGGCTGTGCTGAGTACTTTACCTCTTTAAGAAACAATGACTAAGGAATAATAATCAAGGAGAAATTAGATTGTCTTCAATTGCTGAATAAATACTTAAGATATGGATAGTATAGTTGAAAATATATGTTACATAGAATTCTAATCCTACGACCTGATAACAGATCACCATAATTAATCAACTTATATTCCACATTAATACAATCCAGCAATTATTGATTTTCTATGTTAAAAACAGCAAATCTGTGGTAATCCTCTGGTTCTAAATATCAAACACTTTATATAGCTCACATCACCAAATTCCAGTCAACAGTCACTTAATCAATAATGATTTCATCCAAAGGAACCAATAACAAATTACATTGAAGGACAATAAAAAATTAAATGAAACTAATTTAAAATTACACTTGAACAAAGTAATCATCAAAAAAATTAAAGCCTCTGCATTTCCTAAATTTTAGTTTATATATTGGACCTACTACTGGTAATGTTCTTGGAATGCAATGTACATGGAAATAAAAAGCACACCGACTGAATATTTCCAAGAGATATGAAAGAACGTAATGCAACCACAAGGCACATTTAAAAAAAATGAATTAACTTTCACATTGGGTTTCGGGGGACCAATAACGCTACTACTTATAGTCTCATTTTTTAAACTGATGCGGTGAAACTTACGGTGTTAAGGCCAAAGTGAGAAGCTTCTCCACCTCCACAGCTTCCGTACTCGATTGCATCTTCAACCTTTGACCCCACAGATCGCTCCTACCTTTTCCAAGTGGAATTGGTGACGGACGGAATAATTAGGGTTGCCAAAACCCGATTCATTTGCTCATTCCCAACACATTACAGGACGCACACTATAAATGAAATAAAAAATTTATTTTCAGCTAATAACATACTTCCATTCTTAAATTCGCAATGAGTTATTTACTAGAGCACTTACCTATATTCACTGAACGTCCGAGAACGCGCATTATTTTGACCCATGAAAGGTCAACCCACGCCCCGGGAAATAGCGACAAAATTATGCTAACACATAATGCTTTATATTTCTGGTATAAAGACGGCTTTTTTAATTAAACTTATAATTACACCTTAAAATCGGTTAATTTTATTATTTTCAGCAATAAAGTTATTCTTTCTTATCGCATATTGGCAGGAAAAACACTCAAAAATATAAGTACAGGCAATGTTCCACTCGGTCATTTAATAAGTCATAAAACAAAATATAGCAAAAAAATTACCTTAAAAGTATAGAGAAGTAAACAAAATTGATGTAACTTAACATTTCAACCAGCATAAAGGATAAATATGTAAAAAATAAAGGTACGTTAAATACTAGGGCGCTATCCTGATGTGTCCCGTGGAGAGCGCTAGTAAGGCAACTTTTGACACTGACTTTTACAAATAATTACAGCGAAAAACCGACTGATTCCACCTTAGAATTAACGATAAACTTCAGTATCACTGAAAAAGACATTAAAAGGGACCTTAATTTATCCGTTAATAAACCTCATAACATAAAATACTTAGGCGCTATCGAGAGGTGGGCAAGTCGCAATAAGAGATTGCAGTGTATATGTAACCTGGTCATTTATTATTTCACCTATGCGACATATCTACAACAAGGATTTGTAAATGAAACACAAAAAATCAAACATATGGTAACATATCATTCCCAACCCCGCCAATATATACAGCAAAAACTACGCATGTTCAAAAACTAAGGCGCTATACTACGCATGTTCAAAAACTAAGGCGCTATCCGGACACCAACAAAAAAATCTGGAAAAGTTAAACATTTTTTAAATTTTTATTTTCGGTAAATATGAAAAGAAATTTACCACAATCATAGATGAAACAAAAGCACGACGATACCACCGTTTTAAAATTCAACTGAAAAATTTACGACACTAGAGGAAAATACTGGACCCACAAAAAACTGAAAGTAAAAATGTAAATGTGACATTTTAAAAAGACTCCTTCAGAATTTCGGATCGAAACTCATCTACATTAGGAGGTAACACATCAAAGATTATGTAACACACATAGCCCATAAAGATTTACGTTACATAGAGATACCACGAGTCGACAAATACAAGGTCGCCCACCCCGAATCACCTGCGTGTAAGGTAAGCGGTACGAATGGTAAAATATATTTCCCCGAAGATGGAACCCGGCCTAAAGCTGTGATGTCACCCTAATCGTAGAAAAACATGTTCAACCAAGGAATGAAAATGAAAAACGACACAGTAAGTACTTTTCTCCTTTGAAATCTAGGTATTGGATTGCCTAACCCACTGCCTACGACACCATCAAAAAAATCTGGAAAAGTTAAACATTTTTAAAAATTTTATTTTCGGTAAATACGAAAAGAAATTTACCACAATCATAGATGAAACGAAAGCACGACGATACCACCGTTTTAAAATTCAACTGAAAAATTTACGTCACTAGAGGACAACACTAGACCCACAAAAAACTGGAAGTAAAAATGTAAATGTGACATTTTAAAAAGACTCCTTCAGAATTTTGGATCGAAACTTATCTACATTAGGAGGTAACACATCAAAGATTATGTAACACACATAGCCCATAAAGATTTACGCTACATAGAGATACCACGAGTCGACAAATACAAGGTCGCCCACCCCGAATCACCCGCATGGAAGGTAAGTGGTATGAATGGTAAAATATTTTTTTCCGACAATCGAGCCCGGCCTAAAGCTGTGATGTCACCCTAATCGTAGAAAAACATGTTCAACCAAGGAATGAAAATGAAAAACGACACAGTAAGTACTTTTCTCCTTTGAAATCTAGGTATTGGATTGCCTACGACACCATCAACAAAATCCGGAATAGTTAAACATTTAAAAAAATTTTATTTTTGGTAAATATGAAAAGAAATTTACCACAGTCATAGATGAAACGAAAGCACGACGATACCACAGTTTTAAAATTCAAATGAAAAATTTAAGTCACTA
The DNA here is from genome assembly GCF_921293095.1 of Ischnura elegans. Lineage (NCBI taxonomy): Eukaryota > Metazoa > Arthropoda > Insecta > Odonata > Coenagrionidae > Ischnura > Ischnura elegans. The sequence goes on from NC_060255.1 coordinate 17,740,933, forward strand.
GAGGACAACACTGGACCAACAAAAAACTGGAAGTAAAAATGTAAATGTGACATTTTAGAAAGACTCCTTCAGAATTTTGGATCGAAACTCATCTACATTAGGAGGTATCACATCAAAGATTATGTAACACAAATAGCCCATAAAGATTTACGTTAAATAGAGATACCACGAGTCGACAAATACAAGGTCGCCCACCCCGAATCACCCGCATGGAAGGTAAGTGGTACGAATGGTAAAATATTTTTTTCCGACAATCGAGCCCGGCCTAAAGCTGTGATGTCACCCTAATCGTAGAAAAACATGTTCAACCAAGGAATGAAAATGAAAAACGACACAGTGAGTACTTTTCTCCTTTGAAATCTAGGTATTGGATTGCCTACGACACCATCAACAAAATCCGGAAAAGTTAAACATTTAAAAAAATTTTATTTTTGGTAAATATGAAAAGAAATTTACCACAGTCATAGATGAAACGAAAGCACGACGATACCACAGTTTTAAAATTCAACTGAAAAATTTAAGTCACTAGAGGACAACACTGGACCCACAAAAAACTGGAAGTAAAAATGGAAATGTGACATTTTAGAAAGACTCCTTCAGAATTTCGGATCGAAACTCGTCTACATTACGAGGTAACACATCAAAGATTACGTAACACAAATAGCCCATACAGATTTACGTTACATAGAGATACCACGAGTCGACATATACGAGGTCGCCCACCCCGAATCACCCGCATGGAAGGTAAGTGGTATGAATGGTAAAATATTTTTTCCCTAAGATCGCGCCCGGCCTATAGCTGTGATGTCACCCTAATCGTAGAAAAACATGGTCAACCAAGGGATTAAAATAAAAAACGACTACGTAATTACATTTCCCCTTTGAAATCTAGGCCTGGATGTCCCAACCCACAGCCCTCGACACCAACAACAAAATCTGGAAAAGTTAAACATTTTAAAAATTTTATTTTATGTAAAAATGAAAAGAAATTTACCACAATCATAGATGAAACGAAAGCACGACGATACCACCGTTTTAAAATTCAACTGAAAAATTTAAGACACCAGAGGAAAATACTTGACCAACAAAAAAGTGGAAGTAAAAATTTTAATGTGACATTTAAAAAAGACTCCATCAGAATTTCGGATCGAAACTCATCTACATTACGAGGTAGCACATCAAAGATTACGTAATACACATAGCCCATACAGATTTACGTAACATAGAGATACCACGAGTCGACAAATACAAGGTCGCCCACCCCGAATCACCCGCATGGAAGGTAAGTGGTATGAATGGTAAAATATTTTTTCCCGAAGATCGCGCCCGGCCTATATCTGTGATGTCACCCTAATCGTAGAAAAACATGGTCTACTAACGGATTAAAATAAAAAGCGATCACATTATTACTTTTTCCCTATGTAATTTTGGCCTGGGCCGTGAAATTTAGCCGCGTTATATATAATCAAATATTTGTTGTTCCCATGGATTAATAATATATAAAATGAATTCCTTGTGTTTGTCTGAGCGTTAAGAAGTTTTAAGCGAACTCCTTACGATGATATTGACGGATTTAGACTACATATTTTTATTCCGTATTGGCTGATTTGGAACTGAAATGAACTCCACTGATATTAACACTAGAACTCCGATTGAAATTTCCATGTGATAAGCGAAAAACGAAGAATTCATGACTAACTTCAGATATAAGCTACGAATATATTTTCGGAAAAAAAAGACTACAAATAGCAGTGGAAGACCGCGCGGAGGGGATAGAAAAGGGTCATTCAGTTCTATGAAGGGCATGGGCTGGAGGAACATCCAATAAGCTGGTCTTTTGTGTCCTCGGCGGTCCCTTTCCTAACCCCCGCGCGGTGCACACGCACGGTCAGGCTCTTAACCACTTTTTCGGATAATTTCGTGCCACACGGCATGAAACTATGCGACGCGGAAAATAAAGTGTATGGGATCCTTAACTTTCAAAAGTGAAAAGCTTCGTGCCGGCCTGGTCCGAAATGAATCAAAAAATGTCAACAAGAAAGGTTAACAATAAAGTTTAAAAACAAAGGTTGAGAAAAAAGGTTAAAAAAAGATTATATAAAGGTTAACAAAAAAGATTGACAAAAATTTTTCAGAAAAGGTGAACAAAAAAGTATTTAAAAATTTTTAATAAAAAGGTTAACATAAAAGTCTATTTAAACAGGATAACAAAAGAATTAACAAAAAAACGTTTACAAAAAAGGTAAACAACAAATGTTAAAAAAAGTTAATAAAAAGTAAACAAGAAAGTTTAACAAAAAACTTAACAAAAAAGTTACAAAAAAAGTAATCAAAAAACGTTAACAAAAAAGTTACCAAAAAAAGTAACTAAAAAAGATAACAAAAAAGGTTAATAAAAAAGGCTAAAAAAAGGCTAAAAAAAGGTTAAAAAAATGTTAACAAAAAAATTAAACATAACACGTTAAGAAAAACCGTAAACAAAAAAGGTTTACACAAAAGGTTACCAAAAATGATAAACAAAAAAGTTATCAAAAAAGGTTAACAAAAACGATTTACAAAAAAGGTAAACAAAACAAATTAACAACAAAGATAAAAAAACCAATAAAGGTTTAAAAAAAGGATAACAACAAAGGTTATCAAAAAATATTAAGAAATAAATTTACAAAAATGGTTAGCAAAATAAGTTAACATAAAAGTTAACAAAAAAGTACACACAAAAAACGAAAGAGAAAGAAAAACGTTAACAAAAAAGAATAACAAAACAGGTTAACAAATTGGATAACAAAAGAAGATAACCAAAAGGTTAAAAAAAGGTTTACAAAAGAGGTTAACAAAAAGATTAATAAAAGAGACTGAAAAAAAGGCAAACAAAAAAGGTAAACAAAAAAGGTTAACAAAAATGTTAACAAAAAAATTAAAAAAAGATAACCAAAGAAAGTTTACAAGAACGGTTAACAAAAAAGATTTACAAAAAAAGTTAACAAAAAGATTAAGTAAAAAGGTTAACAAAAAGGTAAACAAAAAGGTTTACAAAAATATTTAAAAAAACATTTAAAAAAAGGTTACCAATAAAAATAACAAAACAGGTTTACAAAAAAGGTTAACAAAAAACTTAACAAAAAAAGATAACAAAAAGGTTAACAAAAATGTTAACAAAAAAGGTTTAAAAAATGGTTCACAAAAAGGTTAGCAAAAAAGGTTAACAACAAACGTTAATTAGAAGGTGAATAGTTACGGTTAACAAAAATGGATAAAAATAAAGGATAACAAAAAAAGGTTAACAAAAAAGATTAACAAAAAAGGCTAACAAAAAAGGTAAACAAAAAGTGAACTTATTGGTTAACAAAAATATTTACATAAAAAGATAATAAAAAAGGTTAACAAAAAAGGTTAACAAACTGAATAAAATAATACAAAAAAGTTTTACAAAAAATATTTAAAAAATCTTATCAAATACGGTTTACAAAAAAAGTTATTTAAAATAAAGTTACCAAAAAAAATAACAAAAAAAAAATATACAAAAATATTAACTAAAAAGGGTAACAAAAAGGCAAACCAAAGATAATAACAGAAAAATTTAACCACAAAGATTAACAAAAAAGGTTAACTAAAAATGTTAACAAAAAAATACAAAAAAGGTTAAATAAGGTATCAAAATTTAAACAAAAAAGGTCAAAAAAAAGTTAACAAAAAGGATTACAATGAAGGGTTAAAAAATGTTTACAAAAGATTAAACAAAAAAATAAAAACAAAAGTTTAACAAAAAAATTTTAAAAATGTTTTTAAAGAAGGGTTAACAAAAAAGGTAAACAAAAAAGGATAAAAAAAGGTTAATAAAAATTTAAAAAAGATTTAAAAAAACGTTATCAAAAAAGGTTAAAAAAAAGGATAACAACAAAATTTATCAAAAAATATTAACAAAAAAATTTACCAAAAATTGTTAGCAAAAAAACGTTTACATTAAAGTTAACAAAAAAGTTAACAAAAAAAATAACAAAAAAGAAATAAAATGGTTCACAAAAAAGAATAACAAAGCAGGTTAACAATTTGGCTAACAAAAAAAGATAACAAAAAAGGTTAAAAAATAAAGGTTTACAAAAAAGAATAACAAAAAACGGCTGATATAAAAGGCTAAAAATAAGGTAAACAAAAAAAATTAACAAAAATGTTAACGAAAAAATTTAAAAAAAAGATTACCAAAGAAAGCTAACAAAAAAGGGTAACAAAAAAGATTTACAAAAAAGGTTAAATAAAGGTTAAGAAAAAGGCTTACAAAAAAGGTAAACAAAAAAGGTTAATAAATATATTAACAAAAATATTAAAAAAAGTTAGCAAAAAAAGTTAACAAAAAAGGGTAACAAAAAAGGTTAACAAAAAATGTTAAAAAATGGGCAAAAAAAATGTTAACAAAAATGGTAAACAAAAAAGGTTAAACAAATAGGTAAACAAAAAAGTTTAGCAGAAAATGTTAACAAAAAAGGTCAACAAAAAAGGTAAACAAAAAAGGTAAACAAAAAAGGTGAAAAAAGTTAACAAAGATGGTAAACTAAAAAGGTAAATAAAATAGGATAAAAAAATATTAACAATAAATGTTAATAAAATGTTAACAAAATAGGTCAACAAAAAAGTTAACAGAAAAGCTTTACAAAGAGGTTTACAAAAAAGGTTAACAAAAAAGGTAAGAAAAAAAATTAACATTTAAGGTGATGAAAAAAGTGTAAAAAATGTTTTAATAAAAACGTTAGCTAAAAAGGTTAATAAAAAAGGATAACAAAGAAATTTACATAAATATTTTCACAAAAAACGTTTACAAAAAAGGTAAACAAAAAAGGTTAACAAAACAGGTTAACAAAAAAGTTAACACGAAAGCTTAACAAAATAGTTGAAAAAAAATAACAAAAATATAACAAAAAACGTTTACAAAAAAGGTTAACAAAAAACGTTAAAAAAAGGTTAAAGAACACAGGTTAACAAAAGACGTTAACAAAACAAGGTAAAAAAAGGTTTACAAAATAGGTTAAAAAAAGTTAACATAAAACGCTTACAAAAAAGGTAAACAAAGAAGGTGAGCAAAAAAGTTTAACAAAAAATAAATAAAAGGTTAACAAAAACAGTTTATATTAAAAATTAAAAAAAGGTTAGCAAAAAATTTTAACAAAAAAGGTTAAAAGAGGTTAAGAGGAAAGGTCAACAAAAACATTAACAAAAATGGTTAACAAAAAAGGAAAACAAAAAAGTTAACAAAAAAGATTAACAAATAGGGTAACAAAAAATATTTTAAAAAATAGTAAACAAAAAAGGTTAAACAAATAGGTAAAAAAAAAACCTTTAGCAAAAAATGTTTACAACAAAGGTTAAAAAAAAGTTAACAAAATAGGTCCAAAAAAAAGGCTCACTCAAAAGGTAAACAAAAAAGGTAAACAATACAGGTTAATAAAAAAATAACAATAAAAGTTAACAGAAAAGGTTAAAGAAAGGTTAACAAAAAAGCTTAACAAAAAAGGTTAACGAAAAGGTTAAGTAAAAAGGTTAACATAAAAGGTAAACAAAAAAGGTTAACAAAAATGGTTAACACAAAAAGTTATCAAAATGGTGACAAATAAGGTTAACAAAAACGGTAGACAAAAATAATTATCATAAAACGTTAACAAAATGAATAAAAAAATACAAAAAAGTGTTACAAAAAATGTTTAAAAAATATTATCAAATACGGTTTACAAAAAAGATAAAAAAGTTATTTAAAAAAAGTTACTAAAAAAAATATCAAAAACGTTAACAAAAAATGTTTACAAAAATATTAACTGAAAAGGGTAACAAATGGGCTAACCAAAGAAATTAACAAAAAAATTAAACTAAAAAGATTAAAAAAAAAGGTACACAAAAAATGTTAACAAAAAAAACAATAAAGGTTAAACAAGGTATCAAAATTTAAACAAAAAAGGTAAAAAAAGTTTACAAAAAGGCTTACAATGAAGGGTTAAAAAATGGATACAAAGAAGTCAACAAAAAAATAAAAACAAAAGTTTTTCAAAAAAATTTAAAAAATGTTATAAAAGATGGTTTTACAAAAAAGGTAAACAAAATAAGAAAAAAAAGGTAAATATAAAATTTAAAAAAAGATTTAAAAAAAGGTAAACGGAAAAAAAAGGAAACAAAAAAGTTTAACAAAATGTTAACAAAAATTTTTTAAAAAGTTTACCAAAAAAAGTTAACAAAAAAGGTTTAAAGAAAAGGTTTAAAGAAAAGATTACCAAAAAATTTAACAAATAAAGACAACAAAAAGGTTAACAAAAAAGTTAACAAAAAAGGTTTAAAAAAAGGTTCACAAAAAAGGTCAGCAAAAAGGTTAACAACAAACGTTAAATAGAAGGTTAATAGTAAAGGTTAACAAAAAAGGATAACAATAAAGGATAACAAAAAAGGTTAACAAAAAAGGTTAACAAAAAAGATTAACAAAAAAGGCTTACAAAAAAGGTAAACAAAAAGTGAACAAATTGGTTATCATAAAATGTCAACAAGAAGGAATACAAAAAAGTTAAAAAAAGGTTAACAGAAAAGGTGTAAAGAAAAGATAATATAAAGCTTAACAAAAAAGGTCGACGAAAGTGTTTCAGAAGAGGTGAACAAAAAAGTATTAATAAAATTTTTAATTAAAAGGTAAACTTAAAAAGTCAAATAAAACAGGGTAACAAAAAAATTAACAAAAAAAAGTTTACAAAAAAGCGTTTACAAAAAACGTAAACAAAAAATGTTAACAAAAAAGGTTAATAAAAAGTTAACAAGAATGGCTTACAATATAGTTAACAAAAAAGTTACAAAAAAGTAAAAAAAAACGTTAACAAAAAAGTTACCAAAAAATAATAAATAAAAAAACAAAGGAGATTAACAAAAAAGGCTAACAAAAAAGGTAAAAAAAAAGTGAACAAATTGGTTATCAAAAAATGTCATCAAGAAAGGTTGATAAAAAAGTTAAAAAAAAAAGTTAAGGGAAAAAAGGTTAAAAAAAGGTAAAAAAAAAAGTTAAACAGAAGAGGTTTAGAAAAAACGTAAACAAAAAAGGTTTACAAAAAATGTTACCAAAAATGATTTACAACAAAAGTTATCAAAAAAGGTTAACAAAAACGATTAAAAAAAAGGTTATCAAAAAAGGTTAACAAAAAAGATTTTTAAAAAACCAATAAAGGTTAAAAAAGGATAACAACAAAGGTTATCAAAATAATATTAACATAAAAATTATTCAAAAATGGTTAGCAAAATAAGTTAACATTAAAGTTAACAAAAAGGTTAAAAAAAATAACAAAAGAGAAATAAAAAGATTTACAAAAAAGAATAATGAAACTGGTTAACAAATTGGCTAACATAAGAAGATTACATAAAAGTTCAAAAAAAGGTTAAAAAAAAGGTTTTCAAAAAAGGATAACAAAAAGATTAATAAAAAAGGCTGAAAAAAGTTTAACAAAAAAGGTAAACAAAAAAGGTTTACAAAAATATAAACTAAAAAGGGTAACAAAAGGGCTAACCAAAGAAATTAGCAAAAAAATTAAAACAAAAAAGTTAACAAAAAAGGTACACAAGAAATGTTAACAAAAAATACAAAAAAGGTTAAATAAGGTATCAAAATTTAATTAAAAAAGGTCAAAAAAGTTTACAAAAAGGCTTACAATGAAGGGTTAAAAAGTGTTAACAAAAAAGTCAACAAAAAAATAAAAACAAAAGTTTAACAAAAAAATTTAAAAAATGTTTTTTAAGAAGGGTTTACAAAATAGGTAAACAAAATAGGAAAAAAAAAGGTAAATATAAAATTTAAAAAAAGATTAAAAAAAGGTTACGGAAAAAAAAGTAAACAAAAAAGTTTAACAAAAATGTTAACAAAAAAATTTAAAAAAGGTTACCAAAAAAAGTTAAAAAAGATTTACAGAAAAGGTTACCAAAAAAAGTTAACAAATAAAGAAACAAAAAGGTTAACAAAAAAGATAACAAAAAAGGCTTAAAAAAGGTTAACAACAAACGTTTAATACAATGTTAATAGTAAAGGTTAACAAAAAAGGATAACAAAAAATGTTAACAAAAAGGAATAACAAAAAAGGCTAACAAAAAAGGTAAACAAAAAGTAAACAAATTGGTTAACAAAAATATTGACATAAAAAGATAATAAAAAAGGTTAATATAAAAAATTTAACAAAAAAGGTTATCAAAAATGGTTAACACAAAAGGTTTTCAAAATGGTGGACAAATAAGGTTAACAAAAACGGTAGACAAAAATAATTAGCATAAAAGGTTAACAAAATGAATAAAAAATACAAAAAAGTGTTACAAAGAATGTTAAAAAAATGTTATCAAATACGGTTTACAAAAAAGATAAAAAAGTTATATAAAAAAAGTTACCAAAAAAATTAACAAATACGTTAACAAAAAATATTAACTAAAAAGGGTAACAAAAGGGCTTACCAAACAAATTAACAAAAAAATTAAACTAAAAAGCTTAATAAAAAAGGTACAAAAAAATGTTAGCAAAAAATACAAAAAAGGTTAAATAAGGTATCAAAATTTTAACAAAAAAGGTCAAAAAAGTTTTTAAAAAGGCTTACAGTGAAGAGTTAAAAAATGTTTACAAAAAAGTCAGCAAAAAAATAAAAACAAAAGTTTAACAAAAAAAATTAAAAAATGTTTTTAAAGTAGGATTTACAAAAAAGGTAAACAAAATAGGAGAAAAAAGGTTAAAATAAAATAAAAAAAAAGATTTAAAAAAAGGTTAACGGAAAAAAAGTAAACAAAAAAGTTTAACAAAAATGTTAACAAAAAATTTTTAAAAAGTTACCAAAAAAAGTTAACAAAAAAGGTTTACAGAAAAGGTTACCAAAAAAGTTAACAAATAAAGACAAGAAAAAGGTTAACAAAAACGTTAACAAAAAAGGTTTAAAAAAAGGTTCACAAAAAAGGTCAGCAAAAAGGTTAACAACAAACGTTAAATAGAAGGTTAATAGTAAAGGTAAACAAAAAAGGATACCAATTAGGGATAATAAAAAAGGTTAACAAAAAAGATTACAAACAAAGGTTAACAAAAAAGTTAACAAATAAGGTTAACAAAAAAGCTTTTAAAAAAGCCAATAAAGGTTAAAAAAGGATAACAACAAAGGTTATCAAAAAATATTAACATAAAAATTATTCAAAGATGGTTAGAAAAATAAGGTAACATAGAAGTTAACAAAAAGGTTAACAAAAAATAACAAAAGAGAAATAAAAAGATCAACAAAAAAGAATAATGAAACAGGTTAACAAATTGGCTAACAAAAGAAGATAACAAAAAAGTTCACAAAAAGGTTAAAAAAAGTTTTACAAAAAAGGATAACAAAGAGATTTATAAAAAAGGCTGAAAAAAGGCTAACAAAAAAGGTAAACAAAAAAGGTTAACAAAAATGTGAAAAAAAAATTAAATAAAGAATACCAAAGAAAGTTAACAAGAAAGGTTAACAAAAAAGGTTTACAAAAAAGGTTAACGAAAAGGTTAAGTAAAAAGGTTAACGAAAAAGGTAAACAAAAAATGTTAACAAAAATGTTAACAAAAAAAAATTAAAAAGGGTACCAAAAAAAGTTAACAAAAAAGGTTAACAAAAAAGGTTAACAAAAAAGGTTAACAAAAAAAGGTAACAAAAAAAGATAAAAAAAATGTTAAAAAAAAGTTAACAAAAAAGGTTTAAAAAAGGTTTTAAAAAAAGGTTAGCAAAAAACGTTAACAATTTACGTTAAATGCAATGTTAATAGTAAAGGTTAACAAAAAAGGATAACAATAAAGGATAACAAAAAAAGTTTACAAAAAAGGTAAACAAAAAGTGAACAAATTGGTTAACGAAAATATTAACATAAAACGATAATTAAAAAGGTTAACAAAAAAATTTAACAAAAAAGGTTAACAAAAATGGTTAACAAAATTTTTTTTTAATTTGGTCGACAAATAAGGTTAACAAAAACGGTAGACCAAAATAATTAGCATAAAAGGTAAACAAAATGAATAAAAAAATACAAAAAAGTGTTACAAAAAATGTAAAAAAAAATGTTATCAAATACGGTTTACAAAAAAGATAAAAAAGTTATTTAAAGAAAGTTACCAAAATAATTAACAAAAACGTTAACAAAAAATGTTTACAAAAATATTAACTAAAAGAATAACAAAGGGGCTAACCAAAGAAATTAACAAAAAAATTAAACTAAAAAGGTTAACAAAAAAGGTACACAAAAAATAATAACAAAAAAAAAACAAAAAAGGTTAAACAAGGTATCAAAATTTAAAAAAAAGGTCAAAAAAGTTTACAAAAAGGCTAACAATGAAGGGTTTAAAAATTTTAACAAAAAAGTCAACAAAAACAAAAACAAAAGTTTAACAAGAAAATTTTAAAAATGTTTTTAAAGATGAGTTTACAAAAAAGGTAAACAAAATAGAAAAAAAGGTTTATATTAAATTTTAAAAAAGATTTAAAAAAAGGTTAACGGAAAAAAAGTAAAAGAAAAAGTTAAACCAAAATGTTAACAAAAAAATTAAAAAAGTTACCAAAAACAGTTAACAAAAAAGGTTTACAGAAAAGATTACCAAAAAAAGTTAACAAATGAAGACAACAAAAAGGTTAACAAAAAAGTAAATAAAAAAGTTTTAAAAAAAGGTTCACAAAAAAGGTCAGCAAAAAAGGTTAACAACAAACGTTAAATAAAAGGTTAATAGTAAAGGTTAACAAAAAAGGATAACAATAAAGGATAACAAAAAAGGTTAAAAAAAAAGATTAAGAAAAAAGGCTTACAAAAAAGGTAAACAAAAAGTGAACAAATTGGTTATCAAAAAATGTCAACAAGAAAGGTTAACAAAAAAGTTAAAAAAAAAAGGTAAAGAGAAAAGGTGAATAGAAAAGATAATATAAAGGTTACAAAAAAAAGGTCGACAAAAGTGTTTCAGAAAAGGTGAACAAAAAAGTATTAAAAAAGTTTTTAATAAAAAGGTATACATAAAAGTCAAATAAAACAGGATAACAAAAAAATTAACAAAAAAAGTTTACAAAAAAGCGTTCACAAAAATAGTAAACAAAAAATGTTAACAAAAAAGGTTAATAAAAAGTTAACAAGAATGGTTAACAATAAAGTTAACAAAAAAGTTACAAAAAAATAACTAAAAAAGATACCAAAGGAGATTAACAGAAAAGGCTAACAAAAAAGGTAAACAAAAAGTGAACAAATTGCTCATCAAAAAATGTCAACAAGAAAGGTTGACAAAAAAGTTAAAAAAAAGGTTAAGAGAAAGAAGGTTAAAAAAAGGTAAACAAAAAAGTTAAACATAACAGGTTAAGAAAAAACGTATCAAAAAAGGTTCACAAAAAATGTTACCAAAAATGATTTACAACAAAAGTTTTCAAAAAATGTTAACGAAAACGATTACTAAAAAAGGTAAATCAAAAAAGGTTAACAAAAAGGGTTAATAAAAAAGATTTTTTAAAAAACAATAAAGGTTAAAAAAGGATAACAACAAAAGTTATCAAAAAAGTATAAACATAAAATTTATTCAAAAATGGTTAGCAAAATTAGTTAACATTAAAGTTAACAAAAAGGTTAACAAAAAATTAACAAAAAAGAAATAAAAACTTTTACAAAATAGAATAATTAAACTGGTTAACAAATTGGCTAACAAAAGAAGATAACAAAAAAGTTCACAAAAAGGTTAAAAAAAAGGTTTACAAAAAAGGATAACAAAAAGATTAATAAAAAAGGCTGAAAAAAGTTTAACAAAAAAGGTAAACAAAAAAGGTTTACAAAAATATAAACTAAAAAGGGTAACAAAAGGGCTAACCAAAGAAATTAGCAAAAAAATTAAAACAAAAAAGTTAACAAAAAAGGTACACAAGAAATGTTAACAAAAAATACAAAAAAGGTTAAATAAGGTATCAAAATTTAATTAAAAAAGGTCAAAAAAGTTTACAAAAAGGCTTACAATGAAGGGTTAAAAAGTGTTAACAAAAAAGTCAACAAAAAAATAAAAACAAAAGTTTAACAAAAAAAATTTAAAAAATGTTTTTTAAGAAGGGTTTACAAAATAGGTAAACAAAATAGGAAAAAAAAAGGTAAATATAAAATTTAAAAAAAGATTAAAAAAAGGTTACGGAAAAAAAAGTAAACAAAAAAGTTTAACAAAAATGTTAACAAAAAAATTTAAAAAAGGTTACCAAAAAAAGTTAAAAAAGATTTACAGAAAAGGTTACCAAAAAAAGTTAACAAATAAAGAAACAAAAAGGTTAACAAAAAAGATAACAAAAAAGGCTTAAAAAAGGTTAACAACAAACGTTTAATACAATGTTAATAGTAAAGGTTAACAAAAAAGGATAACAAAAAATGTTAACAAAAAGGAATAACAAAAAAGGCTAACAAAAAAGGTAAACAAAAAGTAAACAAATTGGTTAACAAAAATATTGACATAAAAAGATAATAAAAAAGGTTAATATAAAAAATTTAACAAAAAAGGTTATCAAAAATGGTTAACACAAAAGGTTTTCAAAATGGTGGACAAATAAGGTTAACAAAAACGGTAGACAAAAATAATTAGCATAAAAGGTTAACAAAATGAATAAAAAATACAAAAAAGTGTTACAAAGAATGTTAAAAAAATGTTATCAAATACGGTTTACAAAAAAGATAAAAAAGTTATATAAAAAAAGTTACCAAAAAAATTAACAAAAACGTTAACAAAAAATATTAACTAAAAAGGGTAACAAAAGGGCTTACCAAACAAATTAACAAAAAAATTAAACTAAAAAGCTTAATAAAAAAGGTACAAAAAAATGTTAGCAAAAAATACAAAAAAGGTTAAATAAGGTATCAAAATTTTAACAAAAAAGGTCAAAAAAGTTTTTAAAAAGGCTTACAGTGAAGAGTTAAAAAATGTTTACAAAAAAGTCAGCAAAAAAATAAAAACAAAAGTTTAACAAAAAAAATTAAAAAATGTTTTTAAAGTAGGATTTACAAAAAAGGTAAACAAAATAGGAGAAAAAAGGTTAAAATAAAATAAAAAAAAGATTTAAAAAAAGGTTAACGGAAAAAAAGTAAACAAAAAAGTTTAACAAAAATGTTAACAAAAAATTTTTAAAAAGTTACCAAAAAAAGTTAACAAAAAAGGTTTACAGAAAAGGTTACCAAAAAAGTTAACAAATAAAGACAAGAAAAAGGTTAACAAAAACGTTAACAAAAAAGGTTTAAAAAAAGGTTCACAAAAAAGGTCAGCAAAAAGGTTAACAACAAACGTTAAATAGAAGGTTAATAGTAAAGGTAAACAAAAAAGGATACCAATTAGGGATAATAAAAAAGGTTAACAAAAAAGATTACAAACAAAGGTTAACAAAAAAGTTAACAAATAAGGTTAACAAAAAAGCTTTTAAAAAAGCCAATAAAGGTTAAAAAAGGATAACAACAAAGGTTATCAAAAAATATTAACATAAAAATTATTCAAAGATGGTTAGAAAAATAAGGTAACATAGAAGTTAACAAAAAGGTTAACAAAAAATAACAAAAGAGAAATAAAAAGATCAACAAAAAAGAATAATGAAACAGGTTAACAAATTGGCTAACAAAAGAAGATAACAAAAAAGTTCACAAAAAGGTTAAAAAAAGTTTTACAAAAAAGGATAACAAAGAGATTTATAAAAAAGGCTGAAAAAAGGCTAACAAAAAAGGTAAACAAAAAAGGTTAACAAAAATGTGAAAAAAAAATTAAATAAAGAATACCAAAGAAAGTTAACAAGAAAGGTTAACAAAAAAGGTTTACAAAAAAGGTTAACGAAAAGGTTAAGTAAAAAGGTTAACGAAAAAGGTAAACAAAAAATGTTAACAAAAATGTTAACAAAAAAAAATTAAAAAGGGTACCAAAAAAAGTTAACAAAAAAGGTTAACAAAAAAGGTTAACAAAAAAGGTTAACAAAAAAAGGTAACAAAAAAAGATAAAAAAAATGTTAAAAAAAAGTTAACAAAAAAGGTTTAAAAAAGGTTTTAAAAAAAGGTTAGCAAAAAACGTTAACAATTTACGTTAAATGCAATGTTAATAGTAAAGGTTAACAAAAAAGGATAACAATAAAGGATAACAAAAAAAGTTTACAAAAAAGGTAAACAAAAAGTGAACAAATTGGTTAACGAAAATATTAACATAAAACGATAATTAAAAAGGTTAACAAAAAAATTTAACAAAAAAGGTTAACAAAAATGGTTAACAAAATTTTTTTTTAATTTGGTCGACAAATAAGGTTAACAAAAACGGTAGACCAAAATAATTAGCATAAAAGGTAAACAAAATGAATAAAAAAATACAAAAAAGTGTTACAAAAAATGTAAAAAAAAATGTTATCAAATACGGTTTACAAAAAAGATAAAAAAGTTATTTAAAGAAAGTTACCAAAATAATTAACAAAAACGTTAACAAAAAATGTTTACAAAAATATTAACTAAAAGAATAACAAAGGGGCTAACCAAAGAAATTAACAAAAAAATTAAACTAAAAAGGTTAACAAAAAAGGTACACAAAAAATAATAACAAAAAAAAAACAAAAAAGGTTAAACAAGGTATCAAAATTTAAAAAAAAGGTCAAAAAAGTTTACAAAAAGGCTAACAATGAAGGGTTTAAAAATTTTAACAAAAAAGTCAACAAAAACAAAAACAAAAGTTTAACAAGAAAATTTTAAAAATGTTTTTAAAGATGAGTTTACAAAAAAGGTAAACAAAATAGAAAAAAAGGTTTATATTAAATTTTAAAAAAGATTTAAAAAAAGGTTAACGGAAAAAAAGTAAAAGAAAAAGTTAAACAAAAATGTTAACAAAAAAATTAAAAAAGTTACCAAAAACAGTTAACAAAAAAGGTTTACAGAAAAGATTACCAAAAAAAGTTAACAAATGAAGACAACAAAAAGGTTAACAAAAAAGTAAATAAAAAAGTTTTAAAAAAAGGTTCACAAAAAAGGTCAGCAAAAAAGGTTAACAACAAACGTTAAATAAAAGGTTAATAGTAAAGGTTAACAAAAAAGGATAACAATAAAGGATAACAAAAAAGGTTAAAAAAAAAGATTAAGAAAAAAGGCTTACAAAAAAGGTAAACAAAAAGTGAACAAATTGGTTATCAAAAAATGTCAACAAGAAAGGTTAACAAAAAAGTTAAAAAAAAAAAGGTAAAGAGAAAAGGTGAATAGAAAAGATAATATAAAGGTTACAAAAAAAAGGTCGACAAAAGTGTTTCAGAAAAGGTGAACAAAAAAGTATTAAAAAAGTTTTTAATAAAAAGGTATACATAAAAGTCAAATAAAACAGGATAACAAAAAAATTAACAAAAAAAGTTTACAAAAAAGCGTTCACAAAAATAGTAAACAAAAAATGTTAACAAAAAAGGTTAATAAAAAGTTAACAAGAATGGTTAACAATAAAGTTAACAAAAAAGTTACAAAAAAATAACTAAAAAAGATACCAAAGGAGATTAACAGAAAAGGCTAACAAAAAAGGTAAACAAAAAGTGAACAAATTGCTCATCAAAAAATGTCAACAAGAAAGGTTGACAAAAAAGTTAAAAAAAAGGTTAAGAGAAAGAAGGTTAAAAAAAGGTAAACAAAAAAGTTAAACATAACAGGTTAAGAAAAAACGTATCAAAAAAGGTTCACAAAAAATGTTACCAAAAATGATTTACAACAAAAGTTTTCAAAAAATGTTAACGAAAACGATTACTAAAAAAGGTAAATCAAAAAAGGTTAACAAAAAGGGTTAATAAAAAAGATTTTTTAAAAAACAATAAAGGTTAAAAAAGGATAACAACAAAAGTTATCAAAAAAGTATAAACATAAAATTTATTCAAAAATGGTTAGCAAAATTAGTTAACATTAAAGTTAACAAAAAGGTTAACAAAAAATTAACAAAAAAGAAATAAAAACTTTTACAAAATAGAATAATTAAACTGGTTAACAAATTGGCTAACAAAAGAAGATAACAAAAAAGTTCACAAAAAGGTTAAAAAAAAGGTTTACAAAAAAGGATAACAAAAAGATTAATAAAAAAGGCTGAAAAAAGGCTAACAAAAAAGGTAAACAAAAAAGGTTAACAAAAATGGAACAAAAAAAATTAAATAAAGATTACCAAAGAAATATAACAAGAAAGGTTAACAAAAATATTAACAAAAAAGGTTAACGAAAAGGTTAAGTAAAAAGGTTAACAAAAAAGGCAAACAAAAAAGGTTAACAAAAATGTTAACAAAAAAAATTAAAAAGGGTACCAAAAAAAGTTAACAAAAAAGGTTAACAAAAAAGGTTAACAAAAAAAGGTAACAAAAAAAGATAAAAAAAAAGGTTAACAAAAAAGTAAATAAAAAAGGTTTAAAAAAGGTTCTCAAAAAAGGTTAGTAAAAAGGTTAACAACAAACGTTAAATACATTGTTAATAGTAAAGGTTAACAAAGATGGATAACAATAAAGGATAACAAAAAAGGTTTAAAAAAAGATTAACAAAAAATGCTAAAAAAAAAAGGTAAACAAAAAATGAACAAATTAATTAACAAAAATATTAACATTAAAAGATAATAAAAAAGGTTAACAATAAAAATTAATAAAAAAGGTTAACAAAAATGGTTACCACAAAAAGTTATCAAAATGGTCAACAAATAAGGTTAACAAAAACGGTAGACCAAAATAATTAGCATAAAAGGTTAACAAAATGAATAAAAAATAAACAAAAGTGCTACAAAAAATGTTTAAAAAATGTTATCAAATACGGTTTACAAATGAGATAAAAAAGTTATATAAAAAAATTACCAAAAAAATTAACCAAAACGTTTACAAAAAATGTTTACAAAAATATTAACTAAAAAGGGTAACAAAAGGGCTAACCAAGGAAATAAACAAAAAAATTAAACAAAAAGGTTAACAAAAAAGGTACACAAAAGATGTTAACAAAAAAATTAAAAAAAGGTTAAATAAGGTATCAACATTTAAACAAAAAAGGTCAAAAAAGTTTACAAAAAGGCTTACAATGAAGGGTTAAAAAATTTTAACAAAAAAGTCCGCAAAGAAATAAAAACAAAAGTATAACAAAAAAATTTAAAAAATGTTTTTAAAAAAGGGTTTACAAAAAAGGTTAACAAAATAGAAAAAAAGGTTAATATAAAATTTAAAAAAGATTTAAAAACGTTAACGGAAAAAAAAGTAAACAAAAAAGTTTAACAAAAATGTTAACAAAAAAATTTAAAAAAATGTTACCAAAAACAGTTAACAAAAAAGGTTTTCAGAAAAGGTTACCAAAAAAAGTTAACAAATAAAGACAACAAAAAGGTTAACAAAAAAGTTAACAAAAAAGGTTTTAAAAAAGGTTCACAAAAAAGGTCAGCAAAAAAGGTTAACAACAATTGTTAAATAGAAGGTAAATAGTAAAGGTTAACAAAAAACGATAACAATAAAGGATAACAAAAAGGTTAACAAAAAAGGTTAACAAAAAAGATTAACAAAAATGGCTTACAAAAAAGGTAAACAAAAAGTGAACAAATTGGTTATCAAAAAAAGTCAACAAGAAAGGTTAACAAAAAAGTTTAAAAAAACGTTAAGAGAAAAAAGGTTAAAAAAAAGGTAAACAAAAAAGTAAAACATAACAGGTTAAGAAAAAACGTAAACAAAAAAGGTTTACAAAAAGGTTACCAAAAATGATTTACGAAAAATTTATCAAAAAAGGTTATTTAAAACGATAAACAAAAAAGGTTAACAAAAAAATTTAACAAAAAACATTTTTAAAAAAACCAATAAAGGTTAAAAAAAGATAAAAACAAAGGTTATCAAAAAATATTTACAAAAAAATTATTCAAAAATGGTTAGCAAAATAAGTTAACATAAAAGATAACAAAAAGGTTCACAAAAAATAACAAAAGAGAAATAAAAAGATTAACAAAAAAGAATAATGAAACAGGTTAACAAATTGGCTAACAAAAGAAGATAACAAAAAAGTTCACAAAAAGGTTTAAAAAAGGTTTACAAAAAGGATAACAAAAAGATTAATAAAAAAGGCTGAAAAAAGGCTAACAAAAAAGGTTAACAAAAAAGGTTAACAAAAATGTGAACAAAAATAAATTAAATAAAGATTACCAAAGAAAGTTAAAAAGAAAGGTTAACAAAAAAGATTAACAAAAAAGGTTATCGAAAAGGTTAAGTAAAAAGGTTAACATAAAAGGTAAACAAAAAAGGTTAACAAAAATGGTTAACACAAAAAGTTATCAAAATGGTGACAAATAAGGTTAACAAAAACGGTAGACAAAAATCATTATCATAAAAGGTTAACGAAATGAATAAAAAAATACAAAAAAGTTTTACAAAAAATGTTAAAAAAAATGTTATCAAATACGGTTTACAAAAAAGATAAAAAAGTTATTTAAAAAAAGTTACCAAAAAAAATAACAAAAACGTTAACAAAAAATGTAAACAAAAATATTAACTAAAAAGGGTAACAAAAGGGCTAACCAAAGAAATTAACAAAAAAAATTAAACTAAAAAGGTTAACAAAAAAGGTACACAAAAAATTTCTCCATATTTCCGGTGCAACCGCGTCGGTTTGTTGGTGATGACAACAGTTTCGCTGGCACTGCTGCCAGCGTCTTCAGGTCGAAGATGATGCCGGTCCACGATTTTCGTCCTCCTTATATAGGGGGTCAGTCCCGCCAGTTGTGGCTGCCGCTCTCCTATTGGTCCGCCTAATGAGCCTCCTCCAATGGGCATCCAGATGGTAGCCGTCGTCTCTGTTAAAATTGTCCGTCCGGGCTATCTCAATGGATTCGCGGATGAGTCTGGGAAAATATCTGCCTTCTTTCACTATTATCTTGGCGTCGTCAAACTTAATGTCATGTCCCGGGGTCCAGGCGTGCTCCGATATGGCAGACAGCTGGAATTGCCTGTTTTTCGTTGCCCTTCGGTGCTCTTGCATCCGTATCTTGAGTGAACGGCAAGTCTCACCGATGTATGTTTTTCCACATGAGCAAGGGACCTTGTAAACACCTTCATGAAGGTCGTGCTGTAGTCTGTCTTTGGCTGTGGGCAGCAAGTCACCATGGAGGAGGCTCATTAGGCGGACCAATAGGAGAGCGGCAGCCACAACTGGCGGGACTGACCCCCTATATAAGGAGGACGAAAATCGTGGACCGGCATCATCTTCGACCTGAAGACGCTGGCAGCAGTGCCAGCGAAACTGTTGTCATCACCAACAAACCGACGCGGTTGCACCGGAAATATGGAGAAATTGGAACCTGAACACCGCGGAAATCTACGTAGTACACAAAAAATGTTAACAAAAAAAACAAAAAAGGTTAAACAAGGTATGAAAATTTAAACAAAAAAGGTCAAAAAAATTTTTACAAAAAGGCTTACAATGAAGGGGTAAAAAATGGTTACAAAGAAGTCAACAAAAAAATAAAAACAAAAGTTTTACAAAAAAATTTTAAAAATGTTTTTAAAGATGGGTTTACAAAAAAGGTAAACAAAATAGGAAAAAAAAGGTAAATATAAAATTTAAAAAAAGATTTAAAAAAAGGTTAACGGAAAAAAAAGGAAACAAAAAAGTTTAACAAAAATGTTAACAAAAAAATTTAAAAAAATTTACAAAAAAAAGTTAACAAAAAATGTTTAAAGAAAAGGTTTAAAGAAAAGATTACCAAAAAATTTAACAAATAAAGACAACAAAAAGGTTAACAAAAAAGTTAACAAAAAAGGTTTAAAAAAAGGTTCACAAAAAAGGTCAGCAAAAAGGTTAACAACAAACGTTAAATAGAAGGTTAATAGTAAAGGTTAACAAAAAAGGATAACAATAAAGGATAACAAAAAAGGTTAACAAAAAAGGTTAACAAAAAAGATTAACAAAAAATGCTTACAAAAAAGGTAAACAAAAAGTGAACAATTTGGTTATCATAAAATGTCAACAAGAAGGAATACAAAAAAGTTAAAAAAAGGTTAAGAGAAAAGGTGTAAAGAAAAGATAATATAAAGCTTAACAAAAAAGTTCGACAAAAGTGTTTCAGAAGAGGTGAACAAAAAAGTATTAAAAAAATTTGTAATAAAAAGGTAAAATTAAAGAGTCAAATAAAACAGGATAACAAAAAAATTAACAAAAAAAAGTTTACAAAAAAGCGTTTACAAAAAACGTAAACAAAAAATGTTAACAAAAAAGGTTAATAAAAAGTTAACAAGAATGGCTAACAATATAGCTAACAAAAAAGTTACAAAAAAGTAAAAAAAAACATTAACAAAAAAGTTACCAAAAAATAATTAAAAAAGAAAACAAAGGAGATTAACAAAAAAGGCAAACAAAAAAGGTAAAAAAAAAAGGTAAAAAAAGTGAACAAATTGGTTATCAAAAAATGTCATCAAGAAAGGTTGACAAATAAGTTAAGGGAAAAAAGGTTAAAAAAAGGTAAACAAAAAAGTTAAACATAACAGGTTAAGAAAAAACGTAAACAAAAAAGGTTTACAAAAAATGTTACCAAAAATGATTTACAACAAAAGTTATCAAAAAAGGTTAACAAAAACGATTAAAAAAAAGGTTAACGAAAAAGGTTAACAAAAAAGATTTATAAAAAACCAATAAAGGTTAAAAAAGGATAACAACAAATGTTATCAAAAAAATATTAACATAAAAATTATTCAAAAATGGTTGGCAAAATAAGTTAACATTAAAGTTAACAAAAAGGTTAAAAAAAAACAAAAGAGAAATAAAAAGATTTACAAAAAAGAATAATGAAACTGGTTAACAAATTGGCTAACATAAAAAGATTACAAAAAAGTTCAAAAAAATGTTAAAAAAAAGGTTTTCAAAAAAGGATAACAAAAAGATTAATAAAAAAGGCTGAAAAAAGGCTTACAAAAAAGGTAAACAAAAAAGGTTAACAAAAATGTGAACAAAAAAAATAAATGAAGATTACCAAAGAAAGTTAACAAGAAAGGTTAACAAAAAAGCTTAACAAATAGGTTTACAAAAATATATCTAAAAAGGGTAACAAAAGAGCTAACCAAAGAAATTAGCAAAAAAATTAAAACAAAAAAGTTAACAAAAAAGGTACACAAGAAATGTTAACAAAAAAATACAAAAAAGGTTAAATAAGGTATCAAAATTTAATTAAAAAAGGTCAAAAAAGTTTACAAAAAGGCTTCAAATGAAGGGTTAAAAAGTGTTAACAAAAAAGTCAACAAAAAAATAAAAAGAAAAGTTAAACAAAAAAATTTAAAAAATGTTTTTTAAGAAGGGTTTACAAAATAGGTAAACAAAATAGGAAAAAAAAAGGTAAATATAAAATTTAAAAAAAGATTTAAAAAAAGGTTACGGAAAAAAAAGTAAACAAAATTTTAACAAAAATGTTAACAAAAAAATTTAAAAAAGGTTACCAAAAAAGGTTTAAAAAGGTTTACAGAAAAGGTTACCAAAAAAAGTTTACAAATAAAGACAACAAAAAGGTTAACAAAAAGGCTTAAAAAAGGTTAACAACAAACGTTTAATACAATGTTTATAGTAAAGGTTAACAAAAAAGGATAACAATAAAGGATAACAAAAAATGTTAACAAAAAAGATTAACAAAAAAGGCTAACAAAAAAGGTAAACAAAAAGTGAACAAATTGGTTAACAAAAATATTAACATAAAAAGATAATAAAAAGGGTAAATATAAAAAATTTAACAAAAAAGGTTATCAAAAATGGTTAACACAAAAGGTTTTCAAAATGGTGGACAAATAAGGTTAACAAAAACAGTAGACAAAAATAATTAGCATAAAAGGTTAACATAATGAATTAAAAAATACGAAAAAATGTTACAAAGAATGTTAAAAAATGTTATCAAATACGGTTTACAAAAAAGATAAAAAAGTTATATAAAAAAAGTTACCAAAAAAATTAACAAAAACGTTAACAAAAAATATTAACTAAAAAGGGTAACAAAAGGGCTTACCAAACAAATTAACAAAAACATTAAACTAAAAGGCTTAATAAAAAAGGAACACAAAAAATGTTAGCAAAAAATACAAAAAAGGTTAAATAAGGTATCAAAATTTAAACAAAAAAGGTCAAAAAAGTTTTATAAAAGGCTTACAAAGAAGAGTTAAAAAATGTTTACAAAAAAGTCAGCAAAAAAATAAAAACAAAAGTTTAACAAAAAAATTTAAAAAATGTTTTTAAAGAATGATTTACAAAAGAGGTAAACAAAATAGGAGAAAAAAGGTTAAAATAAAATTTTAAAAAAGATTTAAAAAAAGGTTAACGGAAAAAAAGTAAACAAAAAAGTTTAACAAAAATGTTAACAAAAAAATTTTAAAAAGTTACCAAAAAAAGTTAACAAAAAAGGTTTACAGAAAAGGTTACCAAAAAAAGTTAACAAATAAAGACAAGAAAAAGGTTAACAAAAAAGTTAACAAAAAAGGTTTAAAAAAAGGTTCACAAAAAAGGTCAGCAAAAAGGTTAACAACAAACGTTAAATAGAAGGTTAATAGTAAAGGTAAACAAAAAAGGATACCAATAAAGGATAACAAAACAGGTTAACAAAAAAGGTTAACAAAAAACATTAACAAAAAAGGCTTACAAAAAATGTTAACAAAAAGTGAACAAATTGGTTATCAAAAAATGTCAACAAGAAGGGTTACAAAATAGTTAAAAAAAGGTTAAGAGAAAAGGTTAAAAGAAAAGATAATATAAAGGTTAACAAAAAAGGTCGACAAAAGTGTTTCAGAAAAGGTGAACAAAAAAGTATTAAACCTATTTTTAATAAAAAGGTAAACATCAAAGTCAAATAAAACTGGATAACAAAAAAATTAACAAAAAAAGTTACAGAAAAGCGTTTACAAAAAATGTAAACAAAAAATGTTAACAAAAAAGGTAAATAAAAAGTTAACAAGAATGGTTAACAATAAAGTTAACAAAAAAGTTACAAAAAAGTAATCAAAAAACGTTAACAAAAAAGTTACCAAAAAATAACTAAAAAAGATAACAAAGGAGATTAACAGAAAGGCTTACAAAAAGAATAATAAAAAAGGCTGAAAAAAAGCTAACAAAAAAGGTTAACAAAAAAGGATAACAAAAATGTGAACGAAAAAAATAAATAAAGATTACCAAAGAAAGTTGACAAGAAAGGTTAACCAAAAAAGGTTAACAAAAAAGGTTAACGAAAAGGTTAAGTAAAAAGGTTAACAAAAAAGGTAAACAAAAAAGGTTAGCAAAAATGTTAACAAGCAAAATTTAAAAAAGGGTACCAAAAAAAGTTAATAAAAAAGGTTAACAAAAAATTTAACAAAAAAGGTTTAAAAAAGGTTCTCAAAAAAGGTTAGCAAAAAAGGTTAACAACAAACGTTAAATACAATGTTAATAGTAAAGGTTAACAAAAAAGGATAATAATAAAGGATAACAAAAAAGGTTGACAAAAAAGATTAACAAAAAAGGATAACAAAAGAGGTAAAAAAAGTGAACAAATTGGTTAACAAAAAATTATTCAAAGAGGGTTAGCAAAATAAGTTAACATAAAAGTTAACAAAAAGGTTAACAAAAAATAACAAAAGAGAAATAAAAAGATTAACAAAAAAGAATAATGAAACAGGTTAACAAATTGGCTAACAATAGAAGATAACAAAAAAGTTCACAAAAAGGTTAAAAAAAAGTTTTACAAAAAAGATAACAAAGAGATTTATAAAAAAGGCTGAAAAAAGGCTAACAAAAAAGGTAAACAAACAAGGTTTAAAAAAGGTTTTAAAAAAAGGTTAGCAAAAAACGTTAACAATTAACGTTAAATGCAATGTTAATAGTAAAGGTTAACAAAAAAGGATAACAATAAAGAATAACAAAAAAAGTTAACAAAAAAGATTATCAAAAAAGACTAACAAAAAAGGTAAACAAAAAGTGAACAAATTGGTTAACAAAAATATTAACATAAAAAGAAAATAAAAAAGATTAACAAAAAAATTTAACAAAAAAGGTTAACAAAAATGGTTAACACAGAAAGTAATCAAAATGGTCGACAAATAAGGTTAACAAAAACGGTAGACCAAAATAATTAGCATAAAAGGTAAACAAAATGAATAAAAAAATACAAAAAAGTGTTACAAAAAATGTTTAGAAAATGTTATCAAATACGGTTTACAAGGAGATAAAAAAGTAATTTAAAGAAAGTAACCAAAAAAATTAACAAAAACGTTAACAAAAAATGTTTACAAAAATATTAACTAAAAGAATAACAAAGGGGCTAACCAAAGAAATTAACAAAAAAAATTAAACTAAAAAGGTTAACAAAAAAAGGTACGAAAATATTGTTAACAAAAAAATACACAAAAAGTTAAATAAGGTATCATAATTTAAACAAAAAAGGTCAAAAAATGTTTACAATAAGGCCTACAATGAAGGGTTAAAAAATTTTAACAAAAAAGTTAACAAAAAAATAATAACAAAAGTTTAACAAAAAAATTTGAAAAATGTTTTTAAAGAAGAGTTTACAAAAAAGGTAAACAAAATAGAAAAAAAGGTTAATATTAAATTTTAAAATAGATTTAAAAAAAGGTTAACGGAAAAAAAGTAAAAGAAAAAGTTAAACAAAAATGTTAACAAAAAAATTAAAAAAGTTACCAAAAACAGTTAACAAAAAAGGTTTACAGAAAAGATTACCAAAAAAGTTAACAAATAAAGACAACAAAAAGGTTAACAAAAAAGTAAACAAAAAAGTTTTAAAAAAGGTTCACAAAAAAGGTCAGCAAAAAAGGTTAACAACAAACGTTAAATAAAAGGTTAATAGTAAATGTCAACAAGAAAGGTTAACAAAAAAGTTAAAAAAAAAGGTTAAGAGAAAAGGTGAATAGAAAAGATAATATAAAGGTTACAAAAAAAGTTCGACAAAAGTGTTTCAGAAAAGGTGAACAAAAAAGTATTAAAAAATTTTTTAATAAAAAAGTATACATAAAAGTCAAATAAAACAGGATAACAAAAAAATTAACAAAAAAAAGTTTACAAAAAAGCGTTTACAAAATAGGTAAAAAAAAATGTTAACAAAAAAGGTTAATAAAAAGTTAACAAGAATGGTTAACAATAAAGTTAACAAAAAAGTTACAAAAAAGTAATCAAAAAACGTTAACAAAAAAGTTACCAAAAAAATAACTAAAAAAGATAACAAAGGAGATTTACAAAAAAGGCTAATAAAATAGGTAAACAAAAAGTGAAAAAATTGGTTATCAAAAAATGTCAACAGGAAAGGTTGACAATAAAGTTAAAAAAAGGTTAAGAGAAAAAAGGTTTAAAAAAAGGTAAACAAAAAAGTAAAACATAAAAGGTTAAGAAAAAACGTAAACAAAAAAGGTAAACAAAAAAGGTTACCAAAAATGATTTTAAAAAAAGTTATCAAAAAAGGTTAACAA
The DNA here is from genome assembly GCF_921293095.1 of Ischnura elegans. Taxonomy (NCBI): domain Eukaryota; kingdom Metazoa; phylum Arthropoda; class Insecta; order Odonata; family Coenagrionidae; genus Ischnura; species Ischnura elegans. The sequence continues at coordinate 17,766,324 of NC_060255.1, forward strand.
AAACGATTAACAAAAAAAGGTTAACAAAAAAGGTTAACAAAAAAGATTTTAAAAAACAACAATAAAGGTTAAAAAAGGATAACAACAAAAGTTAAAAAAAATTAACAAAAAAAATATTCAAAAATTAACCTTTTTAATTAACTTTTTTGGTACCCTTTTTAATTTTTTTGTTAACTTTTTTGTTAACATTTTTTGTTAACCTTTTTTGTTAACCTTTTTATTAAACCTTTTCGTTAACCTTTTTTGTAAACCTTTTTTGTTAACTTTTCTTGTTAACTTTCTTTGGTATTCTTTATTTAATTTTTTTTTCACATTTTTGTTAACCTTGTTTGTTTACCTTTTTTGTTAGCCTTTTTTCAGCCTATTTTATAAATCTCTTTGTTATCTTTTTTTGTAAAACTTTTTTTAACCTTTTTGTGAACTTTTTTGTTATCTTCTATTGTTAGCCAATTTGTTAACCTGTTTCATTATTCTTTTTTGTTAATCTTTTTATTTCTCTTTTGTTATTTTTTGTTAACCTTTTTGTTAACTTTTATGTTAACTTATTTTGCTAACCCTCTTTGAATAATTTTTTGTTAACCAATTTGTTCACTTTTTTTTACCTCTTTTGTTATCCTTTTTTGTTAATCTTTTTTGTCAACCTTTTTTGTTATCCTTTATTATTATCCTTTTTTGTTAACCTTTACTATTAACATTGTATTTAACGTTTGTTGTTAACCTTTTTTGCTAACCTTTTTTGAGAACCTTTTTTAAACCTTTTTTGTTAAATTTTTTGTTTGCCTTTTTTTTATCTTTTTTTGTTACCTTTTTTTGTTAGCCTTTTTTGTTAACCTTTTTTATTAACTTTTTTTGGTACCCTTTTTTAAATTTTGCTTGTTAACATTTTTGCTAACCTTTTTTGTTTACCTTTTTTGTTAACCTTTTTACTTAACCTTTTCGTTAACCTTTTTTGTTAATCTTTTTTGGTTAACCTTTCTTGTCAACTTTCTTTGGTAATCTTTATTTATTTTTTTCGTTCACATTTTTGTTATCCTTTTTTGTTAACCTTTTTTGTTAGCTTTTTTTCAGCCTTTTTTATATTCTTTTTGTAAGCCTTTCTGTTAATCTCCTTTGTTATCTTTTTTAGTTATTTTTTGGTAACTTTTTTGTTAACGTTTTTTGATTACTTTTTTGTAACTTTTTTGTTAACTTTATTGTTAACCATTCTTGTTAACTTTTTATTTACCTTTTTTGTTAACATTTTTTGTTTACATTTTTTGTAAACGCTTTTCTGTAACTTTTTTTGTTAATTTTTTTGTTATCCAGTTTTATTTGACTTTGATGTTTACCTTTTTATTAAAAATAGGTTTAATACTTTTTTGTTCACCTTTTCTGAAACACTTTTGTCGACCTTTTTTGTTAACCTTTATATTATCTTTTCTTTTAACCTTTTCTCTTAACCTTTTTTTAACTATTTTGTAACCCTTCTTGTTGACATTTTTTGATAACCAATTTGTTCACTTTTTGTTAACCTTTTTTGTAAGCCTTTTTTGTTAATGTTTTTTGTTAACCTTTTTTGTTAACCTGTTTTGTTATCCTTTATTGGTATCCTTTTTTGTTTACCTTTACTATTAACCTTCTATTTAACGTTTGTTGTTAACCTTTTTGCTGACCTTTTTTGTGAACCTTTTTTTAAACCTTTTTTGTTAACTTTTTTGTTAACCTTTTTCTTGTCTTTATTTGTTAACTTTTTTTGGTAACCTTTTCTGTAAACCTTTTTTGTTAACTTTTTTTGGTAACTTTTTAAAATTTTTTTGTTAACATTTTTGTTAAACTTTTTTGTTTACTTTTTTTCCGTTAACCTTTTTTTAAATCTTTTTTAAAATTTTATTTTAACCTTTTTTCTCCTATTTTGTTTACCTTTTTTGTAAATCATTCTTTAAAAACATTTTTTAAATTTTTTTGTTAAACTTTTGTTTTTATTTTTTTGCTGACTTTTTTGTAAACATTTTTTAACTCTTCTTTGTAAGCCTTTAATAAAACTTTTTTGACCTTTTTTGTTTAAATTTTGATACCTTATTTAACCTTTTTTGTATTTTTTGCTAACATTTTTTGTGTTCCTTTTTTATTAAGCCTTTTAGTTTAATGTTTTTGTTAATTTGTTTGGTAAGCCCTTTTGTTACCCTTTTTAGTTAATATTTTTTGTTAACGTTTTTGTTAATTTTTTTGGTAACTTTTTTTATATAACTTTTTTATCTTTTTTGTAAACCGTATTTGATAACATTTTTTAACATTCTTTGTAACATTTTTTCGTATTTTTTAATTCATTATGTTAACCTTTTATGCTAATTATTTTTGTCTACTGTTTTTGTTAACCTTATTTGTCCACCATTTTGAAAACCTTTTGTGTTAACCATTTTTGATAACCTTTTTTGTTAAATTTTTTATATTTACCCTTTTTATTATCTTTTTATGTTAATATTTTTGTTAACCAATTTGTTCACTTTTTGTTAACCTTTTTTGTAAGCCTTTTTTGTTAATGTTTTTTGTTAACCTTTTTTGTTAACCTTTTTTGTTATCCTTTATTGGTATCCTTTTTTGTTTACCTTTACTATTAACCTTCTATTTAACGTTTGTTGTTAACCTTTTTGCTGACCTTTTTTGTGAACCTTTTTTTAAACCTTTTTTGTTAACTTTTTTGTTAACCTTTTTCTTGTCTTTATTTGTTAACTTTTTTTGGTAACCTTTTCTGTAAACCATTTTTGTTAACTTTTTTTGGTAACTTTTTAAAAATTTTTTGTTAACATTTTTGTTAAACTTTTTTGTTTACTTTTTTTCCGTTAACCTTTTTTTAAATCTTTTTTTAAATTTTATTTTAACCTTTTTTCTCCTATTTTGTTTACCTTTTTTGTAAATCATTCTTTAAAAACATTTTTTAAATTTTTTTGTTAAACTTTTGTTTTAATTTTTTGCTGACTTTTTTGTAAACATTTTTTAACTCTTCATTGTAAGCCTTTTTTAAAACTTTTTTGACCTTTTTTGTTTAAATTTTGATACCTTATTTAACCTTTTTTGTATTTTTTGCTAACATTTTTTGTGTACCTTTTTTATTAAGCTTTTTAGTTTAATGTTTTTGTTAATTTGTTTGGTAAGCCCTTTTGTTACCCTTTTTAGTTAATATTTTTTGTTAACGTTTTTGTTAATTTTTTTGGTAACTTTTTTATATAACTTTTTTATCTTTTTTGTAAACCGTATTTGATAACATTTTTTAACATTCTTTGTAACATTTTTTCGTATTTTTTAATTCATTTTGTTAACCTTTTATGCTCATTTTTTTTGTCTACTGTTTTTGGTAACCTTATTTGTCCACCATTTTGAAAACCTTTTGTGTTAACCATTTTTGATAACCTTTTTTGTTAAATTTTTTATATTAACCTTTTTTATTATCTTTTTATGTTAATATTTTTGTTAACCAATTTGTTCACTTTTTATTTACCTTTTTTGTTAGCCTTTTTTGTTAATCTTTTTTGTTAACATTTTTTGTTAACATTTTTTGTTATCCTTTATTGTTATCCTTTTTTGTTAACCTTTACTATTAACATTGTATTAAACGTTTGTTGTTAACCTTTTTTAAGCCTTTTTGTTAACCTTTTTGTTGCCTTTATTTGTAAACTTTTTTTGGTAACCTTTTCTGTAAACCTTTTTTAACATTTTTTGGTAACCTTTTTTAAATTTTTTTGTTAACATTTTTGTTAAACTTTTTTGTTTACTTTTTTTTCCGTAACCTTTTTTTAAATCTTTTTTTAAATTTTATATTTACATTTTTTTCCTATTTTGTTTACCTATTTTGTAAACCCTTCTTAAAAAACATTTTTTAAATTTTTTTGTTTAACTTTTTTTTTTTATTTTTTTGTTGACTTTTTTGTTAACACTTTTTAACCCTTCATTTTAAGCCTTTTTGTAAACTTTTTTGACCTTTTTTAATTTAATTTTGATACCTTATTTAACCTTTTTTGTATTTTTTTGTTAACATTTCTTGTGTGCCTTTTTTGTTAACTTTTTTGTTTTAATTTTTATGCTAATTTCTTTGGTTAGCCCTTTTGTTACCCTTTTTAGTTTATATTTTTGTAAACCTTTTTTGTTAAGCTTTTTTGTTAACCTTTCTTATTAACTTTCTTTGGTAATCTTCATTTAATTTTTTTTTTTCACATTTTTGTCAACCTTTTTTGTTAACCTTTTTTGTTAACCTTTTTTTTAATCGTTTTTGTTAACCTTTTTTGATAACTTTTGTTGTAAATCATTTTTGGTAACATTTTTTGTAAACCTTTTTTGTTTACGTTTTTTCTTAACCTGTTATGTTAAACTTTTTTGTTTACCTTTTTTTAACCTTTTTTCCCTTAACTTTTTTGTCAACCTTTCTTGATGACATTTTTTGATAACCAATTTGTTCGCTTTTTTTACCTTTTTTTTACCTTTTTTATTAACCTTTTTTGTTAATCTCCTTTGTTTTCTTTTTTAATTATTTTTTGGTAACTTTTTTGTTAATGTTTTTTTTTACTTTTTTGTAACTTTTTTGTTAACTATATTGTTAGCCATTCTTGTTAACTTTTTATTAACCTTTTTTGTTAACATTTTTTGTTAACATTTTTTGTTATCCTTTATTGTTATCCTTTTTTGTTAACCTTTACTATTAACATTGTATTAAACGTTTGTTGTTAACCTTTTTTAAGCCTTTTTGTTAACCTTTTTGTTGCCTTTATTTGTAAACTTTTTTTGGTAACCTTTTCTGTAAACCTTTTTTAACATTTTTTGGTAACCTTTTTTAAATTTTTTTGTTAACATTTTTGTTAAACTTTTTTGTTTACTTTTTTTTCCGTAACCTTTTTTTAAATCTTTTTTTAAATTTTATATTTACATTTTTTTCCTATTTTGTTTACCTATTTTGTAAACCCTTCTTAAAAAACATTTTTTAAATTTTTTTGTTTAACTTTTTTTTTTTATTTTTTTGTTGACTTTTTTGTTAACACTTTTTAACCCTTCATTTTAAGCCTTTTTGTAAACTTTTTTGACCTTTTTTAATTTAATTTTGATACCTTATTTAACCTTTTTTGTATTTTTTTGTTAACATTTCTTGTGTGCCTTTTTTGTTAACTTTTTTGTTTTAATTTTTATGCTAATTTCTTTGGTTAGCCCTTTTGTTACCCTTTTTAGTTTATATTTTTGTAAACCTTTTTTGTTAAGCTTTTTTGTTAACCTTTCTTATTAACTTTCTTTGGTAATCTTCATTTAATTTTTTTTTTTCACATTTTTGTCAACCTTTTTTGTTAACCTTTTTTGTTAACCTTTTTTTTAATCGTTTTTGTTAACCTTTTTTGATAACTTTTGTTGTAAATCATTTTTGGTAACATTTTTTGTAAACCTTTTTTGTTTACGTTTTTTCTTAACCTGTTATGTTAAACTTTTTTGTTTACCTTTTTTTAACCTTTTTTCCCTTAACTTTTTTGTCAACCTTTCTTGATGACATTTTTTGATAACCAATTTGTTCGCTTTTTTTACCTTTTTTTTACCTTTTTTGTTAGCCTTTTTTGTTAATCTCCTTTGTTTTCTTTTTTAATTATTTTTTGGTAACTTTTTTGTTAATGTTTTTTTTTACTTTTTTGTAACTTTTTTGTTAACTATATTGTTAGCCATTCTTGTTAACTTTTTATTAACCTTTTTTGTTAACATTTTTTGTTTACGTTTTTTGTAAACGCTTTTTTGTAAACTTTTTTTTGTTAATTTTTTTGTTATCCTGTTTTATTTGACTCTTTAATTTTACCTTTTTATTACAAATTTTTTTAATACTTTTTTGTTCACCTCTTCTGAAACACTTTTGTCGACCTTTTTTGTTAAGCTTTATATTATCTTTTCTTTACACCTTTTCTCTTAACCTTTTTTTAACTTTTTTGTATTCCTTCTTGTTGACATTTTATGATAACCAAATTGTTCACTTTTTTTTTACCTTTTTTGTAAGCCTTTTTTGTTAATCTTTTTTGTTAACCTTTTTTGTTAACCTTTTTTGTAATCCTTTATTGTTATCCTTTTTTGTTAACCTTTACTATTAACCTTCTATTTAACGTTTGTTGTTAACCTTTTTGCTGACCTTTTTTGTTTAAATTTTCATACCTTGTTTAACCTTTTTTGTTTTTTTTGTTAACATTTTTTGTGTACCTTTTTTGTTAACCTTTTTAGTTTAATTTTTTTTGTTAATTTCTTTGGTTAGCCCTTTTGTTACCCTTTTTATTTAAAATTTTTGTTTACATTTTTTGTTAACGTTTTTGTTATTTTTTTGGTAACTTTTTTTAAATAACTTTTTTATCTTTATTGTAAACCGTATTTGATAACATTTTTTAAACATTTTTTGTAACACTTTTTTGTATTTATTTATTCATTTCGTTGTGTGTATGTGAACAAAAAAAACAAAAATGTGAACAAAAAAAATTAAATAAAGATTACCAAAGAAAGTTAAAAAGAAAGGTTAACAAAAAAGCTTAACAAAAAAGGTTATCGAAAAGGTTAAGTAAAAAGGTTAACATAAAAGGTAAACAAAAAAGGTTAACAAAAATGGTTAACACAAAAAGTTATCAAAATGGTGACCAAAAAAGTTATCAAATAAAGACAACAAAAAGGTAAACAAAAAAGTAAACAAAAAAGTTTTAAAAAAAGGTTCACAAAAAAGGTCAGCAAAAAAGGTTAACAACAAACGTTAAATAAAAGGTTAATAGTAAAGGTTAACAAAAAAGGATAACAATAAAGGATAACAAAAAAGGTTAACAAAAAAGATTAAGAAAAAAGGCTTACAAAAAAGGTAAACAAAAAGTGAACAAATTGGTTATCAAAAAATGTCAACAAGAAAGGTTAACAAAAAAGTTAAAAAAAAAAGGTAAAGAGAAAAGGTGAATAGAAAAGATAATATAAAGGTTAACAAAAAAGGTCGACAAAAGTGTTTCAGAAAAAGTGAACAAAAAAGTATTAAAAAATTTTTTAATAAAAAGGTAAACATAAGAGTCAAATAAAACAGGACAACAAAAAAATTAACAAAAAAAGTTTACAAAAAAGCGTTTGCAAAAAAGGTAAACAAAAAATGTTAACAAAAAAGTTAACAAGAATGGTTAACAATAAAGTTAACAAAAAAGTTACAAAAAAGTAATCAAAAAACGTTAACAAAAAAGTTACCAAAAAATAACTGAAAAAGATAACAAAGGAGATTAACAAAAAAGGCTAACAAAAAAGGTAAACAAAAAGTGAAAAAATTGGTTTTAAAAAAATGTCAACAAGAAAGGTTAACAAAAAGGTTAAAAAAAAAAGTTATGAGAAAAAACGTTAAAAAAAGGTAAACAAAAAAGTTAAACATAACAGGTTAAAAAAAAAAGGAAACAAAAAACGTTTACAAAAAAGGTAACCGAAAATGATTTACAACAAAAGTTATCAAAAAAGGTTAACAAAAACGATTAACAAAAATGGTTAACAAAACAGGTTAACAAAAAAGGTTAACAAAAAAGATTTAAAAAAACCAATAAAGGTTAAAAAAGGATAACAACAAAGGTTATCAAAAAAATATTAACATAAAAAATATTCAAAAATGGTTAGCAAAATAATTTAGCATAAAAGTTAACAAAAAGGTTAACAAAAAAATAACAAAAGAGATCATATAACAAAAATAACAAATAACAAAAATATTAACATTAAAAGATAATTAAAAAACGTTAACAAAAAAATTTAACAAAAAATGGTTAGCAAAAACGGTTAACACAAAATGTTATCACAATCGTCGAAAAATAAGGCTAACAAAAACGGTAGACCAAAATACTTAGCATAAAAGGTTAACAAAATAAATAAAAAATACAAAAAAGTGTTACAAAAAATGTTTAAAAAATGTTATCAAATACGGAAAATACAAAAAAGTGTTACAAAAAATGTTTAAAAAATGTTATTAAACACGGTTCACAAAAAAGATAAAAAAGTTATTTAAAAACAGTTATCAAAAAAATTAACCAAAACGTTAACAAAAAATGTTTACAAAAATATTAACTATAAAGGGTAACAAAAGGGCTAACCAAAGAAATTAAGAAAAAAAATTAAACTAAAAAGGTTAACAAAATAGGTACACAAAAAATGTAAACAAAAAATACAAAAAAGGTTAAATAAGATATCAAAAATTAGACAAAAATGGTCAAAAAAGTTTACAAAAAGGCTAACAATGAAAGGTTAAAAAATTTTAACCCTTCATTGTTAAAAAAGTCAACAAAAAAATAAAAACAAAAGTTTAACAAAAAAATTTTAAAAATGTTTTTAAAGGGTTTACAAAAAAAATAAACAAAATAGGAAAAAAGTTTAATATAAAAATTAAAAAAAGATTTAAAAAAGGTTAACGGAAAAAAAGTTAACAAAAAAGTTTAACAAAAATGTTAACAAAAAAATTTAAAAAAGGTTACCAATAAAAGTTAACAAAAAACATTTACAGAAAAGGTTACCAAAATAAGTTAACAAATAAAGACAACAAAAAGTTAACAAAAAAGTTAACAAAAAAGGTTAAAAAAAAGGTTCACAAAAAAGGTCAGCAAAAAGGTAAACAACAAACGTTAAATAGAAGGTTCATAGTAAAGGTAAAAAAAAGGATACCAATAAAGGATAACAAAAAAGGTTAACAAAAAAGATAAACCAAAAAAATTAACAAAAAAGGCTTACAAAAAAGGTAAACAAAAAGTGAACAAATTGGTTATCAAAAAATGTCAACAAGAAGTGTTACAAAAAAGTTAAAAAAAGGTTAGGAGAAAAGGTGAAAACAAAAGATAATATGAAGGTTAACAAAAAAGGTCGACAAAAGGGTTTCAGAAAAGGTGAGCAAAAAAGTATTTAAAAAATTTAAAAAAAAAGGTAAACATAAAAGTCAAATAAAACAGGATAACAAAAAAATTAACAAAAAAAGTTTACAAAAAAGGTAAACATAAAATGTTTACAAAAAAGGTTAACATAAAGTTAACAAGAATGGTTAACAATAAAGTTAACAAAAAGGTTACAAAAAAGTAATCAAAAACGTTACCAAAAAAATTACCACAAAATAACTATAAAATATTACAAAGGAGATACACAAAAAAGGCTTACAAAAAAGGTAAACAAAAAGTGAACAAATTGGTTATCAAAAAATGTCAACAAGAATGGTTGACAAAAAAGTAAAAAAAAAAAGATTAAGAGAAAAAAGGTTGAAAAAAAAGGTAAACAAAAAAGTAAAACATAACAGGTTAAGAAAAAACGTAAACAAAAAAGGTTTACAAAAAAGGTTACCAAAAATGATTTTAAAAAAGTTATCTAAAAAGGTTAACAAAAACGATTTACAAAAAAGGTTTACAAAAAAGGTTAACAAAAAAGATTTTTAAAAAACCAATAAAGGTTAAAAAACAATAACATCAAAGGTTATCAAAAAATATTAACAAAAAAATTAATAAAAAAATAGTAAGCAAAATAAGTTAACACAAAAGTTAACAAAAAGGTTCACAAAAAATAACAAAAGAGAAATAAAAAGATTAACAAAAAAGAATAATGAAACAGGTTAACAAATTGGCTAACAAAAGAAGATAACAAAAAAGTTCACAAAAAGGTTTTAAAAAAGTTTTACAAAAAAGGTTAACAAAAAGATTAATAAAAAAGGCTGAAAAAAGGCTAACAAAAAAAGGTAAACAAAAAAGGTTAACAAAAATGTGAACAAAAAAAATTAAATAAAGATTACCAAAGGAAGTTAACAAGAAAGGTTAACAAAAAGGTTAACAAAAAAGGTTAACGAATAGGTTAAGTAAAAAAATTAACAAAAAAGGTAAACAAAAGAGGTTAACAAAAATGGTTAACAAAAAAAGTTATCAAAATGGTCGACAAATAAGGTTAACAAAAACGGTAGACCAAAATAATTAGCATAAGATGGTAACAAAATGAATAAAAATACACAAAAAAGTGTTACAAAAAATGTTAAAAAATGTTATCAAATACGGTTTACAAAAAAGATAAAAAGTTATTTTAAAAAAGTTACCAAAAAAATAAACCAAAACGTTAACAGAAAATGTTTACAAAAATATTAACTGAAAAGGGTAACAAAAGGGCTAACCAAAGAAATTAACAAAAAAATTAAACTAAAAAGGTTAACAAAAAAGGTACACAAAAAATGTTAAAAAAAAAAGTCAAATTAGATATCAAAATTTAAACAATAAAGGTCAAAAAAGTTACCAAAAAGGCTTACAATGAAGGGTTAAAAAATTTATACAAAAAAGTCAACAAAAAAATAAAAACAAAAGTTCAACAAAAAAATTTAAAAAATGTTTTTAAAGAAGGGTTTATAAAAAAGGTAAACAAAATAGGAAAAAAAAGGTGACACTTAATATAAAAAAAAAAGAATTAAAAAAAGGTAAACGGAAAAAAAGGAAACAAAGAAGTTTAAGAAAAATGTTAACAAAAAAATTTAAAAAAGGTTACCAGAAAAAGTAAACAAAAAAGGTTTACAGTAAAGGTTACCGAAAAAAGTTAACAAATAATGACAACAAAAAGGTTAACAAAAAATTAACAAAAAAGGTTTCAAAAAAGGTTCACAAAAAAGGTCAGCAAAAAGGTTAACAACAAACGTTAAATAGAAAGTTAATAGTAAAGGTTAACAAAAAAGGATAAATATAAAGGATAACAAAAAAGGTTAACAAAAAAGCTTAACAAAAAAGATTAACAAAAAAGGCTTACAAAAAAGGTACACAAAAAGTGAACAAATTGGTTATCAAAAATTGTCAACAAGAAGGGTTACAAAAAAGTTAAAAAAGGGTTAAGAGAAAAGGTGAAAATAAATGATAATATAAAGGTTAACAAAAAAGGTCGACAAAAGTGTTTCAGAAAAGGTGAACAAAAAAGTATTAAAAAAAATTTTAATAAAAAGGAAAACATAAGAGTCAAATAAAACAGGATAATTAAAAATCAACAAAAAAAAGTTTACAAAAAAGCGTTTACAATAAAGGTAAACAAAAAATGTTAACAAAAAGGTTAATTAAAAGTTAACAAGAATGGTTAACAATAAAGTTAACAAAAAAGTTACAAAAAAGTAATCAAAAAACGTTAACAAAAAAGTTACCAAAATATAACTAAAAAAGATAACAAAGGAGATTAACAAAGAAGGCTTACAAAAAAAGTAAACAAAAAGTGAACAAATTTGTTATCAAAAAATGCCTACAAGAAAGGTAAACAAAAAAGTTAAAAAAAAAAAAAAAAGGTTAAGAGAAAAAAGGTTTAAAAAAAGGTAAACAAAAAAGTTAAACATAACAGGTTAAGAAAAAACGTAAACAAAAAAGGTTTACAAAAAAGGTTACCGAATATGATTTACAACACGAGTTATCAAAAAAGGTTAACATAAACGATAACAAAAAAAGGTTTATTTAAAGGTTAACGAAATAGATTTTTAAAAAACCAATAAAGGTTAAAAAAGGATAACAACAAAGGTTATCAAAAAAATATTAACATAAAAATTATTCAAAAATGGTTTGCAAAATAAGTTAACATAAAAGTTAACAATAAGGTTAACAAAAAAATAACAAAAGAGAAATAAAAAGATTAAAAAAAAAAGAATAATAAAACTGGTTAACAAATTGGCTAACAAAAGTAGATAACAAAAAAGTTCACAAAAAGGTTAAAAAAAGGTTAACAAAAAATGATAACAAAAAGATTAATAAAAAGGCTTAAAAAAGGCTAACAAAAAAGGTAAACAAAAAACGTTAAATAAAATGTGAACAAAAAAATTAAATAATGATTACCAAAGAAAGTTAACAAGAAATGTTAACAAAAAAGATTAATTAAAAAGGTTAACGAAAAGGTAAGGTAAAAAAATTAACAAAAAAGGTAAACAAAAAAGGTAAACAAAAATGTTAACAAAAAAATTAAAAAAAGGGTATCAAAAAAAGTTAACAAAAAAGGTTAACAAAAAACGTTAACAAAAAAAGTAACAAAAAAAGATAAAAAAAAGGTTTACAAAAAAGTTAACAAAAAAGATTTAAAAAAGGCTCCCAAAAAAGCTTAGCAAAAAAGGTTAACAACAAACGTTAAAAATATTGTTAATAGTAAAGGTTAACAAAAAAGGATAACAATAAAGGATAACAAAAAAGGTTAACAAAAAAGATTAACAAAAAAATGCTAACAAAAAAGGTAAACAAAAAGTGAACAAATTGGTTAACAAAAATATTAACATAAAAAGATAATAAAAAAGGTTAACAATAAAAATTAATGAAAAAGGTTAACAAAAATTGTTAACACAAAAAGTTATCAAAATGGTCGACAAATAAGGTTAACAAAAACGGTAGACCAAAATAATTAGCATAAAAGGTGAACAAAATGTATAAAAAATACAAAAAGTGTTACAAAAAATGTTTAAAAAATGTTATCAAATACGGTTTACAAATGAGATAAAAAAGTTATATAAAAAAATTACCAAAAAAATTAACCAAAACGTTTACAAAAAAATGTTTACAAAAATATTAACTAAAAAGGGTAACAAAAGGGCTAACCAAGGAAATAAACAAATAAATTAAACAAAAAGGTTAACAAAAAAGGTACACAAAAATTGTTAACAAAAAAATACAAAAAAGGTTAAATATGGTATCACAATTTAAACAAATAAGTTCAAAAAAGTTTACAAAAAGGCTTACAATGAAGGGTTAAAAATTTTAACAAAAAAGTCAACAAAAAAATAAAAACAAAAGTTTAACAAAAAAATTAAAAAATATTTTTAAAAAACGGTTTACAAAAAAAACAAAATAGAAAAAAAGGTTAATATAAATATAAAAAAAGATTTAAAAAAGGTTAACGGAAAAAAAGTAAACAAAAAAGTTTAACAAAAATGGTAACAAAAAAATTTAAAAAAGGTTATTAAAAACATTTTACAAAAAACGTTTCCAGAAAAGGTTACCAAAAAACGTTAACAAATAAAGACAACAAAAAGGTTAACAAAAAAATTAACAAAAAAGTTTTAAAAAAAGGTTTACCAAAACGATCAGCATAAAGGTTAACAACAAACGTTAAATAGAAGGTTAATAGTAAAGGTTAACAAAAAAGGATAACAATAAAGGATAACAAAAAAGGTTAACAAAATAAGGTTAACAAAAAAGATTAACAAAAAAGGTAAACAAAAAGTGAACAAATTGGTTATCAAAAAATGTTTACAAGAAAGGTTAACAAAAAAGTTAAAAAAAAAAGTTAAGAGAAAAAAGGTTAAAAAAAAAGGTAAACAAAATAGTTAAACATAACAGGTAAAGAAAAAACGTAAACAAAAATAGTTTACAAAAAAGGTTTCCGAAAATGATTTACAACAAAAGTTATCAAAAAAAGGTTAAAAAAACGATTGCAAAAAAAGGTTAACAAAAAAGGTTAACAAAAATGATTTTTAAAAAACCAATAAAGGTTAAAAAAGGATAACAACAAAGGTTATCAAAAAAATATTAACATAAAAATTATTCAAAAATGGTTAGCAAAATAAGTTAACATAAAAGTTAACAAAAAGGTTAACAAAAAAATAACAAAAGAGAAATTAAAAGATTAACAAAAAAGAATAATAAAACTGGTTAACAAATTGGCTAACAAAAGAAGATAACAAAAAAGTTCACAAAAAGGTTAAAAAAAGGCTTACAAAAAAGGATACCAAAAGGATTAAAAAAAAAAGACTGAAAAAAGGCTGACAAAAAAGGTAAACAAAAAGGTTAACAAAAATGTGAAAAAAAATTAAATAAAGATTACCAAAGAAAGTTAACAAGGAAGGTTAACAAAAAAGATTAACAAAAAAGGTTAACGAAAAGGTTAAGTAAAAAGGTTAACAAAAAAGGTAAACAAAAAAGGTTAACAAAAATGTTAACAAAAAAATTAAAAAAGGATACTAAAAAAAAGTTAACAAAAAAGGTTAACAAAAAAGGTTAACAAAAAAAGGTAACAAAAAAAGATATTAAAAACAAGGTTAACAAAAAAGTTAACAAGAAAGGTTTAAAAAAGGTTCTCAAAACAGGTTAGCAAAAAAGGTTAACAACAAACGTTAAATACATTGTTAATAGTAAAGATTAACAAAAAAGGATAACAATAAAGGATTTAAAAAAAGGTTAACAAAAAAGATTAACAAAAAAGGCTAACAAAAAAGTTAAACAAAAAGTGAACAAATAGGTTAACAAAAATATTAACATAAAAAGATAATAAAAAAGGTTAACAAAAATATTTAACAAAAATGGTTAACACAAAAAGTTATCAAACTGGTCGACAAATTAGGTTTACAAAAACGGAAGATAAAAATAATTAGCATAAAAGGTTAACAAAATGAATAAAAAATACAAAAAAGTGTTACAAAAAATGTTTAAAAAATATTATCAAATACGGGTTTTTAAAATGTATACAAAAAAGTCAACAAAAAAATAAAAACCAAAGTTTAACAAAAAAATTTAAAAAATGTTTTTAAAGAAGGGTTTACAAAAAAGGTAAACGAAATAGGAAAAAAAAGGTTGATATAAAATTTAAAAAAAGATTTATGAAAGGTTAACGGAAAAAAAGGAAACAAAAAAGTTTTACAAAAATGTTAACAAAAACATTTAAAAAAGGTTACCAAAAAAAGTAAACAAAAAAGGTTTTCTCGAAAGGTTACAAAAAAGTTAACAAATAAAGACAACAAAAAGGTTAACAAAAAAGTTAACAAAAAAGGTTTCAAAAAAGGTTCACAAAAAAGGTCAGCAAAAAGGTTAACAACAAACGTTAAATAGAAAGTTAATAGTAAAGGTTAACAAAAAAGGATAACAAAAAAGAATAACAAAAAAGGTTAACAAAAAAGGTTAACAAAAAAGATTAACAAAAAAGGCTTACAAAAAATGTAAACAAGAAGTGAACTAATTGGTTATCAAAAAATGTCAACAAGAAGGGTTACAAAAAAGTTAAAAAAAGGTTAAGAGAGAAGGTGAAAAGAAAAGATATTATAAAGGTTAACAAAAAAGGTCGACAAAAGTGTTTCAGAAAAGGTGAACAAAAAAGTATTTAAAAAATTTTTAGTAAAAAGGTAAACATAAGAGTCAAATAAAACAGGATAACAAAAAAAATTAACAAAAAAAGTTTACAACAAAGCGTTCACAAAAAAAGGTTAACAAAAAATGTTAACAAAAAAGGTTAATAAAAAGTTAACAAGAATGGTTAACAATAAAGTTAACAAAAAATTTACAAAAAATAATCAAAAAACGTTAACAAAAAAGTTACCAAAAATTAACTAAAAAAGATAACAAAGGAGATAAATAAAAAAGGCTAACAAAAAAGGTAAACAAAAAGTGAACAAATTGGTTATCAAAAAATGTCAACAAGAAAGGTTACAAAAAAAGTTTAAAAAAATAAGTTAAGAGAAAAAAGGTTAAAAAAAGGTAAACAAAAGAGTTAAACATAACAGGTTAAGAAAAAACGTAAACAGAAAAGGTTTTCAAAAAAGATTACCGAAAATGATTTATAATAAAAGTTATCAAAAAAGGTTAACAAAAACGATTAACAAAAAAGGATAACAAAAAATGTCTAACATAAAAGGTTAACAGAAAATATTTTTTTAAAACCAATAAAGGTTAAAAAAGGATAACAACAAAGGTTATCAAAAAAGTATTAACATAAAAATTATTCAAAAATGGCAAGCAAAATAAGTTAACATAAAAGTTAACAAAAAGGTTAACAAAAAAATAACAAAAGAGGTCATATGACATAAATAACAAATAAAAAAAATTAAATAATTAAAAAAGGTTAAAAAAAATTAACAAAAAAGGTTAACAAAAATACAAAAAAGTGTTACAAAAAATGTTTAAAAAACGTTATCAAATACGATTTACAAAAAAGATAAAATAATTATCTAAAAAAAGTTACCTAAAAAATTAACCAAAACGTAAACAAAAAATGTTTACCAAAATATTAACTAAAAAGGGTAGCAAAAGGGCTAACCAAAGAAATTAAGAAAAAAAATTAAACTAAAAAGGTTAACAAAAAAAGGTACACAAAAAACGTTAACAAAAAAATACAAAAAAGGTTAAATAAGGTATCAAAATTTAAACAAAAAAGGTCAAAAAAAGTTTACAAAAAGGCTTACAATGAAGGGTTAAACAATTTTAACAAAAAAGTCAACAAAGAAATAAAAACAAAAGTTTAACAAAAAATTTTAAAAATGTTTTTAAAGAAGGGTTTACAAAAAAGGTAAACAAAATAGAAAAAAGGTTAATATAAAATTAAAAAAAAGATTTATAAAAAGGTTAACGGAAAAAAAAGTAAACAAAAAAGTTTTACAAATATGTTAACAAAAAAATTTAAAAAAGGTTACCAAAAACCGTTAACAAAAAACGTTTACAGAAAAGGTTACCAAAAAGAGTTAACAAATAAAGACAACAAAAAGGTTAACAAAAAAGTTAACAAAAAAGGTTTAAAAAAGGTTCACAAACAAGGTCAGCAAATAAGGTTAACAACAAACGTTAAATACAAGGTTAATAGTAAAGGTTAACAAAAAAGGATAACAATAAAGGATAACAAAAAAGGTTAACAAAATATGGTTAACAAAAAAGGCTTACAAAAAAGGTATACAAAAAGTGAACTAATTGGTTATCAAAAAAAGTCAACAAGAGAGGTTAACAAAAAAGTTTAAAAAACAAGGTTAAGAGAAAAAGTGAAAAGAAATGATTATATAAAGGTTAAATAATAAACGGTCGACAAAATTGTTTCAGAAAAGGTGAACAAATAAGTATTAAAAAATTTTTTAATAAAAAGGTATACATAAAAGTCAAATAAAACAGGATAACAAAAAAATTAACAAAAAAAAGTTTACATAAGCGTTTTAAAAGAAAGGTAAACCAAAAATGTTAACAAAAAAGGTTAATAAAAAATTAACGAGAATGGTTAACAATAAAGTTAACAAAAAAGTTACAAAAAAGTAATCAAAAAACGTTAAAAAAATACCAAAATAATAACTTAAAAAGATAACAAAGGAGATTTATAAAAAAGGCTAACAAAAAAGGTAATCAAAAAGTGAACAAATTGGTTATCAAAAAATGTCAACAAGAAAGGTTGACAAAAAAGTTAAAAAAAAAGGTTAAGAGAAAAAAGGTTAAAAAAATGTAAACACAAAAGTTAAACATAACAGGTGAAGAAAAAACGTAAACAAAAAAGGTTAAAAAAAAGATTACCAAAAATGATTTTAAAAAAGTTATCAAAAAAGGTTAACAAAAACGATTAACAAAAAAGGTTTACAAAAAAGGTTAACAAAAAAGGTTAACAAAAATGTTAACAAAAAAATTTAAAAAAGGTTACAAAAAACTGTTAACAAAAAACGTTTACAGAAAAGGTTACCAAAAAAAGTTAACAAATAAAGACAACAAAAAGGTTAACAAAAAAGTTAAAAAAAGGTTTAAAAAAGGTTCACAAACAAGGTCAGCAAATAAGGTTAACAACAAACGTTAAATAGAAGTTTAATAGTAAAGGTTAACAAAAAAGGATAACAATAAAGGATAACAAAAAAGGTTAACAAAATAAGGTTAACAAAAAAGATTAACAAAAAAGGCTTACAAAAAAGGTAAACAAAAAGTGAACAAATTAGTTATCAAAAAAAGTCAACAAGAGAGGTTAACAAAAAAGTTTAAAAAACAAGGTTAAGAGAAAAAGTGAAAAGAAATGATTATATAAAGGTTAACAAAAAAGGTCGACAAAATTGTTTCAGAAAAGGTGAACAAAAAAGTATTAAAATTTTTTTTAATAAAAAGGTATACATAAAAGTCAAATAAAACAGGATAACAAAAAAATTAACAAAAAAAAGTTAACATAAGCATTAACAAAAAAGGTAAACAAAAAATGTTAACAAAAAAGGTTAATAAAAAGTTAACAAGAATGGTTAACAATAAAGTTAACAAAAAAGTTACAAATAAGTAATCAAAAAACGTTAAAAAAATACCAAAATAATAACTTAAAAAGATAACAAAGGAGATTAACAAAAAAGGCTAACAAAAAAGGTAATCAAAAAGTGAACAAATTGGTTATCAAAGAATGTCAACAAGAAAGGTTGACAAAAAAGTTAAAAAAAAAAGGTTAAGAGAAAAAAGGTTAAAAAAATGTAAACACAAAAGTAAAACATAACAGGTGAAGAAAAAACGTAAACAAAAAAGGTTTACAAAAAAGGTTACCAAAAATGATTTTAAAAAAGTTATCAAAAAAGGTTAACAAAAACGATTAACAAAAAAGGTTTACAAAAAAGGTAAACAATAAAGGTTAACAAAAAAGATTTTTTAAAAACAAATAAAGGTTAAAAAAGGATAACAACAAAGGTTATCAAAAATATTAACAAAAAAAGTATTCAAAAATGGTTAGCAAAATAAGTTAACATAAAATTTAACAAAAAGTTTCACGAAAAATAACAAAAGAGAAATAAAAAGATGAACAAAAATGAAAAAAGAAACAGGTTAACAATTTGGCTAACAAAAGAAGATAACAAAAAAGTTCACAAAAAGGTTAAAAATGGTTTACAAAAAAGGATAACAAAAAATTAATAAAAAGGCTGAAAAAAGGCTAACAAAAAAGGTAAACAAAAAAGGTTAACAAAAATGTGAACAAAAAAAATTAAATAAAGATTACCAAAGAAATTAAACAAGAAACGTTTAGAAAAAGGTTAACAAAAAAGGTTAAATAAAAGGTTAAGTAAAAGGTTAACAAAAAAGGTAAACGAAAAGGTTAACAAAAATGGTAAGCACAAAAAGATATCAAAATGGTCGACAAATAAGGTTAACAAAAACGATTAACAAAAAAGCGTTTACAAAAAAGGTTAACAAAAAAGATTTTTAAAAAACTAATAAACGTTAAAAAAGGATAACAACAAAGGTTATCAAAAAATATTAACAAAAAAATTATTCAAAAATGGTTGCAAAATAAGTTAACATAAAAGTTTAAAAAAAATTTCACAAAAAATAACAAAAGAGAAATAAGAAGATTAACAAAAAAGAATAATGAAACAGGTTAACAAATTGGCTAAATAAAGAAGATAACAAAAAAGTTCACAAAAAGGTTAAAAAATGGTTTACAAAAAAGGATAACAAAAAATTAATAAAAAAGGCTGAAAAAAGGCTAAAAAAAAAGGTAAACAAAAAAGGTTAACAAAAATGTGAACAAAAAAATTAAATAAAGACTACCAAAGAAAGTAAACAAGAAAGGTTAACAAAAAAGATTAACAAAAAAGGTTAAATAAATGGTTAAGTAAAAGGTTAACAAAAAAGGTAAACAAAAAATGTTAACAAAAATGGTTAACACAAAAAGTTATCAAAATGGTCGAAAAATAAGTTTAACAAAAACGGTAGACCAAAATAATTAGCATAAAAGGTTAACAACATGAATAAAAAAATAAAAAAGTGTTACAAAAAATGTTAAAAAAATGTTATCTTATACGGTTCACAAAAAAGTAAAAAAGTTATTTAAAAAAAGTAACCAAAAAAATTAACAAAAACGTTAACAAAAAATGTTTACAAAAATATTAACTAAAAAGGGTAACAAAAGGGCTAACCAAAGAAATTAACAAAAAAATTAAATTAAAAAGGTTAACAAAAAAGGTACACAAAAATGTTAACAAAAAAAGGTTAATTAAGGTATCAAAATTTAAACAAAAAAGGTCAAAAAAGTTTTCAAAAAGGCTTACAATGAAGGGTTAAAAAATGCATACAAAAATGTCAACAAAAAAATAAAAACAGAAGTTTAACAAAAAAATTTAAAAAATGTTTATAAAGAAGGGTTTACAAAAAAGGTAAACAAAAAAGGGAAAAAAAAGGTTAATATTAAATTTAAAAAAAGATTTAAAAAAAGGTTAACGGAAAAAAAGGACAAAAAATTTTAACAAAAATGATAACAAAAAAATTTAAAAAAGTTTAGAAAAATAAGTTAACAAAAAAGGTTTACAGAAAAGGTTACCAAAAAAAGTAAACAAATAAAGACAACAAAAAGGTTAACAAAAAAGTTAACAAAAAAGGTTTAAAAAAAAGGTTCACAAAATAGGTCAGCAACAAGGTTAACAACAAACGTGAAAATAGAAGGTTAATAGGAAAGGTTAACAAAAAAGGATAACAATAAATTATAACAAAAAAGGTTAACAAAAAAGGTTAACAAAAAAGATTAACAAAAAAGTCTTACAAAAAATGTAAACAAAAAGTGAAAAAATTGGTTATCAAAAAATGTCAACAAGAAGCGTTACAAAAAAGTTAAAAAAAAAAAAGGTTAAGAGAGAAGGTGAAAAGAAAAGATAATATAAAGGTTAACAAAAAAGGTCGACAAAAGTGTTTCAGAAAAGGTGAACAAAAAAGCATTAAAAATTTTTTAATAAAAAGATAAACATAAGAGTCAAATAAAACAGGATAACAAAAAAATTAACAAAAAAAAGTTTACAAAAAAGCGTTAACAAAAAAGGTTAACAAAAAATGTTAACAAAAAAGGTTAATAAAAAGTAAACAAGAATGGTTAACAATAAAGTTAACAAAAAAGTTACAAAAAAGTAATCAAAAAACGTTAACAAAAAAGTTACCAAAAAATAACTGAAAAAGATAACAAAGGAGATTAACAAATAAGGCTAACAAAAAAGGTAAACAAAAAGTGAAAAAATTGGTTATAAAAAAATGTCAACAAGAAAGGTTAACAAAAAAGTTAAAAAAAAATATGAGAAAAAAGGTTAAAATAAGGTAAACAATAAAGTAAAACTTAACATTTTAAGAAAAAACGTAAACAAAAAAGGTTACCGAAAATGATTTACAACAAAAGTTATCAAAAAAGGTTAACAAAAACGATTAACAAAAAAGGTTAACAAAACAGGTTAACAAAAAAGGTTAACCTAAAAGATTTTTAAAAAACCAATAAAGGTTAAAAAAGGATAACAACAAAGGTTATCAAAAAATATTAACATAAAAATTATTCAAAAATGGTAAGCAAAATAAGTTAGCATAAAAGTTAACAAAAAGGTTAACAAAAAAATAACAAAAGATCTCATATAACAAAAATAACAAATAACAAAAATATTAACATAAAAAGATAATTAAAAAACGTTAACAAAAAAATTTAACAAAAAAGGTTAGCAAACGGTTAACACAAAATGTTATCAAAATGGTCGAAAAATAAGGTTAACAAAAACGGTAGACCAAAATAATTAGCATAAAAGGTTTACAAAATAAATAAAAAAATACAAAAAAGTGTTACAAAAAATGTTTAAAAAATGTTATCAAATACGGTTTACAAAAAAGATTTAAAAAATATTTAAAAAAAAGTTACCAAAAAAATTAACCAAAACGTTAACAAAAAATGTTTACAAAAATATTAACAAAAAAGGGTAACAAAAGGGCTAACCAAAGAAATTAAGAAAAAAAATTAAACTGAAAAGGTTAACAAAAAAGGTACACAAAAAATGTTAACAAAAAAAAAGGTTAAATAAGGTATCAAAATTTAAACAAAAAAGGTCAAAAAAGTTTTCAAAAAGGCTTACAATGAAGGGTTAAAAAATGTATTCAAAAAAGTCAACAAAATAATTTTAAAAAATTTTTTAAACAAGGGTTTACAAAAAAGGTAAACAAAATAGGAAAAAAAAGGTTAATATTAAATTTAAAAAAAGATTTAAAAAAAAGGTTAACGGAAAAAAGGAAACAAAAAAGTTAAACAAAAATTTTAAAAGTTTAGAAAAAAAAGTTAACAAAAAAGGTTTACGGAAAAGGTTACCAAAAAAGGAAACAAATAAAGACAACAAAAAGTTTAACAAAAAAGTTAACAAAAAAGGTTTAAAAAAAGGTTCACAAAATAGTTCAGCAAAAAGGTAAACAACAAACGTGAAAATAGAAGGTTAATAGTAAATTTAACAAAAAAGGATAACAATAAAGTATAACAAAAAAGGTTAACAAAAAAGGTTAACAAAAAAGATTAACAAAAAAGTCTTACAAAAAATGTAAACAAAAAGTGAAAAAATTGGTTATCAAAAAATGTCAACAAGAAGCGTTACAAAAAAGATAAAAAAAAAGGTTAAGAGAGAAGGTGAAAAGAAAAGATAATATAAAGGTTAACAAAAAAGGTCAACAAAAGTGTTTCAGAAGAGGTGAACAAAAAAGTATTTAAAATTTTTTTAATAAAAAGGTAAACATAAGAGTCAAATAAAACAGGATAACAAAAAAATTAACAAAAAAGTTTACAAAAAAGCGTTTACAAAAAAGGTAAACAAAAAATGTTAACAAAAAAGTTAATAAAAAGTTAACAAGAATGGTAACAATAAAGTTACCAAAAAGTTACAAAAAAGTAATCAAAAAACGTTAACAAAAAAGTTACCAAAAAATAACTGAAAAAGATAACAAAGGAGATTAATAAAAAAGGCTAACAAAAAAGGTAAACAAAAAGTGAAAAAATTGGTTATAAAAAAATGTCAACAAGAAAGGTTAACAAAAAAGTTAAATAAAAAAAGTTATGAGAAAAAAGGTTAAAATAAGGTAAACAAAAAAGTTAAACATAACAGGTTAAGAAAAAACGTAAACAAAAAAGGTTTACAAAAAAGGTTACCAAAAATGATTTACAACAAAAGTTATCAAAAAAGGTTAACAAAAACGATTAACAAAAAAGGTTAACAAAACAGGTTAACAAAAAACGTTTACAAAAAAGATTTTTTTAAAACCAATAAAGGTTAAAAAACGATAACAACAAAGGTTATCAAAAAATATTAACATAAAAATTATTCAAAAATGGTAAGCAAAATAAGTTAGCTTAAAAGTTAACAAAAAGGTTAACAAAAAAATAACAAAAGATCTCATATAACAAAAATAACAAATAACAAAAATATTAACATAAAAAGATAATTAAAAAACGTTAACAAAAAAATTTAACAAAAAAGGTTAGCAAAAACGGTTAACACAAATAGTTATCGAAATGGTCGAAAAATAAGGTTAACAAAAACGGTAGACCAAAATATTAGCATAAAAGGTTAACAAAATAAATAAAAAAATACAAAAAAGTGTTACAAAAATGTTTAAAAAATGTTATCAAATACGGTTTACAAAAAAGATAAAAAAAAATATTTAAAAAAAGTTACCAAAAAAATTAACCATAACGTTAACAAAAAATGTTTACAAAAATATTAACTAAAAAGGGTAACAAAAGGGCTAACCAAAGAAATTAAGAAAAAAAATTAAACAAAAAAGGTTAACAAAAAAGGTACACAAAAAATGTAAACAAAAAATACAAAAAAGGTTAAAAAAGGTATCAAAATTTAAACAAAAAAGGTCAAAAGAGTTTACAAAAAGGCTTACAATGAAGAGTTAAAAAATTTTAACAAAAAATTCAACAAAAAAAATAAAAACAAAAGTTTAACAAAAAAATTTTAAAAATGTTTTTAAAGAAGGGTTTACAAAAAAGGTAAACAAAATAGAAAAAAAAGGTGAATATAAAATTTAAAAAAAAGATTTAAAAAAAGGTTAACGGAAAAAAAGTAAACAAAAAAGTTTTACAAAAATGTTAACAAAAAAATTTAAAAAAGGTTACCAAAAACAGTTAACAAAAAAGGTTTACAGAAAAGGTTACCAAAAAAAGTTAACAAATAAGGACAACAAAAAGGTTAACAAAAAAGTTAACAAAAAAGGTTTAAAAAAGGTTCACAAACAAGATCAGCAGAAAAGGTTAACAACAAACTTTAAATAGAAGGTTAATAGTAAAGGTTAACAAAAAAGGATAACAATTAAGGATAACAAAAAAGGTTAACAAAATAAGGTTAACAAAAAAGGTTTACAAAAAAGGTAAACAAAAAGTGAACAAATTGGTTATCAAAAAAAGGTTTACAAAACGATTAACAAAAAAGGTTTACAAAAAAGGTTAACAAAAAAGGTTAACAAAAAAGATTTTTAAAAACTAATAAACGTTAAAAAAGGATAACAACAAAGGTTATCAACAAATATTAACAAAAAAATTATTCAAAAATGGTTAAAAAATAAGTAAACATAGAAATTTTAAAAAAGTTTCGCAAAAAATAACAAATTGAGAAATAAAAAGATTAACAAAAAAGAATAATGAAACAGGTTAACAAATTGGCTAACAAAAGAAGATAACAAAAAAGTTCACAAAAAGGTTACAAAAGGGTTTAGAAAAAAGGATAACAAAAAATTAATAAAAAAGGCTGAAAAAAGGCTAACAAAAAAGGTAAACAAAAAAGGTTAACAAAAATGTGAATAAAAAAAATTAAATAAAGACTACCAAAGAAAGTAAACAAGAAAGGTTAACAAAAAAGATTAACAAAAAAGGTTAAATAAATGGTTAAGTAAAAGGTTAACAAAATAGGTAAACAAAAAAGGTTAACAAAAATGGTTAACACAAAAAGTTATCAAAATGGTCGACAAATAAGATTAACAAAAAAGGAAGACCAAAATAATTAGCATAAAAGGTTAACAGCATGAATAAAAAAATATAAAAAATTGTTACAAAAAATGTTAAAAAATGTTATCTAATACGGTTTACAAAAAAGTAAAAAAGTTATTTAAAAAAAGTAACCAAACAAATTAACAAAAACGAAAACAAAAAATGTTTACAAAAATATTAGCTAAAAAGGGTAACAAATGGGCTAACCAAAGAAATTAACAAAAAAATTAAACTAAAAAGGTTAACAAAAAAGGTACACAAAAAATGTTAACAAAAAAAAGGTTAAATAAGGTATCAAAATTTAAACAAAAAAGGTCAAAAAAGTTTACAAAAAGGCTTACAATGAAGGGTTAAAAAATGTATACAAAAAAGTCAACAAAAAAATAAAAACAAAAGTTTAACAAAAAAACTTAAAAAAATGTTTTAAAAGAAGGGTTTACAAAAAAGATAAACACAATAGGAAAAAAAAGGTTAATATAAAATTTTAAAAAAAATTTAAAAAAAGGTTAACGGAAAAAAAAGGAAACAAAAAAGTTTAACAAAAATGTTAACAAAAAAATTTAAAAAAGGTTACCAAAAACAGTTAACAAAAAAGGTTTACAGAAAAGGTTACCAAAAAAAGTTGACAAATAAAGACAACAAAAAGGTTAACAAAAAAGTTAACAAAAAAGGTTTAAAAAAAGGTTCACAAAAAAGGTCAGCAAAAAGGTTAACAACAAACGTTAAATAGAAGGTTAATAGTAAAGGTTAACAAAAGAGGATAACAATAAAGGATAACAAAAAAGGTTAACAAAAAAGGTTAACAAAAAAGATTAACAAAAAAGGCTTACAAAAAAGGTACACAAAAAGTGAACAAATTGGTTATCAAAAATTGTCAACAAGAAGGGTTACAAAAAAGTTTAAAAAAAGGTTAAGAGAAAAGGTGAAAAGAATAGATAATATCAAGGTTAACAAAAAAGGTCGACAAAAGTGTTTCAGAAAAGGTGAACAAAAATGTATGAATGGTTTTTTAATAAAAAGGTAAACATAAGAGTCAAATAAAACAGGATAACAAAAAATTAACAAAAAAAAGTTTACAAAAAAGCGTTAACAAAAAAGGTAAACAAAAAATGTTAACAAAAAAGGTTAATTAAAAAATAACAAGAATGGTTTAAAATAAAGTTAACAAAAAAGTTACAAAAAAGTAATCAAAAAACGTTAACAAAAAAGGTACCAAAAAATAACTAAAAAAGATAACAAAGGAGATTAACAAAAAAGTCTTACAAAAAAGGTAAAAAAAAAGTGAACAAAT
This sequence comes from Ischnura elegans, assembly GCF_921293095.1. Lineage (NCBI taxonomy): Eukaryota > Metazoa > Arthropoda > Insecta > Odonata > Coenagrionidae > Ischnura > Ischnura elegans. The sequence continues at coordinate 17,792,020 of NC_060255.1, forward strand.
TGGTTATCAAAAAATGTCAAGAAGAAAGGTTGACAAAAAAGTTAAAAAAAGGTTAAGAGAAAAAAGGTTAAAAAAAAGGTAAACAAAAAAGTTAAACATAACAGGTTAAGAAAAAACGTAAACAAAAAAGGTTTACCAAAAAGGTTACCAAAAATGATTTACAAAAAAGTTATCAAAAAACGTTAACAAAAACGATTACAAAAAATGGTTAAAAAAAGGTTAACAGAAAAGATTAACAAAAAAGATTTTTAAAAAACCAATAAAAGTTAAAAAATGATAAAAACAAAGGTTATCAAAAAAATAGTAACATAAAAATAATTCAAAAATGGTTAGCAAAATAAGTTAACATAAAAGTTAACAAAAAGGTTAACAAAAAAATAACAAAAGAGAAATAAAAAGATTAACAAAAAAGAATAATGAAACTGGTTAACAAATTGGCTAACAAAAGAAGATAACAAAAAAGTTCACGAAAAGGTTAAAAAAAAGTTTACAAAAAAGGATAACAAAAAGATTAATAATAAAGGCTGAAAAAAGGCTAACAAAAAAGGTAAACAAATAAGATTAACAAAAATGTGAACAAAAAAAATAAAATAAAGATTACCAAAGAAAGTTAACAAGAAAGGTTAACAAAAAAGATTAACAAAAAAAGGTAAACGATAAGGTTAAGTAAAAATATTAACAAAAAAGGTAAACAAAAAAGGTTAACAAAAATGTAAACAAAAAAATTTTAAAAAGGGTACCAAAAAAAGTTAACAAAAAAGGTTAACAAAAAAGGTTAACAAAAAAAGGTAACAAAAAAAGATAAAAAAAAGGTTAACAAAAAAGTAAACAAAAAAGGTTTTAAAAAGGGTCTCAAAAAAGGTTAGCAAAAAAGGTTAACAACAAACGTTAAATACATTGTGAATAGTAAAGGTTAACAAAAAAGGATAAATATAAAGGATAACAAATAACGTTAACAAAAAAGATTAACAAAAAAGGCTAACAAAAAAGGTAAACAAAAAGTGAACAAATTGGTTATCAAAAAAAGTCAACAAGAAAGGTTAACAAAAAAGTTTTAAAAAAAGGTTTAGAGAAAAGGTGAACAGTATAGATAATATAAAGGTTAACAAAAACGTCGACAAAAGTGTTTCAAAAAAGGTGAACAAAAAAGTATTTAAAAAAATTTTAATAAAAAGGTATACATAAAAGTCAAATAAAACAGGATAACAAAAAAAGTAACAAAAAAAATTTACAAAGAAGCGTTTACAAAAAAGGTAAACAAAAAATGTTAACAAATAAGGTTAATAAAAAGTTAACAAGAATGGTTAACAATAAAGTTAACAAAAAAGTTACAAAAAAGTAATCAAAAAACGTTAACAAAAAATTAACCAAAAAATAACTAAAATAGATAACAAACGAGATTAACAAAAAAGGTTAAAAAAAAAAGGTAAAAAAAAGTGAACAAATTGGTTATCAAAAAATGTCAACAAGAAAGGTTGACAAAAAAGTTTAAAAAAAGGTTTAGACAAAAAGGTTAAAAAAAAGGTAAACAAAAAAGTTAAGCATAAAAGGTTAAGAAAAAACGTAAACAAAAAAGGTTTACGAAAAAGAACACCAAAAATGATTTAAAAAAAGTTATCAAAAAAGGTAATTAAAAACGATAAACAAAAAAGGTTAACAAAAAAGGTTAACAAAAAAGGTTAAAAAAAAAAGATTTTAAAAAAACGAATAAATATTAAAAAAGGATAACAAAAAAGGTTATCAAAAAATTTTAACAAAAACATTATTCAAAAATGGTTAGCAAAATAAGTTAACATAAAAGTTCACAAAAAGGTTCACAAAAAAATAACAAAATAGAAATGAAAAGATTAACAAAAAAAAATAATGAAACAGGTTAACCAATTGGCTTACAAAAGAAGATAACAAATAAGTTCACAAAAAGGTAAAAAAAACGGTTTACAGAAAAGGATAACAAAAAGATTAATAAAAAAGGCTGAAAAAAGGCTAACAAAAAAGGTTAACAAAAATATGAACAAAAAAATTAAATAAAGATTACCAAAGAAAGTTAACAAGAAAAGTTAACAAAAATGATCAACAAAAAAGGTCAACGAAAAGGTTAAGTAAAAAGGTTAACAAAAAAGGTAAACAAAAAAGGTTAACAAAAATGTTAACAAAAAAAATTTAAAAAAGGGTACCATAAAAAGTTAACAAAAAAGGTTAACAAAAAAGGTTAACAAAAAAGATAACAAAAAAAGATAAAAAAAAGGTTAACAAAAAAGTTAAAAAAAAAAAGGTTTAAAAAAGGTTCTCAAAAAAGGTTAGCAAAAAAGGTAAACAACAAACGTTAAATACAATGTTAATAGTAAAGTTTAAAAAAAGGATAACAAAAAAGGATAACAAAAAAGATTAACAAAAAGGCTAACAAAAAAGGTAAACAAAAAGTGAACAAATTGGTTACCGAAAATATTAACATAAAAAGATAATTAAAAAGGTTAACAAAAAAATTTAACAAAAAAGGTTAACAAAAATGTTTACACAAAAGGTTATCAAAATGGTCGATAAATAAGGTTAACAAAAACGGTAGACAAAAATAATAAGCATTAAAGTTTAACAAAATGAATAAAAAATACATAAAAGTGTTACAAAAAATGTTAAAAAAATGTTATCAAATACGGTTTACAAAAAAGATAAAAAAAATTATTTAAAAAAAGTTACCAAAAAAATTAACAAAAACGTTAACAAAAAAGGTTTACAAAACTATTAACTAAAAAGGGTAACAAAAGGGATAAGCAAAGAAATTAACAAAAAAATTAAACTAAAAAGGTTAACAAAAAAGGTACACAAAAAAGTTTAACAAAAAAATACAAAAAAATTAAATAGGGTATCAAAATTTAAACAAAAAAGGTCAAAAAAAGTTTACAAAAAGGCTTACAATGAAGGGTTAAAAAATTTAAACAAAAAAGTCGACAAAAAAATAAAAACAAAAGTTTAACAAAAAAATTTAAAAAAAATTTTTTAAGAAGGGTTTACAAAGAAGGTAAACAAAATAGGAAAATAAAAGGTAAATATAAAATTTAAAAAAAGATTAAAAAAAAGGTTAACGGAAAAAAAGTAAACAAAAAAGTTTAACAAAATTGTTTAAAAAAATTTAAAAAAGGTTACCAAAAAAAGTTAACAAAAAAGGTTTGCAGAAAAGGTTACCAAAAAAACTTAACAACTAAAGACAACAAAAAGGTTAACAAAAAAGTTAACAAAAAAGGTTTAAAAAAAGGTTCACAAAAAAGGTCTACAAAAAGGTTAAAAACAAACGTTAAATAGAAGGTTAATAATAAAGGTTAACAAAAAAAGATAAAAATAAAGGATAACAAAAAAGGTTAACAAAAAAGATTAACAAAAAAGGCTTACAAAAAAGGTAAACAAAAAGTGAACAAATTGGTTATCAAAAAATGTCAACAAGAAGGGTTACAAAAAAGTTAAAAAAAAGGTTAAGAGAAAAGGTGAAAAGAAAAGATAATATAAAGGTTAACAAAAAAGGTCGACAAAAGTGTTTCAGAAAAGGTGAACAAAAAAGTATTAAAAAAAATTTTAATAAAAAGGTAAACATAAAAGTCAAATAAAACAGGATAACAAAAAAATAAACAAAAAAAAGTTTACAAAAAGCGTTTACAAAAAAGGTTAACAAAAAATGTTAACAAAAAAGGTTAATAAAAAGTTAACAAGAATGGTTAACAATAAAGTTAACAAAAAAGTTATAAAAAAGTAATCAAAAAACGTAAACAAAAAATTAACCAAAAAATAACTAAAAAAGATAACAAAGGAGATTAACAAAAAAGGCTAACAAAAAAGGTAAACAAAAAGTGAACAAATTGGTTATCAAAAAATGTCAACAAGAAAGGTTGACAAAAAAGTTAAAAAAAAAAAAAGGTTTAGAGAAAAAAGGTTATAAAAATTTAAACATAAAAGTTAAACATACCAGGTTAAGAAAAAATGTAAACAAAAAAGGTTTACAAAAAAGGTTACCAAAAATGATTTACAAAAAAGGTTTACAAAAAAGGTTAACAAAAATGGTTAACAAAAACGATTTTTAAAAAACCAATGAAGGTTAAAAAAGGATAACAACAAAGTTATCAAAAAATATAAACAAAAAAATTATTCAAAAATGGTTAGCAAAATAAGTTAACATAAAAGTTAACAAAAAGGTTCACAAAAAAATAACAAAAGAGAAATAAAAAGATTAACAAAAAAGAATAATGAAACAAGTTAACAAATTGGCTGACAAAACAAGATAACAAAAAAGTTCACAAAAAGGTTTAAAAAAAGGTTTACAGAAAAAGATAACAAAAAGATTAATAAAAAAGGCTGAAAAAAGGCTAACAAAAAAGGTAAACAAAAAAGGTTAACAAAAATGTGAACAAAAAAAATTAAATAAAGATTACCAAAGAAAGTTAACAAGAAAGGTTAACAAAAAAGATTAACAAAAAAGGTTAACGAAAAGGTTAAGTAAAAAGGTTAACAAAAAAGGTAAACAAAAAAGGTTAACAAAAATGTTAACAGAAAAATTTAAAAAAAGGGTACCAAAAAAAGTTAACAAAAAAGGTTAACAATAAAGGTTAACAAAAAAAGGTAACAAAAAAAGATAAAAAAATGGTTAACAAGAAAGTTTAAAAAAAGGTTTAAAAAAGGTTGTCAAAAAAGGTTAGCAAAAAAGGTTAACAACAAACATTAAATGCAATGTTAATAGTAAAGGTTAACAAAAAAGGATAACAATAAAGGATAACAAAAAAGGTTAACAAAAAAGATTAACAAAAAAGGCTAACAAAAATTGTAAACAAAAAGTGAACAAATTGGTTAACAAAAAATATTAACATAAAAAGATAATAAAAAAGGTTAACAAAACAATTTAACAAAAAAGGTTAACAAAAATGGTTAACACAAAAGGTTATCAAAATGGTCGACAAATAAGGTTAACAAAAACGGTAAACAAAAATAATTAGCATAAAAGGTTAACAAAATGAATAAAAAAATACAAATAAGTTTAACAAAAAATGTTTAAAAAAATGTTATCAAATACGGTTTACAAAAAAGATAAAAAAGTTATTTAAAAAAGTTACCAAAAAAATTAACAAAAACGATAACAAAAAAAGGTTTACAAAAATATTAACTAATAAGATTAACAAAAGGGCTAACCAAAGAAATTAACAAAAAAATTAAACTAAAAAGGTTAACAAAAAAGGTACACAAAAAATGTTAAGAAAAAAATACAAAAAAGGTTAAATAAGGTATCAAAATTTAAACAAAAAAGGTCAAAAAAGTTTACAAAAAGGCTTACAATGAAGGGTTAAAAAATGTTAACAAAAAAGTCAACAAAAAAATAAAAACAAAAGTTTAACAAAAAAATTTAAAAAATGTTTCTAAAGAAGGGTTTACAGAAAATGTAAACAAAATAGGATAAAAAAAGGTTAATAAAAAATTTAAAAAAAGATTTAAAAAATTATTTACAAAAAAGGTGAACAAAAAATTTGAACAAAGAGGTTTTCAAAAAGGTTAACAAAAAAGGTTTATATTAAAAGTTAAAAAAAGGTAAACAAAAAATTTAACAAAAAAGGTTAACAAAAAAGGTTATCAAAATGGGCAACAAAAAAGGTTCACAAAAATTGTAAACTTAAATAGTTAACATAAAAGTTTAACCAAATAGGTAAACAAAAAAGTTTAACAGAAAATGTTAACAAAAAAGTTAACAAAAAAGGTTAACAAAAATTGAACAAAAAAAGTTAACAAAAAAGGTCAACAAAAAAGGTTAACAAAAAAGTTAACAAAAAACGTTAACAAAAAAGTTTTAGAAAAAAGGTTAACAAAATGGTTAATATAAAAGGTTAAAAAAAGTGAACAAAAATGGTTTTAAAAAATGTTTACAAAGAAGGTTAGAATACTAGGTGAACCGAAAATATTAACAAAAAAGGTAAACAAAACAGGTAAAATAAGGAGAAAAAAAGGAAACAAAAAAGTTTAAAAAGTGTAAACAAAAAAGGTCAACATGAAGGTAAAATCATTTAATACATTTACAACATTTGCAACAGTAAAAACATTAACAACATATGAAACATTAAACATTTACAACATTTACTACATTTACAACATTCATAACATTTACAACATTTACATTATTTACAACATTTACAACATTAAAACTATGACAACATATACAACATTTTACACAATCACAACATTTAAAACATTTACAACATATAAAACAATAAAAACAATTTTAACATTTACAACATTTATAACATTTACAAAAATAAAATTAATCACAACATCTATATCATTTATAACATTTACAACATTTTAAACATTTACAACCTTTAAAACATTTACTACATTTACAACATTTAAAACATTTACAACATTTAAGGCATTTACAACATTTTTAGCCATTTTCAACATTTACAACATTTTCAACACATACATCTTTTACAACATTTTTAACATGTACAACATTTAAAACGTTTAAATCATGTACAACATTTAAAAAGTTTTAAACATTTACAACATTTAAAGCATTTAAAATATTTACAACATTTAAATTATTTGCAACATCTGCAATGTTTAAAACATTATCAACATTAATATAATTAAATTATTTACAACATTTTCAACATTTACAACATTTACAATATATACACATTATAAAAATTTACAACTATTACAACATTTTTAACGTTAACAACATTTAAAATATTTTAACATTTACAACATTTTTAACTTTGACAACATTAGCAACATCATTAATATTTACAACATTTAAATCATTGTTAATATTTACATCATTTACAATAATTTAAAAATTTACAATATTTACATCATTTATAACATTTAAAACATTTAAAACATTTACAACATTTAAGACATTTACAACATTTAAATCATGATAAACATTAACAACACATAAAACATTTAAAATATTTACAACTTTTACATTTAAAACTCTAACAACATTTAAAACATTTTCATTATTTAAATATATTGAACACTTACATTATTTTTAACATTTTCAACATTTTAAACATTTGATACATTTAAAAAAATTTCAACATTTAAAACATTTGCAACATTTTTAACATTTACAATATTTAAAACTTTTACATTAGTAACAACATTTGCTTATTAAAAACATTAATTACATTTACAACAATTAAAACATTTTAAACATTTACAACATATAAAACATTTAGTACATTAAGTACAAGTAATTACATCATTTAAACCGTTAACATAGTTTACATTTTTACAACGTTTACAACAATTAAAATATTTACAACATTTGAAGCATTCAACATTTTCAACTTTTACCACATTTAAAACATTTAAATATTTACAATATTTACAGCATTTACAACATTATAAACAGTTACAATTTTTAAAACAATTAAAACAACTTCAACATTTACCACATTTAAAACATTCACATTTTTTTACATTTAAAACATTAAAAATATTTACAACAGTTAAAACATTTACAAAATTTACAACATTTAAAATATTTACAACATTTACTTAATTTAAAACATTTACAATATTTAAAAAAAATTACAACATTCGCATAATCAATGAAAACATTTACAACATTTATAGTATTAAAACGTTTACAACGCTTATGACATTTAGTTTTTAGTTTTAGACATTTACTACAATAACAACATTTAAAACATTTACAACATTTAAAACATTTACAACATTTAAGAAATTAACATTATTTTTACCATTTCCAACATTCACAACAGTTACGACATTTACTACAATAACAACATTTATAACGTTTACAACATTTAAAACATTTGCTTTATTTACAACATTAACAACAATAATTACATTAAAAACATTTAAAAATTTTGCAACATTTAAATTATTTGCAACATTTACAAAATTTTAAACTTTAATGACATGTACGGCATTTATATTTTTACAACATTTAAACCTTTACAACATTTACAACATTCACATAATTTACATCATTTACAATATTTAGAACATATTTAAACATCACAACATTTAAAACATTTACAATATTTAAAACACATAACACTTACAATATTTAAAACATTTATTACATAAACATTATTTTTTAAAAATTTACATTTACAACTTTAAAACATTTACAACATTTACAATATTTACAACATTTAAAACATTTACAATATTTGCAATAATTAAAACATTTACAACATTTACATCATTTATTTCATTTACAACAATTAAAACATAAACAAAATTTAAAACATTTACAACATTTACGACATTTATAACCTTTTAATCATTTTAAACATTTAAACCTTTACAACATGTACAACATTCACAAAATTTGCTTCATTTACAATATTTACAACATATTTAAACATCACAACATTTAAAACATTTACAATATTAAAAACACATAGCACTTACAATATTTAAAACATTTACAACATTAACGTTATTTTAAAAAATATACATTTATAACTTTATAACATTTACAATATTTACAACATTTACAACATTTACAATATTTACAACATTTAAAACATTTACAATTTTTGCAATAATTAAAACATTTACAATATTTGCATCATTTATTTCATTTACAACAATTAAAACATTAACATTTTTTACAATATTTACGACATTTATAACATTTAAATCATTTTAAACATTTACAACATTTAAAACATTTACATTATTTACATCGTTTAAAACATTTAAAACATTTACAACATTTAAAACATTTTCAACATTTAAATATATTAAACTCTTACATTAATTTCAACATTTACAACATTTTAAACATTTGATACATTAAAAACATTTACAACATTTAAAACATTTACTACATTTACAACATTTGAAACATTTAAAACATGAACAACATTTACAACAGTTAAAACATTTACAATATTTACAACTTTTAAAAAATTTACAACATTAACAACATCTTAAATATTTACAACATTTACATCATATATAAAATTTACAACATTTAAATTATTTTAAATTTTTACAACATTTACAACATTGAAAACATTTATAGTATTTACAACACTCATTACACTTACAACATATACAACACTTACAACATTTACTACACTTACAACATTTATAACACTTACAACATTTACAACATTTACGGCATTTCAATCATTTAAAACATTTAAAATTTTTACAACATTTAAAGCATTTACATTATTTACGACATTTTCAACATTTACCACATTTAAAACATTTTCAACATTTATAACATTTAAACCATTTAAAATGTATAACATTTATAACAATAACAGACTCCCGTGTCCTATACGTATAATGTCACTACAGACTTAACCTACAAAAGGGAAAAGTATGAAGAACTTAAAAATGCAATTAAGATATTGTGGATATCAGATAAAGTACACATATTACCAATCATTATCTCTGCCACATGAGTAGTGCCTCATTCACTCCATTAAGGTCTTCAAAATTATTGGACTGCCGAAAACTTGATTATTAAAATATAAAAAGTAGCAATTTTAAATACATTCCGAATTGTCAGAAAATTTTTCAACACAGAGTTAAAAGACGAGATTACTTTTTGATACCCGTACCTCGCCTAAAACCAACAAAAATGCTGAGAAAATATTTTTTTAAATATAAAAAATAATAATAATTTACAATAATTAAAAAAATTAATGACGTGTGGACTTATTCCACGCAAAAATATTGTAAGTCGAAAAGGATTTTTGAATGACTCTGTTTAGAATGTAAGTTTATGCTATCACAAACAACACACTACACTCACAACATGATCATATGCGCACAAAATTCATTGTAATGTCCACTGGCTTGGTGGGGTAAAGATGACTTCAACGGTACAGCTCAAAAGAGCCTACGGCGCGTCATCATAATGTGAATTTTACGTACAGTGGGTGAAAAAAGTATTCGGACAGTACTTTTTTCCAGCCACTATTACTATTTTGACTCCATTGGACCTGTTCTTCGGATTCAAACATGAATTTAGTATTGTCATTTGCTGTTCTGGTAAAGGTTGACATGTTGAAAGAGGGAATATTCGTTGCTACTTTGCTATAAATTGAGTCCTATAGACGATTATGCAGAACTTTCGCGCGCAAAAAGTATTCGGACACGCGGTGCACGTCGGTTTAAACGGGTTCATATGGGAGTCCACCGGTGTCATTGCTGTCCAGACGTGGGCGCACATGCTTTCTCTTGGCTGTGGCGAGGTGAAACGCATCTTTGACCGAACGGCGACGTGAAGTGTTGACAGGTATAGGACGAAATGCAACTGAGACGACTGAAGCTGTGCGAAAGCTAATTATAAGATACTATAAATTAAGTCATTGAATCCAATTGCTACACTTGTCAGGCGACCTAGGTCAACTGTCTACGACATAGTGTAATGGTTCGGAAAGACCAAGACTGTTCTAAACAAGCCCCTAATCGGTCGCCCACGGAAACTGACTAACTGTGACAACCGATTCATCGTGCGGGAGATGAAGGATCCAAAAACCAGCGCTTTCAAGGTAACTAGTAATCAACGGAAGTATGATGTGCACGCATACGTAGGAACCGTCGGGAATGTGTGGAAGCAAAACGGTTACCACGGCCGAGTTGCAAGGGGGATGCCGTTTATCAGCGTGGTCAATCGCAAGAGGCAGGTAGATTTCGATCGGGAACATCAATCTGATCATTTAGAGTTGTGGGATAGCGAGATTTTCAGTGACGAGAGCAAGTACAGCATATTTTGATCCGATGGCTAACAAATGATGTGGCGTCGGAACAATACTGAGCTCGATCCCAAGAACTTGAAAGCGACAGTGAAACATGGGGTTGGTTATGCGATGGTGTGGGGGTGCATGGAGTGGGTAATTTGCACTTTTTGAAAGGGATCATGGACCGCAAGATCTAAATCGACATACTGAACCAAAATTTGTTAGTTAGTAATGAGAAAGTGGGACTGAGAAACAAATATACATTTCAAGAGGACAATGATCCAAAACTCAAGGCAAAGAATACAATGTAGAGGATCAAGCAAAACACACCCAAACAGTCGAATACCCCTCCACAATCACCTGACCTCAATCCGATAGAACATGAGCAAAGTATTCAGGAGTTACAAATAAATAAATGGCTAATATAAGAGTTGGATGACCTCAAGATTGCCTTGTTAGGAGAATGGAAAAAATACCCCATATTGTCACATCAAATTTAATCCATACAACGTCAAATCGCCTTCAGGAAGTACTCAAAACCAAGGAATGCCGCATAATAGTAATTATTGCGTAAATTGTGCCGTATGAGTTCATTTATTATGAAAAATTCAGATGTCCGAATACTTTTTGTGCGACACATTTGAAGTTTTTTTCTATTTTTTTCAAGTTTCGAAAGTTTATTATTTGTTGCTGATGCTGGAGTGCATGCATAAATAAAGAGCGTCTATTGAAGTAAAATTAAACTCCAGGAGAAAATACTCGAGCTCGAGCGATGGTACCGGTAAATTGGACGTGATATGTGGAATGAATTTTCAATCAAAGATTTAATGATCGGCATAGTTTAGTGCCAGTACTTCACATCAACAAAATACTTTGACTCAACTCGGAAAAGTACTCAAATTTTACTTCACCGATACTCGTCCACACATCCAAAGAATTCGTGCAAGACAGTGGCGTGATTATGGGGGGTAAGGGGATGTATCCCCCCCCCCCAAAGCCTAAGAGAAGTCAAAAATATTATTTTAAAATCTTGTCTGGATTATAAATGTAATAACTGCATCTGCTTAAAGTTAAATTTTAAGTGCCCAAATGATGTAAAAGGCATTTTCAGGCATGTTATTTTTTTAAATATTTCCTGAACACTCCGTTTCCAGGGGGTTAGCCCCCACTAGCCCATCTCATACCCCCAAAAACCCCCTCAATCCCCCGTCAAAGTATATTAGTTACGCCACTGGTGCAAGATACTATTGCAGGACTTTCGTCTTATTATTGAAATAAAAAGACGAAATATTCAAATACGTCAGTGGATAATAGCTGTATAATAACAAGGATAATCGACGGTCTTGGTTGCCTTCGTGCGGAAGAGGTACCGTGAAGTTTTCACTACATGCAGTGGCGGCGCGTGCATATACTCATGTTACCAACTGCACACCCAAAGATGAACGAATTATGAAAGAAAACTATGAATTCCTTTGAAAAGAGTAAGATAAAAACCCTGTCCACAAAGAGATGGGATATGAAGCTCTAATCGCTATTCTGCTATCTCCTTGGCGAATTCATGGCTCTGCAAGTGTGCATACCGTGGCATGGCGCCTGCCGCATATTCAGTCTACGCGATTGCTTGTGGGTGCTCGGGCGAGACGAGGCAAGCAGGAGGGAGGAGGAGGCAAGCACCATAGAGGTTCCTCTATGGTGCTTGGAGCTGGCTAAACACGACGCGAGTGGGCACGCGCATATTTGGTAATTCGCAGGTAGTGCAGCGGTATAGCTGCAAACTATACTACCTTCCCTCAGGATCCTAGTCCGTCATTGTATTCAGTGCCATTTAGCAGCATTCATTTGTATTTCATGCCATTTTTCATCATCGTATATCTTCTCTAAAGGGCGTTTTACACGGGGCACGGAATTGAGCAGGTTAGAGCTGCATTAATTTCTAAAATGGCGTAGAATTGCGCGAATGAGTGAATGAAATTAGAACAGGAGCTATTTTTCCATCTCGCATTCACGCGTTCTCGCATGTGTTCTAGCCATTCACTGCTTTACACGACGCAATTTTCATTGCGCAATTCCTTGTACCGTGTAAAACGGCCTTAATGCACACCCTGGATATAAAACAACCAGCCGCCACTGACGACATGTATGCCAGTTCAGGCGGCGGAGTTACCACACCTTGGGGAGGGCTCGCGAATGGACACAGGAGACTTAGGACTGCAAGGATATGCTAGAGTGATTCATGTAGAGTATACACTACCAGTGTCACCGTTCAAAGCGCATCGAGAATTATTAATATATGTAATGTTTGTTGGACAGCCATGGCGTGATTGCAAAAGGCTAGTCCCTTGTCGTTAATACCGGAAATACCACTGAAAAGATCGTAAAAAAATTGCATTTAATCCCATTGTTGAAAGGTTAGTATTTTTTTGGAATACGAATAAAAAATGCATTAGCGGAAGATAAGTAAAGTTCATTAGGAGGGAGCACACCCAATAATTAGATTCGTACAGTTTCCGGGGGAATTTATACATCAACTTCCTTTCCCCCACACTTGATACGGTCATGATTACTGTGTTGATGACAGTGTCATGATGACTTGTTATCTACTCATATTGTTATTGTTATTACATATGATTATCACACTCTAACTATCATTATTATTACATTTGTTTCTGAAAACAGTGATTAAAAATTCGCATTTCATGTCATGGTCTAAACGATCGTCATTTTTTTTTAATTTCGGAATACGAATTGAAAATGCAGTATGTAATGGATTTTAAGCGACGGATCTTTTTTTAAAACTATTTTTTGGACCGCAAATAATACTTTCCTCACTCAAAATATAGATGAGTTTTGTAGTTATTAACTTTCCTTCGGTAACTCATGTGTTACCAAAGGAATCCCTCCCTCTACTCTCAATTTCTTCATGCAACATTTGCCTAGTCTTAAATGAACTCCTTCACGGATTCACACTTTAAGAGTGGCCCGTAACCCGTACCTTCGAGAAAAAAATTAAATGTCTTTGTTCTTAAATATTCCTTGGTGCCCGGATCTTTCATAGATCAACGATCAACAAAATTAAGGTTTGGTCACTTGTCTAAGACAATTAGTTTTTGCTTAGTAACCTAATTCCCAACAGCGTTAATTTCTTTCGCTAACCTTCCATTCTGACTAAAGTGAATATATCTAATAATTTCCAGTTACCATCACCAGAAAACACAAACAGTGATTGAAAATTCGCTTTTCATGTCATGGTCTAAACGATCGTCATTTTTTTTAATTTCGGAATACGAATTGAAAATGCAGTATGTAATGGATTTGGTTAATATGTTTGGTTTGAACCTCTCTCACAACTTCTTATCTAATGATGCCTTTTCACATGTGGCAAAGAATTGCGCAGATTAGAACTGCATTATTCACTCATTATGGCATGGAGTTGCGCGGATCCACGAGTGAAATTATAACAGGATCTAAGCAACCATCTCACGCCCATTCATTCTCGCATGCGTTCTAGCAGTTCATCACTTTACTGGACGCACTTCGAGTACTCCTTCGCACACAAGCCAGTTATTTTTGCGCGCAATAGCCCCGTGTAAAACGACGTTTGGAAAAGTTCGCAATTTTTAAATGACTGTTTTCAGGTTAAAGTATACACAATTATCGGAGGGAAGTTAATTTTCAAAGCAATATGATACTTGTCCCAAAAACACTGTTCCTCATGATACAACTCGCGTGCACTTTGAACGGGCACAGTAGTTCCTTTTTGTATAACGCGATCCGATGTATGACGTAAAATCATCGCTTATATGCCGAAATTGTGATTTATAATAGATCATGTTAACGATCAACTGATCTAATGACGCCTAGCTATAATCTTAAATAGATCATGATATACGCCTGTAGGTGATGATGATTCATTGAACCCCGGCTCGTGTTTTATGAAAAAGCATTGCGTTTTATCCGTCCGTCCGTCCGTATTAACCCATTTACGGCCAACGTTGCGAAAACGCAACATTATTGAGAAATGCAAAAAAAATATTTCAATTGAATTTTATTCATGTAGAATTAGCTTTTTTCGATTAAAATAAGTTTAAACTGATTTTTAGTGAGATTATAATGACATTTAATAAGTATTTCGATACTTATAAAAATACTCAAAAAGTGTCAATTTTCGAGTCTCCTGTTAAGCAAGATAAATAATTTTTCCTAAGAGTAACTATTCACATTATTAAGTTTTTTATTCGTCCATGTGGACGTATAAATTTCAATTAATAGATACCAAAGCTTATATTTCGTCAGGGAGTCAACATTAAGCGAAAATCAGGTCCGGAAAATAATGTTGCGTTTTCGCAACGTTGGCCGAATCCGGTATCTATAGGCAGCTATGCAACCCGCATTACCACATATTTCCGTCTCGTAGGAATATGCCGTTTTTACTGTCAGATATAATCCTACGCCTTTTTATACCTTGTATTTGATAGATATAGCGTCATAATTGACAATTAAAATTCTTATATATTATATTTCCAATGAGATGCTGCATTATTTTACCTAAATCCAATTTAACATAGAGATGCATTACGGCTTGAAAGAAATGAGTCAAAGTGAATATTTTTACAGATGATAACGTATTTTCCAGTTTTTAATTGACATTTTTATCACAACAGATTGAATTAAAACAAATAATGACTATTTATGAATTACATGAAAATATTTCGGGTGCAATGGAACACAAAACTTTGTACATTCAATCCGAATTAGTTCTTCCTTACATCACGATTCAGCGATATCACCGACTTCCACAACAGGATATTGGGTGAATGAAGACGATAAGGCGTAGATTTGGTTCGGAAATGATTAAACCAAAATATATTTAGATTAATAAAAAATAATCTACACTTTTCAGACAATTCCTGTCTGGACAAAAATGACAGATTTGTAAATTATGACCTCAATTTGACGACTTGAGTTAAAAATTATTACAATTCGGAATATTTGTGCATAAATTTTGAAATAATGAGCAAATGGTACCTTACCTTGGTCACTAGAGTGCAAAAATGTTCTTTTATAATAAGCTTTTTAGATTTTGCTTTTAACTTTGGTGCTTATGTTATTCAGACGGTTTTAGGGTTCAACCAGGCGATAGAAAACTTACTTCCATCGAAATTTAGGCTTGGAAGCAAGTGTTATTCTGGAATTACTCAAGGTTATCCGTGATACCTCGAATCATTGTATGTTTTTCGATAACTTCTATTCATCTTGAGGACTATTTATTGCTTTGAAAGAAAAAGGATTATTTGTCATAGGAGCCATCCGTGAAAATATAACGGAGTGCCTGATAGAATATAATAAAACCATCGAAGTGAAACCGAGAGGAACATGAAAACAAACATTTGATAAAGCCGAAGGTCTTAGTATTGTTCGATGGAATGATAACTAGATTGTCCCTGTAGACAGCACACAAGTTTTTCCATTCCATTGGGCACATGGAAAATATTCAGCGGAAAAAAGAAAATACTATTTCACATACTATTCTATGTTAATAAAAGAAAATACTATTCGTGTTATTGAGGAGTATAGTAAATACATGGTAGGTGTGGACCTACTCGATAATGCAAATGCAAATTACCGCAATAGAATTCAGGGGAAAAAAAGGTCCTAGCTTATCAACTTACTGGACAGCGTTTGCACTAACGCCAGGAGATTGTACACGTTATGCAACGGAAGTAAATTTCACTGGTAGACTTCAAATCGTATCTAGAAGGGACGCATCTAAAAAGTGAAGTGAATCAGTCAGTAGATGACGTATCCCTATACAATTCGCGTCCATAAACATAGAAATAGTTAGGTCATGTAATTCATCGCGGATTCGTGAAGCATGAAAGGACGAATTTGGCCATAGAGTTAAAAAAAACATTCAGTAGTTGCCGAAACAGTGTAAAAGTCAAACCATGTATGAATGTACGAAATTTTATGTTCCATGGCACCCAAAATGCTTGAGTATTTCATAATTAGCCATTAGTTATTGTAATTCAATCTGCAATGATAAAATTGAAGTCAATGATAAACTGTGAAATACATGCTCTTCTGAGAAAATTTTCGCTTTGACTTATTTCTTTCAAACCGATAAGCCTGTCTATTTTATAGTAGATTTAGGTCAAATAACAACTACATCTCATTGGAAACATAATATCTAAGGATTTTTTTATTCAATATGACGATATTTGTCATATACGTGACATAAAAAGGTATAGGATTATATCCGACAGTAAAAACAGCATATTCCTATAAGACGGCAAGGTATTGTAATGCGGGTTGCTTAACTGCATACAGATACCGGATTCCGCCAACGTTGCGAAAACGCAACATTTTTTTTTTTACCATAAGCAACTTTTTTTGACGGCCTATATTTTCAATTTATCTTATTTAGCATGTTATTAGGTAAAATGAAGAGAAAAAATTATATATTTTCAAGTATTTCTTTACTCGGCCGGTAATGGGTTAAGTCCGGTCCGTCCGTAAGTATTAGTGTAATATCCAAGAAAACTTATAATGGAGTGCCACAAAGTTAATAATGAATTACTGAATTTTGTAACACACAAGTAATCGCGATAAGGAGTGGCAGTCTGAAACCTTTTGTGTCCATTCGTGCATCCTTGCTCGCAAGCATAGATTAGACATATAGCTCTAGAGGGTAGTATAGCTCAATAACCCACTACAACTCTTAAATAATTTCAAGTTTTTCTAACTTAACTGAGAATTGCTTAACAGATTAAATTTTAAATATTGAAAAACGAAAACTAAAGGAATGAAGTAAATTCTATTACCATGACAAATTATAAAATTAATTGCAAATTTCGAAGTTTTGAAGAAGTAATCCACATCTTCGTCCTGAGCCGCCAAAATTGCTCGCTCGCTCTAAAATTTGTGATTATTGTGCTTATCAGTCATGTTCGAGAGCACTTTGTTGAGGAGTTCATCTTTTGATGAAACTAAATTGCAAAAATGGCGAGGATATGAAATAAATCCGCTCGATTCGTCGACAAGAATACGGCCTTTACCGATAGTCAAAAATTTTTATGAGGCTCAGTCATTAAATTGGTAAAAAAAACAGATCATTTAGTAAGTAGAATGACCGACTTGAACTTGAGCTGTTGAAGTGTTGCCAACTCCTAAAAATGTCCCCTAGCATCAATATTAATTTCTTCCATGAACTGATATTATTTTTAAATGCTAATTCTGCTATTCGGGGTTGACACGAATCCAAAAAAATCTATTCGTCTAGAAAATCGTTCAAATCTATGTAGCCGTTCTCGAGTTATAGATAGTGTAATTAACACGATTTACGACTTTTTTAATGAATATAAATATACTTAGATTAAATAAATAAATAACATAGAAACACTGAAAAAGGGACACTCACAAAATGTTTTTCAGACGTTTCGATGGGGTGACCCACCATTCCCAATGAGTGAGAAAGGATTATTGATGTCTTCTGTGGAGTTTAGGGGGGAAGGAAGGTTGAAGGGATAGGTGGAGGTGAGGGGGAAATGGGAAGGGATTGGCTGGTTGCTACTGAGCGACGTTCAGCCCTGGCGGTTTGAACGCTGTTTCCACCCAGGTGTGCTGGGTGAATTTTCTGGTTGTATTTCGATTAAGGAAAGGGAAAAGCACTCCTCAAAGGAACTATTTTCTGTTGGAGTACTGGTTCAACGAATGGGGAGGGACTTGGTGGAGAGGCGATGATTGTTCATTCGAATGGACACTGCCGTGGTGCATTCTCCAATGTAGTAGGCTGGGCAGAAATTGTAGGATAGTTGGTTGATGGAATTAAAGGAAGTATTTGAAGGAAAAAGGAGATGAGGAAGATTTGTTGATGAAGTGGGGAGGTGGAGCGAAACAAGAAGCAGCACTTGCATCTTAGGCGGTTGCATGTTGAGGAGGAAGAAGTTGGGGGGGCAGTGCGGGGGAGAGAGGGGCGGGTGGATCGGAATATTTGCGCACGTCGGGTGCCTTTCTGTAGGTGATAGAAGGACGGGAAGGGAGGAGATTGGAAGTACTGTGGTTTGCGCTGATGATGGGGTAGAGGTCTCTTAAGATATTTTTTTATTTCTTAGGGCTCTTTAGGCCCTCTTCTAATTCATTGGATAAAATTCTAGATTGTGCATTCGCAATAGGGTATAACATCAACAGGTTTCCATTTTCAGCTCGCCGATTACTTGGATGAATCCGTTCTGACAAATTAGTTGGATATTTACATTGATTGAAACTAGAAAACACATTCAACGAAAAACCCAAATGAAGTAGTATGTGATGATTATGAAGGCTATTTGCTGTATGTAAGTCAAGTTGGACATCATATAATGACACACATATCACCCGTCTCAAGAGACGTGTGATGAAGTATGGAGTTCATTACAGAGAAACATAACAATCAACAGCTTTCTAAACCAATTAATAAATTTGAAATAATCAACTGCTATGTGTGACCCTTCATCGTCAATCTAAATTCATTAAGTCAATGCCAACGCTGGGTTTGAATGCGCCCCTTACCGTCGGGTTCAGTGGCGCCGACTCCATGGGGTCTGAGGGGGCCCGAGCCCCCCCAAAAATTCGTTACAGATGTGAGGAAAAAATGTGTCAGGCTTGTCGATTTTCCCCGGAGTGTCCAGATAACGAGATTCGAGTGATCAGGGTTCTAATGTTGATCATATGTCTCTTCTAAAATGCTTAAAAAACTTAAAATTCACTACTTATAAAATTTACCGGGGCAAGATACCCGGTTTGGGCCCCCCCAATATTTTTTGTGAGTCGGCACCCCTGGTCGGGTTACGGTTACCCCTTTTGCAAATCCCTAACGTTCAAAATGTGTACTAGCATTACATAAAAAGGATAAGTCAGCCCAATGCCTTGCCAAATTCTTAACTTATATATTACCATTTACCATTAAAAAAGTATATAACGGTTACAGCGAATTTAAATCATTTGAAACCCATTATTAAATACAAAAGGAGTTACCAAGCAAAAAAAAGTTTTTAAGCTTGAGATCTTAATTCCGAGCAGGGGAATCGATCCAACAACCTTTAATATAACGAAAGTCGCATTTACTCCACTACGCCACCACGACTTCTGACGTTTAGATATTTATAATACATAATATCAGACCAGCAGTGAAAACCGGAGCAAGGACACAGAGTATGCACACGAATGTAATCATTTAATCCATCAAAGATCGAAACAAAACGATAAATTTAGCAAGTAACTTCTCCCTCTTTGTTCATATATCTTCACATGGATGCGAAATATTTGCAGTGCGTGAGCAAGGAAAACAAATGGAGTAAGGGAAACTAAATATTCTTGATAAGCAGAAGTGGCGCCACAAACTTTTGAAAGTGACTGTACGTGAAGCGAAACTCACTGCACTTAACATCAGGGACGAGGGAAATAAGGCACTGGAGAAGGATTAACACTAGGTTTAGGGAGACGCGGAAGTGTTTTGATCAAGGTTGATGCGATATTGTCCTGAGTCTCTCCTGCGACGTGATTTCAGTCAATAATGAAGTAGGCCATAGTGAATGTACGACACATTTAGCTGGTTCCGTTGGATTATTTTCTATGGAGAGGGCTTTGCAAAACATTTTAGGACTTTCTTTTCTTTTCCTACGGTAAAAATAGTCCATGGCATTTTTTTTTTGCAATTCTGCTTAACCAAGAAACAGTTGTCCGGGAATCGAAATGGTCGAAATGGTCGAAAGTTATTTTATTAGTCGTTATACTCTATTTTTTGTTTGCAAGCGTACTACAAACAACGCTAACTCCTTCTGATAAACCCCAAGAGAAAATACTCGTGATCGAACATTAGGATGAATAATCCGATATTTTTAAAATTGTGGTCAGAACACTCTTTGACGCATACATACATATTTATTACATACAACACTCACTCCTTCCGATCAACTCCAGGAGAAAATACTGGGACTCTAGCAATGGGATGAATGAACCTATTTTTTATCCTGATCGGCCGAAAGAATCTGAGTAATTCAGATACAAATGATTTCTATTGTTTACTTTCTTCAAAATGGGATTCCACGTATTTCTATGGTAAGTTTAAATTCGCAGTGTCTCGATTAAAAGAATTTTTATCAAGCCTGATGGCCCGGTGGCCTCATCAACAGGCAAGAAGTTGTTCGAACTGAACATCTACATAATACCCTGCGAGCCACCTCTAGGGTGTTTGGCAGGGGGTGATAAATCACCAGAATGAAATTGGACTCCCACATGCACGCCACACAGTCCAAAAAACGACGTGCATACTAACAATTTATACTACCATATGCTGTTAGAAATAATAATAAAATTAAAAACATGCATTTAGTTTTACATAGGTTAGTAGGCTAAACTACAAGTCATCTAATCAATTTATGACTTCTTTGGCTGTCGTATTAATCTCTTATTGATCGTGGAAAAAAAGACATTATGAATCCGTATGTTCTACAGTTTGTCTCTCTTATTTTATTTATATAATCTGATCTTCCGAAGTATGTTTGCGTCCGTAAGATACGGCTAGTCCGTAAGATATGGCTAACTTCTTTAAAAACACGCTGCTCTTGATTCGTTGATAGTGCTCGTAAAATGACGATCAAAGATGCCTCCGTAAAGGAGAGGTACCGTACATTATATTGCACGTACGTCAGAGCGAGTGGTGGTAATAAGCCTTAGTGGTGCTCGCGAATGGACACAGAAGACTTCGGACCACCAGGGTAGGTCGGAGTGAGTCATGTAGAATATCCACAACCAGTGCGACCGTTCGAAGAACACTTGAGGGGTATTCTGAGAAATTATGTTTGTATGGCAGAAATTGCATTGAAAAAGGCGCGTCACATGTCATTATTACGACAAATACTACTGAAAACGATCATAAAAATTTGGCATTTGTTCCCATGGCTGAAATGTTAGTCTAATTTTGGATTACGAATAAGAAATGTATTAGGGGAAGCTAAAGTTCGTTACCACGGAGCACACCTTATTATGTAGATTCGTAAAGTTTCGGAGAAGGGGGAGTGAGATACTTATATCTCAACCTCCTCTCCCCTATACGTTTTCAGGCTTTCAGCTCGTACCTTGGCCTGAACGAAATATAAGTAAGATGGCATGTAACGGGTGTTATGTAGGGTCAGAACATAAAAAACAGTAAAAAATGACCAAAATAGGAAATCCTAATTTTTTCCGCAATGTTCTACCGCCTACATTTTTTTCCAATTCAATGGCCGAATGATATTTAAAAACGCCACCAAAAAACAATTTCTCTTTGTGGCCCTCTCAAAAACATTTTATAAAAACTCGCGTCAAAAATTTTCAAATCGACGCCATTTCTCCTTGTCTCACTGAAAATTCTTGAAAACAAATGGACATCTACTTTATTAGAAAGCTTTCAAATGCCGCAAACAGCAATTAAAAATGTGATTCCTAGTCCGAGATATCTATAAAACAGTGAAAATCGTATTTTCAAGCCAGCCGGCCCTGGTGGGCCTCTAGTGGGGTGGAAGTGTGGGGAGTTTAGTACTATTTGATCCCAAATCGTATGCCGTGGTACGGGAAAAATCCCGAAGAGCATGGGCGTACCCAGCGAGGGACAGGAGGGGGCAGCCCCCCCCAGTAGCAAAAATCGCAAATTTTTGTAAGGAAAATAATATTTTTTCAAGCAATTCATTTTAAAAACTAATAAAGAGCTGTTGCAGTTCCCTTAAATGTTGATTTCATGCACCTTTTTTAATGCTTAAATCTTACCTAAAACTTGAACAACCATGGCTTGCCCACCCCCCTAGTTTTGATCCTGGATACCCCATTGCCGAAAGGGGAACATTTCACCCTCTTATTCAGCTATGAAATTTATATACATGATGATGGGATCCATACAATTCCTAAATGATCAATCCTATTACCCGTAATTGCAAACATTTTACTGCAAAATATTGGAAGAAAGTGGATTGCATTGCACCCATCACAGCACCGTGGACATTTTTGAAAACCAATTGAAAAGCGACCGAAGTGGCAAGAGAAATCGGCCTTTAAAGAGATTTTGGCCTCCTCTATGCCGTCCCCTTGCTCCCTATCTTGAACATTTTCCGCTTTTGGTACGATGTATGACGTGACTGGTCATCCCAAACGAGTAAAGATCAAACGCCACAGTTCGCAACAGACAAGTGAGCAGCGAAAACCACCTCCCGCCAGGTTTGACACTTCACGATTGAGTCGAAAGGTTTTTATGGGCATACTAAAGTGCTAATTGATACACCGTCATGCCATTGCGGGGTATAACTATTTTACAATTGTCCCCTTGTAGTTTTTATCAATGTTATCTCCTGTCGTTATGTGCAAATGACGGGAATGAAGGTAAATTTTAAACGATTTTTTTCGTTCATTCTTGTAACATCACAGTTGGGTGTTACAGTCATGTATCGTGAGAATTACAATAGAGTTACGGGCGTAACCCAACCTATATGGCAACATCAGATACTCAGCATTATTTACGCATTGGTATATCCAAACTGTCATATTTTCATTGCTTATCTCATTTCAATGTGAATGATGACCTTCTTCAATGATGTAATTACCTTCATGATATGCCGATAACATCAAACAAATTCCTTTACCTAAAAACACTACTAGGTGACATTGAAATCCAAGTATACCTCTTCTCTGGTTACTAACCTTCTCAAGGAACGACGGGAATCCCCATAGCTAGCTTATATATTGAGGAAATCTAAAATACCAAAGGTTTACTTCTTTAAAGTCACTTTAACATTAACAACAATATATTTTTGTAAATGTTCTCCTATTAAGTGATGCCGAGAACCAGTGTGAATATTTCAATAGAATGAGAATGACCTCTCAGCCTCACACGAGGTGATAGCCTCATTCTTTGAGTGATATTTCTTTACGCATGTTTAATGATATCATTTTAGTGTTGATATATTAGAAAAGAAACAGAAATAACAGGCTAGCTACGAATTAAAAATATTTATGGTAGCTTTGGAAACATTTGCTTTTTAAGGTCCTTGAATAGCCAATGTCAGCAGAAAAAGGCATGAAGAAATAAAATAGGCATTTTTAGGCACAACAAATTTCTTTATTTCGTCATATATAATCCTAAATGAACTTATAAATTCATGAAATTTGTTTCCGGAGTAAAAGAAAAAGAAGCATTTTAGGCAATGTCCTCAGCGTAGTTATCATGGAAAAATTCGTTATCCGCAGAACAAAAGGGAATCAGCCATGTTGTTTGTAATACAATTCCTCGACCTTAAGTAATGGGTTGACAAAAGGGTCTATATATCTGATTAGCTAATATACAAAACAATTTGCGGTACCTAAATGCACAAAACAAATCTCTCTCGATAAAAACCGCTTTGCAAATTACGTGCAGATACAATATCTTTAAATCACGTATTTTGTTAAGCTACATACATTTGCAACGCTACTTCCTTAGTATTTGCCTGTGAGACGGAATCGTGGAAAGAGCTACTTCAGGTTTTATCAGGGGCGGCTGGTGGTAATTTATCTAGGGTGTGCATTAGAGCAGATATAGGATGATTTAATTATTAGTTGCCGGGCGCTGTCGTCCTCGTCATCCGCAGAAGGATAAGGAAAGTCGCGCAGAAAGAAAGGAGAAGTCACATGTCGGGGAGAATCACACTTTATTCTGCCTTGGTTTCCTTACAACCGTCGACTGCCCCGAACTGCCCCGCGAACTGCCGTCTCCCTCTCGTCAGCGTTTTTCCGTTGTTTCCCAGGTGCGTTGCAGGCTCACGTTCTTAAGAAAAGATCTCTTACCTTACGTGGCCATACGAGCGCTTCCTGTCTGCGTTGAGTGGTAGGGGAATCGTGAGAGCGAAAGGAAGGGATTTTATAGCTGAGCTGGTCTGGGAAGAGGAAATTAGGCAAGGGAAACGGCAGTCGCCTCTTACATCCACTCTCCCCCAAACATTTAAAAAATTTACAGATCTGGAAATTTTTTAAACACAATCACACAATCAGGTCAGAATAACGTTCTTAAACATAACAAAGAAAACCACATCACAAGCAATCGAAAGAAAAAAAATGAAACCAACACTAGCAATTTCGTCCCCTTACGTTATCACGGTCACATCGCACCATTTCTAGTCCTAACCAATATTTTACAACAACTATTACACTTTCAAAATCACACACAAAAACAGAGAACACAATTACACTAAGAAATATAACCACATTATTTTCTACCGTGATCGATGGTTACCCTAGCTCGACCTTAAAAGGATTCAATTCACTAGCACTACTACCCATATAAATCTAACAAAATTATTGACTACAATGCAAACATCTCCTACCTCGGAGAGCACCTACCCATTATTATCAGTATCTAAGCAATATTTTCCTCACCATCGCTTGCCCCATCATCTCTCTCCTCATTAACCACTACGCGTACGTTCCTAGCATCGATAGTCCTCGTACGAGTGGATTTCTCGCCCAACCCATGGCATTTTCCCTTAATGCAAGTAAGTTTACTATATAGTATCCCCAAAACTACTATTAAAAGTACCCCTAGGCCAACAGGGATCGAGATGTGATAGATATTCCCCGTTGATGACTTCCTTTGCACCCGCTCTATCAATTCGCTCAAGCCAACAGTCAGTGACCCCTTCGCGACTTCCGTGTCAATCTCCCTCTTGAGCAAGCTCAAGCTGTTCATGTCCATTTTTATCAAGGTTTCCCTTTCCTTCCCAAACATTTCAATTTGAGGGGAAACAAACTCGATCAGGCTTTGCGACACTTCAGATCTCCCCTGCCAGGCTGCTATGATTTTGAAATTGTCACCCGTTATATCGCAATGGCTAACGTTAGCCAGTAAACCACTTCCCTCCAATTTCAGCAATTTTGTATCCCCTTCCCATGGATACCCCTCGAGTTAATTCGGTTTTTTTTCTCAATTCTGCAAACGCGTCAACTAATTTAACATACTCCTTCTGTACCTCTCCTAAATCAAAATTGATAACCAACCCCCACGTTTTATCAGTTATCACCACGTCTTGCGCCCGCTCAAACACCACTCCACTCCCTATTGGAATGACATCTTGCCCATCTACAGAATCCACAAATATAAACAAAACACACATCACCAAAATTTTACACTGTATAGCTGCTCCTTTCCCCATCATGACGGAGGGGGATTCCTCTTGCGCAGGAAGTAACGGGGGGAAGGGGGGGGTATCGGGAGGGGGTGGCGGTCCGGGTGGGGAGTGAGATGGGGGATGGGATGAACGTGCCCTCGAGCGGAGAAGATAAGGGGACCTCTGAGGAAGGGGCGTGCTCCAAGCGTCTTCTTCACTCCCGACAGCGGCACGGCCTTGCTCGTTATCAGCAAGGTCGGCAGCCTCCCCTCCACTCTCCCTCTCCTCGCAGATGGGCGTATCTTGCAGGGGACGCTCTCCGCTAAGGCAAGGCGACGAGCTGTCTAGCCCTTCCGATAAGGAAGGAGATCTCCTACAATCCTCTCCCTCGTCCTCAGCTCCGATGAAATTCCCGGAAGGCGAAGAGAAATTCCAAGAAGGAGATCCCTTCTCAGCTCCCTCAAAGACGGGAATCACCGTCTGCTTTTTGGGCCTCCCTCGTCGCCTCTCACTGGCAGCGTCTGCAACTGCGGGAGAAGGAAGACCAAGATGGCGGGGATGGGGCTTTACTCTATTTTTATGCACAACTAACGTCCTATGAGGGAGTTGCAGCATTAAATTTACGGGAGGAAGAACCTTAACAACGCTGTACGGCCCCTTCCACGGTCGGTGGAACTTCTTTCCCACACCTGTCTTCACACAGAGGTCGCTTAAATAGACTAAGTCTCCCACTGAATACTTCCGGTCCTTTCCCTTGGATCCCGCCCCCTTGAACTGCTGTTTTCGTGCACGCTCATTGTTTCTAGCACACTTTCGCCACATCACTTGAAGTCTATCCCGTAACTGTTCCACTTGAGCATTACACGCATCTCTCAGAGGTCTCTTCACACACTCAAACGGCGAGTTCATTTCATAACCAAATATTATTTCATGAGGGCTGAAGGCCGTGGAGCTGTGTACTGAGCTATTATATGCTGTCAAAGCATAGCATAGGATTTCATCCCAACTGTTGTTTTTAACATTCACATAATGGGATAGAATCTGTGCTATCGTGCGGTGCACCCTCTCTATCCGTCCGTTGCACTCGGGTCTGTAAGGGGATGTACGCAATTTGGTCACTCCTAGCAACTCACATACACCCCTAAATAAGTCCGACATGAAATTACTCCCCTGGTCGGTTAGAACCTTGTCAGGGACACCGAATCTTAAAATCCACTCCTTCACAAGTGCAACGGAAACCACCTCTGCTGTCTGATTTTGCAAGGGAACCATTACCAGATACCTAGAAAAGTGATCCAAAATGGAAAGAATGAACTTGTTTCCCTTCTCAGTCCGAGGTAACGGGCCAACTATATCAAGAGCGATAAAATCAAAGGGTCTATCGGTGGCCGGAAGGGCTTGTAATGGGGCCTTAGACTTCCCATACGGACTTCTCCTCTGACACGACACACAGTTTTTCACATATGCCTCGCAATCTCTTCCCAGGTGCGGCCACCAATAGCGCGCCCCTACGCGGGCTTTAGTCGATCTAACCCCCAGGTGTCCCGCGAGGGCGTAATCATGGCACTGACGCAAAATGTCAGTCCTTATGCTCTCAGGGACAGCTATCACTCTTCCCCGCGGGCCGATTTTAAAAAGGATTCCGTCCACAACCTCAAATCCTGCCTTGCCTGCCCATTCCTCGCACTCTACGTCATTCCTTTGCGCACTTGCTATGTCGACACTCGGCGTACATTTAAATCGCCTCACCTTCCGGCTAAGTCCATCGGCGTTCTTGTGCAATACCCCGGGCTTATGCACTACCTCGTAGTCATATTCGGAAAGTTTAAGAGTCCATCGCATCAAGCGGCTACTTGGGTCACGCAGGCCAAATAGCCACTTGAGGGCTGCATGGTCACTAACTATCTTAAATTTTCGTCCATACACGTAGCATCGGTATTGAGCCACGGCAAACACAACACTGCACAGTTCCTTTTCGGTCACTGAATAATTTATTTCAGCGGAATTCAGCTGTCTTGATGCATATGCAATTGGATGTTCTTCCCCGCCGATCTCCTGTGAAAGCACTGCCCCTATTGCGAAGTTAGATGCATCGGTGGAAATAATAAATGGTTTGTCGAAATCTGGATATGATAATACGGGGCTATTAATCAGGGAATCCTTTAGTTTCTCAAAGGCCCCCGCGCAATCTTTATCCCAGTCGAACACTGCACCTTTTCGTAATAATTTCGTCAACGGCCTCGCTATTTCTGCGTAACCCACCACAAAGCGACGATAGTAATTCGCAAGTCCTAAAAATGACTGAAGTTCCTTCACGTTGGCAGGGGTGGGAAATTCCTGCACGGCTGATACTTTTCCCGGGTCAGGTTGCACTCCATGCTTTGAAATCACGTGACCTAAATAGTTCACCTTTTCCTCCGCAAACTTACATTTCTCAAACTTAAGCGTGAGCCCGGCGTTCCTTAATCTGTCGAGTACGGCACGCAGCCGTACGGCATGCTCCTCCATCGTTGCACCAAAGATGATCACGTCGTCCAAATACACGAGGCATTGTACCGGCTTCAAGCCCCGTAGGAGGCCGTCCATCATCCTTTGGAATGTGGCAGGTGCCTTCCGCAATCCGAACGGCATCCTAGTGTAGTGATAATGCCCGCTGTCGACATTAAAAGCGGTCTTTTCTTGATCATCTTTATGCATCGGTATTTGATGGTAACCACTCGTCAAATCCAGCGTTGAAAAAAATCGCGATTTACCCAGATAGTCCAAAGATTCGACGACGTTGGGAATGGGGTACACATCAGAGACAGTGACCGCATTCAAAGCCCGGAAATCCACACAAAACCGGTACGCCGGGTTTCCATCAGCCGATTTTTTTGGCACGATCACAATTGGGGATGCCCAAGGGCTGTCACTATGGACAATTATACCCGCGTTGAGTTGCTCGTCGACGAACGACTCCACAACGGGCTTCAATCGATGTGGTACTCGATAAGGTCTTCTGTAGATAGGAGGGGCGCTGCCTGTGTTGATTCGGTGAGACGTCAGGGCGGTAACAGGTAGTATATCCTTCTCCGTGAACAGATCCTCGAATTCTTTTAATAGTGGAAGGATGATCTCCCTCTCATCGACATCCAGGTGCGCCAACTTTTCGCGGAACATTTCCCCGCTCTTAGCCGACGCTATCGTCCTCACCCTCTTCCCGTGAGTCTTTCCAACCCCCGCTTCGTAGGGCTCCAACTTTACAGCCATTCCTAACGTAGTCCCTTTACGTAGTACTACTTCCTCGCGGCCAAAATTGGTTACTTGCAGTGTGATTGACTGCTCCTTATCAACGGTGCACAGTCCCCTCGCAACATAACAGTTTTCCAACGTCTCCAATGCAGGCTCCACTAAATATGTCCCTGCACCAACGCACCGCTCCACCGTAATTCTCAAAAGCCTCCCCGAGTTAGGCGGCACCCTTATTTCTCCCCCTAGGCACACGGGATATTCTTTACTCCTACCGAAGTTTATCTTCTCCCGTCTTATATCCCTTGATTGTTGATCTGAAGGAAAATTTAGACTTGGGTCGCCATATCCTTCCTTTCGGCGACCTAATAACCGAATCTGCCGCCCCCACAAGTGCAAAATCCCATTACACACGTCCAATACACCTCGATGTTTTTCCAAAAAATCTAATCCTATGATGCCATCCACTCCGTCCAACTTGTCCACAACTTGCACTTTCATGGGATAGACGTGATCATCCAAACGTAAGGACACCACCTTTTGCCCGTGTGTCCAAAGCGTCCTTCCCGTGATTCCTCTCAGGTGGCACCCCGGGCTTGAGAGCCCATAACGGCCACTTATTTCACTTGATATTAAAGATACTTGCGCCCCCGTGTCAATCAAAAGTGCGCACTCGCGTCCCTCTATGACGCCCTTCACCATTAAGTCACCCTCCGCCGCATTACAGTCCGTCACAGGGATTGTTATCTTTAGGGGCACCCGGCGCCCGCGGCCGCGCCGGTGCCATGGCCGTTTAAATCAGGCCCAGGTCTTCCACGACGTTGGCATTCGCGAGCGATGTGTCCAACCTTGCCACAAGCGTAACATTGATCCCTTCGCGGCAGTCTGCATTCCCGTGCAAAATGTCCAGGCTGGAGACAATTGAAACATTTCCTCTCGTTTGGCGCCCGGAAAATCTTCGGGGGGATTGGCGGCGCCCGAGATGCCACCTTCGCTTCGATCGCCTCAGCCCGCAAGGCGCTTCTGACAGCGTCGTCGAGAGTCTTCGGCGCATCATGGTGGCATCTGCGCTCAACCTCACCGGAGAGTCCATTCAGGAACGCGTCCAACGCCCTCTGCTCGGCTTCAAATAGGGTGGCCTCAAAAAACTCCTGGGGTCGATTTCTCTCATAAGTGTTCGCGTTAGCATTCCTTATCCGATCGGCGAAAGCCTCTATATCCTCCATTGGGCCCCGCTTCATCTGAGAGACAAGCTCCCGATAGAACCGAGCGTCGTGTTTCCGCTTATATCTTTCAATAAACACCTTTTTAAAGTCTTCATAAGAGGCGGCGTCACGGCACTCCTGCTTCGAGCGGACGAATTCCGCTGCACCACCCGACACACGCAATCTTGCAACCCGTAACTTATCCGCATCAGCCCAGCCACTTATTACCGCTATCTCGTCCAAACACTCAAAAAATGCAAATACATTCTCGGACTGACCACCCGTAAACACTTCTACAGACGATAATAGTGAGAACTTCTTACTGTCGGGGCCTAAACTGGAATTAAGGGCACTATCACGTTCAGCCAATCGGGATTTTTGGGATTAATTTTCACAGGCTAACTCACGAAGCCTCTCATGGACGTCCTCTATTACTTGCTGCAACTCCACCTCTTTTCCACCAACACTAACTCGCCCCGCCATAATGATCTTACCTCCTTATTCCGCGACGATATTCCGTCCTCAGGTCTGCTACAGCTCGATGGACGAATCCCACTTCTCGACACCAAGTTGTAAGTTGCCGGGCGCTGTCGTCCTCGTCATCCGCAGAAGGATAAGGAAAGTCGCGCAGAAAGAAAGGAGAAGTCACATGTCGGGGAGAATCACACTTTATTCTGCCTTGGTTTCCTTACAACCGTCGACTGCCCCGAACTGCCCCGCGAACTGCCGTCTCCCTCTCGTCAGCGTTTTTCCGTTGTTTCCCAGGTGCGTTGCAGGCTCACGTTCTTAAGAAAAGATCTCTTACCTTACGTGGCCATGCGAGCGCTTCCTGTCTGCGTTGAGTGGTAGGGGAATCGTGAGAGCGAAAGGAAGGGATTTTATAGCTGAGCTGGTCTGGGAAGAGGAAATGAGGCAAGGGAAACGGCAGTCGCCTCTTACATTATGTTAATCCTAATCCATGAGCGTCATATTTCGTCGTAATAGAGTACATAGCAAGCAAAACATATCACTGGTACACTTTACGCTTAAAATTGCATGAACAGAAATAATATTAGCATGTATGAAAATAATTATTCCCAACAAACCTTTAAGGCCGTTTTACACGGTACACGGAATTGCGCAGTCTGACGTACGTGTGAAGGCGCATTCAAAATTGCGTCGTGTAAAGCGGTGAATTGCTAGAACACATGCGAGAATGCGTGGATGCGAGATGGCAAAATAGCCCCTGTTCTACTTTCGTTCATGCATTCGCGCAATTCCACGCCATTTTAGAAATTAATGCAGCTCTAACCTGCGCAATTCCGTGTACCGTGTAAAACGGCCTTTACAAGTGACGGTAGTTGAAATTCATTGCTATTTTCCTTACACCCTATGAGGAAGTAGTGTAGAAAACGGCTATACAGATGGATCTGTAGACGGACTAGGATCAGGATCCTGGGCGCAGGTAGTGTAGGTGGCGGCTACACCACTACACTACCTGCTAGTCAGTCACCAAAAACATGCGCGTGCGCATTCGCACGGTTTTGAGTCTGCTCCCATCGCCCCTTTGAACAGCACTTACCCCCCCGCTTACCTCGTCCCGCCAGAGCTCCCTCAAGCGATCGCACAGACCGAAAATGCGCCCGGCATGATGCCACGGGATCGCACACTTGTAGAGCGGTGAATTCGAAAAGGAGAAAGCTGTAGCATTCGGAGGCTCATGTTTCTTGCATATGCAGACAGTACTTTTATCCTTCGCGTTGCAAAGGAATAGTTTTCTTCTATAATTTATTCATCTTTGGGTGTGCACTTGCTAACATGCGTATACGCACGCGCCGCCACTGGGTTTTATCCATCACATACTTATTGAATGAGTTAACGAATTCTTTGCTGAGATTGAGATTAAATTGCTCGAGGTGAACATCACAATTCATTTCGATCTTCAAAATTCGTGGCTTTGAATAATGTGTTCGTAATATGTTTCACAGTGTAAGCCTTTTGTTGGAAGTCGATTTAAACCCAAACTATTTGTTAGTGCAAAATAGCGGTCAAAGTTATCTCGGTGCAGAAGAGGTATCACACAGCATTCACCGCGAATACGTCAGTTCGGGCGGTCAGCTAACAATTTTAAGGCACGCGAATGGACACAGGAGATACCGGTCCGCCACAGTTTACAACAACCTCACCACGCTTGAGTATACCACAACATAAGTCGCTCGGATTCTACCCGCGAGGCAGTATTTTGAGTGTTACTTGTGTAACGATCATCATTAAGCCGGTTTGTACTATTTATTTGCACTCGTCCAATGAATATTAAGCCTTAAAATGGTCATCGAAAATTAGAAAATTACCGTGAGCCTAAATATATACTTGCAGGATATTTGTCGCATGTTTCACCGATATTAGGGATGTATAGGAACCAAAGAGACTAAACACTACAGGTAGTGTGAATCTTCGCCAAGAGATGGAACAACCATTGGGAGGAGTTCAGTGCCGTAGGAGAGTAACTGCGTCGCACATTTCCCAAAAACGGTTATCCCCCACCTATATCAGTCCTCAGTCCACCCCTCGAAAGTGTACCTTCTCTCCTTGACCACCCAGCACCCCACTGACACCCGAGATCATAGCTCAATCATGGGTTACGAAGGATCGTTAGCTTTGAAATAAAATATCAAGTAACAAGAGAACAATAGAAGCGTGTATCAACGCTCCCCGTTTCTTGAGGCCAACTGTAACATGGGCCACTTATTGCGCCCGAAGGTATCTAACAATTACTTTTGTAGTGTCCGCCCCGGTCTCTCTCGTGAGACTGAGGGTCGAACCCGGCTTCGCCATGTGGGTTCTTGCCTTTGGGTGCAGGAAGCAATGAATTGATTCAAACTCCACTTTGTAAATAAAGTGAAAAAAGCACTTTACCTTCGGGTCTCCTTGAGAAGCTCGCTCGAATACGCGGAAGAAGAGATGGAGGATGTCCTCGCGGCAGGGTTGCGAAGCTCGAACTGAATCGGAATTCCTATTGCCTTCGCCCGTTCTAGTTGTGCCCTAGGCAATAGACACTTCGGCCGACAGAGTCTTGGAATACAGCTGAGAGAATGCGGGTGATTTCGACTTGTCCACCGTTCGCGGTACACGCCCCAGTGGTCACTCCCCAACACCAACTGACTTCCTTCAGATTTTGAGGGTTTTTATACCCAAAATCTTGGCCCCCTAGGTCCTATCCCCCCCCCCCCCCCCCCAGTTGACCTATAGGACCATATGGGGCTCTAGGAAGTGGAGTGTTTGTTGCAATAACTCCATGTTGCGGAGGTGTTTCTTTTCCCGCATTCTCTAAGTGTTTTTCTGTTGCCGTATTCCGCTTTCGCTTTCCTTGCCTTAAGTCATCCTCCCCCTCCGCCTCCCTCATGCGTTAGAGTGGGTGCAAATACTTCCGTGACCAAATTTGGACGGAACTATTGTGTCCAAATTCGTGGTCACCACACTTTCGTCAAATGATAAGATATTTTGGTTGGATCGAAGTATTCGTGTAATACACATAAATCCAAATCGAACGAGACCAAACACGGTGTTTTATTTTATACATTTTAAGCAGGCTAAGCATGAAGTTAGTTTCTCCGTGAAATTTTAAAAATTGAAGTGGAATGGGGAGTTAAAAGGGATGGTGATCGGAGTCTCTTAGGCGGAGAAAACTTATTTGTCGTCCAGGAAAAGTTTCAAATTATCTGAGAACAATGATAAGTGGTTTATTCCGAACAGTCTCTCGCCCCTATCCTTCCCGTAAGTTCTCTATTCACGCGACTCTCTTCCCAGTCAGCACAAAAGATATTTTACCCCATTATTACCCAAATTTTACACGGGTAAAATTGTGGTAAAAGATGGGTAACCTGCATGGTAACGGGTAAAATATCTGTAAATTTAAGTGGTAAAATTCGGGTAATTTCATGGTAAAACACGGGTAAAATTCGTACTTTTTCCGGGTAAAACTTCCCGAAGCGACATCAGAGCCATCTGTGGAGCTTCAAAGTAAACATGACGACACTCCCTCTATCGGTGCTATTGTGAACTAAAAGTACCTAATTTCAATGCGCTGGCATTCATATGCACGATAAATGAACGAAATTGACATTGATATTGAAAAATATCTGTTTATTGAATGGCGAAAAGTAACTAAATATACAAACACGACATATATAAGGAAATAACCACTTGGTGAAAGAGAAATGATAACAAAAATAAAACCCACATTCATGAGGACATACGTACTCCAGAACAGAAAGAAAGAGAGATGACTGAAATAAATAACAGTTATGTTTTAAGAGGAATTGCCAATTTTATTTCTTTTAAAATAGAAACAATGTTAAACTTGGAACTAATTTCCTTCCGTTAATCACTTGGTGACAACAGCTTCCACACCGAACTCCTAATGGCATGCTTACGAGGAAACAATTCACCCAAACGAGAATCCTAAAAACTGCGTTTCCAAAGTTTTTCACCTGAAATTTTCAATGAAATCTCTGTAAATAAAGAGCTCTATACTTTAACAGAGGTAGAAGGAACCAAATTTCAGTTATATTGGTTATTAAAAAGTATATTGACTCAACATGGCGTCACAACAAAAAGTGATGCAACTCTCTGGTTAAATTTTCAACTGAATTATATTCAACTATTTTCAGTATTGTATCAGGCAACTTAGTTTAGTTTACTTCATGCTCCAGTAATAGATAGAAATTATAATTACGTACCAGGCACGTTACTTCGGCACTTGTAGTCGCGTTCATGTTCCTTCTTCATTGTTTACTTGTTCACTCGTACGTTACGGTCCACTAGTCGCAAATCGCAGTTGAGGAACCAAAATAGCCAACTGTCAAGATTTGAACTCGACCTTTCATAAAATTTAAACGAAAATAATTATCCGATGAAAATTAGTACTCTCCTCTATTTATTTACGAAAATAATCAGGTAATTTTTAAGTAATTGAATTTTCGTTAATGACCATATAGCCTTTCATCGATAGCGTGTAGGTATATAAAGTGAAACTATTTGCGAAAATAAATCGAAAATAGTTTGAAAAATATCACTACAGCGTCGCTGTGGTTATAATGAACTTTACTTTTCTTCTTTAAACTTTTCTCAACCTCATAAAATGAAATAAATTACTCACTTTATATTTTTTACACTTCGCTGTTGGCAATTCTGCACGCGAGTAATAACGTGGTAAAGAAGGGGTAAAGCTTACTGGGGTAAATTTGCCCCAAATTACCAGAAAATTTTCCGTCTAAATTATCTTTTGTGCTGACTGGGTTCCTTTTCGCCAAACTTTGAAACAATAGCTGTTAGTACACGGAAAAAAAAAAGATTTCATTAAAACTATCGAACTGGTGTGATAGGGATTATTTTTGTTACATATACCTGAACTTTGATGCAAATTATTAAGCACTTGATTTATTTTACCAAACGCTTGCGTGAGCTCTTGATATATTTCATCAAACATTTTGGTATTGCATAATTTGGTCAATTGTACGGAAGAGTTTCGTAAAAATAACCGAATTAATTCAATACGATTCTGAGTTTGATAACTTTTATCGAAGTTATGATTAATTTTACGAAGGTGATTGCTTGTTCGGTAAAAATAATCAAACTCTACATTGCTATGCAAATTTAGTTTGATACAACTTACCAAGTGTTTCGTAATCTATCGAACGGTCTATCGTTCCTCTTATGTTTATACCAATACACATTTGCAGTTGAAAAATTCTTAAACAGGCCTTACATAAAAGATAAGTTGGTAGAAATGATTTTGTTTTCAATATTTGTGATGGCGATAACGTTTTAATTTTGTTTACGTTCATTTTTCTGTTTTTTTCTTGCTTTAAATTGCAATATACTACCCGTTAGCTGGTGCATCAAAGACATTGATTGAATCGCATATTATCATAGATTCCACACAGAAAATAAACATCTATTAGATATCTAGTAGATATCTACAGATAGATAAATAGTAATCTAATTGACATCTATCATAGATATCTATTAGATATATTATTGTCAAAATAGCAGCAGTTCTAATAGATATCTACGGTAGATGTCTATTAGACATCTACTGAAGATGTCTATTAGATGTCTACTGTTGTTGTCTATTAGATATTTAATTATCTGTTTTTTACTTATCTATATCTATAAAAAAATTTCTCATGCCTATGCTTGATGCAATTAACATCAGTGAAAAAATTGTCGCCGTATGATCAAAATGAAAACTACAAAAAAAATACCGCTACATGGCATTGAACTTGTGTTCCCCGCTCCGTAGCCAAACGCGCTTACCACTACACCAACTGATTTGTTGAATAAATAGCGCTTTTTTGAAATATTATAACAATTGTGAAAAATAACACTCGGAAATTAATTAATTACAGCCAAACTAAGGCCCATTCAATGGAATCATACATCTATTCATAGATGAAAATAGACAATATATAGATACAGTTAATTGGCATAGTCGCCACGCATCGTTCTACGCGTCGCAAAGTTTTTCAAGTCCGCCATCACTCCAGTAAGGAACCAAAAAAATTGTCCCTAAATCAAATGTTATATCGCTTCCATAGCTCATGAATCGCGTTTTAAAACACACTTTCGGAGATGTATCCAAAATCGCCCCTTGTCACCTGCACATCTAATAGATGTCTAATAGACATCTATTAGATATATATCTATTCATAGATGAAAATAGGCAATATATAGATATCTATAGATATCTATTTTCCGTGTGGGATATTAAAGCTGTAAGGAGATGTTTGTGTATTTCGACACATTAAAACTTTAATTAGAGGCATTCCTGACCCTACAAACACAGAAAGGATTAAATCTGTATTAAACACGTATTTTGAAATCCACGAAATCTCAATTATATCTAGATTTAATCTGTTGCAAAGGTGTTGCTATGTCCTCTTTTTCTCATATTATATCTAGATTTAATACATGAAATATCTTGCCCCACAATACAGATTTTTCAGGGATTAAATCCAGATTTCAGTATCTAGATTTTCCAGGCATACATTATAGTACTGCTTTTCATTTGAACTTTTATCAAGGAACCTTTGCGTTACAATTAATGAAATATATTGAGGAAGCTTCCCTGAAGGGAAAACCCTCTGACCACCACAATAAGATCTCTACCTATTCACCCCTTAGCTCCAACAATAATTATATCATCAAGCACCCAATAAGCAAAATCTTTAAAAATTAACTAACCACTATGCGATAATAAACTGACTTGAAGGAAAAAGATTGTTTATTTGGATTGAGAAAACATGACTCATAATAATTGATATTTTATTAAAAAGGTACAAATATCTATTTATATCACATACAAATTCCAAGCATTTCAAATTAAAGTGAAATTAATAATTTATTAATTCAACTAGCTTTTAATGTGCCCTTCTCAATGTCATAGATTTTTAGGTGGAAAAATACATTAAGTAACCACTTCGCAATAATACACTGACTTGAGGAAAAAGGTTAATAATATGGATTAAAAAACATGAGATAGAGTAATTGATGCTTTATTAAAAAATCACAAGTATTTTTTATTATCATTATATATGAATTCCAAATTACTATGAATCTAATTGATGTTGAGCATCATTTGCCTCCTCCTGCCCCTTGCACTGGCCTGCCACAGCCAGAAAGGGAGGAAAGATAAACACAATATACTACATAGAAAAGTGGCAGGTGGATAAAGTGAAAGGCTTTGCAGTCAATATAAAATAAATTTTTAAAGTACTAGTTCAGGGAGAAAGCAGATCAATAAAAACAAAGGCATTGAAATCAACAAACATGACGACACTCACGGCAGAGTTAAATGCTTATAATACAAGGTTAAGATAGAAAGCAGATTCATAAAAACAAAGCCATTTAAGTCAATATAAGTGAGCCCATTGAAGTCACAGTTTAACCATGGGCCCAATAACGGTCACTCTAGTGAATTTTTAGGGAGAGAAATGATAAAATTTTTATATTGCAAGGTTCAGTTAGAAAACAAGTTCATAATAACAAAGCCATTGAAGTTAACATACCTGAGGACACTAAAAGCACAGTTCAACCATGGGCTTAGTAAGAAAAAAGTTAATGGAGAAACCAGGTTCAAAAGAAGGAATCTGAAGGGAATTATGGAAACGGAGTTCAGACTTCAGGGTTCAATAAGCCCACCGAATAACATTGAGAAACGAAATATTTCTCCTCGTCGTCGTTTTTGTTGACAAGACCATCCCTCGTTACTATTTTCAGAGGCACTTTACAAATTGAAACATTACGATACAGTCATAAAATGAAGCTCATAATGAACCAACGTAATAGATAAATGTGCACCAACGTAATGGAATATGGTTTAAAAAAACTATGCATGTATATTGAATGATAAAGTTCACTACATACGGAAGATCCAGGTTACTGTGAGGTGCAAATACGATACTTATGCAATCGATGGATATTAAGGAAAAATATAACAGATAATGGAGCAAATAAACCATATGCAGCTCGTGTCGGTCAAAACCAGTCATTTAGTAACAATAACAAAACACACTTTCACAGTTCATCACTAATGTTTCGGCCATTTTGCAAAATCACGTCATCGACGCTAGCGCCGCTAGTGGCGCAGAACCTTCGGAAACAGATTTAATCCGTATTTAAAAAGGATTTGGAAATCTAGATTTGATGTATTATGAAATCTCCCTAAAATACAGATTTGATCTTTTTTGTGTTTGTAGGGGAGGTATATTCATTCGCGATCATGTTTAATAGCATGTGATAAAAGCCGTGATACTAGACCCAATCCATGCTAAGGATATCACCCAGCACGATAAAGACATCTCTATGTCGATGTAATAAGCCTGCAAATAAAGTTTTCTTGCGCATCTGCACTAGATATTCATATGGAGTAACTACGTAATGCAATTGTGTGCATCAAGTATTCCTCTTAAGCATACAAAGGGAAACTGTAGTCACGCCTTATTCACATTTCAAAACAAAGGTTAAATACTTACAATAATAATATATTAGAGCGTTTAAGATAACAATTATTATTACAACCGATTTATTCTAGTTGTTAGAGTCCGTTGCTACCACGCGGAGGGCCCACATTCAATGCTTTATGCAGGCTTGTTATTTTTCCACTTCTTTTTTGTATTTTTTTTTGCAGAAACTTACGCCAAATTCCTAATTTTATTATTTTCAATCATAATAGTGTTTTCTGGGTTGAAAATCTTTCACATGTGCACGCTACGTCGATTTTATTAGGTACCCTTACGATTTTGATAGTTTTTATCGAACTGCTGTAGCCATTTCGGTAACAATTACCAAATCAGTTTGATAGAATTTATCAAACTGGTTTGGTAATAATTACTGAATTTTTCAATGTGCCATATGAACCCAAAAGTTTGATGAATTTCATCAGAATTCGATAGTTCTGACTAAACTTTTTTTTCCGTGTATGAGTCACCTAATTTGCTCTTCGGTGACAACCAAAGGCGGATCTAGGAGAGGGCAGGGGGGCACGTGACCCCCCCCCCCCCCCAGACCCTTAACAAATATGCAAGATTTTTAATACGGTCCCATTATCATTGCGTTCGTTTT
Source organism: Ischnura elegans (assembly GCF_921293095.1). Classification (NCBI taxonomy): domain Eukaryota; kingdom Metazoa; phylum Arthropoda; class Insecta; order Odonata; family Coenagrionidae; genus Ischnura; species Ischnura elegans. Next base: position 17,831,914 of record NC_060255.1, read on the forward strand.
CTATTACGATGTATCCTTGTGCCCCGCACCACCCCGGAGCAAAATTCTGGATACGGCTTGGCTTGTGCCCCCCTCCCCCCAGAAAGAAATCCTGGATCCGCCCCTGGTGGCAACCAATAAATTAACGCAATTATTTTATCACTTCTGCTTTAGGTTTTACAATGCGCGCCAAATATAAGAAGGAATGAATCCAAATACGGCTCATTGTTAAGCTGACATTATTTAATTTTCTTAATCAATGTACCGCAACCTTTGTTTCTCGAATTATCAAAGAATCACTTAATCCTTCATAAGATCGCGCCTAAAAAGCATTGAAAATTTTTCATTACATTAACATCTTATTTGTTTGCTCTTCTTGATGGCCTTTGAGCATGATTTCTTTTTTGTATTTCCCCTCACGAGATAGGCCACGATCCTTCTTCCTCTCTTCAACACGCCCTGCTATGGGTCGTGTTTTTGTCATTCTAATTATTTAAATTATCACTTAATGCATGCGTATATACATATATTGTTTTAAAAGTCACATTGGACTACTTACATACGACATAAGTACCTTATTAGAATTATATGGTTCTGATTGTTTTCTGCTAAACACAGTAAATTCAATAAATTACAACATGTTAAACCTAGAATAAACAATTTTTGTATATCAAGCTTAGCCATCTGCACTATGCCCCGAGAGCTTCCGTTGGGGTGTTTGGCAGGGGGTGATGAATTGCGGTGAATCGGATTACAAGTTCATGCCATCACTCGAGCCCGAGTATTTTCTCCTGGAGTTGAGCCCAAGGAGTTATTGTTATATGAAGGACCGGCTCAAGGAAAAATATTAACCCGGTTAAACTGCCGTTGTCTCCAGGGATTACTCCGAACTAAACGGGGGGTCCGGGCGTTTGGTCGTCCCCTGGCGATGTCACTACGTTCTATCGCCCATACTATCGGTATCTATCGCCCCATGTGCTATCGGTACCCATGACCCTGGCGACAGGGCCATTTATGTTCAGCGTAGGCAACTCGCGACACATACCCTCTATTTACGCTATTTTGGCGATTAATGACGTGATTTAAATGTTTTTTATTCAGCCGATTCTGCACCAGCCATGTCTGAAATTGTCGAGGTAAGAAACATAGATCGAATACTCACGGTTTTTTTATACAATCCCCTTTTAGTCAGTGGGGGCGGAAGGATAATGACAGGAGATAAGGGGAGGTTGTGTATGAGGTACAGCCACTCACCATTCAAAGTGCAGTTATGGGATAAAGGAGTGTATTTCATCCATTATGATCCAATGTTGCTTGTCAGTAACATCAAAATTTTTCGTCTGAAGATTTTCACAGCTTCTTTTATCTATGCTGGTGGTGGTTCTCGGGTATTGCTGTGTAGAAAACATTTTCACTCAACGTTTCACTCCTCCTACTGGGAGCGTTATCAAGAGAATGGAAGAAATTTATTCTCGTCCCGAGCTTATATATGTTTTTCGTAACCCATTGTTGTGCCGGATTTGAATTTTAGCCGATAGCCGTTGGCCATTATATTGTGCTAGGAACCCTCTCCATATACGGCTGAGGTTATACCCATCCTCCCAATTAAAGTTATTAGGCCTTTTCGCTATTTCGATGGATTCACGTATAAGACGCGGATGATATTCTTCCGTCTTCGCCAATACCCGTGTAGCGTCAAACATTATTCTATGCCCAGGGCCGGAGGCAAAATGTTCAGCGACAGCTGATGCGTCCCACTGATGTAATTTTAACGCCCTTTCGTGCTCCTTAAGCCTTTGGGAGATTGAACGCTTGCTCTGTCCCACGTAGCTTCTGCCGCAGCAGCAGGGAACCTCATGCACTCCCATAGATTGAAGGGGAGGATGGCTATCCTTCGGTAAAGGTATATTTTGAATTTTCTTCACGGTGCATAAGCGAGTCTTAATGTTGCCTTTTTGGAGGATTCTGGCGATTCTATCGTGACCCCGGAGATGAATGGAATTTTAGCGTATGTAAGTGGCTTCTTCCCCTTGTGGCCGTCATCTTTTTCTTTCCTTGCTCTTTTAATGAAAGAGACACTATAACCATTACCTTTCAGTGCACACATAAGGTGTTGCATTTCATCACTGATATGCTCAGCATCACGCACGATTTTGGCTCGGTGGGTTAGCGTTTTAATGACGCAGGCCTTTTGTTGTGGGTGGTGATGCGATGTTGAATTCAGATACTTGTCTGTGTGGGTCTTCTTTCTGTACATTGAATGGCCTAGGCTTCCATCCATTTTTCTTTTAACCAGTACATCTAAGAAAGGGAGACAACCTCCTTCTTCGAGTTCTTTTGTGAATTTTATGTCTGCCTCAAGTAAAAATTTCTCCCTTGAAACAGAGCTGATTCTGGGCTGAAACTCCACTGAATGCGCTCAAACTGCCTTGAAACAACCTTGTCACTGCACTGCACTGCCTTGTCCTCAACAAGAAAAAGAGCACTCAACTGAAACTCTGATGCCATTCTCCCTTGCAAGTCCATTGAATTTGAACTGTTTCTCCCTTGCTGCATATGTGCCCCACTGATACTGAACTGGACAATAGGCTCAGGCCAGGCCGAATTTATGACACCACTGCGTCTCTCTTGCCGCATGTCTTTACTGCCTTGCCACAGAGCTGCGGCAGCATTGGGTATCCCCTCTCCCTCATGGATTTGAACTGCTTCTCCCTTGCTGCACATGAGCTCTACTGGCACTGAGCTGGACAGTAGGCTCAAAGGCCAGGCCAACTTAATAACTCCACTGAATCTCTCTTGCCGAACGTCTTAACTGCCCTGCCACAGAGCTGCTGCAGCATTTGGGTATCCCCTCTCCCTCATGAATTTGAACTACTTCTCCCTTGCTGCGCGTGTGCTACCCATCGTAAGATTTGCCAACATACGGAACCCTTCTACCGGACATATACGCGACCCCTGTTTCCAGCGGCAATGTATTTTTTTAATTTAGCTTTTGGCAACACGTATACCTTTTCCCGCGCGTCAAGCTGTCGGTTGCCGTTATTTCTCTCGAGTTGCTAGGAGCGAGGTGAGCGTGGGTTTTAGCATGAAAAGATTGATGGCATGAATATTTTCCCGGTACTTCGACGTTTGTTAACGGCAAGAATTAATCGAAATTAAGGTGAAGGGGAGAACGAGGTCGGTGGTGGTGACTGCAGTCATAATTGGAGGTAAGCATTTTAACTTCTCTGATGGCATGTTTATTCCTTCCATGTTTAGCCATGAGAACGTTGACATTGAATTCGTGTTTTAATCCAGGCACGTTTAAGGATTTCAAGCTCCTTTTTCGGGGGTCATGCAGCCAATAACGAATTCTTCTTTCAACGCGTTGGCGACTGCCGTCCACTTTTCCTGCCTCATGGATACCCCGGACGAGGAGGATAATACACCGACCGGTCATCAATGCCGCGGATGCCGCGCCGTCCGTTAGTCATCCTGCGGAGGACCGGACTCAGTGAGCTCGAGCGGGCTTTCGAAGAAATAAGGAATGCGGGTATGTTTCGCTATAGTGCAATGTATATTTACTGCTTATACTTATTTGTTACTGCTGAATGCTTTGGAATCTTACGTGGTTTTCGTTTGGAGTTCACACATAGCCTAAGTAACGAGTCATCGCTTCGTTTTTCATTTAACTGTGATGCAAAGCGCATGCTTCCTCAGTGATAATTTAAGTTTTGCTTTCTATAATTTGAATGGTTCACATTAATGCACCATATAACTAATAAGCCAAGTAAAGGAGAGTTTTTCATCTGCAATTTTGCTAATTTGATTTTGAGTTAAGTCGTTTGTGACTCTCATCAGTCATGTTTCTTCTCTTTTTCAGGAACATCTAACTTCCATGACTTCTTTCATTTGGAATATTTTTGTATGTGCTTTTAACAATTAATTTATTGGTGTATTTTCATGTTCTAATAAATTGTGTCTTGAAAAATGTTGTGGTCATTGCAGTTATAATAACTATTGTTGATCGCAATCACCTATCCACCCTTTATCTCTTATCATGCATGCAAAATTGTGGGAGAAATCTGTTATGTGATCATCCACTGTTGGCTGGGTTGCGCAAGTTGTTAATTGGCTGTGTTTCATATGATTTGACAAGGGAATTTTAATGGATTGGTTCGGGGAAATGTATTCAGCCAAACAAGGGAGGTTCAGCCTGGCATACAAGGGAGTTTCAGCCTAGCTATCCAATGGAGTTTCAGTCTAGCTGGCCAAGGGAGTGTCAGTCTAGCTGGTAGCCAAGGGAGTTTCAGTGAAGTTAGTGGCCAAGGGAGTTTCAGCGTAGCTAGCCAAGGGAGTTTCAGTTTAGTCAGCCAAGGGAGTTTCATTGGAGTAGCTGGAGTTCTTAATTGCACTGCTACTGCACTGCCATCCCTCTCCCAAACTCCACTGGTTTGTTTCAATTTCAATGCAGTTTCAGCATAGAAGCAAGGCAGTGAGTTTCAAGGTAGTTTCAGCGCAGTTTCAGTCAAGTTGCAAGGGAGAAATTTTTACTTGAGTGGATGTACTGTATTTAGATGTACGTGGAATTCCTCAAGTTTATCTTTTCCATGTAGCCAGATAACAAAAGTATCATCCACATATCTCATCCAGCATGATGGTTTCTTCTCGCTCGTCTCAAGTGCCTTCTTCTCGAAAAACTCCATATATAAATTGGCAATCACAGGTAAAAGAGGGGAACCCATTGCCGCGCCACTTTTTTGTTCATATATTTGCCCGTTGTAAAGGAAGAAACTGTTTCTAAGGCAGAATTCTACCAATTCTGGGTAGTATTCTGGTAGTCCATCACCTGTAAGAGTTTTTAAAATTTCCACTGAATCAGGGACAGGAACTTTGGTGAACAGCGACGTGACATCAAAGCTGACTAAAATATCTCTTTCGGTCACTCGAAGGTCTTTCAGGATCTCTATAAAATGCGCCGAATTTTTTATGAAGGAGTCCGTTCTACCGACGAAATCCTGGATGCCTCTTGAGAGATAACGGGCTAACTTATAGGTCGGCGAACCAATGGTATTTACAATAGGTCTCAAAGGTGTACCTTCCTTATGGATTTTTGGTAGACCATATAAGCGTGGAGCTCTGGATGCGGAGGGCATTAATTTCCAATGATTTTCCTCGGGAATTGAAGACCTCTTGATCAATTCTCTCACTTTGCGCTCGATTCTGGATGTCGGGTCTTTATTTAGTTTCTCGTAAGTATCGTCATCCAAAAGGGAGAGAACTTTCTTGCCATATTCTTCCTTATCCATGATGACCGTTGCATTGCCTTTGTCAGCTGGAAGTACGAGGATGTTGTTATCACACTTTAATTCGTTCAAGTAACGTAGTTCAGCTGCTGGTAAATTTAATTTAGGCGTTTTTGAACGTCGAAGCACTCGCACAATTTCATGCCTCAAGCTGTCAGCCTTGTCTGGAGGAAGTAGACGTATAATTTGTTCCATTCTCTTGATAACGCTCCCAGTAGGAGTGAAACGTTGAGTGAAAATGTTTTCTACACAGCAATACCCGAGAACCACCAACAACATCAAAAATGTTTACATTTTCAGCTCCATTCAGGAAAGATTTAAAACTACGTGTTCTTCTGTGCAGTATAGTTTAATAGCGAAATATTTAGCTGCCACAATAATTATGACTGGGTAGAAATTTTTCGCTTTTGAGAGAATGAGAAGTCTTGTAATGTTATTTCTTCCAGAAGCAGCTCTGAGTTGGACAGGTTTAAAAGTTAAGAGATTTCGTGTATCTACGCCGGATAATGCCGCACCACTACGTACAGGGCGTGTGATTTTAAATAACGTGATGTGAAATACATGAGATTTACGTAAAATTTATTTAATTTAATAAATTCTGAAGACGTCTGGTGTGCCAAAAAATCACACGGGACTGATCGTGTTTTGTAATATTTCGTGGGATAGTACCGTCTCAAACTTTAGTCATAAACATTAAATATTCAAAATATTAATGGGAGTAAATCTTTTTCAGTACTTACTGATATCTTTTATGTACATGAGGTTTTCTCTGAATTGGTCGCATCTTGGGATGACACGGCATTACGTACACGATAACAGAGGATGAAGTGGATGGGAATAGCGACAAGGAAAGACCTGTAATGAGATATATGCAACATATGGTTAAGGGAGTTATAACAGAGGAATTATGTAAGTTTTGTTAAATGAACTAAAGAGAGAAGTTTAGAGGGAGCCCGGTCAAACTGATATTTGGATGTACATACTTGATGTTGATGATAGGCAAAATACGAAGTAGGGTGGTGATTGTGCTACAAAAATTAATTTTGCTCGCAAGGCGACTAATTCCATAAGGGAACCAATGTGTGCTTGCCTCCGGCTTATTATCTTTACATAATATCTATCTTACTATCTTATCTATCCTTCGAAGAGTTTTCAAATTTGCTAGTATTCACGTTGTGAATACGAAATCGGAATCCACTTCCGTGCACACGAATATTTGGTTATTTTTAATAACGGTTTTCAGGTATCAATGCTTAAAAATCAGCAAAGGCAATCCAAATTTCAAGTTGATGGAGTGGTCGTGCCAAAATCGAAACAACTCCCAGTACTACTCGCTAACATTCATAACGATGAAACACAACCTATATATACTCCTTCAGGAGCTAAGGATCGATTGTGGCGGTTCGAAATTTCCTGTGTCCATTCGCGTGCCACCCCTAACATGGAAAGTTGTAAAACGCCCGAATTGTAATCCCAACAATGTACATACTCTTCTGCATGGAGATGACTGAGATCGTCATGTTACCAAGTTTTTATTACACTCGCTTTCTTGTTTGTCCTGCCTTGAAAAATCTTGCAACTCAAATTTCGACCACATTGATTACCTATCATTTACCTATAGAAATTTACAGGATAGATCGAAACTGGATAACAATGCAATTTAATTGTTCTTTTTCCACGAACGGAACAGTATTACGTGAAATATTTAGAAATAAAAATTATACCTGGATGTCAAAAAATGGTCACCAAAATGCAGGCGCCGCGATTATTGTAGCTGTATTCAACTGACTTTAAAACATAATAGCAATAACATCCGCCATAACCTAGTTGTGATAGCATGCAACAGCTGTGTTGAGCAGTCATAGATCAAGATTTTAGAAGTCTTTTCATGCAATGCTTTTAGGTATAGCAACAACATCACTGAAAGTTGTTTCGACAGCTTCTAGCCGTAAAGTATGTATCTAAAAAAAAGAAACCCAGATTTTTTAGTCCAGAGAATCGTATATGCAATGTTTGAGCTAAATAAACGTATTTGAAATTCTGTCCATAAAATCGTACGTCAGAACACCAGTCCGCAAGGCCATATCTCAGCCAAAATTTTCATCTCAGAAAATATAGCTGTTTCTACAATCGCTCGTTCTGTAAAAATTGTCCGTATTCAATACCTAATGTGACATTAGTATTTATGAAGGACATTTCTCATCCAGTAAGCAAATGACAACTGTAAACCAAACATTTTCTGATATTTCGTGATTTTAAAATTTAACACATCATTTCTGAATTTTCACGAATGCCGCTCAAATGGGCCAATAGGGTAGTTTCCTTCCTCAAAGAAAACGAAAGGCATTGATTGCGATTCGTTACCCACCATTAGTTTATTCATAATATACAAATTATTTGGTTTTAGAAATCCCAGTTAAGACGAATGTTAATGGTCAATTTTTAACCTCATTTGAAAAAGGCCAGATTGGCGCCCATGCGATGCCACTCCACGTGACGACACAGGGACCTAGATTCTATACGAGTAGATAGGAGTTTTACATCGTCTGAGATTACTAATGCATGCATGAGGCAAAGAGCTCAGGGAAACATTTCTCAATAAAAAGCTTTCAAATGACGCAAACTGCATTAAAAATATGATTTCCGGTTCTGGTGATTTTTCCTTTTCAAGAAACAAGATTTGTAAGACATGGTTCAAAATGATTTTTTTCAAGCAAATAACTATAAAAAATAATAATGCTGTCATAATTTCCTTAAAATTTTGGTTTCATTAACCTTTCCTGTGCAAAAAAGTTACAACTTGAAAGACCATAGCTAGTTTTGACCCCCCCTGTTTTGATTCTGGGTACGCCCATGAATCTGAACAGCGTAATTGTCTGTGCAATGGCCCATAAAGCCAAAGGTACGATTCTTAGTACGATTCCTGGTCCACGGAAATTTTGTCATGTATGCATTGCACAAATGATCTACAACCGTCCACAGACTCAAATCCGCTCATCTACATCCAACTAGCACATTATAAGCCATTGAGATAAGATGAAAGGGAGAAATAAGGAAGGCACTTAACAATTAAGCTGGTAATGGGTACCTTACGGCCAGGCCGACAAACATCCACAGTAATGACAAAATGGATACCAAACTTTCAGCACTTCCGCAGATGTTGTTTTTATTCCATGGTTTTAGAGTATTCATTAAGGGATTTATGTATAAGAATAATTTTTCCATTCTTGGCACTTCTACAATATTAGTAGAAATAACGTCATACGGCCATAATTTGAAAATCATTCACATTTATGAACTGATGGCGAAACGACGGTCGTAAGAAAAAACAAATAATTTCACAAGAATGGCGACGTAAAATAATACAAAAATACCAGAAGGAGTCTCTAATTTACATATTATGTTCATCGGGTTATCAGGCCATAAATTAAATTTAATAAATGTTACATTGTGTGGACCTTGAATACCTAATTTCAGTTTTTCATGCACTTACCAGCCAAGTTTTTCTACATAATTGGATTTTAAAGTGGTAACAGCGCCCATCACCGTTATCAGCTGCCGTGGTGTAGTAGTAAGCGTACAGAGTCACGGATGCTTAGATCATACGTTCGGTTTTCCCTGCTGTTATTTTTTTTCTTTCCGCCGCAAGGATAAAGCACTTGTATTATGCTTTATATCTTCAGCAACCGGTCGCTTGCATTTGTTAATATTTTTATATTTACGGGAAAGTCTGTTATCAGTTGTTAAGCTCTTATAAAGACTCACTGAATTTCACAGGTAGGCTATTAATTCTTGCCGGGATGAGCCGCGTATCATGTGCAGTACGCTGTTCAACCACCTTTGGCGCTCCAACAGAAGCGACTTAACGTTGGCTGAGAACATTTGACGGCATTCCTTACCTATTCTTCCCTGAAATCTTACCCTTACCTTATATAAGCCCCTTAGCATAAGATAAGCGTCTAATCAATTTTTTCCGTGAGAAAACCATAAGAAACAGATAACTCTCTTGCTTTGTGCTATCTGGGTAGTAGCCAACCGAATACGAATGCGGTCAGCTGGAGAGCACAAACGCTCACCTCCAATTCTCTGAAGCTTGGAATAGGAATGATTTCATTCCTTGGCAAAAAGGTTTGGATAAAAGGTCGAATTCCTTGGATACAAGATGACGATCGCAGTTGCCTCCGTGCAGAAGAAGTACCATGCGGAGTGCACTGCACGTACGTCAGTCAGTTCGGGCGTACAGCAAATACTGTAGTGTTGAGCGATATATCGCTACCTGTGATTGAATCACCGTTACTGAAAAGTAGCAGTCACTGTCGGTGATTGAATAGGGTGGTTTCCTATTATTTTTTTATTCCCTAGATCGAAACATTATTTTATTCATGGAGTACGTATTTGACGCTTTTAGATTTTTAAATGACGATATCCATTTTTCGCGATTAAATGAAAAGTGAAAATTTTCAAGCGCACGAAAACGCGACGGTTGAGTAAGAATGCCGGGAAATCTCCGTGTGACGTCGTTCTGGTTCCCGCTGCCGCGAGTGAGGTGACCTTGGGGCGAGGCTTTGAGCGCTGATACGACGCAGGATGCTAGCAGGTAGCCGAGTACCCTGCTAGCTGGTAGCGCTTGGCTTAAATAAGGATTATTGATACCTTATCAAATGAAGAAAACTTTCAGACTTTAGCAAGTTTTAATAGGTGATTATTAAGATATGTTTCCCTGAGCTCTCTGCTTCATGCATGTATTGGTAATCTCAGACGATGTATAACTCCTATCTACTCATATAGAAACTATCTCTCTGTGACGTCACGTGGAGTGTCATCGCATGGGCGCCAATCTGGCCTTTTTCAAATGAGGTTTAAAATTGACCATTAACTCTCGTCTTAACCGGTATTTCTAAAACAAAATAATTTTTATATTATGAATACACTAATGGTGGGTAACGAATCGCAATCAATGTCTTTCGTTTTCTTTTATGAAGGAAACTACCCTATACTCGAAATCACTGTGATTGGATCACTGGATTCCGTGAAGTCTGCTACCAAGTGATAAGCGATCTATCGCCACCTGCATGTGATTAAAGAGAAGAAGCCCATCACTGCTGGTGACTGAATAACCGGCAACTCTAAATCACTGCGACTGTGAATACGGCGAAGGTAGCTTCGGCTGCTACCACAGCTGCCAACTACCAACAGTATAATAAAGGATGTCTTATTCGTCTTTTATGATGAAAAAGACATTTTTTACGAAATATGCAGCCAGCGGTTTGAATCATGATTGCTAGAATCATAAAATATCTTAAAAATATGCCGAAGAAATTTTAATGATTTCTACTTGTCGCTTCCTTTTCCATATCAAATATACTTAACTGTCGTAACATAAACTCAGAATAAGAACTATTCCCTCAAAAAATATTTTGCCCAAATTTCCAATTTTCAATTAGTTTATTCGTTCCTATTGCGGATAGCTTATTCATTGGATTTGGACTAATTGTAAGAGGCAGCGCCACAAATCACCGCTTAATTTTAAGAGTGAATGTCCTCGGTGACCGCAGCTCAGTTAGGAATCACCGTTACTGCTGAGTAGCAGTCACAGGTAACGAAGTGATTGGAGAATCACAATTCTGCTCATCACTAGAAATTAGTAGCTCGGGGTCTCGCGAATGGACACAGAAAGCTTCGGACCGCCACATTTCTACATAGCCTACTTTTAGCCACATGAGCGATGATTTAGACCAATTTATGTGTTGCTGAGTGGTATTATTTAAAATGCCTTCCGTTGCACAATTATGTCTTCAATGTGTAATGGTGATTCCAATACAAGAAAACCTCCATTTAGCCTCAAAATTGCAAATGAGCGTTTTGAGCAAATGAGCAAAATTTAATGAGCAAAAACAGTTACTGGAAATGATCGTTTTGAGACATATTGCTGGAATCAACTATGAAAGATGCTCGTCGAAATTTTTACACTGCTTCTGGCAGAAAGCGAGTATGTTACCTTAGAAACAAATAGCCGCATATACATTACGAAATCGGCAGGTCCAATATTCCTTTCAAGCAAGTGTACTGAAATAACTTAGAATTTCGGAAATTCAGGAAATCAGTAGCGCTGCTTCTGGTAATTTTCCTATCCAGACTACATTCACCTAGAGCAGATTAAGGCTCCTTACCTTCATAATTTGCAGAGGCAACTCACTCTCGGAGGAAAACTATGAACATCGTCGTTACCTATCATCGTAGGAGATATAAACACGTAAATTCAAGTTTCATTCATTTTTTATTGGAATCAATGCAGTCATCAGGTGAATACAATCAGAACTTCCTTTCCCTCTCCCCAATTTTTCACTTCCATTCGCAGATTCCTTTCTGAGTATTCATTGACACGGTCCATCTCTGCGTCCAGATTAGCCAATAGCGCCATGTCAATAGTAGGGAGAAAATAAGAGAATCAGCGCAATCCAAGGTCACTTCCGCGTAGCAACTGCGAGGAGAGGCGTCTCGCTACACAAGCCCCTCCCCTCCCCTCCCCGCCACCAACATTCGAGCGACATTACGTCATTTCAAAAACGTGAATTGCAATAACCAGTCGGCATTGCATCACCCTGTTGGTGTCCCGCGCACGTGTCTCCCCCACCCTTCGCATTTCCTGGAGACGCAATATCCCCCCGACATTGCATCACCCAACACGTGCGGTTGCAACGTGACTCCTCCCACTCCCGCATATAAATGACTCCCGAATGATTATTAGCTCATTCAACGTTACCATGGTCTCCAGAACTGTCGCTGAGCTGCAAAGAGATCCCGAAGCCTCCCTGGAGCACACCAATCTCCGGGTGGAGAAGCAGCCAGATCCGGATACTTACATCGTATACATCCCTCATCGAGGCAAAGATTTTGTGCTCTCGGTACCTTTTAAGGCAGTTTACTACTGTGTATTCCGGCACCAGAAGAAGACATTTGAAGTGGTCGGACGGAATGCGGTTTTCTCTGGCTTCGAGAATGAGAATGGGGTAGTGGAGAGATTTAATGTAACTACTCAGGATGACATTACCGATCCGGAAAAGCGGTGCCTCGCGGAAAAGCAGCACCCAATCATCTGGTGTGATGTGTACGAATGCATCCGGCCTCGAGTCTACGCAAAAGGAGGAGGTGGAATGATTCAAAGTGATTGCATTGACGGTCCAAAACCTGTGTGTTATACAGACCATAGACAATCAAAAGTGGATTATGGTACCACAGAGGCTACGAAAGGTACCCGTCTGAGAGTGATAAAGTTTGTACTCAAAATTGAATATGATATGTATATTTATTGAGAATAAAAAATGTCTCAAAAGATTTATGTTTTTTTATTAAATAATAACACAGGGTATAGGTTAACATTTTTTTATTTCAACATATTTTATTTCGTATACACCAATCAGCCAGCTTAAAACAATTTTTTCTGGCACACTGTAGATTACCATCCATATGAATTTCAATTAAACATCCCTCATTTGTAGTTAATTTTTTTAACGAGGGACATCCATAAATTTCCAGATTAACCACACAAATTCCCTCAGGAAGAAGACTGGTTAAGAAAGACGCTTTTTGTGCACCCTTGGTGAATAGCAATTTGTAATGCTTTGTGTAGTTGTGCATTATGTTCTCCAAATCATGATAATCTACGTCTCCAGAATATTCTTTCAAGCCATGATAGTTATTTCTCAACCAGAATGACTCTTTTGTAGAAAGCAGTCTCTGTGGCAATTTAAATAGCCACGTATTACAGCATTTGTTCTGTACAGCGATGATTGCCAACTCCTTAACAATGAAATTCCCATCGCTGTCTGTAAATCCTTGAAATTCGATAATGGCACTCATCGCGATGTATGTCCAACTTACAAGGTTTTTACGCCCAATGCCAGGGGTTGAACTTACATCAAGACCTTTTAACTTACAGAACTCTCATTCGTGCCAGAGGTTAAAAAGCCTTTCATTCACACACAGGCTATTCATCAGCCGAACCATACGTTATGAGTGCCATCTCTAATTCAAGACGTTCAAAATCACAATCCGTGATATTATTTGCTAGTTTGGTGGCGAGAAAATGTCTCACTTTGTCACGACCATCCAACAGTCTCTGGAGGAAAAGATCTATCAGCTTGAAGAGTTTCGCAAATGCAAACCACTCATCTTCCTTTAAGTTAAAAGTCTTTTTAATAACCAAATGCTTCTTCCCAAAGTAATTTGCATATGACAAACAGGAAGTTAAAAAATGCTTTTCTCCTTTGTAAAAGAACAAATCCACGTCCTTTTCACAGTTCAAGATATTTTTCCACTCGCTTTGTGAAACAATTACACTTTTTTTTCCAACTTGATTAAATTGCACGACTGATTCAAAGTCACAGCTGGGATCGTATCCGATACACACACTCTTTGTTTTTGCACTGTTCAAGTAGTACACAGTTTGAAGTACTAAATTCTTAAAGTTGTGGAATGAAGTAGGAATAGGATGTTCAGCGGGTCTCTTTCTCTTCACCGGTGGACGATGTAGATCCGAGGTCTCCGACGTCTGCATGACGACTGATGTATGGTGACGTTATTGTCCTCATTTAGAGGATGATGACGGAGGAGGGGTGGGGGAACATTCATCAGAACATGGATCAACTTCCACCTTTAGACGGTTGTATTGAAACCATTGCGCTAATGAATGTGCATCTCTCAATGCGCAAGTGCTGTTGCGCAACTTGTGACAGGGATTGAGGCAGGAAAAGGCAAGGAAGGAACATTTTTCGGGAGGGGGACAGTTTAACTCTTTTTCGAGAGAGATGAAAGTGCGTCCCGTGAGATCGGTCAGGAACTCACACTCTGCTTCGCTGAATGCGTAGAGAGCGGTTGCACCATCAGTCATAGCTTCCAGGGTAGATGAAAGTTCGGCGTGAGAAATGAATCCCTCGTTGAAGGAAGTCTCATCTCGTTGTAGGGGGTCTGGGAAACGCAGCTTCTTTCCTCCAGCGGTGAGCTTCCCATGTTTCTTGAAACTTCCCCAAAATAGACGATTTGAATCAACGTCGACGGCTGCAAGCTCCGTCACCCCGCCTTGGCTATAAGTCACAGATACCACGATCTGCATTCTGCGACAGACTCTTCTCAAATAATCAACTCCTCCTCCTGCTCATCATATTTATTCGGGAACAGCACCGCTGAGCTCTGGGATGACATTTGGCCCGCCTCACTCGCTTGAAGGTCTGATGAAACAGCTTCAGAGCTCGGCAGTCGTTGAGATGAGGGATGGTGTGATAAAAGTGTGTGAGGAAATTGTGTAGTGTTTCACCTAATGATTTACTAGCGGTATAGAGGCAGCAGTATTCACCGCAAATATCCGATCGAAAGCTTTGAATTTGAACGCGGTTGCGAGTGACTGAGAATGGCTTTAAAATTTTTTTTATATTTGAGACAAAAGGAGGTAAACCGTACGAATCGAAATACTCGGCCAAATGATTGTGTAAATAGACTGCAACCCAGTGCGAACCTGGTAATTTAGATGGATCTAAATTTATTATATAAACCCCATTTTGTGGCGATTTTGGTAACCTATCAGATGCGTAAACTCCGCGAAATATACTGAGTGGTCTTAGTAACCTGTTAATTTGAATCCCATCCATGACTAAAAGTTTGTGATAATGTTTCTGTTTTTATCAATTTCTAATGTTGCATCATACTCTGAGAAAAGTAAACAAGTAACCGTTCTCGATAATTCGTTTTCAAATCTCGCCTCTATTCTCACGACCCCTCTATCACCTAGACTTATATAATCCTCATTACCCGAATCATCGGGTGTTAGATCGAAGACTAACATAAAATAACCGTGTCCAAACATGTCGTAAGTGATTTGATTACCTCTATTGTAATGCTTAATCCCACTACCGGAGAATATCGTGTCATATGCTCGTGCCCAATACTTTTTACTTGAAAAATTACATTGTAATCCTTCGGATGGAATTTGCACACCGTTCACAAAGAGTGAAAAGTTCTCGAGCGAATAGTGAGAGAGAGCAAATGGATTCTTATTCAGACTTCCCGCATATGCTTCATTATCAACCATCGCAAAAATAACTGTATTCGGTATTCGTCCCACGATCGCATTGTCGAGGCTCAAAGTTCGTCCACCAGAAGGAACAGTAAAAGTTTTCAGTTCCGTGCGTTTGTAGTGATATTTAGCGTTGTTGTTTTCCAGGATTTTATTATGTGCAACTAAAATGGATGGGTTAATATCGAAATGTTGAACGTATAAAGTTGCGTCTAAAATTTTCAATAGTCCATCGTCACTCCCTCCCATAAGATAGAAAGCATGATTAGATAGCAATAGTCTTACACCGATATCTACTCGATCCATCATTAACTGCATCTGGTTGAAAACATCTACGTGCAGTTTACCGTACAACTCGACCTCTGCACTGTTCTTAAACCAACCCTTGCGCCTTGTATAGCCGGAATTTGATGCATCTGTCATGTTAATATCGTCTCCCGAGTCCAACTCCCACCCCACATTTCGTAAATGTGTTTTGCTCGCATCTATACCATAGTTTAACACATTTTCCATGTAGCTTCTATAATGGTAATTATCCTCTGATGGTGTGACCAACGTCCCATTGAAATAAACGTTACACTGCTCGAAGAGAGAGTGCAGAATATTGTTTACTACCCCCGGTTGATTGGTAGTGGATTCATTGTAATCAGTCCCGTCTTTTTTACAAAGTTTCACTCTAAGTCTAAGATATATGCTATTCAAATCCTTGTACGCATCCCCAGAGTCTTTGATCAGGAATTCTATAACCGATCGATTATCTAGCGAAGATATGGGTTTGTAGGACACGAGTCTTTTTGCTAAAATGTTAGTTTGCACCGGTGGATTGGGCTGGAACAAATCCAACGAAGATAGCATATGCTCTGCCATTATCGCGAAAAAATATCTCCTCCAACGACCTTCTTTCCTCTTCGACTTCTGATTGACTGTCGCTTTTTGTTTACGCAACTTGGTTTTATTTTATTTAACCTAGGACGTTTCACGATCCTCAACCCTCCTCCAGACATACCTTTTATCTTTTCCTCAGCCTTGCGTTTCAAGTTCTGACCCGCATCGTTTATTCTACTGCGCAGTATCTCCTTAACCGGTTTTATACCAAGGTCTCCAAGAGCTGCTGCTCCAGCGCTCGCGGCCTCCTTACCAACAGTCTTAAGCCCACTAAATAGCAAAGGTTTTGCAAATCGCCACAGACCCGCGAGAAAACTCCCGATACCCCGCCCTTTTTGTACCCTATAAGAAGCCCTATACAAGGGTCCTATCTCTCCTCCCACCTGTTTGGAATAATAACCATAATATCGATCCGACACCGGCGCCATCTCTCCGTAAAATGATGTTAAAGTCAATCAGTTCTTTTTTATAAAGTGTAGCACCACAATTGAGCTTTGCTCTCCACTATGAAAAAATATTGGTTCACCGAGTTTATCCACCAAAAGAATTTCAACACTCTCGATATTGTTTTTCTCGACGGGGTAATAGTAAATAGGGTTGAACGTTTGATATTCCCCAATTTTTGAATTCAAGATGCGGATGCAACGACTCAAGGTGTCTCCGACTAATTGAGGTTTTATTATATCTGTGTAAACGTAAACATTTGTTGAGGAGGCTGCGATGCTTCTTTTTTCTCTTTTTCCTATGTCGCCTTCAGTGTTAATCTCTGCCTTGGCACCATCGATGACTTCAGCTAACTCATCCTCTGTCAACGTTGAATCTTTCAATGATAATCTAATGAGAACAGCCGATAATAATAATAGGTCATTTTTTATCTTTTCCTTGCTTTTTCCACTAAAGCCTGACATAGTTTCATTGAATAAGTTAGCAAACGAATCATACGTTCCTGGAGATAACGAGTAATTTACTCCGTTTGCTGAAATTTGTACAGACCGTGGTAATATGCGTTCATCAACTCCAACCTGATTAATCCTTACCCTCAGTCTATCAATATAGCGCATTACTTCATTTGAAATGTAAGTTTGTTTTCGTGCGCTGGAGGTAATATATGGTCTTGCAAATGCCGCCGCAATACTGTCGTAAGAGTCAATGGGAATTGTAAAGTATGAACCATCTTGAAGTTTCACATTTATAACATCTTTATCCCCTCGAACTAATCCCTCTTCAGTCCGGGTCCTATTATCCTTAGGAGGTAACTCATCTGCTCCACGAGACGCTGGGGTAAAGTTATCGATAACAGCAGGTATGTCTTCGGGAGCTTTTTTTACCTCAATGGAAGGAATCGAAATTTCAGCAAGACCGACATACCACTCGTTATTTTCTAAATCGAATCGATGACTCAACTTTGTACGATAATGAGCGATTGTATTTCTTGGGAAAAAATCCCTCGAGCTATCGCTGGGTAGTGTGAGATAAAATTCATTCATATTTTACGGACAGAAGAAGCGGAAATCCACGAGTTAAATGATGATGGGTATCCGTCCCACTTGATGAAATACTCCAAATTAGGACCACTACCCCTATGCCTCAATATTTTCTCGATCTTGTACTCCGTGTCGGGAGACACACTAACTTTGACTAACTCTTCCGCATAGAAACTACCCTTTATATCCTCCCCGTTCAAATCCTTCAGTTTATAGGTTGGTATTTGTTTCAATTTATCAATGTTTGTAACTTGAAATATTTCCTTAGTATAATTTGGTGTGTATCCTTTGGCGAATGGAATCCTCTCTTTACTAATCCTCACATAATCATCTTTATTAAATTTTGCATCCGTCTTTTTTAATCCTTTTCTCCGACTAGCAATGCTAAATGCATTTTTAACATTTACTTGAGAGGGAGCAATTCCAATGCTAGAATGCGTACTATGGTTATAAGAACTAACGAGTTTTGGAAGCACATCGATATATTTGTAAGTTGCGTATTTTGTAAAATATTTATACATTTTTGTCTTAAGAGTTCGATTAAAGCGTTCCACGAGGCTAGCCTTGATTTCTGGATTATTTGTAGTGTAAAACTTTACACCTTGATTCGAGAGAAAACTTTTAAACTTGCTATTAACAAATTCCCCTCCCTTATCGCTCTGAATTTTCAATGGTTTGCGCTCTCGAAATATGACCTTAAGTGCTTCTATAATTTCCTCTGGTCTTTTTGACTTGAGAGGACTAGCCCAAGCATAACGAGAAAATATGTCTATTATGGTTAAAATGTAACAGAACCCATTGTTGTATTTTTTCAAACTTCTCAAATCATTTAAATCACATTGCCAACACTCATCTATATAGTTTACTTCGTAACGGTTTCTAACAAACTTTTTTCTCGCCGGCTTGTGACGCGTGTACGCTTCTTGAGATTCCAGCCACTCTCGTATTGTTTTTATAGGGATCCCAGTCGCTTTATTTAATTTTTTATCTGTGGAAAAACCAGCAGGATGTGCGGGATTGTTGTACACGCTAGCTATTACGTCGTGTCCCACTCTGCCCCGAATATTTTTGGTACCCTTTCTCGCTTGCTTCGCCTTGGAATTGGTCTCGGAGATGTCCATCGCTCCTTTGGAGATGTTCTTTGCTCCCTTGGAGGTGTGCTTGGCTCTCTTGGAGTTACTATTATCCGCTTCATTTTTCTCGGTGGAGAATCGCTTTCGATTTGTTCCTTTATTCGTGCCCATGTCGAATCTAACTCTGAATTTGTCCTCTTAATTTCGGCTAACCGCCTTCTCATTGCATCGCTACCCTCCTCTAGTCGTGTTGGTGGTGAGTGTTTCACTATCGGAACGTGTACGGGAGATTTAAAGTCTGACACTGAGTCGAGATATTTATCGAGTATTCTTTTATACAAATGCCACTTGTCAATATCCTTGAGCCCTTTACTCGCTAACACAAGTTTCATTTCCTTATCCAACTTACTCAACCTAGCCTTTGCATGACTGCGATCAAAGACTTCGGGACTCACTACGAGCATTTTCTGCAAACTCATTTTCCCAGCAGGCTACCAATCACACCGCTTAATATCGAACCCAGTAGTAATGGTAAGAAGCCACCTTTTTGTACGAGAAGAGCTCGTTTTCTTTTTACACTCGTTCCTCGTTCAGCCAACGTTCTCAGTGTTTTACGATGCTTGGACAATTTTCGTTTCAATCGCTCATCAATCTTATGATTTCCGTTTAGAGTATTCAGACAACAATCGCAAATTGTTTTAATCAACTCCTCGTCCGAGCTATTCAATATAGCAGTACGTAGTTTAGGCTTTGCAGATTTTAGGACGTGGAGCAAGTGTTTATTGTTCTTCAATCTATTCATCGCGTTGGGGCATGTAAATGACAGTAGTCTTGGGGAAAAATTTTGGTTCTGAAGCGGAATCTTTCGTCCGTGTCCTGTACGAGATCCAAAACTAAATAACCAAATGGTTCTTGTGTAACCTGTTTATATACCCTCTCCAATTCCCCCGATTTTTCCGGATAGACCTGCCTGGCCAAATGACCAAATTGTAACTTATCTCTGGGGTTTTTGAACGCAACAATATACTTTGAATTCAATGATATATTTCTCGATTGCGGGCTCTGATAGAAAATATTCTGCGTGATTAAAAACACCGAAATGTTAAAATGATGGCTACCTCTGGTGAATAATCTGCTCACATCTTTGCTGTAGGCTCCCTCGCTCATTAAATCATCTATTACATACAAAGTGGGAACACCACTAAATCCTTCGAAAGGTGGTATTTCGGAGTAAAACTGAACTGGTATTCTTATGTCAGGCTCACTTCCTGGGGCACAGCACCAAACCACTTGCTCTATAGGAGTATCTACCATATACTCCACTTTTTCCAAAAACTGCGTGACAAATGTGGTTTTTCCACAACCTGACGGGCCCGCGCAGATGCATGTAAAAGGATGTTTCCAGGCTAACGTCATGATTAACACTGGAATTATGATTACGAGGAAACTAGTTTTTATCTATTTCAATCGTTACCGAATGCCTCATTATGTGTTCGTTTTCGAGGTATTTTATAATGCCCCCAAGCAAGGGTATTGATACCATCTTCGCAGATGTATCGCTTGTCATCGAACGCATTCAGTGTTACTTTATTCATTCTCATTGTGTATAGGTCATGATTTCTGCTTCGAATTACCGTCATTTTTCGGAACTCTGTTGAGTTCTCGTGGAGACAATGCAGGTAGTTTTCAAATTTTAGGCATTTTTCTTTCACGGATTTAGTTATTCCCTTTGCTTTTTTTGTCTCTTTCCCTGTTTCCATCTTGAACGAATACAATTTACTACGTAAACCTACGAAATGTGTCATAATTTTACCATCACATTCGTCCTTAAATTTACCGATTACTTTCTTGTTTTTTTCGGAAAAGCAGGGGTGATTTTTTGGATAATTGGAAGTATCAAACACGTCCATGTTTTTTAGCATATCTTCGTAAATATCATCTGTTTTTATACAATACATAAGGCTATCCGTGTCTGTGTATGCAAGTGATAATCTTTCACCGTATTTTGGAAGCATTGTTCGGTAATGAAAATCATACATTATTGTTTTACTTAGATCCAACACACAGAAACCTATATAAATTGGCTTCGTCATTTTAATTATGGCCTTCCGCATGTGAACGGCAACTAGAGACTCGGTATATATCGTTCTATCGAGAAAAGTGGATTTATTGATCAATTTCTGCATCCTTTTTTCAGAGGTCACAAGTTCAAGGTTAATTCGCTTCCTAACATTCTCCATTGTCTTTCCAAATACGGCGTTATTCATAAGTTTATAGAAATCCTTCTCAAACTCGTTTTTGGCAACTTTCCGACGGTTAGTGTTCAAGTCGATGTATGGCTTTAACCACTGAGACTGACTGAACTCGATGACTCGATGTACCTTTTGGAGTGTTAGACCTAGAGAAAGAGCCTGCTTCAAATTTACGTAATGTATTACATATTTTGTTTTATTTTCGAGTGTTGTTAGCAACTTGGCATGTTTACCGTTAGGTGGAACTTTATTTTCTGAGCAAAGAGGAAAATCTGAATGCTTATCGTGAAGGCTTCGCGGATAGTCGAGGTCAACCTCAAGAATATATCCCGTTTCACTGAAATCGGAAATATTGTTTACGTCTAGGTTTTGAATTTCATCAGGTGAAAGCCATTTGAAATTTGAACATGGGAGTGGTCTTGAGAGGGCCCAGCCATACAAATTATTTGCGTCCAAATATGTCAAGTAGTTAGTTTCTTTTTTAGTATCATGAACCTCCATGTATTTATTGTTAGCTTCACAATATCGCTTGCAGCATTGAGATATTCCTCCTCGAATACCTTTCTCTATCATCAGTAACATATCGTAGTCTGTTAAAAGCTCAAGCTCAATACGAGTATGTTTTAGCATTGCGTCAAAAGTCAATCCAGGAGCGGTATAGTACCACGCAGGATCGAGTTTGTACGCGCTAAAACACACGTCACGAAAGTTCTCAAAAACATCAACGAGAAGAGTGACGTCACTTTTTAGATAAACATCGCTGTAATCGCCCAAAGTGTTGCAGTTGAAAGCTTCCCAAACATTACATGCATGCGCATAGTCAGTGTCAGAAATTCCGTCATCTGTTAGACGATTGTAAAATTTTTCCTTTCCCGGGAGCAAGGTTTCATCGAGGATATTCAACGAATCTGTGTAATCATAGGGATAAACCCCCTTTCGTGTAACTAGTCGTGTCTTATCACCAAATATTTCTGTAGTATATTTAAATTCAGTTAGGTTCGAGACTAGTGACGCTAATGAGGTGGACATGAATCGACAAGTATCAATGAATCGTACAACAAAATTGTTGTCAACTGATTTTGCAAAAGAAATGTACTTTTCTTCCGTGTTTGCTATTACAAATATTTGTCTTTCATCGTAATCCAATTCACGAACAATGAAGTGACCATCATACGCGGACAGGTTATGAATGAAAACGGGGAGAAATTTAGGCATCTTGTACTGAACATTGCAAAAGGAATGAGCTGGGCCTCGATACTGCCCCGTCAGGTGATCGTGATCTCTAACCCTATCGGTACCCAACTCATTTTCGCAAATATGGCACGTCGATGCGTTTTGGAAAGCGCTCTCTTTTTCCTCGGTGAGTGGAGTCATCGTTATAGGGTTCTTGTAAAATTTGAAAACCTTCTGGGCCTCCTGTTTCATGCACTCAATAAAAGCCCGTGCTGCATTAGGTCCCCGATACAATACCGGTTCCTCACATCCGTCTGGTGTTTTTAGCATGTAACAAAAACTAAATGGTACGTGTTTCTGAGTAGCATTTGTAAATGATGTCCGAGAAGAAGGTTCACATGTACTGATGTTTTTTAGAAGACATTCAAAATCAGCATATATCACGTAAGGTACACGGAAAGTGCGATTAATGTTGGTAAATTTCAATAATTTATTGTCATCGTCGGGCATTACGATTTTACTGGGTTCACCTGTGCCCCTACATAGTTCTTTGTGAGCCTTGAGTTTTGATTCGTCATGATAGTGAGTAAAGCAACGTTTACAAATGAATATAGGATTATTATTTCTTGTTAATTGAGTTTTAATCAGCCTATTTAAGTTCTTAATCCAACAATAGTGAGCAGTATTCTCGTTAGTTATGTAAAGTAAGTCTCTATGATCCTCGAGCTCATCATCTACAATTTTTAAAGGATAAACGTTATTTTTGTCATCCAATCCAAACACATTGATTGAAATGTTATTGACGCGTTCGAATTTAGGGATTTCATTCAGTCGGGCGGGATAAGTGATGCAATCCCAGTCGTAGGCGTCATAAAATTCGTTCGTGTTGTACAAACTAACACGTTGAGGGTCTTTAGCGATATTTTTTGCCCAAATTGAATACTTGAAGCAAAAATGGTCGTTGTTTCTAACGTTAATCACAGAAAGGGTATTTTTAATTTTTGCTGGGAGTGGGATGAAACTAGAACCTCTTAACGGCTTATATTTGTTAATACGTAATTCCATCCCAATCACACGATTTAATGTCCAACCTGATCCTTTAGCCTGAAATTCGGATTTTTCCTTCAGTAATTTTGAAAAGGTTTCGTCGACAACTTCTCCAATTTTATCTACTAAGAATAGGCGCCGATTGTTAGTTTTAAAAGAAGCATCCATTTCCTCTCTCTCACCCTTTTGAAATTTACAAATAAGAACAAGATTAAATTTGATGGAATTGTTCTGAATCACAGAATCCAGTAATTTTGCAATTGTACGCGTCTTGATCTCATCTAAAAAGGACACTACATCAAGAGCACCGTCCTCCTCCTCTGGAGTTATCCAAAACGTCTTTAGCCGCGAACCAATTGCCGACTGAATTTCATTAAACCCTCTACCAACTTGCTCATTAATTTTCATCCGGTGCGCGTTAGTGTTCTCATGAGGCATAGCCTCATCAATATTGTAAAAGATTTCACAATAAGTGCAAAATTTTCTACCCTTTGCCTTATCTAACGATTCTGTCATTCTATTATAAGTTTCCATGTCATCTACCGTTTCGTTATAAAATATAATGCGTTCATTGATCCCCGTGAGCGCTGATTCTAGCTCCTGTGGGGTCTCATAACGTCCGGCATTAAAATTGTTTAGGATGGTGGATATGAAGGATGACATAATTTATGATTCAGTATCCTGCATGAAGAGGAGAGATAAACTTAATTAATTGGGGATATAAGTGTTCTCGCTAAAAGTTCGATATCAAATGAAATACCTGCATTAATTGGTTAAGTTATATATGAAACATGGTTAACTATAATTAAAATGTATATGATAAAGAGTTTGGAAGGTATACCGGTAACAACTAGCTCGTTTAGATGGTGGAATCAAAATTAATTGAATCATGCAAATGTAAGTCAATGCATTTTTTTCGGCACGAGGATTAAAACATTTTTTTCAGTTATTGGATTGTATTTAGCTATCAATATAGCATGTTTCCTGTAATAAATATCAATAGTCTTACACTCTAATTAGAGGTACCTAAGTATCCTGACCCTGAATCATTCAGGGTTTCATAAAGTTTTGATAATTTATAACGGTAATTAAAATTAATCTAAATTCCTGTTTGTATCGTATATATTTATGATTTTAACTAGGGAAGATATAAAAGATTAAATATGCTTCACCAGACGAGAAAATTCTAAGTCCAAATCTAATTTTTTTAGGTTAATTTTTGAAGGGATACCGGAGCGAATTTGAAAAAACAAATTATTAATTCATGTATAACGTTTAAGGAGCAACAATATTTGTAAGAAACTTTGAAAGGTTAACTCCTATAATAAGGGTGCAAGATACCCCTGACCCTGACCTCATGAGGGTCTGAAAAATTTTGATTGTTATATTTGAAGCGTAGTTAAATCTTATCACCTATACCGTTTACAGTTTGCATTTATCACTTCAAATAAAAAAGATATTAAAAGATTTATGTTCCCAAAGACGAGAGAATTTTTTAAAGTTCTCTTTTAACTTAAAACCGATTTTTGGACTCTTTGGGGCGTAATTATGAAAAAATCAATTGATGCTTCGTATATAGAGTTGAAAGTTGAACAAGTTTTCTAATAACTCTTAAAACCCCAACACGGGAAATAAGGGTACTTGGGTACCCTGAATCGGAACCCTTAAGGGTCGTAGAAATTTTGATTGTTATATTTTAAGGGAATTTAAATTTTATCACCTACACCGTTTACACTTTGCATTTATCACTTCAAATAAGAAAGATATTAACAGATTTATATTATCCACAAGACGAGAGAAATTTTCTAAGTCCCCTCTTAACTTGAAACCGATTTTTGGACACCTTGGGGGGTAATTATGAAAAATCAATCGGTTCTTCGTGTATAGAGTTGAAAGATGAACAAGTTTTCTAATAACTCTTAAAACCCTAACATGGAAAATAAGGGTATTTGAGTACCCTGAATCGGAACCCTTAAGGGTCGTAGAGAATTTGATTGTTATATTTGAAGGGTAGTTAATTCTTATCACCTACACCGTTTACTGTTTGCATTTATCACTTCAAATAAGAAAGATATTAACAGATTTATATTATCCACAAGACGAGAGAAATTTTCTAAGTTCCCTCTTAACTTGAAACCGATTTTTGGACACCTTGGGGGGGTAATTATGAAAAATCAATCGGTTCTTCGTGTATAGAGTTGAAAGATGAACAAGTTTTCTAATAACTCTTAAAACCCTAACATGGAAAATAAGGGTACTTGAGTACCCTGAATCGGAACCCTTAAGGGTCGTAGAGCATTTGATTGTTATATTTGAAGGGTAGTTAATTCTTATCACCTACACCGTTTACTGTTTGCATTTATCACTTCAAATAAGAAAGATATTAACAGATTTATATTATCCACAAGACGAGAGAAATTTTCTAAGTTCCCTCTTAACTTGAAACCGATTTTTGGACACCTTGGGGGGTAATTATGAAAAATCAATCGGTTCTTCGTGTATAGAGTTGAAAGATGAACAAGTTTTCTAATAACTCTTAAAACCCTAATACGGAAAATAAGGGTACTTGATTACCCTGAATGAGAACCCTTAAGGGTCATAGAGAATTTGATTGCTGCATCTTATGTGTATTGGAAAAACAAAGAAACTTTGCATTTGAACTATCCCCAAATTCCTTCAAACAACTGAGTTATTAAAGACTTTCTTACAAAGCTACCTGCTGCTAACCTATTTTCTCCTAATACCATCACTCGTAAATTGGCCCACCAAACCTAAACTACTTGCTTTGTCAAAATTTTTTCAACGGTATTGTTTCTATACTAACCCCCCCGAATTTTTTAGGTGAAAATGACAGTACTAGGACCAGAATTTTCCCGTACCCTAAATACCCTTAATACCCTGAAAAGGGTTTTTACGAGAAAAATATTACGGATGAATGCTAGTTGTGTGAAAGTTACTCGTAAGGAATTTTGAGGCTCTCTGATCAGTATTATCGGATTTAATGACCTTTCATTTCTATGAACTTATTATAAATATAGCCAAAATAATATGGAATCAGGCTGGCACTCACCAATTCACTGTCTGAGGTGGTCCTCCCGATTTCTGACGACTTCTTATATCGACGATAGCTATTAGGAAGGTCCTCGAAATTTTTGGCTGACTTCTTTATGTGAAGATCACTGTGCTGGCTGCTTGAAGCAAGAGAATGAGTCCGCTCCGATTTGGTGAGGCTTATATATCCATGAAAATGAGGGGTGGGGGGTTGCGAAAGCCATGTCACGTTGCAGCCGCACGTGTTGGATGATGCAATTTCGGGGGGAAATTGCGTCTCCAGAACACAAAAAAGAGGGGTGGGGTTGCGTCATATTCTTTGCGAGAGCCAGGTCACGTTGCAGCCGCACGTGTTGGGTGATGCAATGTCGGGGGGATATTGCGTCTCCAGGAAATGCGAAGGGTGGGGGAGACACGTGCGCGGGACACCAACAGGGTGATGCAATGCCGACTGGTTATTGCAATTCACGTTTTTGAAATGACGTAATGTCGCTCGAATGTTGGTGGCGGGGAGGGGAGGGGAGGGGCTTGTGTAGCGAGACGCCTCTCCTCGCAGTTGCTACGCGGAAGTGACCTTGGATTGCGCTGATTCTCTTATTTTCTCCCTACTGTCAATCATATTCTCGTTTCTTCCTGCACTTATCTCCTCTTGATTGTCTTCTTCTCCTTTCTCAGTCTTGGGATCTTCTCCCTCATAGTCGTCTAAGTCCTTCACCTCCTCTATTTCGCATTCATCCTTGTCAAAACTCCTCTTGTTTCTTTTCTGCCAATAGCAAATGGCGCCGATTGCACCGCCAGCTATGAGCATTACACCTGTCACCATAGCAATGGCGGTGGTACCCGACGGCCACTTCATTTTTCTTACTATAGGAATTCAAATCTCTCTATTGGTCGGACTTTAAATTCTACTGCAATTAGAAGAATGATTGTCGAAACCGACAGTTACATTTTTTTCAAATTAAATAATTTTCTCATAGAAAGTTGAGTAATATACAAAGGCCAATGACAATTATCTTATTTATATAGGCGAATGTTAGTCATTTGAGAAAATTTAACAGATTTCGACCTTAAATTTCGCTTTTATCTCTTTCACTAAGCGTATTACATCTTATGAAACGTTACAAAAATGATAGCAAACATTATGAGAAGGACACTTACCGTGACAGCTCGTCACTTCGCCAAATTTTTCTTCCGTAGCTCTCAGCAATTGTGTCGGCTTACGTTCAAGAATATATCTCCTTATGTAGAATTATAAAATAGCCTTCTTTTTGTTGAACTCTCAAAGCAATCTGTATATTAACAGTTTATAACCGCTTAAACGAGAATGATCTAGCTCAAGTCGCAGCATTCAAGAATGTAACTTAGTAACAGAACGCTGTCATTGTTGTCGAGTTAGGTTTGCTTTTAACCGAATTTGGCGGATCAGTTCCATCTCCTAAGTGGATTTTAATTTTACTTTGTCGAAAAAGGAGGAATTAATAACTTCTGGCACTTAATTTTTCATTTTGGACATGTTTTTGCATTTATATTTAAAAAGTTTTTTTCTCATAAGAATTCTCGCGAGATTCCGCGGGAAGGAACCATGATAAATGAAAATTATAGACCTTGAGAATCCGTTATGATACCATCACGCAGTTGAGTTCAAAATAGTATAATAAAAATAAAATTCATAATTATATTTATTCATAATATTATAACGTAAAATAAACATAAAAAGCGCGCTTTTTCAGTAGGTACGTATTTTTATAAGTTAGATTATGAAAGTTAATTAGTTGTAAGCCTAAAGCCATTACTGTAATTAATTAATTAAAATTACTGCATTATTATACCTTTTTCATAATATTATTTTTTGTCTAGCACGGACTTAACAATACAGTAATAGTTGAAATTGCGTTTTCAAAACTATCGTATATTTTAATTTTTTTCACGAACGCGGGGCCCCCCAAAGCCCGGGGCTCGGGGCGGTCGCCCCGGTCGCCCCGCCCTAAGGCCGGCCCTGGTTTTAAGGCTTTCTGAGGGATATTTTATCAACACTTACATTTTTCTATAAGTGTATTAATCAAATGAAATAAAATGGATGAAACTTAGAAGTTTCTCTGAGCTCTGGGGATGGTTTTATCCCCCAAAACCCCCCTCTCTGCGCCACTGCACCCCTGTATATGGTACCAGGTCTCGAGGGTGCCGAAGTCACCTGAAATTTTTCACACGTGGCGGTAACGGAAATTTTTGACTCAAGAGAAAATGTTCAAACTAACGTTGCTCACAGATTAATGAGATACGATCGTGCTGCGCCCGCTCCCAGCGGGCTTCCCCCGCTCTTTTCAATGCAGGTCAACAGAGGGATAGGCGCGTTTCTAACATTAAAATGTAGAAAAAAGGCAGTGTCTTATGTACAAATTTAATTCGAATGTTCATGTACAAATTGAGGTCAGAGGACCTCTTTAAACACAACATTGGAAGTAATTACACTATCCTCTGTTAAACGCACATGATGACTCATACTTACGTATCAAAAGGAGACA
This sequence comes from Ischnura elegans, assembly GCF_921293095.1. Taxonomy (NCBI): domain Eukaryota; kingdom Metazoa; phylum Arthropoda; class Insecta; order Odonata; family Coenagrionidae; genus Ischnura; species Ischnura elegans. The sequence continues at coordinate 17,860,734 of NC_060255.1, forward strand.
TGAATGTGGAATCAGCCGCATTTTGATAAAAGTTATTTAAAGAATGCGAGATACTGTTGCAAATGATCAAATGTATCAGTTTGCGCGCAGTTAACGTCAGGAATATTTACTGGTTTTTGTTTTTTTTTATTATTTAAAAACCAATTTTAGGAAACAATAGCAATATTTAGGAATTAAGATATGCCGTCGCATGTTCTCTGATAAATTCTGTGCATTTTGGTACCTCATTTGTAGAGTTTGGTTGCGTATAAGTTGAGAAAAAGGTATCTGTACAGTATAAATAATATAGTAGATATTTCCGCCGAATATGACCCTCGGCCACTACGCACCCCTTCCCCGCCTTGTGAGTATATCTTGAGGGGGAACCGCAGTAATAATTTTCTGACACTTGAAAAATGCCTAAGACTAAAGTCTTAGTCTTAGACTAAGAGGTTCATTGGCCCTCTGCTATATAGCATAATTGGAGAGGGTGAAATCGAAAATCTGAGAAAAATAAAGAAATAATTTGGTATTATTTTACAAGTGCAACAATCCGGATTTCGCCTTCAAACCTTCACTTTCCTGTAGTATTTTTGCCTCCTGATTAACGTGGTGACATTCATTCCTGGCGGAAATCAATAGTTTTCGAGATATTTTAACTTTTATGGATAGCGATTTTCGGGTTCTGCGCATGCGCCGCCATTTACGATCTTCACTTACTCACCCTTTACTTTTGCCTCGTTCACATTACGATCGTCCGAGCCGTCGTCGGAACTATCGTGCATTCACACGACGATTGTTAAAACCTGTGCTGCCCTCTAGTGCTGACATCTAAAGTGACCGATAAATTGACGGTTAGCAAAGCTGTTGAGATATTCAGGGTCAAGATATTACTGTGTTCAACGTGTATTTACCGAATAATTTTTCTTCCGCCCATATTCATCCTTCCTAGGACAAATCCATGAAAAAAATAGAGCTTCACGAGCTTTTCGTCTTTCTCTTGTCGCTTCCGTTTCCGGTCTCCCAGCGCCTAACCATCGTAAAGTGGCAACGTTCGGAACTAGTGCCCCGTTTACACCACGATCGTCGCGACGTTGATCGCGACTACTGCACGTCTACACGTCTAAAAGTTACCATCGTAACTCAGTGCTGCCCTCATTGTGGAACTGTGTCAGATAACAACTGACGACGACACTGCGTGAGAAAATTGAAATCCTGGAAATTAAGAAGCAAAAGAATATTAATGTTTTCATGTGCTAAAACTGAAGCTAGACCGAACTGTCGGTAAAACGTTAAAGAATATAGGTTTCTTTATGGGAATCTGTCCAAAGTTTAGCAATATTCGTGCGGTAAAGACAGTAGATATGTCTCCTTGCTACGTTCCAAATTGGAATATTTTGCTAACTGGTCACTTTATTATAATATCGACTCCATCCGGATTGAACGTGTCCAAAATAAATTTTTCAAATTAAATAATTGCGATTTATTAATCTCTTTGTCTGATTACATCACTTCATATATTCTTTCCCTAGTTAATTTGAAAACTCTTGCACGACCAAGGATCCTCCAACAAAGGCATATTCCTCTACAAAATTATCAATTAATATTTAGATTGTTCCAATCTCCTTTATTAGTAACTTTTAATGGATCCCGTCATAGCTATATAAATCCTCACCTGCTTGATTTTAATTACCATAGAGCAAATTATGTCTTCAACTCCCACCTATGATGAGATAAAACTAAAACTAGTCACAACAGTCCGTGAAGTCTTTAAGAAACTAGATTCTTCGAGAGAATATGTCAAAACATTCAAGAATATTCACGCATTAAAGACAGTACATATTGCTGTTATAATTTAACTAGAAAAGGCTTAGATTTCGGCTTGATTCGGCACAAGTATTGATATCTCCATGTCCTCATCTAAATGTTATGGTTATTTCTGGCGAATTTTATTGTGAAATCCTGTATACAATGATTTAATTGGTTAACATTTTGTGCATGTTTGTTATTTTCCATCATCTGTGAATTATAATGTAAGGATACATGGTTATGGGTTAACCTGTAAATAACGAAATGCATAAAACTGGTATAGTACAGAATATCCGATATCATTTGGTAAATAGAACATCAGAAAAAAACTTTCCCCTAACGTCCTTCCATTGCCTGCTGAATAATGTCTTCAATCGTTGCCATATATCTTTGATATATTAGAGTTATTTATGAAATATCAATTACTGTATCAAGATTGCAACGGCGCGAAAGAATCGTATATGCATCGATCTTCATTTCGATCTCTTTTTTCTTGGCACACTAGCGCTAACCATCGTAAGTTCGGCAGTGTTAGGTACTAAGGCCTACGATGGTAACTCTGCGCGTCTACACGACGTTTTGAGGTTACGATCGTACGGATCAACGTCGCGACGATCGTGGTGTAAACGGGGCATACGTCAACTATAGTCAGGACCAAGGCCCTTATATACTGGTTACTAATCTTTGGCTCAATGTTGTTGCCTTGACTGACGCTGCCACCCCTCAAACCCCTCCAGAGAAACTCTGGCGCACAGTGGCGCTACCACTAGGGGAAATATGGAACTAACTGCGGTCTCGGCGGCGGTTCGAAAGCAAATCGGGACGAGATGGAGTGATAAGAGTCGGATGTGGACGAATTATAGGAGGAGCGATTAGATTAATTGAATAATTTCACCATGGAAATGCGCTATGGGCTGTAAATCACTAGTTTCTTAGTTTCGGCGGGTAAATAGGACCTAGTGAAGCCAAAGTAACAATAAATTTATCTGCATTAGGGTTTTACCTAACTCTCGGAATTTTCTGATTAAATGCTATGATCGAAGGCGGCGGCAGTTGGAAAAAAACATATAGGTACATTAAAAGGCATTTCTCCCGTTAACGGCCATTTTACACCGTGCACATAATTGCACAAACTGATGAATTTACTAAGGCGCTGTCAAAATAACATCGTGCAAAGCGATAAAGTGCTAGAACGAATACATGCAAGATGGTGAAATAGCCCCTATTCTAATTTCATTGAAATATCCGTGCAATTGCACGCCAGATGGAGATAGAATAAGATCTCATGATGGCCACTGCTAGTCTTCTCTACAGAGTGAGTCAACACTTCCAATGGTCATTTTAACAAAACACAACAAAGAGTCACTCTCTCGTCGCCTAGGGTCCGGTCTCCCAGATGCCAACGTATGGTGAGGATATGATTGATCAGTTCACCTTACGCATGCTTATATAGGGTTATGTTATGCAAGCAGTTACATAACATACAGGGTGAATTCTGAAAGTGATGCAATTGAATAACCCGTGCCACCCCAATTGGTTGGAGTGGGATCAAACTACTTGGAGTAGGAGGAATGGACTCTAATCATTGTTGCAAGACCAATCTGATCGCTTTCTAAGCTATGGAAGGACGTAAGTTATTATAAACCCCCCCCTTGGCCGACCTTGTCAAGGAAAAAAATGGAATCAACAGTCGAGCAAAGTTTAAGTTTTATGCTAAATATCTTTAGGAAACGAAATAAGTTGTGAGGCTTCTAGCGACTCTGTTCTGCCCTACTCACAAGTTTTGAGGAAGTTAAAAGGAAAAATCACTGACATCCATTGAACCATTAGTGCATAGCGTTCGATATATCGGACGCGCGTATTTAATTTTATTTCTGGGCTCCAGTTGACATGCTCTACATTGTGATACTACTTTAAGTTCAAATGGATGTCTGTCTGCACCTCTCCGCTAATATTTTAGTTGCGTTCTTGAATTTATCGACTTGAGAAGCAATTATGTGGGACATGGAATTGAAAATGTTTTCAGTCACATACGGGGTAAGTAAATTATTTTTTATTGAAGTATTTTGCTCAATATGTTGATAACTTTTATCTCATTTTTGTTCTAAAGGTTGATATTTCTATCTCCAATTTTCTCAATTTTTTCTACACTATTTTCAATTTTTTATCAACAATTAAAACTGACCGCCCAATATATCGGATGCCATGCACGGGGGTCAGTTCTAGTAACTAATATAAAGATGGCTGCTCTTGTATTACAATCTCAAATTTTTGTTTTATTGCGGTATGAATGATTATAAAATGAAATTAATTTTATTTAACGATGGAGTACTAGCATATTGTAAGTAACTATCCATAAAAAGATTATCAGCCACACAGAAAATAAACATCTATTAGATATCTAATAGATATCTACAGATAGATAAATAGTTATCTAATAGACATCTATCATAGATATCTATTAGATATATTATTGTCAAAATAGAAGCAGTTCTAATAGATATCTACTGTAGATGTCTATTAGATGTCTACTGTAGTTGTCTATTAGATATTTAATTATCTGTTTTATACTTATCTATATCTATTAAAAATTTTCTCATGCCTATGCTTGATGCAATTAACATTAATGAAAAAATTGTCGCCGTATGATCAAAATGAAAACTACAAAAAAAATACCGCGACATGGCATTAAACTTGTGTTCCCCACTCCGTAGCCAAACGCGCTCACCACTACACCAGCAGATCTTGTTGATGAAATTATGCTTTTTTGAAATATTATAACAATTGTGAAAAATAACACTCGGAAATAAATTAATTACAGCCAAACTAAGGCCCATTCAATGGAATCATACATCTATTCATAGATGAAAATAGACAATATATAGATACAGTTAATTGGCATAGTCGCCACGCATCGTTCTACGCGTCGCAAAATTTTTTAAGTCCGCCATCACTCCAGTAAGGAACCAAAAAAATTGTCCTTAAATCAAATGTTATATCGCTTCCATAGCTCATGAATCGCGTTTTAAAACACACTTTCGGAGATGTATCCAAAATCGCCCCTTGTCACCTGCACATCTAATAGATGTCTAATAGATATCTATTAGATATACGTCTATTCATAGATGAAAATAGACAATATATAGATACAGTTGGCATAGTCGCCACGCATCGTTCTACGCGTCGCAAAATTTTTCAAGTCCGCCATCACTCCAGTAAGGAACCAAAAAAATTGTCCCTAAATCAAATGTTATGTCGCTTCCATAGCTCACGAATCGCGTTTTAAAACACACTTTCGGAGATGCATCCAAAAGCGCCCCTTGTCACCTGCACATCTAATAGATGTCTAATAGACATCTATTAGATATACATCTATTCATAGATGAAAATAGACAATATATAGATATCTATAGATATCTATTTTCCGTGTGGGATAGCCTTGGCAATAAATAAACAAACACCTAATGTCACCTCTGTAGGTGAATAATGATGTGAACTTACATTTGCAGACTCAGTTGCATGCATACTACAGTGAAACCTCGATATAACGACACCCCACGGTGCACTGATAAACACTCGCTATAGCGAATTATCGCTTTACCGGAGGTGGAGCAAATAATAGCCAATATACCTCTTGCGAACAGATACATATACAGGAACAGGAGTGGTGCGGCGACAGATAAACATCTATCCGATAAACGTAAGCATAAATCCAGACGAAAGGCGATGTTTTTTTGCATCACTAAATTTCCTTACTCAAATAACGACTAACTATTCAAACAATTTATAAGCACCGCACTGAATAAAAATCATGCAAAGCATTGTTTCGTCATCATTATATTTATCGAACGACAGTTTACCACATAAATTTGAGACTGAGCACTCCATTAACTTCATTTCTAACAGATCGCTAGCAATTACAGAGGTTAAGGAGTCTTCGTGAAAGTCTTCCGGCGGTGAAACCCTCGCTATGGCGAGCGCCAACACCGAAAGGGTCTCGTAAAAACGATTTTTTTACGCGCTTATTATAGGGTCAATTGACGGTGCATCGGCTATCTCTCGTAATAGCGGGGGTGTCGCTATAGCCCGTACTCGCTTTAACGAGGTTCCACTGTAACTATAAAAATGTGAACCCAGTCTGGAGATGGAGGAAGTCAGGGCATTCGTCGGTGATATGGTAATGTCAGGCTAAGCTAAATCTTTGGCTTAAAGTGGTGGCTATGTCTATTTGTCTGTCCGCTACCCATTTCCATACGGCTTCATGGATTGTGGCCAAAGTCCGTACAGAGGAACATCACATGCTCCCAAACCCCGTAGTGCTACTTTTAGTTGCGTCCCATACGTCCTGATTGTATCATTTTCTCATTACCGAACCCTGCAAGTGCGCTTAGCGCCACCTAGCACCCATTCCCCACCATCTGCTTACTCTCCCACCTTCCACTAATATCCCCATTCACTCTATGTGAAGGAAGTGACCGCCTGCTCAAAATCAGACTATTTTTGACGATGTTTGAAACTGCCTGCCAATTTTTTGGCGACCTGGAAGAAAATTAATCGATTGTTGAGAGCATGATACCCTATTATCGGAGGCATTATGCAAAACAATGTATTAGGGAAAGCCAATGCATTTGGCTTTAAAAAATTGGGCCTTATGTACCAGTGCTAACATTACAAGTGTACTCCGGTAAAGATGCCCACAAACCTCGGCAATTTGGTCACAAACCTCAGCAAAGTGGAAGCCCACAGACCTCGGCAAAGTGGAGATGTTGTTGTTCGCCTTTTAAATGCTGCTAATGAACCAAATTTTTTTGTAATTAATTCACTCCGGTGAAACTCATTGGGCACTCCTTGCTTCTATAAATATCTGTGCAAGAGGTGCAATACAGGGTAATAGAGTAGAAAATTGTCCTCTCAAGAAAAAGTTAATGATGAAGAAGGAAGAAAGAAGTGCCTATTGCTTTAAAAGTTATGATAATGCTCTACTTGTCAGGTGAAAAGATTATTGTGTCATCACTATTGCAACAAACTATGAAAAATTATCCGTCCTTGCTACAAAAAGATGGTCAAGAGAGGAGAAAAGCTAGATTTCTGTAGCTCAGCCAATAGTTTTTTCATCTCATAGCCTAAGTATTGGTGGAGTTGATCAAATGGACCAGTTTATTGCTTCATATAGGTCCAGAATAAGATAGAATAAATGGTGGTGGCTATAGTTAGCCTAAATGCGTGGCTTCCTTATCAAAAATAACTGAACAGAGAAAAATCTCTTTCGAAATATCGAAGGCCACTATCCTTGATTATGCTAAAAATGTTTGAAAATCAAACTCAGGTTTCCATTAATTCTGTTAGATTTGATCGCCTAAACCTCTGGTCACAATTTATCATTACCTAAAGACGAAGAGTAAACTCTAAAAGGGAAGCAAAATCCTTTTGTAATAAATGCAACGTTGCCCTTCATCCAAAATTCTTCTACGGACATCATGTAAAAGAGTCAAAATATATAATGTTTCTAGTTTATATGCTCTTTATGTATCGTATTTTAACATCAAATCACTGTCATGATTATTGTACTCATTTATTAAATTATTTTAGCAAAACTTCTATAGGAATGCACTACAGCAACCCACACTACCTACTGCCCTCTGTGCATGGCGTCCGATATATCAGACGGATAGTATTATTTTAACTATTGTTTGTAAAAATTTAAAAATTGCATAAATTAGTTAAAATGAACCTTAATAGCCAGAATAATAATTTTTAAATAAATATTTGACAAAAATAACTTTATGCACTAATGGGTTAAAGGTGTGTCTTATCTTAATTCTCTGTACTGAATCCTCACAATAGCAGTGCCATGATGTGGAAGATGGGTCTTTGTTGCATCCCCATCCTCCCACCACCTGCAACTAGCCGAGACCAAGATTTGCAAGAGCGGCAGATGCCTCATTATGAGATAGTGAACAATGATTAGGCCTACGGCTGTACAAATTTCAATATTTTTGCAGTCCTGAACATGGTCCCCTCATAAAAGGCAATTGTCATTAGACCAGTTTTTGGTGCAAGACCCTTGATTACTGGGTGAGGCCAGTAACGCGTCGCGTCCATGATGTTCGGCGTGATTGATTAGGTACACTGGACGGCAAAAAATAATTTTTTCTCGAGCCCTGGTACCATTCCTGCTGCTTCTTATGTAAAATGACCTCCTGAATCCGAATATGACATCCGTTTTTCTCCATCACCCTCCATTTTCGGGGGGCAGCCCCCCCTCTCATTTTCATCACTTTTGCAATAATTTGTAGGAATGAAAAGGATTATATTAACATTTATATTTCTTACTAGGTTTTTGAGAGGTGAAAAGTTCTAAAACATGATGATCAATGATAAGGATGTAGATTTTGGGGGATTAGTTTCCGTTAATTATTTAAAAAACGCATTTATAATTATCAACCTTTCCTTTTTTCGCGGTTTTTTCACTTATTTTCTTCACATTTCTGATGGGCGGTGATGGGGGAGTAAACGACGGAATGTTAGTAAGAGAGCCATTTTGGATGCAGGAGAGTAAATAAAGCTCTAAAGATTATACTAGATGACTATTATTGTTTGAGAAGCAAAAAAAGGTTGCGACATCACAGGCCCAAAATTCTGATCACGACCATTCCTTTAGAAGGTGCAACTGGCACTAATCACAACCAGTGGCTTCTGCGTTAGCCATTTCATCACCAAATGATACACAAACTTGCCCAGGTACCTAGAAATTTTCTAGTTTGCATTGACTACCTAAATAGTTGAGTGCCCAGAGACATAATTTTTTTCTATTCAGGTTAAAATATAGATGACTATAAAAAGGTGATTTTTCGTACTTACGGTTATAATGTAGTACTTGGACTTGCGTAATCTGAACTTCATTTGTAAGCATGTCAGCAATATGCTTACACACCTGTTCCTATTACCAACATGATAGATGACTCTTAGCAGTTCCTCACCAGTAAAGGTTGGAAAATTCATTTTTCGGAGACATATTGGAATGAATCTCGCGGTCAACATTTTCACCTATTGATGTCAAGTCAATTACGGAATAACAGACAAATCTGCCAGGTCGAAGAGTAATTAATGAACTTGTACCATGAACTAAAGAACCGACATATGCGCTCGAATTACAAAAAAACATAATTAACGTCACAGAATGTTCATACTTCTCCCTGGCAGCGAACCGCGAGCAATAACTTCAGACCAAATCGCTTCATACTAATGTAGCACCAAGTTGATGGTATCCATAGACTGCTAACAAGCGGTTCAATATTTTGAGCTTTTAGTCACCACCCTCCCACCATATTCAAAACAAAAGCTACAATTTTGCTTATCATAAGTTCAGCACGCCAATAACACCTGACATACCCTCTAGCAAGTGAATTAAAAAGAGGAAATGTAGTAACAATCGACATTTAAAAATTCGATAGTTGAGTCTCCCGTGCTAATGTTCAGACAGAACCACCTGTTGGCTGATACACAGCAGTATGGATTGATGTATATTATTATATTCCACCATCACATTCTGAAAATGAATATAATAATTCGGTTTTCGTAACTTATTTCATCCATATTGAGGGCAGATGCCTTAATTACCTCACCCTGCCAACGGTGTTGAAGTTGTCACCTTAAAATCGCCATTATTGAAATGCATATTGGGTATAGTCTCTAAGGCCACTGCTGCAAAACCCGTCTTTCCCTTCAGAATATATTTAATTAAAATATACAGCATTTACCTCGTAATGAACTGCATGAAAATAATGCTGAAAATCCCAAGTGGAAGTTAATATGGTAGTAATGTGTATCTAATGACATAGTCTCCCATCGGTGGGAATATGCAACGTCGGAATTTCACAGCAGAGTTGGCACTCAACTGTGCGGCGATCATTGAATACTCAACAAGCTGTTATAATGGATCATGTCTGAATACATATTCTTCCTCTCCCCGAAAAACGATTGCTTAATTTTTTTTTAATACTTATGTATTCTCACAGAAACCTGAATAATTACCACTACGTCTACCAAAAGAGCTCAGAGGCCTATCCGTAAAGAGAGAGTGGGGTGAATTAATGTGTTGCGTTTATCGGCGTCGATTTAATCGATCGGTCTTCACCACTTCCATTCTCCTTTCCTTGCATTTGCCTCCCTACCTTATGTGACCATATCACAGTGATTACCTTCGTTAAGTGTAGCTAATCTAGCTTCTAAAAAAAAATGGAATCAGGGGACATAGTAATTTAGCACAACTGCTTTATCATCATATACAGACACTATTTGTAAAAAAAATGACATCTATATTAGTTACTGGTGATTTAAAATTAAAGATCATACAGGCTGGGACAATTTGCCACTAATGGTGGTAAAGGGAAAGGTTAGGGTTGGTATTAACCTCGCCTCAATCAACACACTAAAGTATTTGCGACCACGTTTATTGCGATGGTAAGCGATACACTTGTTTAATGCTTCTCACGCGGGATAGTCCTTCTCTCTTGCCCTTTCGCCAGCGTCTCTCTCTCGCGGCGCCTTGCTGGCGCTATCCTCCGCGTACCCTGGCGGCAGCGGCAGGGACCTCAGGGTCCCAGGGCAATGACCTCAACCAGGTGCTGACCTTGGTGACGGCGCTCGTAATGAAGAGCTCCACCACATCACCCCCCTGGCAGTGAGTAACCCTAGCGTGGAGAAGAAAAAAAAAGGAAAAAGAAAGAGCAGAAAATTTGTAAATATGTGGAGGAGAAAAAAAATTGGAGAAGGTTAGAGGTGGTAGTCCAGCAGATGCTGCGGGAAACGGACACGCCTCTTAGGGCGGCCACTGGGCAGCGTATATTCTGCCCCTGGAGCTGCGGGTGCAGGAGTTGGCCCATCAGCTGGAGGGATGCTGGTAGATGGCAACACCTGGGTTGAAGGCTGCCTCCTGGTGGTCGGAATGAGGATTTCACTCCTCTCCTCAGGGATGATTGGCTCCTCGGAGGTGATGTACGCAGGTTTCAAACGGTCAATGGCAATGTTCGCATCACGGTTTGGCAAACGCACTTTGTAAGTTTTACCATCCCGCTGTAGGACCTTGTATGGACCGTTGTAAGGGGCCTGAAGGGCACCGTGACTTGCGTCATGACGCACAAAAACGTGAGATGCTGATGGCAGGTCCTTATAGATGAAGGCATGCCGTGTGCCATGGCGTGCTGCTGGTCGAGGGCTTAGGCCTCGAAAGTGCTCCCGGAGCTGGGAGGTGAAATAGGTGGCGTTGGGGGTGGGGCCACTGGTTGGGGAGAGGAACTCGCCTGGAAGTCTTAGTGGTTCGCCGTACACGAGCTCCGCTGGGGTGGCTTGAATATCCTCCTTCAGCGCAGATCGGAAACCCAAGAGGATTGCCGGCAGTACATCCACCCACTGCTGCGTTTGGTGGCAGCGGATGGCAGATTTCAATTGGCGGTGGAAGCGCTCCACCATACCGTTTGCTGCCGGATGGTATGCTGATGTTCTCAAGTGGACTGCACCGGCTATATTGGACAGCTGGCGGAAAAGGGCACTCTCAAATTGCCTGCCTTGGTCCGTGGTAATTCTCTGAGGCATGCCGAAGCGGGACAACCAATCCCGAAGGAAGGCACGTGCCACAGTTTCGGCGGAGATGTCCTCGACAGGAATGGCCTCAGGCCACCGTGTAAAACGGTCTACACAGGTGAGGCAGTAGCGGTAACCACGGCAGATGGGGAGGGGACCAACAAGATCTATGTGTATATGTTCAAATCTCCTTCCTGGCAGAGAGAAATTAGAAAGAGGTGAGGAGACGTGCCGTGTGATTTTAGATCGCTGGCAGGGGATGCAGGAACGAGCCCACTGGCGGCAATCTTTTTTGATTGATGGCCACACAAAACGAGTTGTCATTAATTTGGTGGTGGCTCTCACTCCAGGGTGTGAAAGGTTGTGTATCGAGTCGAATGCTTGGCGACGGAAAGCTGGTGTGACATATGGTCTAATGTTTGAGGTAGATGTATCACACATTAAATGTACACTGCACCCGGGGATTGGCACTTTCTTGAGAATTAAAGTTGTTTCAGATTTGATAAGGGAGGCCAGTTCCTCGTCAGTCTCCTGGGAACGGCCTAGTGCCTCAAAATCAATGGCACGAGTCACTTCCTCAATTCGGGACAAGGCGTCCGCAACAACATTGTCGGCCCCCGCTACATGACGGATATCCGTTGAAAATTGGCCTATCACGTCAAGGTAGCGGAATTGCCGGGGTGAGCACTTGTCGGACTTTTGTTTAAATGCATATGTTAATGGTTTGTGGTCCGTGAAAATCGTGAAAGTTCGCCCTTCGAGCATATGTCGGAAGTAGCGAACTCCACGGTAAATGGCCAATAATTCCCTATCGTATGGGCTATACTTCTTTTCTGCAGCATTGAGTTTTTTAGAGAAGAAACCCAAGGGTTTCCAACCGGTGTCTGTCTGTTGTTGCAGAACTGCCCCCAGGGTAAAATCCGAGGCGTCGGTGAAAAGGCCTAGGGGGAGGGAGGGAACTGGGTGGGCGAGGAGGGCAAAGTTGGAGAGGGCGTCTTTGCACTTTTGAAATGAGAGGCGCAATTCGGGCGTCCATGTGATCTCGTCATTTCCTCGCACTCCACCACGTAATAAATCATTGAGTGGCGCCTGTAATGACGCCGCGTTGGGTAGGAAACGTCTATAAAAGTTGACCATACCCAAAAACTGACGTAACTGTTTGATAGTCACCGGCTCAGGAAATTCTTGAATGGCACTAACCTTGTCTTTTAATGGCTTTGTACCGTCAACACTTACGCTATAACCTAAAAATGTCACTTGTGACACACCAAAAACACACTTGGAGGGATTGATAACGACACCGTAATCACTAAGCCTAAGGAAAAGTTCGCTTAGGTGGCGCTCGTGCTCGTCCTCGTCTTTAGAGGCGATCAAAATGTCGTCCAGATAGGCGTAAGTGAAATCTAGGCCTCTGAGCACCTCGTCAATAAACCTTTGGAATGTTTGCGCCGCATTGCGGAGTCCATATGACATAAAAGGAAATTCAAAAAGTCCAAAGGGTGTGGTGATGGCGGTTTTGGGAATATCTTCATTGTGCACAGGAATCTGGTTATATGCCCTTACTAAATCTATAGTTGAAAAAATTCGGGCTCCACTAAGGGAAGAGGAAAAGTCTTCTATGTGAGGGACGGGGTAACAATCGGGTATAGTGCGGGCGTTCAAAGCGCGGTAGTCACCGCAGGGGCGCCACTCGTTACCTTTTTTCGGGACGAGGTGGAGGGCTGACGACCAGCTGCTGTCTGAACGGCGGGCGGTACCCATTCGCACCATCAACTCGAATTCCCTCTTGGCTGCTTCGAGCTTATCCGAGGCCAGGCGTCGGGGTTTACTGCATACGGGCTGGCCGGGAGTGGTGCGTATGAAGTGCACGGTTGAATGTTTTGTCTTCCCGGGGGTTCCTGCCGGGCGAGTAATCTCCGGGAAACGGGACAAAAGGGTGTGGAAACGGGACTCACCAACAACCGCTTTTATTTGGTCCCCGGAGTAGACGCCGATGCTACCGATGGCATGCAGTGAGGTGGTGCCATCGATAAGTTTGGCGTTTCTCACGTCCACCAAAAGTCCAAAATGAGTTAAAAAGTCGACGCCAATGATTGGCTTCGATACGTCGGCGACCACAAAACGCCAAGTGAAGTCACGACGAAGGTTAAAATTCAAATTTAAAGTTTCCCAGCCGTAAGTGTGAATAATTGAGTCGTTCGCGGCGAACAATTGATAATCTGTCCGCGTCCGTGGTCCTTTTACATATGAGCGCGGATACACTGATAGGTCCGCTCCGGTGTCCACCAGGAATTGCACCTTAGTGCACACGTCGGTCATGAAAAGGCGGCTGGAAGTAGGGCAAGGGTCGGCAGCCGCATTTACAACCTGCCCGGGATGTTTTCCGGAGTGTAGGAGCAGGGGGGAATGCACTTGTGAGCGTCCTTGCCGAAGCGCCAGTGGTACCAGCAGACATTCGGGTCGCGAGGGCCTGGTGACGTAGGGCGTGAGGCACTTTTTCGGGAGCGGGAACGGGATCTGTGACGGCGATAATGAGGGTGCCCCGAGACGGAGAGTGCGCCTACCTGCCGGGTGAGCTCGTCCATCCTGGCGATGAGGGAGGCCATTATCTGCGAACAGCCTGCGGCACAGGTTTGGGAGGTGGGGGCAACTTTACTTACACTGAGGGAAGGGGGAGCCGTTGCACGGGGGACCACTTCGTTTATGCGGTCCGCTAAGGACCCAAGGGCGTTGAGGTCTGGGGCATCGTGAGCCGCTAAAATAGCGTGCAAATGGCTCGGTAGACGTGAAAGCCACAGCGATCTTAGGAAATCGTCCGTGACGGAGTTACCCGCTAAATCCCGCAAATGTCTCAAAAACTGGGATGGTTTCCTATCCCCCATCTCCTCATGCTCTAAGAGGAGTTTTAATTTATGCTCCTGCGATGCGGAGAGTCTTTTAATTAATTCACTTTTTAAAGTATTGTACTTATCAGAGGTAGGAGGGCACGATATAATGTCTTTTACCTCCTGCGCGTAGCGGTGATCTAGCTGCGAAACCACGAACCAAAATTTGGTTTCGTCCTCCTTGACACCAGCAAGATAAAATTGTCCTTCTAGCTGGGAAAACCAAAGAGAAGGCTCCTCCGGCCAAAATGGTGGTGCTCGAACGGCGATGCGGTCCGCGCCGGGTTGCGATGCTGGTGGATCGGGCATCTTCACAAACACAATATAATAAACACAAAATAAGGAAAACTATTTACACACGCACATAGCACAGGATCACAATAAAAATATCAACTTAGAGACTTGATGGCCAAGGATTCGCGCGATGTCGGCGGCATGGCTAACGGAACTCGGCGTGGTCGCGCACATGGTACGAAAAGAGTTTTTTTTTTCGAGAAAATAATTCGCGCCGGGGGTCACCACTAAAGGGAAAGGTTAGGGTTGGTATTAACCTCGCCTCAATCAACACACTAAAGTATTTGCGACCACGTTTATTGCGATGGTAAGCGATACACTTGTTTAATGCTTCTCACGCGGGATAGTCCTTCTCTCTTGCCCTTTCGCCAGCGTCTCTCTCTCGCGGCGCCTTGCTGGCGCTATCCTCCGCGTACCCTGGCGGCAGCGGCAGGGACCTCAGGGTCCCAGGGCAATGACCTCAACCAGGTGCTGACCTTGGTGACGGCGCTCGTAATGAAGAGCTCCACCACAGTGGTATACCACCGTATAATTTGTATACGAATTTGTAGACAGAATTCTATTTCCCCACCCTTTCGACACCTGTAATGACTCCACCTCGTCTGGTATAACCGGATCGGTTCACAGTTGTTTTTTTTATTAATAGAAATAGTATTATTATTTACCTTGACTATGAAACTTGACTATTGAATTTTCTCCGAGAAATTCTCTCCCTAAATACATTATCAAGAAAACCAAGTACTGCATAGTAATGTTAAGAACCATTTGGAACCATTTATGCTGTAAAAAATGTTTCCATTACTGCTGGGCATTTGCGTGACTTCCATAAAAATAGAAGAAATAAATATTTCCCACACATTAAAACAACTCAACTTACTGAAAAATTATATTTTCCACCAAAGCCATCAATATACTCAATATAATCGCATAAACAAATAAATGAATTCATCGAAAAACAAATGAGATAGGGTTGTAAGAATGGAATTTGCATTGCAGATCAATTTTTTAAAGATACCGAGACTGGACAAAATGTACAGGATTGAAGAAAAGGCATTAACAAAAAATAAATGGAAAAAGCACAGTACTTCAATTCTTTAATCATTAAAGCTGATTCTGTACATAAGAAAAAGTATATTCCTATGATATAGCACACAGGACGAATTAGAAAAAGACTCCGCAATCAACTAAAAATCAAGCTTTATTGTTAAGAAATCTATGGATTTGATGTGATTATTTGAAATGTCACATTATTTTAAACGTATGATCACATGTATATCATTATCAACGCACATCATAGAAGAAAGTGTTTGAGAGCAGTGAAAATAAATGTATATCTGAAACCTCCATTGGCATAATATTCCATTGGTAGTGAAAAATAAATATAGAAGATACATTTACAATTATTTTAATTCTTAAATAAATGTTTCCTTTCTTAAAAAAAAGAAGTATCACTCATTCACCATGTGATAGTTAAGAGAAAATATTTTATTTAATCAAATTTAATTCCCAAAATAGGCGAATACATAAAAACCGCAGAATATAATTTAAAACCACACCATTATTGAATCAGTAAGATTATCATAAAACATTTCAAACAAAAGACCAAAGGATACACTGGGGAAGACAACATAAACAGAAAAAATTACAAGAGAAAAAAATTGGGTAAATCCATCACTCCTCCAAACCTATCCAGCAAATTATTTAGAACATTCACAAAATAAGAGAGGACACTAGGATACCACACTGCTTTAGCCAGAGGAAAGTCACGATTCAATCAGGTCTTTACTTTCATCATTCATTAACATCACCAATTAACTTTCATGGACTTTCCTCTGTTACTCCCCCTCCCCACGTAGAGGGAGCAGGTTGGATTTGAGGGGGAGGGAGGGTGGGGAAGGATTTTTAGTTAAGGAAGGGAAGTTAGTGTTAGCATTACTACTAACACTACTATTATTACTACTACTACTACACTCACTCACTCATACCAAGCACACAGTCACACACCTACGATCCAGCCCATTATAATCTAACAACCCATCCATCGCAGCAGCCCCACGAGGTCGAAAACGATACGGACCTAAGTTCCTGATCCTAACTAAGATACCTAAGTACTACGTCAGTACTATCTAATTTCCTGCGCATAAAGCAACGCATGTCGAAGACGATTTCCTACTCTCCTGCCTACATCCCCCTTAACGCTGAAAAAAAACAACACATTACAATAAATAAATTACAATAAAGTACACAGCAATAAAAAAGCACACACAAATAGTCCAAGTACACCGATGAAAGCAACACGACTCCAGGCCCTTTTCTTCAATTTCTTCAATCTTCGTCTCAAGTGACACAGTTTGATGCACCGCTTTTCCAGGACAACGCAGCATAATGCAGAATCACCTGTTCAAATAAGAAGCATCACATGTACTAATGATGCAAATAACTACCAAATCGCATTTTTCCCCTCCCTGTTGAAAATTAAATTTGAAATAAGACCTAAAGAAAGACAGGCTTAATAAGAACTGGATCCCAAGTAGCAAAATCTTATGTAAAAATTATTTTAAAATATATTGCGAGAACATTTTAAAATGACTTTAACATAATTTTGAAAACATATTAGCCTTCTCTGTTTCAACGTTACAAATCTTTTTTTCATCATTTCAAAATGATTTTAACATAAGTTTAAAATATGTCCTACTCTTGTATGAGCTATGAAATATAGTTTTTTAAATAGTTTTAAAATATGTTGCAACTAATTCAGCCTCTTTTTAAAATGATTAATTGCAACATGTTTTGTTAATATGATTTAAGTAAACAGGTTTGAAATTACAAACTGTGCCAGAAACAGTAAAAAAAATTTTCCCACCTAACAACTATCCTAGTGTCAACATGCGTGAATATTTCGAAGTAAGCAGTACAAGCATCGTGAGAATTACAGAATCTCCTTATATCTGCGTGCTTTCAGGGAATGCCCATCATCACCATGGACGCTAAGAGAACTTCGAAATCAGATGTCTGTGTTTGGATTAGAAAGCGAATATGTTTATAGAAAGTATACACTCAGGCCTTATCCGTTTTTAGTATGCAATGAAGCACATATTGATAGTGTTTTCAGGCGTTCCTTGATTGCATTCTCGGATCATGCAACATCCATTTTTTTATGATATGCCTCCATTTTGGGATTATTTTCCCGTAAATTCATTATTTTAAATTTCTAGAAATATTATGGAAAACTGCCAAAAAATACCGTTTTGTGGATTTCAAGACGGCGAAATTCAAACTCACTTTTGAAAAAAAGGATTCATTTTTGGTAGAAAAAGTCTCCAAAATCATCCGTATTACTTGTCAGTCACCCACATTCACCTTCAAGGAATGAGAGTTTTTATACTGGTTTATTTCATCACACTGGTATGACGGAGAATATGAAAATTTATATCAGCGTTTTAAAATGATTTCAAAATAATGACCTAATTATTTCAAAATTATGTTAAAATGGTTAGAAAATAATAATCAAATTATTTCAAAATTATTTTAAAATGTGTGTAAAATTATTTTAAAACAATTTCAAAATTATGTTTACATAATTATTTTTCTGTGAAATTAAAAAATGAACATTTTTGGCAAAAATAAGCCATTACTTCCTGCATATCCAAGAACATACCATCAACAAAATGAGATCAAATGGTACAAGACTTAAAAAGAGCAATGCCTAATACATTATTTTAAAATTATTTTAAAAATCTTGAAAAAGTCATGAATTTAGCCATCTTATGATATTTTGATTTTAAAATCATTTGAAATATTTTTAAAATCATTTTTCAATATTCTTTTGCTACTTGAGATGACGCTTTTCAAATAAATTCCAATACAAATTCATGCAAAATGACATATTTAGGGTGAATGTAATAAAAACATTCCTAATTTAAGTAAAAATACTTTGCGACTGTAATAAGTTCTAGCAAAGCCAAAACGGCATAAATTATCACATTGATTTCTTTAGAAAGATAAACATTCATAATCTTGCAGTAACTATGTATCGTAGTGTAGCACTGACATTCCGTTTACGGTTACATGACCATTATGTTCCAGTAATGGGTTTGTTATCTAGAGAATCATTTAATTTATTTTCTAGTAATTAATTAAACTATTTTCACATTCATGGCATACTAAAATATTGATTCCAACAAATTATTAACAAATTAAGAGCATATTTAAATAGTAGGTACATTTCTTAGGTCAAAGGAAAGAAGACAGAGTATGAACTTAATTGGTATGTCTGAAGAGAAGAAAAAATAGCATCCTAAAAGCTAAATGAAGGATTGCAGTAAATACAATCAAGGTATTCGGAAATAACAATGAAAACTCTTCCCTCATGATCCATTTTCGAAAAAATACTATCTCATCAAAAAATTTGTGACTAGGGGAAGACCTGTCTCATGGTTAGAAGACGAACTTTTCATTGTGATACTACACAAAGGAATAATTTACTGTTATTGGATCGTAAATCTTGATATCGAATTGGAAAGGCAATAATCAAAGAAGCAAGTAATCAAAAAGCAATTATTTTTACTAGCATAAGTCAAAATTACATGTTGTAAATAATTGGCTCTCTTAGTTCATGAATAGGATAATATTTTTGATTTTCAAGAGAAGGGTCACAACACATGTATTAGTTTTTTAAAGGAAAGAAATTAAATCCATTCTTACCATTAAGTGATTGCATCCAATCCGTTCAAATGTCTCCATAATCCAGAGCAATTCTGTCTTCTCCCAAATTGATATTCAATTCTGGGAATGAGTCTTAGCTAGAAAGAGAAAAATTTCGAATGTTAACTGAAATTCAGAATTGAAAACCAGAAAATACTGAAAAAATTAATTACTTAAATATCAAATGTGGCAGTTGTTTAAAAAATGATTCCAACCATAAGCAAGAGAATAAGAAAGGCAATTAAGATAAATCGTAAAATAGACAAAAATAAGTTTACAGAGTAATTGTATATATTGAGAGTAATGGGCACTCACTGCTCATTGAACTGAAATTGTGGACAAAATATTTCTAATACCGTTCCATGAAATTTTAAATTTTACTCCGGAATTAATTCAAAGCTGGAAATATAAAATATGAAAAAAAATGAAACAATGTTAGTCCAAAAAAAAAGATTGTCAAAAAAATTCTCATTTTCTCAGTTGATTTTATAATAGAAATAGCTATTTTAATTTCAAAGTGAGATCTCGAATGTATGAATTCGAATGGAAGCGGAATGTAATCTTACTGTAATGGGATGGCGCCATGTTCTTCGCGAAATAGGTAAGCATACTGCATGTCCTGTTCTGCAGTTGTCTTCTGCTCTTCAAAACCTGTGGAGAGGTCGGATTAGTAGCACATACAAGGAATAAAAAAACCCTTGCACTCCTAGCCTTACGTTACGCAATTTTCTTTGGCCCTAATGGCCCAAATCAAAGCTAACACTCGCACTGTCCTAGTGATGCGGTCCTCTTCATCCGTCGTCTTCTTTCTTCTAATCTTCAAGTGAAGAGATGACTTCGCTGTCCTCTTCTGCTCTTCAAAACCTGGGGAGAGGAGGATTAGTAGCACACACAAGAAATAAAATAACCCTTGCACTCCTAGCCTTACGTTACGCAATATTCTTTGGCCCTATTGGCCCAAATCATAGCTAACACTCGCACTGTCCTCCTAGTGATGCGGTCCTCTTCAAACGTTGTCTTCTTTCTTCTAATCTTCAAGTGAAGAGATGACTTCGCTGTCCACTTCTGCTCTTCAAAACCTGGGGAGAGGTAGGATTAGTAGCACACACAAGAAATAAAATAACCCTCGCACTAAAAATCCCCAAAGCCTAGTATACACTCCACGACAACATACAGGAGGTACCTTTGCACTCAATCCAAGTGAAAGTCCCATTCCTGTACGCTGCAATGGATTAGCGTGAATACCAAACCTTGGTTCAAAAGGCTAAAAATAACGCACGCATGTTAATCGCCTATCCTTACGTTACGCAAATCAGTCGGCCCGAATGGCCCAAATCAAAGCTAACACACGCATTCGCACGCGCACACACGCACTTCAACCGTTGTCTTCTGTCTTCTTTTCTCCAAATCCAGCGATGCATACAATCTGTGGAGAGGTAGGATTAGTAGCACATACAAAAATATACATAACACTGCCCTCCCCAAAACAAAAAAATACCATCACACACACACGCACACACACACCCCTACCTAAGTTTTCTTTTTGAGATCTCATAATCTAAATAAACCATTCTAAAGGTTTTTAAGGCCTTTTATTTCAGTATTCATTTGGGGACTTTGGGATTTCTTTAGCGCTTATTTCATATTCATTTTCTCTACCTTGTTCTTGGCAAATGATCTTTGTGAATGTTTTTATTCACTTGAATTTTAATACCATTCATCATAACCTCTCGTTAGTTGCAACCATATAACCATGTATTCATTCTTTACTCTCAGAGTCAATTTCGACGCTTTGCTTAATGTTCCTTCATGTACCATGATGATCCTTGATTCGTACCATGTGTCATTTGTGTGTAAACGGGAATGCATGAGTTAAAGACGCATCGACGTAAACCCAGAGAATCGCATAAAAATATCCGTCATCAGCCTAAAATTCCTAGAGATGAAGAGCCTATCACCACATCTAACCCCCTTCCCGCATTGAAGACTTATTTCTTCTCTTCTTTCCTCTGTAGCCGATGAATTGAACTTCTCCATTTCTCCATTTGGTGATTCCACTTTTCCTTGCTTTGAAGATATTTTTTCCAACCTCTCTGATTCTGCAAAGAAGAGAGAAGAGATTCCAAGTTACTTCACTGAGTAAATGTCAATAATTGTGGAGATAACAATACATGAGCAAGGTGGAAATTAAATAAAAGCCAATTCATAGGAAAAAATCATAGGGAAAAGATTTATAATAGCACTACGTTCTTTTAATATTCCCATGCATTGATCTCTTTTCTGACTAGCTACAGCTAACTCAATTTCATGCGACTCAGAGATACAGAATTTTTTTAAACATTGAGTAGTCAATCACACATCCAAAATTAGCAAAGAAAAAATCCCAACATATTCAATATTTGCTGATCCAATGGATATAAAATGTTAAAAAATTTCAATCCGCTGATAGAAAATTAATAAGTCGTACTTAAAGGTTTTAAACCAAAGGAAGTTCTCTAGTTTCATTTATTAATTCATCCCTAATTTATTAATTTATCCATTCACCATGTCAAATATATAACCAACGCCTTAGGCTTTGAAGTCATATGTTGCGTATGTAAAGTTAAAAAATACGCATAAAATTACATGTTACTAGCTTTATAAAAGCGATATATACACTAAATATTCATAAATATCGATCTGCCGCCTTAATTTCAAACTTGCGAAATTAATATCGATAACTTAGTTTTCTTTTTGAGATCTCGATCTTAATGAACCATTCTAAATGTTTGTAAGGCCCTTTACTTCAATGTACACATTTGGGGACTTAGGAATTACTTAAGCGGAATCATTTTCTCAACCTTGTTCTTGGCCAATTATATCTGTGAATTTTTGCTTGCAATATGAAATTACCTTTCAGAAAAACAGGCGATAAAAATAGCTAATGCAAAAGAGATAAAGTGCAAAGATAATGCAATAACCATAAAGAAGAGTTACACCAAAACCGCGTTGATTGTTCGTTTGACAACTTCAATTCAGAATATTCTACATTTAGCTCGTTTTGTGGGACCTGAATGAATATCCATTTCCTAAAACGTACGTTATTTGGGAATTAGAATAACTAGCGATGGAAGATTCATGAAAGGAATTACTACTATCAGCAAAACAGCCCAGGCGAAGGAAAGAACTACTTACGGCGGGAAATTTAAACATACACGCAAAGAAACAATTCATTATAACTTATATTTGGAGTAGCTTCCCTACGGAAGTGAGGGATGAAAAGTGACAGTTGCGGAGTGTTGGAGATATAGTAACAGCTGATGTTTGTAAACAGTTTGTTATCACCATTGTTCTTCTAGTTTACGTGCCTTTCTAAAGTAAAGAAAAATAAAAAGGCTGAGCTACCGAAAAGAATAAGCTGCATTCTTTCTGCGCAAAATCCAACTGGTTATGGGCTCAGAGGTTACGCAAGGATAAGAAGAACGCAGTAATAGAAAGTAAAATCGTGTAAGAAGAAAAAGAAACAGAATCCGGACAATTTAATCTTTCACGATGTCATCGGATGCTCATAGCGAAAGAATAACCGTCCAGAAGCTAAATGATAATAATTATCAAGCATGGAAATTCAAGATGAGAATGGTGTTAATAAGAGAAGGTACGTGGAAAGTAGTTGATGAAGATAAACCAGAAAATTCCGCGGCGGGATGGAAAGGAAAGGACGAGAAAGCACAAAGTACCATATCCCTTAGTGTCGAGGATGGTCAGATAATACACATTTGCAAGTGTAAAAGTGCCAGAGAAATGTGGTTAGAATTGCAAAAAGTGCATGAAAGGGCCAATTTAAGCAATAAATTGTATCTACTTCGAAAACTTTTTCAATCAAAACTTAAAAAGGGTCAATCAATGCAAGAATGTATAAAGTCAACATTAGAACTAATCGAACGTTTGCGGAGCATCGGAGAAGAAATTAAAGATTTTAATATAGCTGCTCTCTTGCTTAGTGGTTTGACAGATGAATATAGCACCCTTGTAATAGCCCTTGATACGCGTCCAGATGACGAACTCACATCAGAATACGTAAAAGGAAAACTGATTGATGAATTCACACGTAGGAATGAGTCCATAATATGCGATGAATCACGCAACCTGCAATAGGAGTCAGCTTTGAAAACACGAAAGCCACATGAATCCAGATCGGAAAGAAGTAATTATAAAGAGACTCGCGAGTGTTTCGTTTGCTAGAAACAGGGACATTTAAAGAAGGATTGCAGAATATGGAAAGCAAAAATGAAAGAGTTCAAAAAGGAAAAAGACAGTCACGAGGCGCGAGGTGCTACAGATGCCAGCCTGAACGGCTGAACGCATCGTTTGCTACTGCGTTTTGTTCATGGTACGTAGATTCGGGCGCTACGAGCCACATGACAAATGATATTGACTTCTTTACAAGAATTCGTCGAAATAAAGAAGGAAAGGTAATCGTTGCCAATGGGGAATTCATTGCTATTGAAGGGACAGGTGAAGGATACCTCAATTGAAAGATATCTCCGACAGAAATAAACAGGATACTATTGAAGGATGTTCTGTATGTACCTGATTTGCGAGGCAGCCTACTCTCGGTATAGAAATTAGCTAAAGAAGGTAATGTGGTGACTTTCAAGGAGAATGACTGCATAATTGATAAGAAAAGCACAATGCAAGCTGTAGGAAAGATTGATGGTGATCTTTATAAATTATCATGTCAAGAAATGGCTAATTCTGCGAAGTTTGGGATTCACCGGAATTGTATTCATCTATGGCATAGGCGGCTTGGACATAGAGACCCAGTTACAGTGAAAAGATTAATTGATGATAAACTTGCTATAGGAATAGACATTGATAACTGCAATAAATTCTTGAGGTGTTGGGACTGTGTAAAAGGAAAATTATCGAAGAAATCATTTCCCAAAACAAGCAGTTATAAAGCTCAAAGACTCCTAGAACTCATTCACTCAGATATTTGTGGTCCAATGAGGACAGAAACTCCAGGGAAGAAACGTTATTTTCTCACATTTATTGATGATTACTCTCGTTACACAGCTGTATATCTGCTACGCTTAAAGGAAGAAGTGTCAATCAAAGTGGAAGAATATGTTGCAGCAGTTTCTACTAAATTCGGAAGAAAACCGAAAATTCTGCGAACGGACAATGGCGGTGAATATATAGGAAAGAAAACTCAGGATATTTTAAAGAAAGAAGGAATAGAGGTTCAGACCACAGTGCCATACAGCCCTGAGCAGAATGGAATAGCAGAAAGAAAGAATCGTTATCTAGTTGAATCAGCTCGATGCATGCTGCTAGATGCGAATTTGCCAAAACAGTATTGGGGAGAAGCTATCATGACTGCATGCTATTTGCAAAATCGCTTGCCCAGTAAAGCCATTGATAAAACCCCATATGGGCTGTGGACTGCTGAAAAACCTGATCTTCAGCATATACGAGTATTTGGAAGCAAAGCTTATGCTTATCTTCCCAAAGAAAAACGGAGCAAGTGGGATTCACGTGCTCAAAAAGGAATTATGGTAGGATATAATGAAACGTCCAAAGGTTACAGGATCCTACAACCCAGTACGAATAGCAGTATCATCAGCAGAACTGTAGTATTTGATGAAAATATTACAGATAAAGAGGAATTAATCAAGGATATCGACCTAGAATCATCTGAGCGTTATACATACCAGGATGATAGGTTGATGAGAGAAAGAGAAATACCAATCACCAAGATAGATCATAACACCAAACTGGAAATGGACAGAACAGATCAGCCAGTTCGAAAATCATCAAGAGAATGCAAGGGGGTGCCACCAAAATGGTTATCATACACTGTTAAAATTAACCCAAAGCCCGATCCAGAGTCTTTAGTAGAGGTAATGGAATTGCCTGCAAATGAAAGGGAGGAGTGGATGAAAGCCGCTGATGAAGAAATGAAATCTCTCGAAGAAAATAAAACATGGATTTAAACTAAATTGCCTGAAGGAAAACATGCCATTGGATGCAAATGGGTGTTCAAAACAAAATATGATTCAAATGGAGATATTTATCGACGAAAAGGAAGACTTGTTGCAAAAGGTTACACTCAAAAATATGGAGAAGACTACGATTCAACCTTTGCACCAGTTGTAAGACAAAGCACCTTTAGAGTCCTTATGAGCATAGCAGCAGTACGAAGGCTGTTTGTCCGACATTTTGATGTGAAAACAGCATTTCTTAATGGCGACATCGAAGAAGAATTATACATGAAACAACCACCGGGCTACACAAAAACCGATGAAGATAAGCTAGTTTGCAAGCTTCAAAAATCAATATATGGACTGAAGCAGTCAGCAAGAGCTTGGAATGTCAAAATAAATGATGTTTTGCTTGAAAAAGGATTTCAGCGCAGCATAGCAGATCCATGTCTTTATACGAAGAATGAAAATGAGAAAAGGATGTATATTCTGATTTATGTAGATGACCTGATTATAATTCATGATAATGAAGATAAAATTAAGGAACTAAGACAAATGGTGAATCATCATTTTGAAGTAAAAGATTTGGTAGATGCAACTAACTATTTAGGAATACAAATCCAGAGAAAAGAGGATGGAAGTTTTCAGTTAAATCAGAAATCCAAAATAGATGGAATATTGGAAAAGTTCGGGATGGAAGATGCAAAAGGTGTATCTATACCGATGGATCCTGAATATCCCAAATTGAAAGGAGAGAATGATGCCTTGCCAAATAATGGCAAATATATGGAAGCAGTGGGGGCACTTCTGTATATTTCAACAACTACTAGACCAGATATTTCTGGAGCAATGAGTATTCTCTGCAGACGGGTTAGTAATCCCAGACAGCGAGATTGGGAAGCTTTAAAGAAACTAATGCGTTATCACAAGCAAACCAGTGATATGGCATTGAATATTTATGCCTGTGAAGATCTTAAATTGACTGGATATGTAGATGCCGACTGGGGTGGAGATATACAAGATAGGAAATCTACAAGTGCATATATTTTCAAGTTGGGAAACAGTGCAATTTCCTGGTCCAGCAGGAAGCAGTCTTCTGTCGCTCTCTCTACAACAGAGGCTGAGTATGTTTCTGCAGCATCTGCCAGTCAGGAAGGTGTTTGGCTACGACAATTACTGCATGATCTGGGGGAGGTGCAGAATGAACCAATAATAATCTATGAAGACAACCAGGGATGCATAAAAATAGCTTCAAATGAAAAATTTAGTGCCAGAAAAAAAACATCGATGTCCAGCACCATTTTATAAGAGATTTAATGAAAAATAATGTTATTCAGCTTGTTTACTGCAGGAGTGACGACATGATTGCTGATGCACTGACGAAGCCACTTCCAAAAATAAAATTTAAGAATTAAGGAATGGAATGGGCCTGACGACATAAGCTGTTAAGTGGGGGTGTTGGAGATATAGTAACAGCTGATGTTTGTAAACAGTTTGTTATCACCATTGTTCTTCTAGTTTACGTGCCTTTCTAAAGTAAAGAAAAATAAAAAGGCTGAGCTACCGAAAAGAATAAGCTGTATTCTTTCTGCGCAAAATCCAACTCGGAGAAATGAATGCTGGGGGCCTTCAAAATGTGGTACTATAGAAGAATGACGAGTATCAAATAGGTCAATTGCGCTAGTAATGAGGAAGTCCTAAGAAGAAAAGGAGAGAAGCCTCATGAAAACCTTCGCAAGAAGACTCAAGACAACCTCATAGGCCATATCTTGAGACACGAGGGCCTGAAGAAAAGAAGATAAAATAAGCAGCTCATAATACGCATACACATTGAAAATCATTGCAATTAACACAAGAATTTTTTCCTGCATATCCTCTATTTCCTTCCAACAGGTTATTTGCTCTTGTCAATTCTTTTTTTACTTGGACTTACTTAGCCACTTATCAGATGTCGCCCGTCTAACCATGGTATTTTTGAACGCGCGTTGGTTCTGACGTCATCTTTACGCTGGTTGACAATGAAAGTAGTGTGAACGGGGCAATAGAAGATTAGGGGCAACCACCACGATTATCCAGATAACTCGAAGCTACCCCAATCAATTCAAACACGATTGTATTTTTCTTGAGTAAAGTATGCCCTGGTTAAACAATGATAGTCCCCCATTCGAATTTCAGGTAAGGGACTACACGAGGGAGTACATTGAAGAAGTGTGATACATTTTCTTAAAGATGAGAATATGAATCGTGAGATCGCTTCAAAGGCCAGACAACCGGAAGATAAAAATTTAAAGAAAGATTCTCGAGGTATTACGAATAAGATGAATGAAATGGACTGAAGTAGGAGACTTATGGAATGGAAGCTACTTACATAATAATACACGAAAGATTGCTAAACGGTAATGACGAGGTGGGGATAGAGCTTAGAAAGACAGCCGATAAAAAAGCTACGTATAGTTTTTAATAAAAGGTTGGTAATGGTGACGTTAAAAACCAAAAAGCAGAACTACTGCAGCTTTGGAGGTTTTCAAGCCTACAAAAAAATGCTGAAAGATGCGAGGGTGGAGTAGGTCTATCAAGATACCACAGAAGAAATCAAGCAGGTAAGAGGTGAAGAAACTCTCGGTGAATGAAATGCTATCACCGACGAAGGTAAAGACGAGTAAATAACCGTGAAAGAGGGATGATGTATCCAAAATGAAGACTGGCACTGAACGCAAGCCAAATGAAGCGAAGAAAATACACAAGGAAAATGCCAGTAGAAGGAGAAGATTCTAAATGGGCTAAATTCTGGCTAAAAGAAATATTCAGTAACCAAGAATAGGACGACAATGGCTACCCTAGGACCTAACTAAGCCGACAGCGGCTATAACTTATAGCGATGTAATGTCTACCTAAAATAATTAAAGAACTGAAGTTCGGTAGTCGGTGAAGAGAATACCGAAGAATATGAATACGAAAACTGAGAAATGACAAATGAGAATAAGGAACGTGATCTGTCGTAAAGCCAGGGAGGTCAGAGAACCCCGAACGACGAATGCATTCAAAAGCATCATGCAAGGGGAACAGTTGAAGCAGCCCAGAGGAACCATTTTAAAATATAGAGCGTCAGATGTGATAACGAAAGTGACAAAATACGGAGAACTAATGACTGAAATGAATACAAGTGAAGATATGGATTGTATAACTGGAAGAGTTTTACAAGGAACGGAGACTTGCCACGAAAACAATCGAAAAGGATTTCGGGTAGGGTGAAGACGGGAGCCCAAATGCTAAGACCAGAATTTGTCCCAGCAGTTGTATGGTAGATAAAGAATTCAATTCTTAGACTCGTAAAAGAAGTTGAGGTGCTTAACATTAACAGGTTAATATCCACAATTAAAATAAAACTAGCGGGAGTGATAAAATTAGGACCTAACCATGAAGACATAGTAACTGGGTGAGACGAGGCTGTGTTATTTCTCAGGTAATTTACAAAATTTACACCTAGAAAGGTTTGATGAAATCAAAGAAAACCTGTCAGGAGTCTTAATGTCATGAATATCCATGAGCAGAGCCTTTTTAACATTTAAAAAGATTATGTCATCTGATAATCACCATAAAATATTATTGTGCAGCAAAAGACGAAGTCAATAATACTATAAAACTAGGGAAACAAACAGTAGAAGAGGTAGACCAACAATACTATTTGAGAAGCAGAAATACCAACGATAGAACAAGCAAGAAAAAAATAATCAGTAGTATAGATGAGGCAAAGCGATTTTCAGAAAAACAAAGGATCTAGTTACTTACAAGAGCAGGAAATTTGAGCATAAAGTAAGGAAACAATGCAGCAGAACTTACAATTTATGGCAATGAATCATGGGCAATTACAGCAGTGGAGAAACTGTTGGTGATGCGTTAACGCGAAAATAAATTGAATCGACCGAGTGAGGAATGTCTAATTTCTCGTAAGAGTGGGAGAGAATAGAAGCCCCGTAAAAGTTTCAAGTACAAGGCAGACCACTATAATCGGACGTGTCTTGGTGCATTTATCTTGATGGCCTGACGAAGTCAACCCTCGGGGGACAAGGGGATGATTAGAAAGGAGAAGAAATGCCTCGGATATCGTTTTAAAGGAACCAAAAATGAAGTGTATGAAACGGACTTTGAGAGACTCCATCCCTCTCCACATGGCATCATTATATAGTAAAATGTAATCCCTCAAAATTTACATGACCTCTAACATTTTAAATTACTCCTGTTGCATTCGTAAGCACCATTGTCACGGAGGATCACACTGGTTAATCAGCTGAGTATGTGTGGCATAAAACGCTATGGAAAATAGTAAACTAAAAAGTACCTTCTAGTCAAATAAATTATCACAGAATAAGTTTGTATGCGAACTGAACATGATTTGGTTAACATGTTACTACTAAGAGACACAAAAAGAAGTATAAGACCTATGCATGGGGATATTTAAATATCCATCAAATATTGTTCACTTAATGGATGATATTAACTCACCTAATTTCTCTAGTCTTCGTCCTCTTCTTTGTAACCTCATCGAAAATCTCCCTTTAAATCCCACCCGTATCACGGAGTTTATTCGCTACCCCATATTACTCGTGCACCTGAAAATAAAAAGTTCGCATTAGAGGCTGGCAATGTTCACGCACTAAAAGTTAACATGGAGCATTACTTAAGGATGATGGTAAAGTTAAAGTCTAGAACAATTTGTCATTCTAACAACGATGAAGGTGGAATGTGTATTGATTTATGGAATGTATTAATGAAAAAATAAAATTCCAAACGAAGCGCTGTAAATGCAATTAGAATCGCCAATATTTTCTTATAGTCCTTACTCATGAAAATTATATGACCGATTATTACAGCGGTTTCGGGTTGGCAGTTAGATATCAGAATGGAAGCTGTCGATTGCCATTTCCTAGATTTAAACATTGAGTACTTTGTAAAATGCCTTTTAGAAACAATAAATATGTGGAAGAATTCAACATTCAGTTAGCAATGAGAGAGAATGTTAATAGGGTGAATTAGGGTTGATGACAGATGCTCACAGATAGGAGCTAATATTTGAAAATTCAGGTTCTGTCATAACTAAAGACAAAGCAGTGTGGCTATCATGAATTACGCTGTTCCACTTATACTTTTAATACCCCATATTTTCAATCACAGCGATAAAAATCATCAGATTGACTTTTGGAAAAACGTTTCTAAGCTACCAGAGAACTGATAGTACGCTACCGGATTTCTGCAAGAAGCATGATTCCTGTATTCAACCAGTTATCTTTGATGTCCTAAGAAATGCAATCAATTCAAAGGCTAAACTAATCACAGGTTACTTACTCGTTGCAAATGTTGACACTCCATAACCGAACGCAATTTTTATAAGTTACACCAATTATGCTCAGAAACGAATACACTTAGTACTTATGTAAGTCAAGAGGCATCAAACACGATGAATAATCAAACATTCGTCATATAAAATCGCTCTGACATTTCGACCATCGCCGATATACTTTTCACAAAATATATTATTTCAATTCAAAATTCACAGGGCTGAGAGTGAAAACAGGACGATTTTAACCTGAGGGGATATTTCCCTATAACCGGCATTCTTAAAAAAACACTACCATGAAACTAACTTTAACTGAAACGGGAGAGTCCTCACGTAGTATTCAAGACTGAGCCTGCACACGGCTGGCGTACTAAAAATTGTTTATTCAAAATAATAGCCAATCTGATCACGTTTACTTGAAGTTGAATAAATGGTATTTGCGAATAATTCTCCATTACAGGGAATTGACAGCACATTCAAAACAATACGAAAAATCCTTCGTCAAAAGAATTGGTCAAGTACTCACCTCTTTACCCCAAGAAATCTAGCCGCGAAGTGAAGTCCATGCACAGAGGGAGGGGGACCTCCGACACTCCGCCAGCCACATGACGAATACCTGTGACGTCACGGTAATTTCGAATCGTTTTCTTTTTATGGAAACGAAAACCAAGGAAACAACTGAATATCGTAGGTTTTCAGTTATTTGAAATTTTATCCAATTAAATATAACAGTAAATACGGCGATATTATATATATTATAAAAAAACTATATCGCGCGAAAAAAATATTTGTTCATCCGGTGGCGCTGTTATACTAAAATAGCGCGGGATTTTTTCAACGGCCAATTGTCACAATACACGTGGATCATTATTCTAGAATTTTCCAGTAATATCGAAGGTCAGTGCAGAACACGTCATCGCTTAACAAAAAACGATAGATATGTACGAGAAATTTCTCATTGGTCTACATTCAACTGTCGCTTCCAATCCAGCTCCTCCCCTTCCCCCCACTCATTCATCACACACCCTAGTCATTCACCATCCGTCTTTTCGGTACAATCACATTTCTGCAAGTTTTAACTTCTTTAAATCAATTTTCAATCGTTTCTTGTTTCGTTGAAGTCACCGTCTTAATCACGGGAAACGAGGATTGGGAGCGAAGACTACTTTACACTATCAACAGAAATGCAAAGAAGAAATGCAGCGGTATTGACTGAGGTAAGTGAGAACATTACAACTTTAGAATGACAGGCATAAATTATTTATCTTTTTATTGGTCAAGAATAAACGGTGGAACCTAGTCAATGACAAAACAGAGCTTTCAATTTCAACAAAGAACTCCTATCTTCGAAATAATATGTGTTATAATTTCAGACAAACATGTGATCATCCTCATCCGCAATTCCACAGATATCGCTTACGCTTTCTAAGGCTTCCTGCGTTTGTAGATAATAATGGTGTTAGTCAGTAGCTGGCACACCTTTCTTGGACTCAAAATAGTGCCATTAGCTGAATATTTAAGCCATTATTCTTCCATTTGAACGTCGCTGAAATGAGTAACACTTCAATGAAAAATAAAAATGACAGTAGTATTTATTTTTTCTGGTCATTCGCAGATTCGTTTCCCAGATATCCATGTTCAACTAAAGGCATGTCCGTGAGGACTAGCCTGATGCTGTCATCATTACACAAAAAGGATTGCTAAATTGTTCATTGTGGACAACACTGGAGCCTATGTAACCAAATGAATATATAATTTACCTGCGGAAGATGCTACTTCAAGGAAAATTTAAGGAGCAACCAATGTAATTGATTTCTTTCCATGAAGGCATACAACATTCTTGATCTTCATCGTGTAATCTTACTCGAGGTAAGTCATTATGTATTCATTTCATCATTTGAATCAATGTTTGTCACGACTAAAATTAATTATCGTTGATTGTGTCCGCGATCTTCCAGATGATATGAGATATTTGAAGAGAACATTCCGGCAAAATGGATACAGTGACCGACAGATCACTTTGGCCATGAAAAGAACTTTCAACGAAAATTTGTCGGGTGGGAAAGAAGAGTCTAAGCCTGTAGCCAGGGCCGTTCTGCCATATATGTCGACAGTATCTACTAAGATCTCGAACATTCTCAAAAGATACAATATAGAGACAATACATAAACCTATTAGTAAACTGAGGGACCAATTAGTGAAGGCAAAAGACCCCGTTGGCCTAATGACACCTGGCGTCTACCAGATTTCCTGTGAATGTGGCCAAATCTACGTGGGGGAGACTGGTAGAACGATAGCCACCAGGATTAAGGAGCATCGGAGGCATTTCAGACTTGGACAGCCTGATAAGTCTGCTGTGGCTGAACATAGCATTAATAGGGATCACCAAATTAAATGGGATAGCGCCAAATTAATCTGCCGTTCCAACAACTTCTGGGACAGGCTCGCTAAGGAGGCCATTGAAATTAGGCTTAATAAAAATAATTTCAATAGGGACACTGGATACAAAATTAGCAATGCGTGGAATCCCATTTTAAAGAAAATTAAAAATCATAGAACCCCACCGTTTCATAAAAATTCAGATTTTTCCGGCCGATCAGGGGTAACTTAATTGTTGCAATTTGTTTATAGTTACTTATAAACATTCTTTATTAAGTAAAAATTTATTATTCACCCTGAGGACGATGAACGAGGCGTTCATTGAAACGTTGGTGCCTATAAATCAAATCAACCGGTGGAAATCCCGAGAGGACTTCACTCTATAAGACTTGTTCTTTTTGAACTTTTGTTGTTCTTGAACTTCTGTTTAAAAATAAGTTTTCCTGTTATTTTGGTTCTTTGATGGCTCCGTGAGTTCCATCGACATAGCCTATCGTGACAGGTATTTGTGTGGCAAGGTAATTCCTAGGTGAAGAGAAATACATATATATATATATATATATATATAAAGTCTTGAGGAAAGCGCACTACGCGATAGTATAAATATATATATATATATTTATTTATATATATATTATATATATATATATATTTATATATATATATATATATGTATGTTATTATTAATTCTCGATTTCTCTCTCTTATAGATTCACATAGTTCCTGAAAGGACATTAACTTGCATATTTTTATTTTGTAATGATTGTATTTCGTGTAAACCTATTGTTTTTAATAAATTAATGTATGTTTTAATTTATTATTTAATCGAATGAATGAATACTTTGTAATGCTTATGATAAATAAATCAAATCAGAAATATATTTCCATGCCTGCGAATGATCCAGTTCCTTTCTTCACTCGGTAATAGATAGTGGATCCATTTAGAAAGGATTTCGTTTGAGTTGCGAGTTTTTGCTACTTCTTCAATGGCATTGGACACGCTACTTTGGCAGAGTCCGAGATTATTATCGCTACCAGTGTTTTTTGATAGCTACCTTGACCATAAAAGTGACGTGTACAGAGGGCCTACGTAACTTAATGGAATAAGTCACATGCAGAGATCATTTTCTTAGCCTCAATTCCTTATATCTTCCTTTTAACTCAATGGGTAAGGCCGTGCTCATCTGTACTACAACTATGTATGCGTTGTCTCAACCCTGCTACATATCTTCGCACAATTTCTTTAGCCAGGCAGTAGAGCCCCTCGAAAACGAGCTCGTCCACGGTAAAAGGGTCTGAGGAATCCCTGATTCTACGCAACCTAGCGCGATAGTATGATGTAGTAGATTTTTCACTCTCTCCCTTTGCCTTCTTCTAGAAAAAGTGAGTCCCCATTTCTCATCCACAGCTTTAGTTCGAGAGTTTTATCATGCATCATAGATGGTAAGATTTTAATGGTAAGATTTTTATGTTAACAGAAATGCACGGAGATTAAAATATCATAAATATTGTGAATGGCAATGCCCACAAATCCTTTTCACCATTCGAATTGTAGCTCCCATTATATTATATTAACCTGAAACATGAAAGTTAGCGAAGCATCACTGCTGCCACACCCAAAATTGAAATATTTCGGCAATAAATTAACGAATTCTTCGAAAATGTTTGGTGACATTTCGTTTTTGTGACAGTAATATTCCAACCTTACTTCATCAATATGTGCGTTGAATATTGGACGTTTTTTGAGATAAGCGATTGGCTATGGCATCATGGAAATGTTAGTAATTACGATGATTATTTACCGATATAGCTTAAAAACTCCATATTTAATTAATCGTGAATATGTCGGCCCAAACAACGTAAATTGATTACTTGCATACTAATTCGCATGAAGTAAATTCGAGCCACAACAAAACTTGGGCATTTTAATTGGAAAACTTGACTATTTCATGACTTCAAAGGAAACCTTATATATTTAATTTCTTCTCATAACTCAACGTTACTATAATCAACATAGCACGATATACGAAGTAATCATCTTGGTCAAAACCCACAAGCGGGAATCATGTTGTGTCATGATTTCGTTATTGTGCCATGTATAAAATTAATTAAATTAAATAGTAGTAACATATTCTAAGCAGCGTGGTTAAACTCAGAGGACACAAAAATAACGATATACGAAAGCTCGAAAAACATTGAACCGGGAATCCAAATTCGTCGGCAAATGAATGAAATTCTTCAATTAATGTGGTGATTTCACCACAGGGGAGACGCGCTGATATATTCGGGTAGAAAACATTTACCAATCAAATTATCAACTTTGTTTTTTTTTTTCAAAAATTTTCTATCCAAAAATTTTGATTAGACTATGCCAAAATTAGTTCATTGATTTTGGAAGAGAAAACTTACAGATATTTTACGGCAAAGAAATCCAGAAGTTAATTACAGAAGTGAATACATATAACTTCATGTTATCTGGGGGCTATTCCGGATTTTCAGACAGAAAATATGTCGGTAGCTGGGTTCAATCCCGCATATTGAGGCCAATTTTCAGGCGATATATGGAACTAAACATGTGTGACAACAATAAAACAACATGGCGCACTTGAAATGATAGATTTTTGCGAAATAAATATATCTTATTCGCTTCCTAAAATGTTTTTATATTTTATAATATTCTACATTTGAAAATAAGCTAATCTTTTTTCCCCAAGTAGCCAACTTTGATTCAAACACAATGGGTAAAACAAAATAAATGCATATACTAAATCGCTAATGATGGGAAAATTAGATAATGATGGTAATAAAAAAATTATGATTGTATAGATACTTTGAGATGCATTCGAGAAAGTACCGGGTATGGCTTTAATTTGCTCTATCGTTTCCTAACAAGCATTTATCTGCTCTGGGATTTGGCATGTAATACAATGAAAATATAATAAAGTGATCAGGCCAAAAATGTGTGACAGTTAAAAATTACAATGTATAACACGATAATTCAGACTGGTAATGTAATACCAATTTTACGTAAGATTAAAAAAGTCTCGCGTAAATCGTCACTCACAACATGGCAAATAATTTTCCTGTATTGTATGCTATTTATGATTATTTCGCGAGAAGAAATGGAGTCATTCATACGTTAATTATTTGGATATATTGTATTTGAAAGATTTTGTTGCTTAGGCCTCATGAAACTTATTTGTACCCCATTTAGAATTTTCAGGAAAACACGTATCTATATACATATATCCATAGAAAGGATGTCAGTATGTTCCCCAGACGGCACAGAACCCTCCGTATCTAATTCGTATGTACATAGTACCCATTGACTACGGGGATACTATGCCGCTCCGTCGCTTTTCGTCAATGGATAATTTCCATTCGCGGCCTGTCGACGAAGCGCGTACGCAGCATGTGAATGTCCGCTATGAAGCACGTACGATAGGATACGAAGCGCGCAGGAACACAACACTCAGGCTAATCTCAATCGATTGGGTCGAAAATTAGATATATCGTAACTCGCACGATCGAAAAATGTATCGAACGCAACACAATCGATAGCTACCAACCGTAGCGAGAATGTTATGAATCGTTATGAATTGTAAGTTCTCAATAGGTAAATAATACTATATCATGGTATTTAGAATTCATGATACAGTATTATTTACCTATTAAGAACTTACAAAACTTATTCGGCCACTTAAGTAACTGCGAAAAATGAGATTCTCAAGGCTAATTCACGCATCTCCAGCATCCAGCATTCTTAAGTGGCTCGTACTTACTTGGAAACCTTGAGATGTTAATAAGAGTAAATTCTTATTAATTTTGACACTAAATAAGACATCACATAGCCCACGAGCATTAAAAAGCTTACCCTAAAGCCTGACGAAATAAAATTTATAAATAAAAATTGCCGATGAAACAGGATTGCTGACACATCTGCTATTAGTATGATCGAATTCATCAAAATGCAAGCAAAAATTGACGTATAGTTCAGTCTCAGCTACTAAAACTTATCCATATCAGGCGCTAAAGTATTTGAAAAATTATTTGAGATGAGTAAAAGTCTCTAGGTCACTGCAGTAAATGTATCAACCTATGTATTAAAAATATGAAAGTCCTGCCAAATCACCAGCATAAACACTTGTAAAATAAAACATGGTATCTGTTAGATCACACCTCCGATTTTATACTTACTTTGCATGAAGTCACCACCACAAGAAATTTTAAAGAGGCAGGAAAGAAAAAACCCACAGAAATACAATACATATATTATGTATTTTCTATTGTCAACCACAATAATATTTCCAATTTTCTCTTCTATCCCACATCTAATTTAGCGAAACAATTACTCTTATTCTCTTTCGAATAGAAAATTATTTAAAAGAGGACTGGTCGATACATAAAAACTATCTTCAATACTTTCTCCGATGAACGTCCACTATCACAGCATCAACTTGCACAAATCAAATCCACATCCACAAATCAGTCACTTCTGCCACAATGTCTGTCTTCTTGGCGACAGGTAACAGTGAAGCAATGGTACCTTCCTCCAATCTGGGCACCTTCAATTCAGCAAGAATTTTCTCCTCGTCTTCTCGTCCAAGGCCACAGATTATTTTCTGATATCACAAGGTGCGATGTGAAGCTCACACACCTAAAATTAATAAATAATAAAATACCATGTAACTTATTAGGTCAAATCATTTCCAATTTTTGGTATTTCTGCATGAGAAATCAAATTACTAGGCTCGTAAATATAGTGAATATTTGTATGCCTGATATTTTTATTGTTTTAAACTATAGCATAAGATAATTTGAAATGATGAAAGCCGACGTGTAGGGCAAGCTAAGAAACAATATTCGATCCTATAAACTTGGCAGCTTATTCCTAGTTTCTCCTTTAACCACACGTTTACCGAATGAATTAATACAAAAAAGACAACTAAAATGCAAGAATTTTCAAAAGAATTGCTGCTACAATATTTTGAATCACCATTTTTAGTACTGAATAGTACTATAGTACTTCAGTACTGAATAGTTCGGGATGTTGATGCATCAACATCCCGAAGCAACTTCTAACTTCAAATTACATCCAAATAATTACAGCGAGAAAGATTACATACCTCACAGTTTTTCGTAGGGGTGAAATGTTTTCTTCTTATCGCCCAAATGCACTTCTTCTTCAACTCAGGATCTTTTGGAAAGCTAAAAACTTGAACCATGTCCCGGAGTTTCCATTACATCCCGACAATACACACACGAAAGGCATTTTTAACAAAAATATCTCACAAACACGTTTCTGAAGCCCAGTGAATGAAATTAAAGAATAAGGGAAACTTCACCATTACCAGACACTCTATTTTTCACAAACTTAACCACAAAAATACCTGAAGTTTGGTGAGACGTGACGTTAACGATGCGATCTCCAACGGCTTGTGCCAGCTTGTGAAGGCATGTGATCTTTCTAGGAGGATATGGCACGATGGCACCACCCGCGAAAGAAAATAGTCCCAGACCGAATACAGTTTTATCAATGAGATACAAATTTATCGATGCACATGAATTTGCCAGTCCTCTTGCATCTTCTTTCGTCATTAAAGGAAATAAAGAAACAAAACCTTTTTAGTAAATTCCTAAGCGCGATTTTTGTATCTTGATGGTCCACCCTCGTATTCAGGTACGAAAACTTCCTGTGCCGTCTGGGTCGCTATGTGTTTCCAAACGGCTGCACGAATTTTCTTTCAGTGCAGACGTCATTACCGTTTCGACTTAAGTGTTTAAGAGAAACTTTTATGTGATTGTATTTTATTTGTTTACTTCAGTCTCTTAGCGTATTGTGAAATTAAGTTTGCGATGGATAAATTTGTTTCTAAAAAGGCACGCTTGGAATTTAATTATACTGCATGTCAACCTCTGACAATTATTTTGTCGTCAATTGCTTCATCGTCATCAGGCGAGAAGTGTTCACAGCCGAAACGTGGACAATCTGGCAATGGAAGATCATTTCAGAAGTCTTGGTAACCAAAAATGCATGGGCAGAACATGCATTTTTGGTCAACCATGGCCAGAACATGCAGAATCCCCCCACACTGAATCACTAACTCTGTTTATTATTATAAAAAACGTTCAGTCTCGTCTTTATTTGTCAATGAATAATTCACTAGGACAGTGCTCTCATAGTCGACTGTGGACTACAAAAGTTAGTTTTGGATGTACATACAACCACAGACTTATTTATTTTTACGTCTTTATTTCCATTTAATGAACCCATTAGATGATGTCTTTAAAAAAATTCAATGCCCTCATATAATTGTTGCTGATCTAGGAGAAATATATGAGGGCTTGATTTGTACAATGAATGGAAGGCGTGATAGTTTTGAACACTTTTGGGAATTGTGTTTAAAAAAGAAACCTTCACAGATTGATGACCCTTCGCTTCCTCCGAATAGATGTATGCCAAAGAAATATAAAAACGACGAAGGTAGCTCACCGCACACTTTCAAAACCCCTAAGGAATACTACAAAGCTATTTACTATAAAGTTTGTGAAGCGGAGAAATCTTGCATTACTGAGCGATTTGCACCCACTGAACTCACGCAGATTATTGCAGTTAAACAAGAGTGTTTGCTTTTAGTAAACAGAGGGCAAACAAATGTTTTCAAATGAACTGAGTTTTTCAAAATGACCTAGACATTGAGAGACTGCACTTACACTTTCATATATTAGCCGATATTGCTAATAAAAAACAGCTGATCTTAAAAAACGTGCGTAATAAATGAAAGTACATTACACAAGAGACTGCAGATATGCGAAGCAGTGAAGTACAATTAGTTTCTCCAAGTTGTTCCAATAATGGCAGCGACAGCAGAACGGTCCTTAAATAATATCTTCGATCAGCAATGGGACAGAAGCAAGTGAATAACTTGGCTGTTCTCCATGCCCACCGGGATGTTTTGGAAGAATTTGGTTGTTTGGATATCCGACCAGTAATCAACGACTTCATATACAGTAATCCGGTCAGACGGTCGACATTTGCACATTTCTAAAGACACTCTTGCCCTAATAATGGTATTTATAGCAATATTATAAATTTTATAAAATGTATAAATACATGCAAAAATTTTAATTTTCAGTTTCAAAATGTTAATGATAAATCAGTACTGTTTTTATTTATTAAGTTTATATCTATATTTCATACTACAGTACTGTGTTATTTATTTTGAAGTACTTCAGTATTTTTCGAGAGTAAGACCCAATTAAAACCCGATGTTTATATACTTGTTGACTGAAAGTATTAGGCTTACTGTATAACTGTGTTATTTATTTTGAAGTACTTCAGTATTTTTCAGTACTTCAGTAAGACCCAATTAAAACCCGATGTTTATATACTTGTTGACTGAAAGTATTAGGCTTATTGTATAACTTTACTGATTGTATTAAATTATTAACGTTTAAATCATGTTGTAACTTAATGAACCCTGAGTCTTATTCAATGTAAACTTAAATTAGCTATATCACTTATTAACAAAAGTGCTATTGCTTAGCGACAGCGATATTTCATGTTTTATTCTTTTATGATACTTTAGGATATATTTGAAAATAATTTCAGTTAGTTCAGAGCTATACATTCCCTCCACTGTAATAGTCTATGAGCGTATTTATAACTGTAAATGAAATTAGCTTTTTACTAAAATAACGTGCTGTTCACGGTTGCCGCGCCCAAGAATCGAACCTCTGATCTTCGGGTGCGAGTAGGATTCAGTAACCACCGGTCTACCGCTCTAAAAATTCTACGCCACTATAAAAGGTGCGACCCTCGCTGGCGGCGGTGGGACTTGGGAAATCTACGGCGGTAACTCCATCCTCTTCGCTACCATAAATTGCACTGTGTAAAGCCGTAGCTGATTTTAGTGTACTACCGTGATAACACTCAACCGCTACTTCCACTCCCGCAATACTTCATCGACGCTCCCGCTTCTCGTGGTTTGTTTGTGATTTCTCTCATATGCAACTTCAACTGCTATTTACCCTTTCCATCATACTTTACAAATGACAAATTATCAGTCATTTGAGGAAGTGCTATGACCAAAACAGGCCCACCCTATTCGCGAAAGCGCGAGGGAAGTGTTCAGAAACGAGTAAAGAAACCGGGGAGATTTCGGAGAGCTTTTGGATCACTCCAAGCGAAGTGTATGGAAAGCGTCGCGCGAGCGTCCTGGGAGCGTTTCAACTCGGGAGTGACGAGGAAGCGTCAGCGAAGCCGAAGTGTCGAGAGACGTGGAGTGTTCGGGAAGTGGAGGAAGAGTTATCGGGTTTCCAGCAGGGTCCAAGGGGTTTCAGCACCGACGTTTCGAGGGCGAAGTCTGCCATCGTCTTCAGGGTGAATCTTTTTTTTTATTTTTTTTTCAATTTTTTCGAAAATTTCACCCTGAAGACGATGGTAGACTTCGCCCTCGAAAAGTCGGTGCTGAAAAACCCTTGGACCCGGCTGGAAAGCCGAGATGTCTTCCTCCAGTCTATTCGCCGGGATAACCTTAGATCCTTCATTGTTCGAGACGTGTTTGGGAAGCTTTTCAACCAGGAAGTTGCGAGGGAGCGTTCGGCAAGCGAGGGGTCGATAGTCAGGTATTGTTCAGGAAGTGTTCGGGTAGCTGCCGGGAAGCGTCCACATACCGTTAAACGCTTCCTGAACACTCCTGCAAAACTTCCAGCACACTTTCCCGAACGCTTCCGTTTCGTCTGGGATGTTTCAGGCTTGTAGAATTTCCCGATGTGTCGAGTTATAGTGAGTCGAGTTTTCGGGATTCTGATTTTGATCAAACGACTCCTCTAAAAGGCTTTTTAAAAACTTTAAAACTCACTATTTTTCACCTAAAATAAAATAAAAAATTCTCAGCGCATAACCCTCGAATTGCCTCCCCTTCCTATATTATTTATATGTCCGCCTCCCTGTTTCTATTAGTAGTTTTGTGTCCTCTTATTGAGTATTTTAAGCCCCCAAAATATGGATACTCATACATACGAGTAATTCATAATTGGGTAAACATATTCACCTCAACAAGACCGACTAAGTTAGTAATGAAAAGTCCTATGAAGAGTAGGAGAAAAGAGAAGCCTCATGAAAACCTTGATAAGAAGAAAGAACGACTTTAAAAGGTCCAATCTTGAGACATGATGGCCAGATTATACAATCATTGAGGGAAATGTAGAGGGCAAGAACGGAAAGAAGGCCTTCAACAAAATATATGGAACGGGTAAAGAAGGATATGAAAAATAAGAAATACACAGGTGAGAAAATATTAGCTGATAGGAGAATCAAGTGTAGACCTATTACTACCATTATTAGTGATGTTGAACAATGATGATAATGTGATGCATCGGCACACGTCAAAAATAATGGATACACTAATATATAAAGATTTTCTGAAAATTATTGCAATACGAAAATTCTCTGTGCCCAACTAAATGATTGAAAAATAATACTTTCTAACTTAGTAAGTAAAAGCAATTGTTTATGACTAAAAAAAAGTACAACATCCAAATATGGCTCGCAGATATCCACCTTTCATGATACGATTTCAAGAATTATTTTTTTCCAATGATGCTTTGTTTATTCAAATTTACAACATGTGGTGTCTATTTTGGAGGTAAAAAATGCTCAGAGTAAGAATTGAATGTTATGCACAGTGTTTCTCTATAAAATATTCAGAGAAAATTGATTAAAAAATTTTTTGCATGATATGGATGGATGACCTGACAAAAGTTGGGAATATAATTTGGGAGGGATAAGTATCTAATAAAACAAACATTTTGCATCCATTTCATGAAAGGAGTGGTTTAAAATTAATTGTAGCTAAAAAAATAAATAAAAGGTCAAGTGACTTTTCTTTCCTGGAACAAGATTGGACATATATTTATTGGCATGGATAGGAAAATAATGTCCAAGTGATTCAGGTCGAAC
The DNA here is from genome assembly GCF_921293095.1 of Ischnura elegans. Classification (NCBI taxonomy): domain Eukaryota; kingdom Metazoa; phylum Arthropoda; class Insecta; order Odonata; family Coenagrionidae; genus Ischnura; species Ischnura elegans. The sequence goes on from NC_060255.1 coordinate 17,903,628, forward strand.
CATTTCAATTTGTTAGAAATGAGAGGAAAATTTCATATTTAAAAAATCATAGCTAGCCAAGAATACAATGGATGGAGTCAAAATCAATCTAAAAAATTATATGAACAGCAACGGCTCCAGGATAGGGGACAAACTGGGGGAAACTGGCAGGCTGGGGAAACTTGGGGGATAACTTCTCAGTAGTAGTACAAAATTGCCATTTTATCTAGTGAAAATTGGATACCGCAGGGGGATTTGTAGTCTCCCCTAACCTCTTCCTGGATTCACTTCTGCAGGTGACCAATTTTGTTTCCTCAATAGTATTAGATTCTCAATGGAGCCATCTGGGCCACATATTATCGTTCCCCTCCTAGATTTTGATGACGGAGTAAAGCATATAGAAAACAGGAAGCTAGATATTATAGCCTTATTTAGGCAGCTTTAAAATTTTTGTGGGTAAATTATAAGAAATTATGACCATTAAACACATGGGCAATATGGAGTGATTGGAGGCCTTCCCTTGGTTAATTTTCGGAAGTAGCATCACCGGAATAGATTTTGATGCTATACTGGATCTTAATCACAAGATGATCGTTGTTTTAAAATAGCAATTTGGTAAGAAACAACACTGTAAAAAGTAAGTAACTTTTTTACAGCTTATATAATTTAATAATTTATTACGGTCCTCATATGTTTTAGTGAATTTGTTCCTCGATATGGCAAGGAAGTCTAAAAAAATCTCTAAAATGATCCTTTCAAATAGCATCAGGTTCAATTCTTATACTTTTATCTTCTGACACCATAGGCGGATCAAGAGGGGATCACGGGGGCTCGTACCCCCCCCCCATTACCCTCCAATATGCAACATTTTTAATATAGTCCCATTATCATTGCGTTTGTTTGGTACTACAAGGTAACATTGTCCGCCCCCCCCCCCCAGAACGAAATCCTGGATACGACCTTGCTTGTGCCCCCCAGAAAGAAATCATGGCTCCGCCCCTGCTGATGATAAAGACAGACATTCATGCAAATGGTCAGCAAGTCCCACGCATGATGGGAAAATCTTTGACATCCATTAAAGGTGCGTCTTATCTTAAGTCTCTGTACTGAATCCTCACAATAGCAGGACGATGGTGTGGAAGATGGGTCTTTGTTGCATCCCCATCCTCCCACCACCTGCAACAAGCCGAGTCCGAGATTTGCAAGAGAGGCAGATGTCCCATTATGAGATATTGAACAATAAGTAGGCCTGCAAATGTACAAATTTCAATATTTTTGCAGTCCTGGACATGGTCCCCTCATACCAGGCGATTGTCGTAAGACCAGTTTATCATAAAAGAGCCTTGAGTATTGGGCGAGGCCAAAATTCTGATCACGACCATTCCTTTTAAGGGTGCAACTGGCACCAATCACTACTAGTGGTTCCGCGTTAGCCATTTCATCACCTAATGATAAACAAACTTGCCCAGGTACCTAAAAATTTTCTAGTTTGCATTGACTACCTAAATGGTTGAGTGCCAAGAGACATTATTTTTTTTCTATGCAGGTTAAAATAAAGTTGACTATAAAAAAGGTGATTTTTCCTACTTACGGTTACAATGTAGCACTTGGACTTCCGCACAGCGCGGTAGTACCTAATCCTGTTCGGATGTGGCTTTTTAACGATGCGTAATCTGAAACTCAACTGTCAGCATGTCAGCAATATGCGTACACACCTGATCCTCAACACCAAAATGATAGATGACTCTTAGCAGTTCCTCACCAGTAAAGGTTGGAAAATTCATTTTTCGCAGACTCATTTGAATGAATCTCGCGGTAAAAATTTTCACCTATTGATGTCAAGTCAATTACGGAATAACAGACAAATCTGCCAAGTCGAAGAGTAATTAATGAACTTGTACCATGAACTAAAGAACCAACATATGCGCTCGAATTACAAAAAAAACTTAATTCACGTCACAGAATGTCCATACTTTTCCCTGCAGTGAACGGCGAGAAATAACTTCCAACCGAATCGCTTCATACTAATGTAGCACAAAGTCGATCATATCCATAGATTGATAACAAGAAGTTCAATATGTTGAGCGTTTAGTTACCACCTTCCCACTATATTCAAACCAAAAGATACAATTTTGCTTATCATAATTTCAGCACGCCAATACCACCTGACATAGCCTCTAGCAAGTGAAGTTAAAAGGGGTTATGTGGTAACAATCGACATTTAAAAATTCGATAGCTGAGTCTCCCGTGCTAATGTTCAGACAGAACCACCTGTTGGCTGATACACAGCAGTATGGATTGATGTATATTATTACATTCCATCATCACATTCTGAAAATGAATATAAGAGTTCGGGTTTCGTAACTTATTTCATCCATATTGAGGGCAGATGCCTTAAGTACCTCACCCTGCCAACGGTGTTGAAGTTGTCACCTTAAAATCGCCATTATTGAAATGCATATTGGGTATAGTCTCTAAGGCCACTGCTGCAAAACCCGTCTTTCCCTTCAGAATATATATAATTAAAATATACAGCATTTACCTCGTAATGAACTGCATGAAAATAATGTTGAAAATCCCAAGTGGAAGTTAATATGGTAGTAACGTGTATCTAATGACATAGTCTCCCATCGGTGGGAATATGCAACATCGGAATTTCACAGCAGAGTTGGCACTCAACTGTGCGGCGATCATTGAATACTCAACAAGCTGTTATAATGGATCTTGTCTGAATACATATTCTTCCTCTCCCCGAAAAACGATTGCTTAATTTTTTTAATACTTATGTATTCTCACAGAAACCTGAATAATTATCACTACGTCTACCAAAAGAGCTCAGAGGCCTATCCGAAAAGAGAGAGTGGGGTGAATTAATGTGTTGCATTTATCAGCGTCGATTTAATCGATCGGTCTTCACCACTTCCATTCTCCTTTCCTTGCATTTGCCTCCCTATTTTATGTGACCATATCACAGCGATTACCTTCGTTAAGTGTAGCTAATCTAGCTTCTAAAAAAAATGGAATCAGGGGACATAGTAATTTAGCACAACTGCTTTATCATCATATACAGACACTATTTGTAATAAATGACATCTATATCAGTTACTGCTGATTTAAAATTAAAGATCATACCGGCTGGGACAATTTGCCACTAATGGTGGTATACCACCTTCTAATTTGTATACAAATTGGTAGACAGAATTCCGTTTCCCCACCCTTTCGACACCTGTAATGACACCACCTTGTCTGGTATAACGGGATCGGTTCACATTGTTTTTTTTATTAATAGAAATAGTATTATTATTTAACTTGACTATGAAACTTGACTACTGAATTTTCTCCGAGAAATTCTCTCCCTAAATACATTATCAAGAAAACCAAGTACTACATAGTAATGTTAAGAACCATTTATGCTGTAAAAAATGTTTCCTTTACTGCTGGGCATTTGCGTAACTTCCATAAAAATAGAAGAAATAAATATTTCTCACTCATTAAAACAACTCAACTTACTGAAAAATTATATTTTCCACCAAAGCCATCAATATACTCAATATAATCGCATAAACAAATAAATGAATTCATCGAAAAACAAATGAGATAGGGTTTTAAGAATGGAATTTGCATTGCAGATCAATTTTTTAAAGATACCGAGACTGGACAAAATGTACAGGATTGAAGGAAAGGCTTTAACAAAAAAATAAATGGAAAAAGCACAGTACTTCAATTCTTTAATCATTAAAGTTGATTCTGTACATTACAAAAAGTATATTCCTATGATATAGCACACAGGAAGAATTAGAAAAATACTCCGCAATCAACTAAAAATCAAGTTTTATTGTTAAGAAATTTATGGATTTGATGTGATTACTTGAAATGTCACATTATTTTAAAAGTATGATCACATGTATATCATTATCAACGCACATCATAGAAGAAAGTGTTTGAGAGCAGTGAAAATAAATGTATCTCTGAAACCTCCATTGGCATAATATTCCATTGGTAGTGAAAAATAAATATAGAAGATACATTTACAATTATTTTAATTCTTAAAAAATGTTTCCTTTCTTAAAAAAAAGAAGTATCACTCATTCACCATGTGATAGTTAAGAGAAAATATTTTATTTAATCAAATTTAATTCCCAAAAAAGGCGAATACATAAAAACCGCAGAATATAATTTAAAACCACACCATTATTGAATCAGTAAGATTATCATAAAACATTTCAAACAAAAGACCAAAGGATACACTGGGGAAGACAACATAAACAGAAAAAATTACAAGAGAATAAAATTGGGTAAATCCATCACTCCTCCAAACCTATCCAGCAAATTATTTAGAACATTCACAAAATGTGAGAGGACACTAGGATACCACACTGCTTTAGCCAGAGGAAAGTCACAATTCAATCAGGTCTTTTATTTCATCATTCATTAACATCACCAATTAACTTTCATGGACTTTCCTCTGTTACTCCCCCTCCCCACGTAGAGGGAGCAGGTTGGATTTGAGGGGGAGGGAGGGTGGGGAAGGATTTTTAGTTAAGGAAGGGAAGTTAGTGTTAGCATTACTACTAACACTACTATTATTACTACTACTACTACTACACTCACTCACTCATACCAAGCACACATTCACACACCTACGATCCAGCCCATTATAATCCCATCCATCGCAGCAGCCCCACGAGGTCGAAAACGATACGGACCTAAGTTCCTGATCCTAACTAAGATACCTAAGTACTACGTCAGTACTATCTAATTTCCTGCGCATAAAGCAACGCATGTCGAAGACGATTTCCTACTCTCCTGCCTACATCCCCCTTAACGCTGAAAAAAAACAACACATTACAATAAATAAATTACAATAAAGTACACAGCAATAAAAAAGCACACACAAATAGTCCAAGTACACCGATGAAAGCAACACGACTCCAGGCCCTTTTCTTCAATTCCTTCAATCTTCGTCTCAAGTGACACAGTTTGATGCACCGCTTTTCCAGGACAACGCAGCATAATGCAGAATCACCTGTTCAAATAAGAAGCATCACATGTACTAACGATGCAAATAGCTACCAAATCGCATTTTTCCCCTCCCTGTTGAAAATTAAATTTGAAATAAGACCTAAAGAAAGACAGGCTTAATAAGAACTGGATCCCAAGTAGCAAAATCTTATGTAAAAATTATTTTAAAATATATTGCGAGAACATTTTAAAATGACTTTAACATAATTTTGAAAACATATTAGCTTTCTCTGTTTCAACGTTACAAATTTTTTTTCAGCATTTCAAAATGATTTTAACATAAGTTTAAAATATGTCCTACTCTTGTATGAGCTATGAAATATAGTTTTTAAAATAGTTTTAAAATATGTTGTAACTAATTCAGCCTCTTCTTAAAATGATAAATTGCAACATGTTATGTTAATATGAATTAAGTAAACAGGTTTGAAATTACAAACTGTGCCAGAAACGGTAAAAAAAAATTTCCCACCTAACAATTATCCTAGTGTCAACATGCGTGAATATTTCGAAGGAAGCAGTACAAGCATCGTGAGAATTACAGAATCTCCTTATATCTGCGTGCTTTCAGGGAATGCCCACCATCACCATGGATGCTAAGACAACTTCGAAATCAGATGTCTGTGTTTGGATTAGAAAGCGAATATGTTTATAGAAAGTACACACAAGGCCTTATCCGTTTTTAGTATGCAATGAAGCACATATTGAGAGTTTTCAGGCGTTCCTTGATTGCATTCTCGGATCATGCAACATCCATTTTTTTATGATATGCCTTCATTTTGGGATTATTTTCCCGTGAATTCATTGTTTTAAATTTCTAGAAATATTATGGAAAACTGTCAAAAAATACCGTTTTGTGGATTTCAAGACAGCGAAATTCAAACTCACTTTTGAAAAAAGGATTCATTTTTGGTAGAAAAAGTCTCCAAAATCATCCGTATTACTTGTCAGTCACCCACATTCACCTCCAAGGAATGAGAGTTTTTATACTGGTTTATTTCATCACACTGGTATGACTGAGAATATGAAAATTTATATGAGCGTTTTAAAATGATTTCAAAATAATGACCTTATTATTTCAAAATTATGTTAAAATGATTAGAAAGTAATAATCAAATTATTTCAAAATTATTTTAAAATGTGTGTAAGATTAATTTAAAACAATTTCAAAATTATGTTCACATAATTATTTTTCTGTGAAATTAAAAAAATGAACATTTTTGGCAAAAATAAGCCATTACTTCCTGCATATCCAAGAATATACTATCAACAAAATGAGATCAAATGGTTCAAGACTTAAAAAGAGCAATGCCTAATACATTATTTTAAAATTATTTTAAAATCTTGAAAAAATCATGAATTTAGCCATCTTATGATATTTTGATTTTAAAATCATTTGAAATAATTTTAAAATCATTTTTCAATATTCTTTTGCTACTTGAGATGAGACTTTTCCAAAAAATTCTTATACAAATTCATGCAAAAGGACATATTTAGGGTGAATGTAATAAAAACATTCCTAATTTAAGTAAAAATACTTTGCGACTGTACTAAGTTCTAGCAAAGCCAAAACAGCATAAATTATCACATTGATTTCTTTAGAAAGATACACATTCATAATCTTGCAGTAACTATGTGTAGTAGTGTAGCACTGACATTCCGTTTACGGTTACATGACCATTATGTTCCAGTAATGGGTTTGTTATCTAGAGAATCATTTAATTTATTTTCTAGTAATTAATTAAACTATTTTCACATTCATGGCATACTAAAATATTGATTCCAACAAATTATTAACAAATTAAGAGCATATTTAAATAGTAGGTACATTTCTTAGGTCAAAGGAAAGAAGTGAGAGCATGAACTTAATTGGTATGTCTGAAGAGAAGAAAAAATAGTATCCTAAAATCTAAATGAAGGATTACAGTAAATACAATCAAGGTATTCAGAAATAACAATGAAAACTCTTCCCTCATGATCCATTTTCGAAAAAAAACTATCTCATCAAAAAATTTGTGACTAGGGGAAGACCTGTCTCATGGTTAGAAGACGAACTTTTCATTGTGATACTACACAAAGGAATAATTTAATGTTATTGGATCGTAAATCTTGATATCGAATTGGAAAGGCAATAATCAAAGAAGCAAGTAATCAAAAAGCAATTATTTTTACTAGCATAAGTCAAATTTACATGCTGTAAAAAGTGGCTCTCTTAGTTCATGAAAAGGATAATATTTTTGATTTTCAAGAGAAGGATCACAATACATGTATTAGTTTTTTAAAGGAAAGAAATTAAATCCATTCTTACCATTAAGTGATTGCATCCAATCCGTTCAAATGTCTCCATAATCCAGAGAAATTCTGTCTTCTCCCAAATTGATATTCAATTCTGGGAATGAGTCTTAGCTAGAAAGAGAAAAATTTCGAATGTTAACTGAAATTCAGAATTGAAAACCAGAAAATACTGAAAAAATTAATTACTTAAATATCAAATGTGGCAGTTGTTTAAAAAATGATTCTAACCATAAGCAAGAGAATAAGAAAGGCAATTAAGATAAATCGTAAAATAGACAAAAATAAGTTTACAGAGTAATTGTATATATTGAGAGTAATGGGCACTCACTGCCCATTGAACTGAAATTGTGGACAAAATATTTCTAATATCGTTCCATAAAATTTAAAATTTTACTCTGGAATTAATTCAAAGCTGGAAATATAAAATATGAAAAAAATAAAACAATGTTAGTCCAAAAAAAAAGATTGTCAAAAAAATCCTCATTTTCTCAGTTGATTTTATAGTAGAAATAGCTATTTTAATTTCAAAGTGAGATCTCGAATGTATGAATTCGAATGGAAGCGGAATGTAATCTTACTGTAATGGGATGGCGCCATGTTCTTCGCGAAATAGGTAAGCATACTGCATGTCCTGTTCTGCAGTTGTCTTCTGCTCTTCAAAACCTGTGGAGAGGTCGGATTAGTAGCACATACAAGGAATAAAAAAAACCCTTGCACTCCTAGCCTTACGTTACGCAATTTTTTTTGGCCCTAATGGCCCAAATCAAAGCTAACACTCGCACTGTCCTAGTGATGCGGTCCTCTTCATCCGTCGTCTTCTTTCTTCTAATCTTCAAATGAAGAGATGGCTTCGCTGTCCTCTTCTGCTCTTCAAAACCTGTGGAGAGGTCGGATTAGTAGCACACACAAGAAATAAAAAAACCCTTGCACTCCTATCCTTACGTTACGCAATTTTCTTTGGCCCTAATGGCCCAAATCAAAGCTAACACTCGCACTGTCCTAGTGATGCGGTCCTCTTCATCCGTCGTCTTCTTTCTTCTAATCTTCAAATGAAGAGATGACTTCGCTGTCCTCTTCTGCTCTTCAAAACCTGGGGAGAGGAGGATTAGTAGCACACACAAGAAATAAAATAGCCCTTGCACTCCTAGCCTTACGTTACGCAATTTTCTTTGGCCCTATTGGCCCAAATCAAAACTAACACTCGCACTGTCCTAGTGATGCGGTCCTCTTCAAACGTTGTCTTCTTTCCTCTAATCTTCAAGTGAAGAGATGACTTCGCTGCCCTCTTCTGCTCTTCAAAACCTGGAGAGAGGTAGGATTAGTAGCACACACAAGAAATAAAATACCCTTGCACTAAAAATCCCCAAAGCCTAGTATGCACTCCACGACAACATACAGGGGGTACCTTTGCACTCAATCCCAGTGAAAGTTCCATTCCTGTACGCTGCAATGGATTAGCGTGAATACCAAACCTTGGTTCAAAAGGCTAAAAATAACGCACGCATGATAATCGCCTATCCTTACGTTACGCAAATCAGTCGGCCCGAATGGCCCAAATCAAAGCTAACACACGCATTCGCACTCGCACACGCACACACGCACTTCAACCGTTGTCTTCTGTCTTCTTTTCTCCAAATCCAGCGATGCATCCAATCTGTGGAGAGGTAGGATTAGTAGCACATACAAAAATATACATAACACTGCCCTCCCCAAAACAAAAAAATACCATCACACACACACGCACACACACACCCCTACCTAAGTTTTCTTTTTGAGATCTCATAATCTAAATAAACCATTCTAAAGGTTTATAAGGCCTTTTATTTCAGTATTCATTTGGGGACTTTGGGATTTCTTTAGCGCTTATTTCATATTCATTTTCTCTACCTTGTTCTTGGCCAATGATCTTTGTGAATGTTTTTATTCACTTGAATTTTAATACCATTCATCATAACCTCTCGTTAGTTGCAACCATATAACCATGTATTCATTCGTTACTCTCAGAGTCAATTTCGACGCTTTGCTTAATGTTCCTTCATGTACCATGATGATCCTTGATTCGTACCATGTGTCATTTGTGTGTAAACGGGAATGCATGAGTAAAAGACGCATCGACCTAAACCCAGAGAATCGCATAAAAATATCCCTCATCAGCCTAAAATTCCTAGAGATGAAGAGCCTTTCACCACATCTAACCCCCTTCCCGCATTGAAGACTTATTTCTTCTCTTCTTCCCTCTGTAGCCGATGAATTGAACTTCTCCATTTGGTGATTCCACTTTTCCTTGCTTTGAAGATATTTTTTTCCAAACTGTCTGATTCTGCAAAGAAGAGAGAAGAGATTCCAAGTTACTTCACTGAGTAAATGTCAATAATTGTGGAGATAATAACATGAGCAAGGTGGAAATTACATAGAAGCCGATTCATAGGAAAAAATCATAGGGAAAATATTTATAATAGCACTACGTTCTTTTAATATTCCCATGCATTGATCTCTTTTCTGACTAACTACAGCTAACTCAATTTCATGCGACTCAGAGCGAGCATAATTTCTATTTAAAAAGTGGTGGAACTGAAATTTTTTGAAACAACTAATTCTTTTTTTGCGTATTTTCCTCCCAGCCATATTAATCTAAGTTTAAATTATATTTCGGAAGTAGCAAGGAAAACAGTGTTTTGAGAGTTACAGGAAGGAAGTGAGGACACGGAATTAACTCGCACACCTTCCCATTTCATCACTTCATCAGGACATTATAGCGTCTGAATACACGAATTTATCTTTTTTTAAATCTTAACATCATTATTATCATGAATCGGCATTCAATTTAAAATTCGGCTTATAGTGTTCGATAGAGGGTAACTCGCTGCGGTAAGCAGTTACGCCCGCGGAAAGGCTAGAATTTGAAATGGCGCTGGAAGTTGGGTCTACAGTGACGTCAAGCCAATGGGAGCCCGAGTCGCGAATGAGGCAACCTTTACTATAAGAACCTTGGCAAATACCTACATGCGAGCATTAGTAACCTGTTTGCAACTCCTAAAAAGTTATAGTTGAGGAAACACAACAATCTGCCTCGCTACGTTTAAATTTTCAAATATTGACAGCGTAAAACTGCGGAAACATAGGGAAAAATAGTTTAATAGAGGTGTTAAAGTATAAAAAACAATGCAAAATTACCCTTACTTGTACATATTTATTGCTCATCATATCACAAATAGCACTACCACGCACACATTTCACGAGCTGTCTGTTTGATACTTATAATCAGTATATGCCGAATCAACTATATTTCAATGAAGAACTTGGCTCACAATAAATATAAAACACCATTATGTAACACTAATAAAGCATGATTATCGGTTTTCCAATCACTCTGAACACACTAAAAGAATTTGCACTCCTTGAAATTCGTAAGGATTCTTCACATCTCACTTTCCACACATCACTAAGGACTTAGAATCAGTTTACGTTATTTCACGTTAACATTGCGAAGACAATTAAATGAATAGGATGAAACAAATTGCTAAGCCAGTTATTGTAACATCAAAAAACTTCGAATTTTACTATCACTCCTACCGTAACCAAAACATGACCAAAACAAAAACGAACAACAGCGCAACAAAATGCGTGAAGTGTATACACAGGCGAAATCTCACAATAATCTAAGACCGTGCTCACAATGAATAGGAAAATTGCATACTTTTTATAAACAGTATGCTGATATACTACAGTAAACACTTAGTACCGCAATATACTTTTTTCCGCTTAAAATTCAGTTTATACACTAGAAAATGACTCCCAAAAGTCTCCCGAGTTTCGCGGGCTAAAAAATACCGCCCCCACTAATCTTTGGCCGTGACGTCATAGTTCAGTAGGAGTCCAAGATCCAAGCCCAAACTGCAGGTTTGGAAGAGCCACGTTGCGTTTAAAGGAGAACATGGGTGAAGCAAGGAAAAATTACAAGTGGTGCATTGTTCCTCTGTGCAATAGCACCCCAGAAAAAATTTTCGTCTGCATTCCCACGGAGGAAATTAGAAGAAAAGCCTCGATGGTTGCCGTCTGTCGGGATGAGCGTTACGGAAAAATAAGAGGAAATAATAATAAACGGAATGATAAACCCGTATGCTATGTGAGCAAAGATAACATTTATATAAATAATATTTCCATATTTCATTGACTGAATAACTTGAAACTGAGATTTTTCGATAATTCGGCCGCCGTAGAATAATTAAAACTCAACTTCACAACAAAAATCGAGATAGGTGTTTCTCGATGGTTACGATGGACTCAAATTATTTATGGCACTTGTTCAATTTCAGTTACGGAAGGACATAGAAAATCCCATGATGTTTAAAATCTAGGGAGGAAATATGAAAATATAGAGCAACGTTGATCCTCATGCATTCGAGTGCCAGCCAAGAAGACAGCGTTTTCTTCTACTGTCGGCGTCAAAATGATGTGCCGCTGTACTTTGCAAATTATTTACGTCATTTTAAAGGAAATTTTATCCTAAATTCTGATTTATTTTATTACAAAAAAATTGAAAAATGTAGACACGGCCAGTGCAATAAATGACTCCGCGCACCGAAAAATTAGCCGTTTTGTCAACTTCATGAACTTTGCAACTCAACCTAAGGAAAACTACTACGTCTACAGCATTCATCATCCACATTAATTTCACTCATCAGTGTGGATTAATAAAATGGCTTTTGGGCATTTTTAGAACTTATATTTTGTAATAAATTAATGAAAATATTTAAACATTATCTTGTTCCATAGGTTACCCCGAAAGATAAAGGAAAATGTAGATGGAAAAAGAATGGAATCCAGAGGTAGTCACAAAAAATGAATCGCAGCATTCTTTGATTTTATTCTACGCCGGCTTGCTTTTCAGAAAAAGTTGAGTCACAAGAGGGATGTTCCGCGGCCCTTGATTTGGAATCTGTGGAGATAGAGGAAGACGTGTGGATCAGCAATTTCCATTTAGTTGGTTGTCAGGATAAACCAAGGATCCATTTAAAGGTTGTCAGACCATCGTATAAAGATAGGACTGATGTGCACCACAGGGGAAATGGTGTGTTTGAGGGAAAGTCAAACCCAAAGTTGCCCAAAGAATGTGCAGTTCTATGTTGCTCTTTCCCCAGTTAAAACCAAATAGAAGTTGGATTGGGATAATATTTTCACCACGGGTTCCAGTGATAGTGAGAGTGCAGGTGATCATGATCATCGTCGAAGGTCATCCCTCTAGGATTTCCGATACGGAATTTTTAAGTGACAACCGATCGCAATGACGATGAGCTCGCCTTTAGAGTAGGTTTCAGATATATCGTGAGAAAAGCTCCCAAAATGTATTAAAGACTCTGTTTGGAAAACATTCACATTTTAATGCTAATTTAGGAAGGATTTTATTACAAAAGTAACTTATTAACACCTGAAGACGTTGTGTTTATTATAATGATCGAAGTGCGATTGACCGATTCTTTCTGCAGAATAGGAAGTGGCTTCGGGGTTTTTGAGTCACAAGATGGGAGATTGTGTTGGAAGTTCGTCTATATTATCGCTACTAAATTGAAACATTAATAGTCTGGCTTCCTCAGAGCTTCCTGTCCCCCTCCAGGCAAGGTCTACCGGTCTGCCAAAAGAATACACATTTCACATGAGTATACGCTTTCGCCAATATTATACGCAAGTCTCACTATGTTATGAACTATAAAACATTTCAGATGCACATCAGCTACCTTTCCATTTCTCGGCATCGACTTTCGGCGCCGACGAAGTCTACAGTTTCACTAAAATACCCTGTTATCATGATGGAATCAGTAACAGGAAGCTTGCTAGGATCAGCCTAGGAATAACCATATTCCTTCATCTTTACGCAATCTATCGCTTTCAATGGAGGAGAAATAGATCAAATAATAGCCCTGAAGTCACAATGAACAACTCCGATACGTCTGCACTTCAATAAATGAATCATAACCACGCCGCGGCGTCGCATAACCACACGGCGCGCCGTCGCATGTATTCAAGTATGCAACCTCTACTACGGCCGTGCCTCCTCGTACTGAACTATGACGTCACTTTTCTACCAGCCAATCATCGGGCGTTTTCGATTCTCACTTGCATTTGAAAATTCTCGTGAACTTTGATGCATTAAATATCGCAAACCACGTCATAAAATAATAAAAAAAACTTTCACCGAGGTATGCACACATATATTTTTATATAATTTTGGGGCTATTGATTATATCTGAAATGTATGCAAGTTCCCTATTGGCAATAGATTCAATACGTAATAAAATCAAACAGAACTTAGAAGCGAACAAACGAATGAAAATTAATACGCGTTCGATGTATCCCTAAAGCACAACTAGTTCAAATATGAAACCAAGGGAGGTTATTTGAACAAGCCTTAACGAAACCAGGTTCCATTTTGCAAATTTACTTGCAGAAAAAAGAAGAAATATCACGTAAAATACGCGAAATAAAAGTTATTCATCAATGCTCCCGTCCGCTTGCAGCTGTACTATGGGAGATACGTCACATAACGAATAGCCAATTACAGGTCGTTTTACCCTCCTGAATTTCGATGCTAAAACAAAGGTTATTAAAACTTAAATTATAAATTAATAAAAAAACACATGGAATTTTCATTAAACATATGTGAACTTCAAACATGTATGTACTAAATGGAAAGGGTTTCATGCTTATTCCTCACCCATGCAAACACTATTTCATGCGACTCAGAGATCCAGAATTTTTTTTAAACATTGAGTAGTCAATCACACATCCAAAATTAGCAAATAAAAAATCCCACCATATTCAATATTTGCTGATCCAATGGAAATAAAATGTTAAAAAATTTCAATCCGCTGATAGAAAAATAATAAGTCGTACTTCAAGGTTTAAAACCAAAGGAAGTTCTCTAGTTTCATTTATTAATTCATCCTTAATTTATTAATTTATCCATTCACCATGTCAAATATATAACCAACGCCTTAGGCTTTGAAGTCATATGTTGCGTATATGAAGTTAAAAAATACGCATAAAATTACATGTTACTAGCTTTATAAAAGCGATATATACACTAAATATTAATAAATATCGAGCTGCCGCCTTAATTTCAAACTTGCGAAATTAATATCGATAACTTAGTTTTCTTTTGAGATCTCAATCTTAATGAACCATTCTAAATGTTTGTAAGGCCCTTTAATTCAATGTACACATTTGGGGACTTAGGAATTACTTAAGCGGAATCATTTTCTCAACCTTGTTCTTGGCCAATTATATCTGTTAATTTTTGCTTGCAATATGAAATTACCTTTCGGAAAAACAGGCGATAAAAATAGCTAATGCAAAAGAGATAAAGTGCAAAGGTAATGCAATAACCATTAAGAAGAGTTACACCAAAACCGCGTTGAATGTTCGTTGGACAACTTCAATTCAGAATATTCTACATTAACTCATTTTGTGAGACCTGAATGAATATCCATTTCCTAAAGCGTACGAATTTAGGCATCATTGTGACGTGAAATACAAATAAAATTATCCACAACTATCAAAATATCAACTAAGTTATTTGGGAAGTAAAATAACTAGCGATGGAAGATTCAAGAAAGGAATTACTACTATCAGCAAAATAGCCCAGGCGAAGGAAAGAACTACTTACGGTGGGAAATTTAAACATACACGCAAAGAAACAATTCATTATAACTTATATTTGGAGTAGCTTCCCTACGGAAGTGAGGGATGAAAAGTGACAGTTGCGGAGAAATAAATGCTGGGGGGCCTCAAAATGTGGTGCTATAGAAGAATGATGAGTATCAAATAGGTCGATTGCGCTAGTAATGAGGAAGTCCTAAGAAGAAAAGGAGAGAAGCCTCATGAAAACCTTCGCAAGAAGACTCAAGACAACCTCATAGGCCATATCTTGAGACATGATGGCCTGAAGAAGACAATCGTTGAGGCACAAGTAGATGACAATAACGGAAAAGGAAGACCTCGAATACAGTATATGGAACGAGTAACGACGGATGTGAAATAGAAGAAATACGTTGGTGTGAAAAGATCAGCTGTTAGGGGAGTTCAGGGGAGATCTGCGTGAATACAATGTCAGGCTTGCTGACCAGAAATGATCATGATGCCGATCAAAATCTAAACCGTGAGGGGATAAAAATAAGGGGCACATGTTTGTGGAAGGACTGTATCAAGATTCACGGATGTCTCTCTTCTCCAACAGATTCATTCCTACGATATGTCGAAGGTTGTACGTGCCCACGGTTTTGCGAGCAATACTGAGGAACACCGGGATCCTTTGTTTAGGAGTTAGCGATCGGGGAGTCGGAGACTGAATTTGATCACTCATCACCAGGGGTGAATGCAGGCCATCGCATTCGGAAAAAATAATTCAAATGGGCAACAAAGCCAGTTTTCCACGAGACGAGAAGTTGCACAGCCTGATGCACAAACCAACGTGGAGTGCTAAATTTGCCGTGCAAAGACGTGAATAACAAGAATGGATGGAAAAATATATCGCGTTTCAATTCTGAAATGACTGCACGGCCGAGTGAGGAAAACATCACCAGTACTAAGATGATATTGCCTGCGTTTGGCGGCAATAAGGAGAATCGGAATGAACTACGAATGAAGAGGCGATAAAGCGAAGTAGGAAGGCATTGTTTTAGTTCTCTACAACAATGAAGTAGCCAACAACTCGTGTTTGTAAACCTCAAAAACTACGTTTCCATTCGCGTTGCAAATGAATCCATAAAAGTTATTTGCATCATAAATGGAAAGAAGACATTCAAATGCTTTACAATAGCGGTTCCCCACCTGTGGCACGCCTACCCCTTGGGGGTACGCCGAAAGTAATCAGTAATGGTGGACGCCAGGAGTTATGGATCTCTTCACCAGGAAATATGTATGCATATTATATGGGGTGTTGAAATCGAAGTTCTATTTATAGAATTATTTCTAACTGAAAGTGTCACCTACTCGTAGTGAAATTAAGTCATAAAATGGGAATTGACATTTTTGTGGTTACAATATTAGTTATTTACATATAGAAGAGTAATGGAGGAAAAAACTTTAGGAACCGCAGCTTTGCATCATAAAACATCCCATTTGGAACTTCGCTACCGATTATCCTTCGAACTGAAAACAAAACAAGTTCCGATGGGAAAATCTTTACGCACTGATTCTCTACAAAACAGTGGCATTAACAATGACAGCAGTGAAGAGATCACCAATTTTTGAAAGCCTCCACCACTGATCGAAAAGTGGTGATATTTATGAATGATGAACCTCATATATCCATCCATAGGGAAGTATATGTAATGATGAGGATCAAACGGATCGACTGACGATGAGTGAGAAATGCTAAGTCCTAAGCAGAGTAGGAGAGAAGAAAAAAGAACCCTCATGAAAACCTTGACAAGACCCCAGTCAAATTTCCTGTTCGCACACTTGAGTATAGTCACAATTCACTTTGTCCCATGGTATATTTTATATTAAATGCATGCGGATTGATGTCTTCAGTGATAAAATGAATGATGAATTGGAACATACACAGATTACGTACGTAATTACCGCGAAATACCTTTTCTTCTACAAAACATTGATACAGAAGTATGATATTTATTGTTTCCGACTTGGGAATGCGATGTTTTTTTTGCCGAAAAGTCAGTCTCTACGGTACATCGAGGGTCGCACCAGTTTTGAGTGGGGAAACAGCCAAGTGCGAGACTTTGCTCAATATTTGTTTTCGGGGAGGCGGCCAGACTATTTGAGGATGAGATGCTAAGTAGTATGTGTCGACGAAACTAAAACTAAAGGCATATTTGGCATAATTTCCAACAATTCAAACGCACGGCAGGTAACAGCAAACCAATCTTAGTATTATTCTTCGAGAGTAAGCTGTCGAGCGTATCGTATAAGACGTATCATCCATTTTATCTTACCCTCTGACCGCTCCGAAGCATGAATTATCCGATATAACGTAAATTTTAGAGTTTGATCTTGTCATATACCATATCGCCTTCGAGTTTGGTGTACCTACTGCTTGAAAACGCTCCTCGCCACATCCACATTTTTTCAAATTTAAAAGTAGTTAGCTAGTTATTGACTTGAGTAGTTTTCTGTCTTTTGCTTCAGAATATCTCTACTTATTTTTGATCTCTTAATTAAAATTAATTAAAATATACAGAAACAACTTGGTAAAGATTTGCATGGAAATAAAGTTGAAATGTACCACGAGAAGTTTTTATTGTAGTTACGTGTATCTAATGAATGAGCCTCCTAAAGGTGGGAATGTGCAACATCGGCACCCAGTAAAGGTGGCATCCAGCTGTGCGGCGAACATTGAAGGTGGTACTGTTTCTAATACATCCACTGTCAATTCACCATTGTTTTTTTTTTCAAATTTATAAGTGGTTGATGACTTATTGATTCGAGTAGCTTTTGTCATAGTCTTTTCCTTCGTTTGTCTTTGGATTATCAAACCTATCGATCGCAGAGGAATTCCTTGAAGTATATATCTAAGGAGCATCTTAGTTTGCCTACAAATATTTCCACAAGTAATTTAAACTTTAACTATAAACTTTATAAGTGGGCCTCAACGGCTACTGCACATGAACTTTATGGATCCTTAAGTGGTGGAGCACAAAAACATGTATAGATATCTGAAAAAACTATTTCGATAAGTATGAGGCTAAACACTTCGTTTCTTAAACCTGAACACAATGTTTCTGTCATCAATGACATCGATTTTAACCATGGAGGAAGCGCATGGTGATGAGTAAGACATATCGTCGGATGTCATTCTGGTGAAGAGAAGGCAGAGCAGAAGAGTATAGCTTGACGTATTTCACCAAAATAAGTTAAATCACATCGGATACGAATGTAAACGGGACAATTTATATTATTACTTAGTTGGGGGTGCTTGGGGTACTCAGATACTGGGGTAGTTAAAGGAGTTTTGATTGGGATAAACTTTTTATGGGCCCCAGTTATATCTAAAAGGGTTTACGTCAGAATTATTCCATTACAAATTTAAATATTATTTGCCTGAAGGTCTCTAGATACGCATGTAAATTTCAGTTGTTGTCTTTCATTTATCCCGTGAGACTTTCCCATCATGTCGGCGGCCCGAAGGAGCGTTGTACGTTGTAGCAGCATTACGGCAACCCGATATGCAAAAGTTGTATAACTCTGTGCCATGCCTGTTAACATACAGGTGCAGGCGGTAAGGGTTTTGGGTTTGTTTTCAACAGTGGCTACCTATATATTTATAAAACCTCGCCACGGGCCCAACGCGAGAGTGGACGAGTGAGTCTCCTCTTGCATTCCAGCGGCTAATATTAATTCCAATGGGGCTCCTCGTCGGCTCTTGTTGTCCTGACGGCGATAGATGCATGTTGTTTCGAGTGCAAACCTTCCAAGTTTTCACCGACCATAAGTTAAGTGGGTCTCGTGGGTGTCTGCACATTATTGAAAACTATAGTACAATTTTCGTCTGAAGACTTTCACAGCTTCTTTTATCTATGTTGTTGGTGGTTTTCGGGTATGGCTGTGTAGAAAACATTTTTACTCGACGTTTCACTCCTCCTACTGGGAGCGTTATCAAGAGAATGGAAGGAATTTATTCTCGTCCCGACCTTATATATGTTTTTCGCTACCCATCGCAGAAGCTACGTGGGACAGAGCAAGCGTTCAATCTCCCAAAGGCTTAAGGAGCACGAAAGGGCGTTAAAATTACATCAGTGGGACGCATCAGCTGTTGCTGAACATTTTGCCTCCAGCCCTGGGCATAGAATAATGTTTGACGCTACACGGGTATTAGCGAAGACGGAAGAATACCATCCGCGTCTTATACGCGAATCCATCGAGATAGCGAAAAGACCTAATAACTTTAATGGGGAGGATGGGTATAACCTCAGTCGTATATGGAGAGGGTTCCTAGCACAATATAATGGCCAACGGCTATCGGCTAAAATTCAAATCCGGCACAACAATGGGTAGCGAAAAACATATAGGGCCGTATTTTAAGACGTTCCTAGAGGAACGACTCTTCCTGTGTGACGCGTTACTAGGGGGAAATCAACCTCCAAGCGTTTTTTAAACGTACCTCCTTCTTAGTAGAATCAACTCCATCTACAAGCTTACCGAATTTCTCCCTACTATTTTGAGCATGGATCAGACCACCCTTCTAAATTGTAGGAACTGTTTCAAGGCCTAATATGGCGGAATGCGTTGTTAACCTCCGGATTTTGTCATTTTTTTCCGGACACATTTTGCAGTATGCGATCAAAATTCCATAAAAATTACGCTTTTTTAACGTGATGATATTTATTTGTTTCGTAATATATGCCTGTTATGAGGAAACGTATAAAAAGAACGAAAAAAGCGTTAAGTCTGTAAGTAAACAACCGTTGTTATGAAATGGATGCTGAATTTTCAAGGTATGTGTTGAAAGAGTCGTATATTTATGTTGGACGAATACACTTAAGGGATAGGTAGAATATCATTGAGTACTACTATTCAGAAAGGAATTTCTCCAGAGGTATCGCTTCACAATATGAACCGTAACAGACGTTATTTTACCCTCTGAATGGAGTGAACATTTAAGCAATCGTGTTCTGACGATTCCGTATATGTTAAAACTGCTAATTGCCTTTAGGTTTTATGCCTCCGGGTCATTCCAGGTATGTGGTATTTTTACGCAAGATTTATATTATCGCTTTGATTATGTAACACAGTATTAAATCTCGTTTGTGGCGATATACCCGGAGTTGCTCAGGGGACGGTGTTGAGAATAATTAAGGTATGATTTCTCCTTAGTTTGGAAATTGTATGAATGAAAATTTTCCATTTGGAGGGGAAGTGTTATAAGGTATTGAGTTCAAAATATTTGGTAACCGTTACAGAGCATCAGTAATGACCTGGTGGCATTGATACCTCGTTACAAATGTAAACATAAGTTGCCAATTTCAGAGGAAAATACTGCTAGATGTAAGACATCTTTTTATGACAAAGGTTGATTTCCTAGAGTATACGTATTGGGTGGTATCGACTGCACCTATGTTCCGACTGTGAGTTCGGGGGGAGAGTTAGGCTAATTGTACGGAAACCGGAATAGATCATATGGTTTTCATTAAACGTAAAGGTATGTAAATGTTTATTTACCAAGTTTATCACAACGTATCTTATGTTGAAATTGGCAGCTTCATCTCAAGGCATATTATGGTTTGAAAATATCAAGCTGAGGCAAACCGTGGTTGCTGAGTAATTCTACTTCTTAATAAATGGGATTCTGCTTATCCCTTTAGTGTATTTTTCTAACTGATACATAAAGCTCTTCCGAAACACACCTCCATACTGTACTGTTCCATTGTAATGGGTCTTGTTTAGTCTTGAATAAAATTATATTATTCCAATGAAAATCCATATAGGTAGTTCCTTCATTTTCCTTTCCTGCCCAAGACTCCCACTTCCTTTGCATGTCCCTTACAATGTATAAATACAGTTAACAACATGAAGATAGGTAGAGTTATCTCTTGTCACGGGTACTTCATTCTCCTAATTTAATACCCTATCTCATTATGTTAGGCCCTTTCAAAGTACCCATTTCATATTTGTAGGGACATGCATACAATGGTATGCATAAATAATCATTAATAATGCATGGGTGATAATAATAATTATGCCAAAAAATTGGATTTTAGCAATGTCATTTCAAGAAATAAATAAAATTAAACAGTTCTATTTTAAAATTATAAATATTTGAACTAACCTTAGCAGAATCACTTTTAATTAAAAAATGGAGTGGTAATCAGCCAGATAATGAAACACGACTGTCTGATGGAAGGGCTGATAGAAGGAAGGAATTACAGAGTAAGGTAATGGAAGGCCTACCCCTGTTATTCATATTCTGAATTGGCTATTAATATCTTACAACATGGAGCAAGTAATCAAGAATGTAAATAAGGAATTCTATGTCAGCAATGGAACACTAGTACATAGGAGAATCAAGTCCGCAGGCATACTCAATCAACCTTCATATTCAGTGACGATTGATATATGTGACTGATACTACTTAAAATATAAAATGGAATTTTTAAAAACTTTGATCCTTTAAAGGCAGTAATGCCTTGAGTAAGCAGTGAAATGACTAATTAGTGGAATTGTTCAAGCATACTACTTGATTAGTACTAAATTATTTTCACTCATGGGTGGTATGAATAAACGTCTTTTACAATTTTACATGAAAGCAACTATAAAATTGATAAAGCAGCAATGATTGACCTGGAGGCAGTAATAACTTACACGTTAACATAAATATTACTCACTTAATTTGCTAAACGAAAGTTTTTCCAACCATTAGTTCGTGTTACCTTCACCAACATGTTAAAATTATCCAAAAAATTGCTTCATTTTGTACCTCATACTGCACGTTTGATGTTGAACACTCACTGTATGAAAAGAATGCATACTACATTACATCTTGCCTTTACCTATGTCATCATTTTACCTGAAAAGATTGAAAGAAAGATATACATATATAGGGATTGGGAAATGCAGCTAAATAACATTATACAGGTTCAATTGAATTTAGCTTTATTAAATGAAAATTAAACACATTTACAAAAACAAGAGAAATTTACTAAGGAAGAACAAAGTTGTTGGCTGGCACTGAAATTAAAATCACAAAACACATTTCCGATAGCAAGAAGACGATGCAAAATCTAATGCAAAAAAGGCAAAATTGCTAGTTGGATGTGCAGAATTAGATGAGGAAGAGATGAGATATGGCTTATGAAAGGCAGGAGTAATGAAGGCGGGGAAAAGCCATGCAGGTGCAGAAGTTCTCATTCCAGTTACAGAGAGGGCACCATCACCACAGGAAATGGTTCAGGTTAAGGCATAGAAGCAGGCAGCAGAGTTATGGCATCTTTCATGACATCGAGGTATCCAGCAGCCCAGGAGAGAGAAGCAGGAGCAGGAGCTGACCAATGTCAAGGAAGAGGAGGAATTCATAGAGGAGTATCTGAAAGCTTGCAAAGAAGTGGCATATAAGCATATGATACATATAAACTCCATGCAATAATACAGGCATAATTAGGTCTCTCAAAGCATGCATTATACCTTAATATCCATATGCAAACACAATGATCATTCACATGCTTTTAATATCTTCATTTGTAATAATTCATTTCAGAGAGCATTGCATGGATTCAATTTTATCACACTGGGTTTCAAAATTGAAAGCCTCCATAAACTGAGCCTAAGGCTAGTACCAGTATTTTAAGTTTGAATTCCCATCACTAATTTGCCTATTCTGCAGAGGCTCAAACTGAAACGTGCATCAAACTTCTAACTACATTTATTTTGTTTTCATTATCCCTAAAATTAGGTAATTGCAATGAATATATTTTCCCTGAATAACCTTTGTCAGATAATCATTTGCTAATGACTTTAAAAACATCAAGACAATGGAGAATTTTAAAATGAAAGCACAAGCAACACCAAGCAAAATATATCATAACAAATACCACACGCTTCAACTTCGCCTCCTCTGTTTGAAGCTGTATGCCTTGGATACACTTCTTAAATTCCTCCTCCATATGGATGATGTTTCCAGCAGCCTTTGCATTGGCAAGTTCCTGCTCCTTAATAGCACAAGCAATCTCCGCTTCCCTCTTCCGGATCCGCTGGATGGCATCCTACTTTTCATTGTAAGATGCCATGAGTCCCAGCCTAGCCTCCATCTCCTTCTCAATGGCCGCTTCCCTGATTAATTATGCCCTTTTTGTACTGCAAGAAGTCCCTGCAGATTGCATCCTCGGAGTGTATGCTTCCTCTCGATGGTGGTCATTTAACTCAGAGGAAAAATAAGAAAGTATAACGTTGATTAATGAAAATCATGTGACATAATTCCTGGAAATAGCATCAAGTAACTCAACTTAACTTCAACCATGATGATTATATTGGATATGCAATGACATTTTATAAAGGTCACAGAAAAAAAAAAAACACAATACACAAAGGCTAGTATGATGCAGGTCAATTTCTATTTAACGAAGTTGTATTCCTTTAAGCACAATCATGGTACTGTACACATTTTATATTTTTTGACTGACAGATGCAACATGATAATATTTTACTTGATAATAATCTCAGTGCAACACTAAGGAATTCCCTTTAATAATAATAGGAACATACCCGTTTTTTTAATCAACTTGCCTGATATCTCAGAAATGTTGAGAGGAAGCAAACAATCCAAGGTCCCATCCCTACCCACCGGGGAAACGCTAGGGACCGCCAACGCATCAGAGTCCCCAGCATTCGCCGGAGAGTAGGAGACGGACGGCGAGGCTATTTCCATCTCTGGTGGCAAATCTTCCTTACTGGTGGGTGTCATTGGTCCGCCACCACTCTTCATCATCTCCTGCCTTTCATTCGCCAGCTCTTCCCGTTTCCTCATCTTGATATTATCGCAACTCTTCCTCAATTGCTCGGCGGTACGCTGTGAGATAGAAAAATTATCCGTTACATTGAGATTTACGACAAAATATATCACTGGACTTGTAACCAAACCAAAAATAAATATCCATCACTACAGCCACAATTGATAATGCTACACGTACACTACGTATATTCACGAATTTATTTACTTTGCCACTAAATAACAATTACAGCAACTCCGCCACCATTGCGGAGTCGTTTTAATTGTTACCCCTACCCCGCCGCTACAAGCCGAAACCAAAAGCTTCACAATAATAATTCCATTAACATTCCATTAACTTGGAATTATTGTTGTGAAGCTTTTGATTTCGGCGCAGGAAAATAAGATTTACTTGTATCGCATGGCGCGAATCACGTCTAATCTTGTATTGGAAATGAAGGGAAATACGTTTCGTGGAAAATCTCTGGCCGCGACATAATCACGAAGGTTTTTTGCAATCTACCACCAAAGTGCACTTTATGAGGATTTCAGCAAAGAATTTTAAAAAAAAGTTATAGCTTTTCACCGATTTTTAAACCCCAAAACCAATGAACTAGCTACGAACCTAGAATGAGCTACGTCGATGTTACCAACAGACTTACACGAGTTATGTTAGATTTTTGTTGAAAATGAGCAAGTTGTCTCGCGAACTGCCGAGCATGGATAGTCGCAATCGCAGAATGGCTCTTCATGAAAATGTCTCCGAATTTATAGATAGTTTTAAAATTATGACTTTGATAAATAGTTAGCGATCAGTCAGCAACCATTTTTCATAATTAATTGTTCATTGAAACAAAAATCTTTTCAACTATCAGACAATGCATTTATCACCATCATACTTCCAAACAAACATACTTACCTTCCGAACAAATTCGTTCGAATTAAATTCGTCCTGCACATTCAACTAGGCTCTCGCCTTCTTCGCCTTCCATAATGCATCCGTCTTCTTGCTTTCCAACACCTCCAGACGCTAGTTATGACGCCAATCAACAACTTCGTCTCTTCCCTTGTAAGCCTGTCCATCTTGTTGTCCTCCAGCTTTATTAATAAAAGCGATCTTCTTTTTGTTGATGCGTTCTTGCCGCAATGAACTGTGGGCAGCAAACGTCACACAAAGCATGACGTAGATATGAGAATTTCAGCGATCAACTCAACACCCACTACTTCGAAGAGGAAGAGTTTGGTGTTGCTGTAGGAACGTTCTTGACTGCGAATAGTAGGTGGAGATACAACTCTTTCTCATCCCACTCCGGCGATAAGAGTATTGTTTAAAAATACGGCCCATAGGGCCGTATTTTAAGACGTTCCTAGAGGAACGACTCCTCCTGTGTGACGCGTTACTAGGGGGAAATCAACCTCCAAGCGTTTTTTAAACGTACCTCCTTCTTAGTAGAATCAACTCCATCTACAAGCTTACCGAATTTCTCCCTACTATTTTGAGCATGGATCAGACCACCCTTCTAAATTGTAGGAACTGTTTCAAGGCCTAATATGGCGGAATGCGTTGTTAACCTCCGGATTTTGTCATTTTTTTCCGGACACATTTTGCAGTATGCGATCAAAATTCCATAAAAATTACGCTTTTTTAACGTGATGATATTTATTTGTTTCATAATATATGCCTGTTATGAGGAAACGTATAAAAAGAACGAAAAAAGCGTTAAGTCTGTAAGTAAACAACCGTTGTTATGAAATGGATGCTGAATTTTCAAGGTATGTGTTGAAAGAGTCGTATATTTATGTTGGACGAATACACTTAAGGGATAGGTAGAATATCATTGAGTACTACTATTCAGAAAGGAATTTCTCCAGAGGTATCGCTTCACAATATGAACCGTAACAGACGTTATTTTACCCTCTGAATGGAGTGAACATTTAAGCAATCGTGTTCTGACGATTCCGTATATGTTAAAACTGCTAATTGCCTTTAGGTTTTATGCCTCCGGGTCATTCCAGGTATGTGGTATTTTTACGCAAGATTTATATTATCGCTTTGATTATGTAACACAGTATTAAATCTCGTTTGTGGCGATCTACCCGGAGTTGCTCAGGGGACGGTGTTGAGAATAATTAAGGTATGATTTCTCCTTAGTTTGGAAATTGTATGAATGAAAATTTTCCATTTGGAGAGGAAGTGTTATAAGGTATTGAGTTCAAAATATTTGGTAACCGTTACAGAGCATCAGTAATGACCTGGTGGCATTGATACCTCGTTACAAATGTAAACATAAGTTGCCAATTTCAGAGGAAAATACTGCTAGATGTAAGACATCTTTTTATGACAAAGGTTGATTTCCTAGAGTATACGTATTGGGTGGTATCGACTGCACCTATGTTCCGACTGTGAGTTCGGGGGGAGAGTTAGGCTAATTGTACGGAAACCGGAATAGATCATATGGTTTTCATTAAACGTAAAGGTATGTAAATGTTTATTTACCAAGTTTATCACAACGTATCTTATGTTGAAATTGGCAGCTTCATCTCAAGGCATATTATGGTTTGAAAATATCAAGCTGAGGCAAACCGTGGTTGCTGAGTAATTCTACTTCTTAATAAATGGGATTCTGCTTATCCCTTTAGAGTATTTTTCTAACTGATACATAAAGCTCTTCCGAAACACACCTCCATACTGTACTGTTCCATTGTAATGGGTCTTGTTTAGTCTTGAATAAAATTATATTATTCCAATGAAAATCCATATAGGTAGTTCCTTCATTTTCCTTTCCTGCCCAAGACTCCCACTTCCTTTGCATGTCCCTTACAATGTATAAATACAGTTAACAACATGAAGATAGGTAGAGTTATCTCTTGTCACGGGTACTTCATTCTCCTAATTTAATACCCTATCTCATTATTTTAGGCCCTTTCAAAGTACCCATTTCATATTTGTAGGGACATACATACAATGGTATGCATAAATAATCATTAATAATGCATGGGTGATAATAATAATTATGCCAAAAAATTGGATTTTAGCAATGTAATTTCAAGAAATAAATAAAATTAAACAGTTCTATTTTAAAATTATAAATATTTGAACTAACCTTAGCAGAATCACTTTTAATTAAAAAATGGAGTGGTAATCAGCCAGATAATGAAACATGACTGTCTGATGGAAGGGCTGATAGAAGGAAGGAATTACAGAGTAAGGTAATGGAAGGCCTACCCCTGTTATTCATATTCTGAATTGGCTATTAATATCTTACAACATGGAGCAAGTAATCAAGAATGTAAATAAGGAATTCTATGTCAGCAATGGAACACTAGTACATAGGAGAATCAAGTCCGCAGGCATACTCAATCAACCTTCATATTCAGTGACGATTGATATATGTGACTGATACTACTTAAAATATAAAATGGAATTTTTAAAAACTTTGATCCTTGAAAGGCAGTAATGCCTTGAGTAAGCAGTGAAATGACTAATTAGTGGAATTGTTCAAGCATACTACTTGATTAGTACTAAATTATTTTCACTCATGGGTGGTATGAGTAAACGTCTTTTACAATTTTACATGAAAGCAACTATAAAATTGATAAAGCAGCAATGATTGACCTGGAGGCAGTAATAACTTACACGTTAACATAAATATTACTCACTTAATTTGCTAAACGAAAGTTTTTCCAACCATTAGTTCGTGTTACCTTCACCAACATGTTAAAATTATCCAAAAAATTGCTTCATTTTGAACCTCATACTGCACGTTTGATGTTGACCACTCACTGTATGAAAAGAATGCATACTACATTACATCTTGCCTTTACCTGTGTCATCATTTTACCTGAAAAGATTGAAAGAAAGATATACATATATAGGGATTGGGAAATGCAGCTAAATAACATTATACAGGTTCAATTGAATTTAGCTTTATTAAATGAAAATTAAACACATTTACAAAAACAAGAGAAATTTACTAAGGAAGAACAAAGTTGTTGGCTGGCACTGAAATTAAAATCACAAAACACATTTCCGATAGCAAGAAGACGATGCAAAATCTAATGCAAAAAAGGCAAAATTGCTAGTTGGATGTGCAGAATTAGATGAGGAAGAGATGGGATATGGCTTATGAAAGGCAGGAGTAATGAAGGCGGGGAAAAGCCATGCAGGTGCAGAAGTTCTCATTCCAGTTACAGAGAGGGCACCATCACCACAGGAAATGGTTCAGGTTAAGGCATAGAAGCAGGCAGCAGAGTTATGGCATCTTTCATGACATCGAGGTATCCAGCAGCCCAGGAGAGAGAAGCAGGAGCAGGAGCTGACCAATGTCAAGGAAGAGGAGGAATTCATAGAGGAGTATCTGAAAGCTTGCAAAGAAGTGGCATATAAGCATATGATACATATAAACTCCATGCAATAATACAGGCATAATTAGGTCTCTCAAAGCATGCATTATACCTTAATATCCATATGCAAACACAATGATCATTCACATGCTTTTAATATCTTCATTTGTAATAATTCATTTCAGAGAGCATTGCATGGATTCAATTTTATCACACTGGGTTTCAAAATTGAAAGCCTCCATAAACTGAGCCTAAGGCTAGTACCAGTATTTTAAGTTTGAATTCCCATCACTAATTTGCCTATTCTGCAGAGGCTCAAACTGAAACGTGCATCAAACTTCTAACTACATTTATTTTGTTTTCATTATCCCTAAAATTAGGTAATTGCAATGAATATATTTTCCCTGAATAACCTTTGGCAGATAATCATTTGCTAATGACTTTAAAAACATCAAGATAATGGAGAATTTTAAAATGAAAGCACAAGCAACACCGAGCAAAATATATCATAACAAATACCACACGCTTCAACTTCGCCTCCTCTGTTTGAAGCTGTATGCCTTGGATACACTTCTTAAATTCCTCCTCCATATGGATGATGTTTCCAGCAGCCTTGGCATTGGCAAGTTCCTGCTCCTTAATAGCACAAGCAATCTCCGCTTCCCTCTTCCGGATCCGCTGGATGGCATCCTACTTTTCATTGTAAGATGCCATGAGTCCCAGCCTAGCCTCCATCTCCTTCTCAATGGCCGCTTCCCTGATTAATTATGCCCTTTTTGTACTGCAAGAAGTCCCTGCAGATTGCATCCTCGGAGTGTATGCTTCCTCTCGATGGTGGTCATTTAACTCAGAGGAAAAATAAGAAAGTATAACGTTGATTAATGAAAATCATGTGACATAATTCCTGGAAATAGCATCAAGTAACTCAACTTAACTTCAACCATGATGATTATATTGGATATGCAATGACATTTTATAAAGGTCATAGAAAAATAACCACACAATACACAAAGGCTAGTATGATGCAGGTCAATTTCTCTTTAACGAAGTTGTATTCCTTTAAGCACAATCATGGTACTGTACACATTTTATATTTTTTGACTGACAGATGCAACATGATAATATTTTACTTGATAATAATCTCAGTGCAACACTAAGGAATTCCCTTTAATAATGATAGGAACATACCCGTTTTTTTTATCAACTTGCCTGATATCTCAGAAATGTTGAGAGGAAGCAAACAATCCAAGGTCCCATCCCTACCCACCGGGGAAACGCTAGGGACCGCCAACGCATCAGAGTCCCCAGCATTCGCCGGAGAGTAGGAGACGGACGGCGAGGCTATTTCCATCTCTGGTGGCAAATCTTCCTTACTGGTGGGTGTCATTGGTCCGCCACCACTCTTCATCATCTCCTGCCTTTCATTCGCCAGCTCTTCCCGTTTCCTCATCTTGATATTATCGCAACTCTTCCTCAATTGCTTGGCGGTACGCTGTGAGATAGAAAAATTATCCGTTACATTGAGATTTACGACAAAATATATCACTGGACTTGTAACCAAACCAAAAATAAATATCCATCACTACAGCCACAATTGATAATGCTACACGTACACTACGTATATTCACGAATTTATTTACTTTGCCACTAAATAACAATTACAGCAACTCCGCCACCATTGCGGAGTCGTTTTAATTGTTACCCCTACCCCGCCGCTACAAGCCGAAACCAAAAGCTTCACAATAATAATTCCATTAACATTCCATTAACTTGGAATTATTGTTGCAAAGCTTTTGATTTCGGCGCAGGAAAATAAGATTTACTTGTATCGCATGGCGCGAATCACGTCTAATCTTGTATTGGAAATGAAGGGAAATACGTTTCGTGGAAAATCTCTGGCCGCGACATAATTACGAAGGTTTTTTGCAATCTACCACCAAAGTGCACTTTATGAGGATTTCAGCAAAGAATTTAAAAAAAAGTTATAGCTTTTCACCGGTTTTTAAACCCCAAAACCAATGAACTAGCTACGAACCTAGAATGAGTTACGTCGATGTTACCAACAGACTTACACGAGTTATGTTAGATTTTTGTTGAAAATGAGCAAGTTGTCTCGCGAACTGCGGAGCATGGATAGTCGCAATCGCAGATTGGCTCTTCATGAAAATGTCTCCGAATTTATAGATAGTTTTAAAATTATGACTTTGATAAATAGTTAGCGATCAGTCAGCAACCATTTTTCATAATTAATTGTTCATTGAAACAAAAATCTTTTCAACTATCAGACAATGCATTTATCACCATCATACTTCCAAACAAACATACTTACCTTCCGAACAAATTCGTTCGAATTAAATTCGTCCTGCACATTCAACTAGGCTCTCGCCTTCTTCGCCTTCCATAATGCATCCGTCTTCTTGCTTTCCAACACCTCCAGACGCTAGTTATGACGCCAATCAACAACTTCGTCTCTTCCCTTGTAAGCCTGTCCATCTTGTTGTCCTCCAGTTTTATTAATAAAAGCGATCTTCCTTTTGTTGATGCGTTCTTGCCGCAATGAACTGTGGGCAGCAAACGTCACACAAGCATGACGTAGATATGAGAATTTCAGCGATCAACTCAACACCCACTACTTCGAAGAGGAAGAGTTTGGTGTTGCTGTAGGAACGTTCTTGACTGCGAATAGTAGGTGGAGATACAACTCTTTCTCATCCCACTCCGGCGATAAGAGTATTGTTTAAAAATACGGCCCATAGGGTATATAAGCTCGGGACGAGAATAAATTCCTTCCATTCTCTTGATAACGCTCCCAGTAGGAGGAGTGAAACGTCGAGTAAAATTTTTTCTATAGTACAATTGATAGTGGAATACCCGTTAATAATATGCTAAATAAAGATGAGTTTTAGGTAAACAATGACAACCTAAGTGAATAGAAGCATGCAAAGGATGAAATTCAGACAATGAGCCGGTAATACGGACGAAATAGATATCAATGAGCGAATTCACTAACTATCGATATATTAAGCATCACAAATATCCATTAGAAGTTTAATTAATAAGATCGATTTAGATACTCTAAAAGCATATTCATACTCTCTTATCTCATAAGTTCAACAATATTCAAGTCACATGTCTGCAAGTTCACTCACCATTGAATTGAAGTAAAATAGTTTTAATTTATGGTATAGCATCAGATTGGATCATGTCCTTTTTCAAAATCAGAAAACTAATATCTATGACTGCATTGCAGCGACAAGTGTATCTCAATTCCAAATCACCAAACGTGTGACTCAATTGATCCCTAAGGCTGAAGATTAGGAACCCTTTTCTTCACATACATCAATGATTTGTCTACACATCCGAATCTAGGGCAAGTAGTAGTTTATGTAGTTGATACCAACCAAATTATTACTTAAAGTCACTTTAATTCGGATTCAATAGAGCAGTAGAAAAATGCAAACAACGCTATCGATGAAACGATAAGTTGGGCGAACACATCTGAATTAACTTCTACGTAGCTAGGAACACTGCTCGACGACCCTGGAATGCAATTATTTAATTCATAAGCAGCTCATAATACGCATACACATTGAAAATCATTGCAATTAACACAAGAATTTTTTCCTGCATATCCTCTATTTCCTTCCAACAGGTTATTTGCTCTTGTCAATTCTTTTTTTACTTGGTCTTACTTAGCTTATCACTTATCAGATGACGCCCGTCTAACCATGGTATTTTTGAACGCGCGTTGGTTCTGACGTCATCTTTACGCTGGTTGACAATGATGGTAGTAAGAACGGGGCAATAGAAGATTAGGGGCAACCACCACGATTATCCAGATAACTCGAAGCTACCCCAATCAATTCAAACACGATTGTATTTTTCTTGAGTAAAGTATGCCCTGGTTAAACAATGATAGTCCCCCATTCGAATTTCAGGTAAGGGACTACACGAGGGAGTACATTGAAGAAGTGTGATACATTTTCTTATAGATGAGAATATGAATCGTGAGATCGCTTCAAAGGCCAGAAAACCGGAAGATAAAAGTTTAAAGAAAGATTCTCGAGGTATTACGAATAAGATGAATGAAATGTACTGAAGTAGGAGACTTATGGAGTGGAAGCTACTTACATAATAATACACGAAAGATTGCTAAACGGTAATGACGAGGTGGGGATAGAGCTTAGAAAGACAGCCGATAAAAAAGCTACGTATAGTTTTTAATAAAAGGTTGGTAATGGTGACGTTAAAAACCAAAAGCCAGAACTACTGCAGCTTTGGAGGTTTTCAAGCCTACAAGAAAATGCTAAAAGATGCGAGGGTGGAGTAGGTCTATCAAGATACCACAGAAGAAATCAAGCAGGTAAGAGGTGAAGAAACTCTCGGTGAATGAAA
The DNA here is from genome assembly GCF_921293095.1 of Ischnura elegans. Taxonomy (NCBI): domain Eukaryota; kingdom Metazoa; phylum Arthropoda; class Insecta; order Odonata; family Coenagrionidae; genus Ischnura; species Ischnura elegans. The sequence continues at coordinate 17,936,095 of NC_060255.1, forward strand.
TGCTATCACCGACGAAGGTAAAGACGAGTAAATAACCGTGAAAGAGGGATGATGTATCCAAAATGAAGACTGGCACTGAACGCAAGCCAAATGAAGTGAAGAAAATACACAAGGAAAATGCCAGTAGAAGGAGAAGATTCTAAATGGGCTAAATTCTGGCTAAAAGAAATATTCAGTAACCAAGAATAGGACGACAATGGCTACCCTAGGACCTAACTAAACCGACAGCGACTATAACTTATAGCGATGTAATGTCTACCTAAAATAATTAAAGAACTGAAGTTCGGTAGTCGGTGAAGAGAATACCGAAGAATATGAATACGAAAACTGAGAAATGACAAATGAGAATAAGGAACGTGATCTGTCGTAAAGCCAGGGAGGTCAGAGAACCCCGAACGACGAATGCATTCAAAAGCATCATGCAAGGTGAACAGTTGAAGCAGCCCAGAGGAACCATTTTAAAATATAGAGCGTCAGATGTGATAACGAAAGTGACAAAATACGGAGAACTAATGACTGAAATGAATACAAGTGAAGATATGGATTGTATAACTGGAAGAGTTTTACAAGGAACGGAGACTTGCCACGAAAACAATCGAAAAGGATTTCGGGTAGGGTGAAGACGGGAGCCCAAATGCTAAGACCAGAATTTGTCCCAGCAGTTGTATGGTAGATAAAGAATTCAATTCTTAGACTCGTAAAAGAAGTTGAGGTGCTTAACATTAACAGGTTAATATCCACAATTAAAATAAAACTAGCGGGAGTGATAAAATTAGGACCTAACCATGAAGACATAGTAACTGGGTGAGACGAGGCTGTGTTATTTCTCAGGTAATTTACAAAATTTACACCTAGAAAGGTTTGATGAAATCAAAGAAAACCTGTCAGGAGTCTTAATGTCATGAATATCCATGAGCAGAGCCTTTTTAACATTTAAAAAGATTATGTCATCTGATAATCACCATAAAATATTATTGTGCAGCAAAAGACGAAGTCAATAATACTATAAAACTAGGGAAACAAACAGTAGAAGAGGTAGACCAACAATACTATTTGAGAAGCAGAAATACCAACGATAGAACAAGCAAGAAAAAAATAATCAGTAGTATAGATGAGGCAAAGCGATTTTCAGAAAAACAAAGGATCTAGTTACTTACAAGAGCAGGAAATTTGAGCATAAAGTAAGGAAACAATGCAGCAGAACTTACAATTTATGGCAATGAATCATGGGCAATTACAGCAGTGTAGAAACTGTTGGTGATGCGTTTACGCGAAAATAAATTGAATCGACCGAGTGAGGAATGTCTAATTTCTCGTAAGAGTGGGAGAGAATAGAAGCCCCGTAAAAGTTTCAAGTACAAGGCAGACCACTATAATCGGACGTGTCTTGGTGCATTTATCTTGATGGCCTGACGAAGTCAACCCTCGGGGGACAAGGGGATGATTAGAAAGGAGAAGAAATGCCTCGGATATCGTTTTAAAGGAACCAAAAATGAAGAGTATGAAATTTAATTTGAGAGACTCCATCCCTCTCCACATGGCATCATTATATAGTGAAATGTAATCCCTCAAAATTTACATGACCTCTAAAATTTTAAATTACTCCTGTTGCATTCGTAAGCACCATTGTCACGGAGGATCACACTGGTTAATCAGCTGAGTATGTGTGGCATAAAACGCTATGGAAAATAGTAAACTAAAAAGTACCTTCTAGTCAAATAAATTATCACAGAATAAGTTTGTATGCGAACTGAACATGATTTGGTTAACATGTTACTACTAAGAGACACAAAAAGAAGTATAAGACCTATGCATGGGGATATTTAAATATCCATCAAATATTGTTCACTTAATGGATGATATTAACTCACCTAATTTCTCTAGTCTTCGTCCTCTTCTTTGTAACCTCATCAAAAATCTCCCTTTAAATCCCACCCGTATCACGTAGTTTATTCGCTACCCCATATTACTCGTGCACCTGAAAATAAAAAGTTCTCATTAGAGGCTGGCAATGTTCACGCACTAAAATTTTACAGTTAACAAGGAGCATTACTTAATGATGATGGTAAAGTTAAAGCCTAGAACGATTTGTCATTCTAACAACGATGAAGAAGGAATGTGTATCGATTTATGGAATGTATTAATGAAAAAATAAAATTCCAAATGAAGCGCTGTAAATTGAATTAGAATCGCAAATATTTTCTTATAGTCCTTACTCATGAAAATTATATGACCGATTATTACAGCGGTTTCGGGTTGGCAGTTATATATCAGAATGGAAGCTGTCGATTGCCATTTCCTAGATTTAAACATTGAGTACTTTGTAAAATGCCTTTTAGAAACAATAAATATGTGGAAGAATTCAACATTCAGTTAGCAACGAGAGAGAATGTTTAGAGTGCGAATTAGGGTTGATGACTGATGCTCACGGATAGGAGCTAAATTTTGAAAATTCAGGTTCTGTCATAACTAAAGACGAAGCAGTGTGGCTATCATTAATGACGCTGTTCCACTTATACTTTTAATACCCCATATTTACAATCACAGCGATAAAAATCATTAGTTTGACTTTCGGAAAAAAGTTTCTAAGCTACCAGAGAACTGATAGTACGCTACCGGATTGCTGCAAGAATCATGATTCCTGTATTCAACCCGTTATCTTTGATGTCCTAAGAAATGCAATCAATTCAAAGGCTAAACTAATCACAGGTTACTTACTCGTTGCAAATGTCAACACTCCATAACCGAACGCAATTTTTATAAGTTACACCAATTATGCTCAGAAACCAATACACATAGTACTTATGTAAGTCAAGAGGCATCAAACACGATGAATAATCAAACATTCGTCACATAAAATCGCTCTGACATTTCGACCATCGCCGATATACTTTTCACAAAATATATTATTTCAATTCAAAATTCACAGGGCTGAGAGTGAAAGCAGGACGATTTTAACCTGAGGGGATATTTCCCTATAACCGGCATTCTTAAAAAAAACACTACCATGAAACTAACTTTAACTGAAACGGGAGATTCCTCACGTGGTATTCAAGGTTGAGCCAGCAGACGGCTGGCGTAATAAAAATTGTTTATTCAAAATAATAGCCACTCTGATCACGTTTACTTGAAGTTGAATAAATGGTATTTGCGAATAATTCTCCATTACAGGGAATTGACAGCACATTGAAAACAATACGAAAAATCCTTCGTCAAAAGAATTGGTCAAGTACTCACCTCTTTACCCCAAGAGATCTAGCCGCGAAGTGAAGTCCATGCACAGAGGGAGGGGGACCTCCGACACTCCGCCAGCCACATGACGAATACCTGTGACGTCACGGTAATTTCGAATCGTTTTCTTTTTATGGAAACGAAAACCATAGAAACAACTGAATATCGTAGGTTTTCAGTTATTTGAAATTTTATCCAATTAAATATATCACTAAATACGGCGATATTATATATATTATAAAAAAACTTTATCGCGCGAAAAAAATATTTGTTCATCTGGTGGCGCTGTTTTACTAAAATAGCGCGGGATTTTTTCAACGGTCAATTTTCACAGTACACGTGGATCAATATTCTAGAATGTTCCAGTAATATCGAAGGTCAGTGAAGAACACGTCATCGCCTAACAAAAAACGATAGATATGGACGAGAAATTTCTCATCGGTCTACATTCAACTGTCGCTTCCAATCCAGCTCCTCCCCTTCCCCCCACTCATGCATCACACCCCCTAGTCCATCACCATCCGTCTTTTCGGTACAATCACATTTCCGCGAGTTTTAACTTCTTCAAATCAATTTTCAGTCGTTTCTTCGTTCGTTGAAGTCACCGTCTCATTCACGGGAAACGAGGATAGGGAGTGATGATAACTACTTTCAACTATCAACAGAAATGCAAAGCAGAAATGCAGCGGTATTGACTGAGGTAAGTGAGAACATTACAATTTTATGTCATATTGAAAAGAGGTGTTAGTTGTAATATTGGTGTGATCGCGATTATACTTGCGGATACGTCATTCCTATAGCACACCGTGTGAAAATATTGCACAGGAGAATGAGAAGCAGAGATATAGGCAGTGAACAGACATTGAGGAGTTCATGAACGATCAAAAATAACTAATCCCATTATGCGATTAGTATATAATCGAGAAGTATAATTGTGAGAGGTATAGCTAAAAGAGGTTTATTGCGGCTAAGTGAAGGAGAGTCCGTAAGCGAGTGCATAAAAATGATCCCCTTCACCACTCACTTGATTGCCATCGATGTACCAAATTTATTTACGATTTTAATATGCAGACCTTAAAACATTGAGCATTCAAGATTCCTTTCAATTAAATGAAAATTGGTGGTAGTGTCACGCACTAGTAAAAGTGCAATCATTGCATTCAATACATTTTGAACCAATCCATAATTTTTTTTTTAATTTTATCCCGCTATTGCAAAAACCACTGAAGGGTAATACCGGCTAATTTTTCTTGGTATCTGCATATTATTTCGGCGGTAAAGATTCTATGAAGCAGAAATATTCTATACATTTCCCGTCTTTATGTCAGCTTCGTATTTCTTATTTGATATTCTCACGATTGCTGCCTTAAGTTCAATCGCGGTTAAACTTTAAAGTTACTAGCAAAAATTATTTATCTTTTTAATTGGTCAAGAATAAACGGTGAAACCTAGTCAATGACAAACTAGAGCTTTCAATATCAACAAAAAACTCCTATTTTCGAAATAATGTGTGTTATCGCGATTATACTTGCGCATACGTCATTACTATTCTATAACTTGCACTGGAGCCTATTCGTCAGGAGTTATATAGGACAAGTTATAAAGTATGTAAAAGAGAAGAAATATGTAGCTATGAAGAGATTAGCGGATAGGAGAGAGAAATGGAGAGCTGCGTCAAACCAATCTTAGGATTGTTGACTAATGATGATGATTAATAATTTCAGACAACTTTGTGATCTTCTTCATCCACAATTCCACAGATATCGCTTAAGCTTTTTAAGGCTTCTTGCATTTGCTGATAATAATGGTGTTAGTCAGTGGCTGGCACACCTTTCTTGGCCTGAAAATAGTGTCATTAGCCTGAATATTTAAGCCATTAGTCTTCCATTTGAACGAATTTGAATTTTGAATTAGAATAACTCTACAATGAAAAATAAAAAAGATCATAGTAGTACTTATTTTTTCTGGTCATTCGCAGACTCGTTTCCCTGATATCCATCTTTAACTGAAGCCGATCCCGTGTGGAGTAACCTGATGCAGTCATCATTACACAAAAGGGATTGCTAAAAGGTTCATTGTGTACGACACTGGAGCCTATGTAACCAAATGAATAAATAATTTACCTGGGGAATCTGCTACTTCAAGGAAAATTAAGGAACTACTGATGGAATTGACTTCTTTCCGAGAAGACAGTCCAAATTCTTGGTATTCATCGTCGATTGTTACAATTAGTAGAGGTAAGTAATGTCATTATCATTTCATCATTTCAACTGATCAGTTTGTCACGACCAACATTCAAAAATCTTTCATTTAGTTGACTTTATTAGTGATTAATAGTTTTGAAAAGACATCTTGAGTAGGCTAAAACATCTTTTTATTAATTATAAATTTTTGTTTGGTTTGGTTACTACTCTTAACTATTATCAGTCACGATTAATTGTCCACTTTAAAACCCTCCAAGATATGCCTATGAGAGGTTCATAGATTTTAATTGACGGGTTCTATATGATAATGTTTATGAAAGTTTCATCGAAAATTCTTACTGCGAGGTTTTATTATCAGTGTTGTGTAATTCAATAATATTGGACTTAGTCAACTAAAGTTGGAGAGAGAGCCTTTTTCCGCCGTTATTTTCTAGCTGATTTCTTTATAAGACAACAAAAAAACCTAGATACCACTAAAGATCGAAGATTTCAGGTTTCATACAGTACACGGCCTAACCAATAAGATTCATTCATAAGGAGGCGTTTAATTTTAAATTAATTTATTTAAAAATGAGTCAACATGTTTCGCTGCACTGCAGCATCATCAGTTATCATGAGTCCAGTAAATTATGTTGACTCAATTTCAAATAAATATTTATGTGGAAAAGTGCATATTATCTAAACTTCACACCCTGCAAAAGAAAAGCTTCAGATTTTAGCAAGTAATGTGTCAGTAAAGAGGTATAACCATATTCGAGAATATATATACATTCGGACGAGCGTTAGTGGCACGTCGTTAAAAGCCATGTCATTCAGGAGAGAGTTACACATTGGAGGTGACCTCGCGTAAAGTTGCGGTCAAATAGGGTCCTGCTCGCCGCGATCACTACTTCACGTAGGTTTGAACGTTCATGTGTCAACATCGCAGTGGGAAGGGGAAAAAGCTTATCTACTGCCGAAGACCAAATGCGTTTCCCTCTCCAACCCACTTCTTCCACGAGGTGACTCAGTTATTCTCATCTCTCTCTCTCTCTCCCTAATTCCGCTCAATACATACTTCCTGAATAATTTTACCATCACGTCAATTCGGAAAGTCAAAGCGATTGAATGGCAAACCTAAGATCAAATCTTTTTCGAAAATTTCCGGTAGAATACTATTTGCCTGATGTTCGAGATATTCTGAGAAAGCCTAATTATTATAGTTTAAACGATCACTAGGATAAGATTAGGGACATGGACTACAGAACCGATATATTTAAGATGCCGTTTTTTACGCGTAATACCTGCGATAGTTTTGCTCTATGATACCTTGACGTGGACCAGATAAAATAGGCTCTGTATTTTAGAAAGCAATTTCATTAAATTCTCAATACTAGTTATCTGCATGCATTTTTTTGCATGTTACAATTAATACATGACTCTTTTATTAATCTAACTTTTCGTTCACTATTATTGGCATGGAATCACCCCGTGCCACACTCCGTAGTGGTGGCTTGCACGGTAGCTCTTAGATGTAGACTTAACTTACACACATTTCATTGGAGTTCAAACTGCTACTGATTGACGTATGATTGCTAAACCGTGTAAGGTGCCATACTAAAAGTATTACAATCTTGCCTAAGTCGAGCTTTTTAAAATTGGTGCGAGTGTGATACGAAAGTAAATGTGCAATAATTGCATTTAATATATATTGACCTAATCTGAAAATCATTTTTTCTATATTGCGAATAACACTAGAACCAGCATGCAAAGAAAACTGTGGATTTTCAAAAAGACGCCACCCTGCATCAATGAATTCTCTTTCTCAAACTAAAAGTGGGAGCTAAAACTAATTTATTTTGAATAATTTTCAGCAAAAAATTTTTAACCTTCATATCGATTAAACTGCAAGAAGAGAAGACTCCCTACCTTTCATTTGCTCCCGGGTCCATGGGCGGCAGAGCTCAGCTTTACAACAGTGATACTCCAAGATACTTATATTCACCAACACTTCACATAGAACACGCAACTGACAATGATTTTTTTACGAAACATTGACAATTTCACTTCACTGCACAGCTGGATGATCACTCGCTACTGGCGATGAGTAAACATAGCATGTAGCTTCTCATTATTTCCATGAGACATGCATACTTTGAGCAGCATGACCGATGATGATACTCCAAAGGCCAAGCCATGAGCTTGAAAGGGATCGTTGAAAGCTTGATGTTAGGCTTGTACTTTCATTTAATGGATTAATTTAATTATTCATTACACCTTTTGTAGGCTCTAACATAAAAAAGAAATACCCTACAAGCTCTAACACAAAAAATTATATTAAAGACACCACACCTTCATTCATATTACAAGAAGGAAAAGTGACAGCGGAAATGCATGCAATGCTTATCTATTTAAGCCATTCTTGCACTGTAACTGGTTCAAGTTCATGTAAATTTCCGCATATGTTCTACTTGAACGAAAAATATGTGAATGCGTGAACCAAATTCTTGCGTTCATATATTAACTCTTTCGTGATAATATATCGCGTAACCAGACCTTGCTCCTGAAGTCAGATTTTGAAAATAGTTAACTAAACACGAAAAGTCTGAACCAAGTCCAAAAACTATGATTTAATGCATACAAATAGCATGGAATATTAGGTTATTAACAAGCATTTAACTTACCAGTACTCTTCAGCGGAAAATACGTCCACTCTCGACGCTAACCGGACTACTATGAGACTAAAACTTCGCATAACAGAATGAGGAATAAGGGGATGAAGCCAAAGTGACGCACTACTTCTTACTCACAACACTGGAGGAGTAACGGAGGGTGAGGAAACACTAAGGATCGCAGGGGAGGTTGCCTAGCACAAATACCCCAAAGCAAAGTCAAAATTTTTGGCCAGATTTTGAGTCCGAGTGCATCATGAAGGCGGTCGGGACAAGTTCGGTTTGCGCGTCGTTGGGGGGAGTTGTGGTTAGGGGGAGGTACTCAAGAGCGTCGGCGAAGTAGGGAGGAGGGGGGGAGAAGAGACTAAAGGCTCTAAATACCTCTCGAGACGTCACATACCTACGTAGTCTGCATTGTTCAATAATAAAGCACTTGCTCTACAGCAAATTTGATCATAAATATAAAGTAAGAGATATACTGTAGAAGAGATAGACACTAGAGAGACTGATCGAGACTATAACGGCAGAGTAAGGGCTTATTGATAGATTTGTTGACTTTAACCTGGCCTGAATGATGATACATCTGTATAATACACTGCCAGGCACTCCGTTGGTGTTTGGCAGGAGGTGAGTACACACCAACATGCAGCATGCGATGCACTACGTCTTCGTTGTCGTCTAAAGCGGTACTAGCGTGGTTGTCTGTGCGGTTACTACGATAGATTAGGTCATAAAAATTAAAAAAGAAATATGGAATGTACAACATTCATATTCAGAATGCTGTTTTTTACACATCTAAATCTACATAATACCTTCCGAGCCACCTCTAGGGTCTTTAGCAGGGGGTGATCAATCACCAGCATGCAATTGGACTCCCACATGCACACCTCTCAGTCCAAAAAACGTCACGTATACTAAAAAATTATACTACCATATGCTGTTAGAAATAATTATAAAATTAAGAAACGTGCATTTAGTTTTACATAGGTTAGCAGAATACACTACAAGTAATTTAATCTATTTGTGAGTTCTATCGCTGCCGTTATGATCTCTTATTGGTCGTGGATAAAAAGACATTCTGAACCTGTCTGTTAAACAATCTATCTCTCTTATTTTATTTATATGATATGATATTTCGTAGTGTGTTGACGTCCGTAAGATATGGCTAATTTCGTTAAAAAATACACTGCTCTTGAATTTATCTAAAAGGTTTTGTTTTTTTTTTCAATCAACGGTCTGACAGAGATTCCCATCCGAGTTTACCTAAGAGGTCAGTTACACTAACAAGACTATCGTAACGACCTTTCACGTACCTGGCAGCTCTTCTTTGCACGCGTTCTAACTCTGTTTAATTTAAGTATACCGGGACTAGCCACGGTGATAACTTTACGGGAGTAACCCGCAATGCACAAATTGTGCGAAAAATCCACAGAGAAAAATCATTCACCTTGACCGGGATTCGAACCCGGATCCCTCGATTTCCGGCCGAGTGCTTTAGCCAGTTAAGTTACCGAGGCGTTAAGCTACCACAGGGAAGAATGATGCCTCGGTAGCTTAACTGGCTAAAGTACTCGGCCGGAAATCGAGGGATCCGGGTTCGAATCCCGGTCAAGGCGAATGATTCTTCTCTGTGGATTTTTCGCACAATTCTAACTCTGTTAATAAGCCTTTTTCATTAGGGTCCCAAACACTGGCAGCGTATTCTAAATGGGGTCTAACGAGGGAAAAGTAGCTAATTTCTCTCACTTTTTCGTCGCACTTTCCTAATATTCTTTTAACAAAAGCCATTTTACGATAAGCTTGACCGGTTATTTCCCGAATATGTTTATTCCACGATACAAGATTTTTGAGTCTGACTCCTAGATATTTCACGGATACGCAACTGCCATTCATTGGGTGACCCGAATTATATAGCGACCATGTAGGGAGTTAATCTTCTTCCAGAAATTCATTACGAATTTTTTCAAATTTAATTCTGACTGCCATGCATCGCACCTCGCTTCGATAGCAGCAAGGTCATTCGTTAGTTCATCTATATATTTTCTGGAACGGATTTCTCTGTGAACTACAGCGTCGTCTACACTAAATTCATTGTCGTACCCGCCGATCGCCAGTATGACGATTTATCTGAACAATCGGAGATCGAAAATAAATCACCCCTCTTACTTATGTATTTTCTGTTAAAATTCTGCACGCTATATATCTAACATGACTTACTTCTGGTCTGCGACGCCATCAAAAATGCTATTTTAAATTTCTTTTAAGATTTATTTTGCGTTCACGGCTCAATGTGACCAACATTATTCATTTCCCATGAACAAGAGACCGGGAGATGATCACGTAACTTTGCACAGTGAACTGAAATTGGAAAAGCACGCCAAAAATTACTAAACTGGTTTTTAGCTACAAATTTTACGAAGTTTTGGTCAATATTCTAGGCCAAATGGATTTAATTTCGCCAAATCGCCGGTGCTGAATGTGTTTCTGAGATTCACCACATTCAAGACAATGCTACACCTATTGTGTATTATGGTGTTCCAATGAGAACAAAAATATAGTGTTTTTAAAAGGTTATGTATTCTTGATTATTGAATATTATGATATAATTGTTATATTTGTTGCAGATATGTAAGATAATGGCGGACCCTGATTTTCTCAGAGGACGGGCGTTGTCATGAATCAGAATACTTCCAGAAGTAAGCATGACTACTTTTTTAATAGCTACTCGCAATCGGCGCAATGTTTCACACTTATCAGGTGCATTTATAGCTGTCCTCACAAGCAACTTGAAATCCCTAACCAACTTTTCACTTCAAAACATGGCAGCATAACCTTATAATTGTAAAAGTAGGATCGCCTGAATTTTCTTGTTTTTTTTCGTGGCTTTTGGTGCATTCATTGTTGTTATTGTTGCTTTGCGCTTTATGCGTGTCATTTATAATCCGTCTCATCCCTAGCTACATTTGACCTCTAAATATTTGAATACGTTTTTTGTTTAAACATTTGTTTATCTAGCCTCATGTGAGAGGTTATTCGAGGACAGTTCCCGATGGATATATATCTACTAATTCTTAGATTGATTGATCTCTTTTCATATAATTTTTCAAGTTTTATTGAACTCTGAGGCTGTGCCATAATGGGCACTTTCTCAATCCCTCCGAGACTCAACCCCTCTGAGACTCGACCCCTCTGAGACTTGACCCCTCTGAGACTTGACCCCTCTGAGACTTGACCCCTCTGAGACTTGACCCCTCTCGCGAAGCTCCAGAGTACGTCGTGCCTGGCTGACCCACGCGGGCCGCTGATCCTCGCGTCCTGTGAACTGCTCACAATTTATAGTGAATTCCCCAACGGTGTCGACCTCTTTACGGCATGTGTGAACTTCAATTACCCTCCGCCACCGTTTACCCAATTGTAAGGTGAATCGTCAGCCTGAAACCTGTTTCCCCTCCTCTGCCTACACCTCCCCTCTCACGCCTGCTTCGAGCGCCGCCGCGAACTTGCAAGCGGTCTGGCCCTCGCTCTCTGCTACTGACCTCAGACAAGGAAGGAACTCTCTTTCGTGCCGGCAAGAGTACATTATCCTCAGGCAATTTAGTATTTTATGTATTGTGCTCCTAAAGCTTACTTCGGTCATTAAATGTATTATTACTGTTGGAAATCAACCATATTGTTTGTTAATTTTTTACTCCTAACCACCTATATTCTCGTCAATTCATTCTCGCGACGTGTGTGCGTTGCAAAATGGTGCCGTGACCAGGATATTGGTCGAATTGACATGTGGTTTAACTAATGGAGTGTCATTTATTGTATTCTTTAAGTTGTCTGGGCACTGATTTCCACAATATTCTCTTAAATGGTTTACTTGTCTTTCACTGCACCTTGATCGAGGTATTTTCTGCTATTGATATCGTATGTATTACTGATTTGCTTAGTGTATTCACTGTGTTCTCTGGTGTGCATATTCTTAAGTCACTTGTTTTCGTATTTACTGTGTTTTCTAAGAGTGTCGTGACATCGACTCAGGCCTTGTGGTGTGATTTATTTAGGGTCTCTTGCTCTGATAATCATTTTCCTCGCATCAGTGTTTGTGTGCTCTGTAGTTTACTGCGTTCATGTCTCAAAATCCAGAAAACCCCTACGCGGTAGAGTATCTCACCACGTCGTCAGACCGGCGTGATCGTCTTAATGCTCGCCAAACTTCCTTGAATGCTGTAGAGTCAAACGTAGGCTCAGCTAACTCTCTCGAGCAACACGAATCCATAGTCAACATGGATAACGCGGACGGTCTGCGTGTAGTACGTCAATTGATTGACGAAATTCCTACTTCGTCAAGTTCGTCTTCTAGTGTATGGTTTAGTTTTATTTGTAAAACCTCAGAGTTGTTAGATTTGGCTCTGACCTCTCAAACTCACTTATTTACTCTTTTACTATGTAAGCTGCCACCAAATTGTCGACCCTTCTGGCTGGGTGTTATTCGTAGGAATGCTTCCTGGGAGCAAACTATCTCCGAAATTTGGGACACTTTCGTCTCCAATCGCGAGCTTGACCGTTTGGTCTCTCAGAAGCTCAAAAGATTTCAATTTCCTAACGAAAACCCTCGTGATTTCTATTACTCTATCGTGTCTGCAAATAAGGCACTAGGTAAAAAGTTTACCGATCTCGAACTCGTGGAAGTCATTCTTGATGGTATCAATCCACTAACGCAGTCTGTTTTGCTCTTTTGTCAAAAGCCCACGAATTTGGTCGACTTGGAAAAAATGTTGATTCATGCCGCTAAAGCTCTTATGACACGAGCTGAGTACTCAAATTCTGTTTCCGAATCGCGCCCCACTGTTCAATTTCCTCGTTCTCCTCAATTCTCTACTCTTACATGCCATTACTGCCGAAAACGTGGTCACGTTGAGCGAGAATGTCGAAAGAAAATACGTGATTTGAACGCTCGAGACAGGCCGTCTCGGCCACAGCTGACTTTTGCTTGCGGTGACTCATTCCTCGGCCTTGCTCATATCCCAGTTCAAATTCAGGGCGTGCCTGGAGATGCGTTGCTTGACACAGGGTCTACTCTGTCTTTGCTTGATGAACGATTTTGGAACAATATTAATAAATGCAGACGAAGTCGTAGACAAGGGTGTTCAATTCCATTACATTCTATCGCCGGTGATAAAATTATACTTCGCACTCGAGTGACTTTACGTGTGAAAATTAAATCGTTGTCATGGCAACATCAGTTCTATGTGTGTTCTCTCCCGCTTCCGTGTCTTTTAGGACAGGATTTCATTAAGAAGGCGTCTATTTCTATTCACCCGAATGGCTTTTCTTTTGCGTCGTCTCCGGATCGCGTATTTCCATTTCGTGAAAAACTGATAGAAGACGATTTGGATTCCACTATTTCTGAAAACGACGGTAGTGAGCATGATTTCAATTCGACTTGTGTGGCAAAATCCATGACCGATGGCGAAAATAGTAATTTACGCCAAACTAATTCGCACTTGCTCGCTCGTGACGCTCCCGCTTCGCCGTTTGAACTTGAAAAACAAATGAGCAGCGTATTATCTCGTTTCTCCGATGTAGTCCGTCATTCTCACGGCGCGACCCACCTGTTACAGTATGAATTGGAGGTGACTGACAATCAGCCAATTCGCTCGTCCCCGTATTCTTTATCGCCACCGAAGTTACAAGCATTGAAAAGTCACTTGAAGAAACTGTTGGACGATAAAATTATCGAACCGTCTAATTCTCAATGGGCAAGCCCTGCGTTTCTAATTCCCAAAAAGGACGGATCTGATCGGTTGGTGGTCGATTATCGTAAGTTAAACAAGAAGGTAAAGGCGGATTGTTTCCCCACGCCCAATGTCGAAAATGCCTTCCAGTATTTGGGTAAGGCTAAATTCTTTTCTATTATCGATTTAAATTCTGCATTTCATCAAATTCCTCTCTCGTCAACGGCAAAGCAGTACACAGCTTTTATTACACCACTCGGTCTGTATCAATATACTAGGCTGCCATTCGGTCTAACGACTTCACCCCAAATTTTTTGTAGGTTGATGGATTTGGTATTGGGTGACCTCAAATATGCTTGTGTTTTTCCTTATATTGATGATCTGTGTATCTACTCGAGGGACTTTGAGCAACATCTGTTGGACGTGGAAGCAGTGCTATCCAAACTGAGGGTGGCAGGACTCACGGTACATCCTGACAAGTTAAAAATGGCCCAAACATCCATTGCATTCCTTGGCCACAGAATTTCTGAAGGGGCACTTATGGTGGACCCAGATCGCACTGCAGCAATCAGAGAGTTCCGCACTCCGAGATCGGTGAAGGAGGTGTCACGTTTTCTTGGTATGTCTTCTTTCTATTCCAAATTCATCCCTAACTTCGCCGAATTGTCATCACCGTTGACTCGCTTGAAACGGAAGGGTGCTGTTTTTCGTTGGGACGGTGAGCTGCAGGAAGCATTCCAAAAGTTAAAAGAGTGTTTAACTAATCCACCAGTACTATCTCTCCCTGACTTTGACAAAGAATTTCACTTGTATGCTGATGCCAGCCAAGTTGCCCTAGGGGCTGTGTTAAATCAATATTATGATGGTCATTTAAAGCCAGTTGCTTATGCTAGTAGGATGCTCAATGATCATGAAAAACGTCTGCCCTCTTATGAACTAGAATCTATGAGTTGTTGTTGGGCTGTTGAAAAATTCCGGTCATACGTCCAATTTAAACCTTTTCACTTGTATACTGATAATAATGCCTTGACTTGGCTATTCAAACATCCTAAGCAGCTAGGAAAAGTGGGGCGTATGGTCTTAAAGTTATCTGCCTTTCGTTTTGTCATTCACCATGTAAAAGGCAAGCAAAATAGTGTTGCTGATTGCTTATCTCGCCCCAATGAGTCCGATACGGCTTGCCAGAGCTCTCTCTTTCTGCATCATGTCCCTCTCTCTTTTGTAAATATTCGTGAGCACCAAATTTCGGATGCTGGTCTAAAGACCATTATTGAGGATTTATCTAGAGACCCAGAGTCACACCCGGGCTGGAAGTTAAAAAACCACCTTCTATGCCATGTCACAAACAGAGCTGAAAGGCCCAAAATTGTTGTACCGCCTGCTATAAGGCCTATGTTATTTAAATATTTTCATGACCTTCCTACCAGTGGCCACATGGGTATTGCCAAAACTTGTGAGAAAATTGGACGTCAGTTTTGGTGGCAAAATTGGAGGAAGGAAGTCACTGATATGGTCAAAAGATGTCACTCTTGTCAATTATCGAAGCCTTTAAATCGTCTCCCACAGGGGCAAATGTCTTCTGTTCTTTCAACTTACCCTTGGGAGAGAATTTATGTAGATTTTGTGGGTCCTTTGCCCCGTAGCAAGAATGGCAATGAGTATGCATTCACAATAATTGATGGATTCTCAAAATTCACTTTCATTGAACCCATCAGGAGTCCAAGTGCCTCCTTGGTTGTTAACCTGTTGTCAAGGAAAATATTTCCCAAATTTGGATATCCAAAATTTCGTGTGTCAGACAATGGTTCTGCTTTTAAATCAAGGTTATTTCATGATACAATGTTTAAGCTTGGTGTTTCTCATGTTTGCACTTCACCATATTATCCGAAGGCAAACCAAGCAGAGAGGGTTCACAGAAATTTGAAATGTGCCCTCTCGTCTCTCTGTAATAATTCTCACAATAAATGGGAGGAATTTCTTCCTGATCTGTCTTTCTCGTTTAACTCAGCTCGTCATTCTAGTATTGGCCACTCTCCGGCTAAGGTGTTCTTGGGTCGTGAGTTGCCACACCCATTGAATAATGTCTGGGAAATTCCCCCTGAAATGTTTAATGATGGTACTGATACAAAAGATATGTCTTCATTTTGGTCTGAGGTACTAAGTAATTTGAAAAATGCACATCAGAGACAATCAGTAAGGTTCAATAAGATGCACAGTGATGTTCAATTCAAGGTGGGAGACCAGGTACTTCTCAAAACTCACCACTTGAGTTCCAAATTAAAAGGTAAAACTGCCAAGCTATATCCAAAATGGGAAGGCCCTTTCTCAATTGTTAAAATGCTTACTCCTGTAACAGTAGCTTTGAAGGTGTCATCAAAAAAGGAGAAAATTGCACATGTTTCTCATTTGAAGGCCTACTGTAATTAATCCAGTCTACTTGGCTAAAACTATCTGATGTTATTTCTACTGATTTCAATTTTTGTTACTGGCAACTTGTATTATTATATTAAAACAACATATATTTGAGTGGTCTATTAATAATTTACTGAAAATATGAATAATATCTCAAATAATTTATGAAAATAAGTGAGTAATATAATGAATTTTAGTATTCTCTACACCGAATTGGTGTGCAATTGGTATTGTGTTACCCATCTATATGTCGTCACTCACACCAGATGTCACTTGCCAGTCACTCTTGACTGATTCCATTTTTTCACAAATTTATGAGAGCATTCATTCTGTGAGTGGGAAAATTCACTGTTTGCCAATTGGTGAATTCATTATTTGCTATTTATGGGTCATGCCATTAACCCAAGTTTATTCATGGTCAATACTGCAGCCAACTCGCCAACCCAAGTTATTGGGGGCCTGATTTTGAAGTGATGGGAGCAACCCAGGGATGGTGTTAACCCAAGTTGGTTACTAACCCGAGTCAGCTGTTTGCTCGGGAAGATGATATTTGTTCATGGCTGATGGCCTGAACACCTGCAATGCCCAGAATGGGACCTGTTGCCACTGATGGAATTGAGATTCCTGGCACAGATGGCTTATGTCAAGCCACAGTTTGGCGTAGGGGGGTTGCGTTCCCATCGTCCGGTTGGCTTGCCTTCCGCAGTCAGCACCCAGCAGTATTCTGGCTGGTATTTTGGGGGGATTTATGGGGTTATCCTGTCTGTCGACAGAAGAATTCTAAATATGAATTATCAGCACCCAGCAGTATTCTGGCTGGTATTTTGGGGGGATTTATGGGGTTATCCTGTCTGTCGACAGAAGAATTCTAAATATGAATTATCAGCACCCAGCAGTATTCTGGCTGGTATTTTGGGGGGATTTATGGGGTTATCCTGTCTGTCGACAGAAGAATTCTAAATATGAATTATCAGCACCCAGCAGTATTCTGGCTGGTATTTTGGGGGGATTTATGGGGTTATCCTGTCTGTCGACAGAAGAATTCTAAATATGAATTATTGAAATACTGAATACTTGAATTGTTGAATAAGGCTGTTTGAATAATTGACCATTTAACCTCAGCCATTGACTTGTTTTTATTCCCCTGTTTGCGAGCTTCTCAGTAAAGCTCATTTAAATTCTTGTCCCACATTTAGCTGAATGCTCTCTGTCTTTCGATTCTTGAACATGCAAAATTACTTCTTTCACGTTTTTTCAAACCCAGTATGGCACTGGCTAAGTAATATTTAGAGCATTTTGCTGGATGATTTTATTCAAATTGTTTATTTTGCTTGTAATGCAATTATTTATCTGGTGTCTACGACATATAGTGGGCAATTGTGTTTTCTCTGATCCACATGTGGTTAAGCAGTGGACAAAAGACTTAATGTCATTTGTAAATGGTAAGATGCACTCTTCATCTCTCTCTGCCTCCTACTTGGTTCACGACTGATGGGTACCATCTCATCTAGTTTCTCGATGGTTACCTTGTGTAAATTTTCAGTGATTTATTTATACTGCATCACTACTTTTGAATTCTTTATATTCTCACCCTTGCATCCATGTTATCATGGGGAGTTTATGATGTCTATGCTTTTTGATGTCTGGTATAGTGAACCTTAGTTTTTCATGCTTTGGCCTAATCAAGTAAAAAGGGTTATGGTTCATCCTAATTAGTTTGTCTCACTGAGACGGAAGAAAAGTTGATAATTGTGTTAATTCTCTTGTTCCAGTGAATATTTTCTTTGAATTCTTATCCAAAATGTTTGTAAGACGGTAAGTGTGGATCAGAAAAGATCTCCTTAATGGAGCAACAAAAGAAAAGAAAAAATGTTATAACAATTAATGAAAAAAAAATATAATTAAAAAAAATATGTATATTCATCAAAATTGGTTAAAAAATGAAAGAAATATGAATGTATGAAAAAAAAATACAACAAAAAATATAAGAAAATATCATTACAAAGATTGAATTATAAAAAAAATAATAATATAACAAGGTCCACACTCGTCTATCCTATTTTCTATCTATTATGTAATGATTTATCACTAATGTTATTGTTAGATTTGTTTGATCTGTCATGATTATTGAAGTCTGTGACAATATTAAGGACTTCTCTAAAAGTCAAAGCTTGATTATTTCCTTGTCATGTATCTTTGTTGTTTGCCAAAGCAGTATATTGTGTAAAATTAGGCAGAGATGGAGGCATCTAAATAATATGTATGTTAAGGTTTTCTTGGTAATTTCTAAACTATCGTTTCTCTGATAATGAATGATTACGTGGCCAATATGGTATCATGAGTGCAACGATAGTAATTCTAATAATAATGTCTGTTGAACAATTAATATTTGCTGATTAACATATGGGAACTCTACAATAATGTAATATGATATATCGAGGGGTTTGGATTGGTCAGAAATAAATGTTTTTTCAATATTATTAATTCACTTATTTGCTTATTGTTCAGGGGAAGCTCTTTATTGTAAGGGATATCTGTTCTGGGTGAAAAAGTCTCACCCCCATCTTTAGTTCATTTTGTTCAAAACACATCAGTGGGTGGATGTGCCATAATGGGCACTTTCTCAATCCCTCCGAGACTCAACCCCTCTGAGACTCGACCCCTCTGAGACTTGACCCCTCTGAGACTTGACCCCTCTGAGACTTGACCCCTCTCGCGAAGCTCCAGAGTACGTCGTGCCTGGCTGACCCACGCGGGCCGCTGATCCTCGCGTCCTGTGAACTGCTCACAATTTATAGTGAATTCCCAAACGGTGTCGACCTCTTTACGGCATGTGTGAACTTCAATTACCCTCCGCCACCGTTTACCCAATTGTAAGGTGAATCGTCAGCCTGAAACCTGTTTCCCCTCCTCTGCCTACACCTCCCCTCTCACGCCTGCTTCGAGCGCCGCCGCGAACTTGCAAGCGGTCTGGCCCTCGCTCTCTGCTACTGACCTCAGACAAGGAAGGAACTCTCTTTCGTGCCGGCAAGAGTACATTATCCTCAGGCAATTTAGTATTTTATGTATTGTGCTCCTAAAGCTTACTTCGGTCATTAAATGTATTATTACTGTTGGAAATCAACCATATTGTTTGTTAATTTTTTACTCCTAACCACCTATATTCTCGTCAATTCATTCTCGCGACGTGTGTGCGTTGCAAGGCCCACTTTTCGGACAATTCCCTTATGAGCGTGAGATACGGAGGAGGCGCAGTTGCCCTCTGAGCGCGGTACCCGCCTAATGCCGGAAAAATCGATTACGATAAAATCTAAAATCAAATTTTAATTGACAAATATTGAAGAAATCGAGATCAATCCTTGATTTGGGGAAAAATCTTCAAGTTATAATTATATTGATGCTATGATTAGTACCACCAACATTTTGAAACCAACCATCAGAGGCACTTACTTTATCACTTACTTAGGTTGTTCAAGCCTTAATTTTTCGGCATATCCATTTCCTTACAGTACACAGAAGAAAAGTAGGAGAGAAAGGGAATGAAAGCCTTAACAAGAAGAAGGAACAACCTCATAGCACATATCTTAAGATATGATGACCTGATGAAGACAATCGTCGTGGGACAAGTACGCGGCAAGAGCTGAAAAGAATGACCTTGAATTTTCATTAAACGGAAGCGGTAAAAAAGGACGTCGAAAAGAAGAAATGCGTAAGAGTGGCAAGATTAACGGATAATAGAATTGGGCGGGGAGCTACGTTAAACCAATCTCAGGCTTGTTAGCCACTGATGATGATACAGAAATAATATATTTTTCAATTTAAGGATGAATGACTTTCTTTGGCAAAATGCTGGCTATTTTTAGGAATCACACAGTTAATACTGTCGAAACCTGGTCCATTCCACACAAAAATTATGAAACATTCAATATTGGTGTACCTGTGATTATTTTAACTGATATATTGTTTGCTGTTAAACGTTGAAAAGTAATAATATATATTTAATGTTATCATAAGTACCATATGTATTTTGAAACCAACTTGATTTAAGCAGATAAAATGTATGGTATCATTACAATAATATAATGGTGAATAAAAATAAAACATCAACCCCTATAAGCAGCAAGAGGTAAGAGGTAAAGATTAAATTACACTATCACTGATAAAATTCATGGTAATTATATGGATTGTCATACCATCCGACGGACGAAGTGCTGTGCTTCAATTGCCCTCCACGAAGTACTGTACCAGGCAGCGAGAACTCTATGAAAAACCTCCGCCTCTACTGGTATTTTATCTGGACGCTAAGGGTGAAACGCCAACACTACAGCCACTACATCTACCAGATCCTAGTGTGTAAACGTAATAGTACAAATAAATTTTTAGCATTCCTTGTGCCCATGTCCAATTTTTTTAACTCAACGGATGTCGTATTATTGTTAAAGTACTCATTGTCACCGAAAAGAAATTGTTTTGATCGGCGCAGTCGCGTATCTGGCCTCTTCAGGAGGTTTGTATGATAAATAAGGTTGCCTTAGGCTATATTAATAACTTCGTTCACTTGGTGCCTTATACGCATTATTAAAGATAATTAATTTTTTGCTGGAATTTAATAACCGAATCCCATTTATGCTTTCTTTTTCTACCTGAATACGTGACTTATTTCTGGTCTTCGATGCCATTTGTAAGATTTTTTAATTATTGAAGCTTTCGCGGAAAAATATGACGAAAATTATTCATTTCCTATGAATATGTATTAGGAAGAGGAGAGAGAGAACGCCCACATGCCCACCCTACCTTTCGCTTCGTGGCCTTCTCTCCTCTCCCCCGATGATTCGCCTCCCATGTCTCTCGTCACAAAAGCGTACACTGCTCCGCACCATTCCGGTCACAAGACAATACTGAATCACCGCCGTGAGTCAGGTGGACTCCCTCGCTCCTCTCAACAGTAGGAACAATTGTAATATCCGGGTGGTCGGAGGACACCTAGCGGCTTCTCTCTATATTTATTAGAAACACCTCTTTTTTTGTATTGCAATGACACCAAAAATATAATGTTATTGGTAAGTTATTCTTTATTATTAACCCTTGAAAATTAATGCATAATTTTTATATTTATGACATAAATTAATATTTTCCAATTTCATTAGCCACATTTATTATCGCCAACACGATATCCAGGTCAAATTGACTTCAAAGATGTGAAACATAATTCCCCGATTCTCGCAGAATTTTTGTTTACGTTGGATTATAACGCCGAAATTAAATTCAGATTTTAGACCATGGGCCCCTGTTGCTGCTTGTCGCTCCTGGCCACGGTGAATACCGTACTTGTTGCATGTTGGGGAACGAGTCTTTTTGCCGACGAGACGAGTCGAGGACTCCGATTTCTCTCGAATTCTGCGGGCCACATAACCACGCCCTTCTTATGATAAAACTTCATACCACATTCATTACATAGTCTTTCTAACTTATCCACGAGCGTGCTGAGAAATGGAGGCGGGAAGGAATATTTAGTAAGTTAAACCTTCATAGATGGGATGCCCGACGAAATTATAAAACGGTACACTCCAATAGTACCATCTACTTCTTTGCTTGAATATTCTACCAGCGAACTAATGATTCTCTTCATTGCCCCTCGATTTCTACAATGACCACGTTCAATTCAGTGTTGAAATGGTGGTAATATATCTGTAGATCCTTTGCTAAAACGGATTTCATGTTCTTATTTAGATAGCACTGCCGATGTGACTGACCCTCAATTCAACAATTGAACATTATTAATTGTGTAATCGCCAATTCAATACATCAAGGTATCACCTTTTGAGAATATGTTCTAATTTTCAGCAGCAATAGACCAATGACCAGCAATTCCAGATGTAACAGGAAACACATTTTAGATATACATGGAAATTGGACACTCCAATTCATGAATACCGTTCGCAGGAACAGGGGCGCAGCTAGGAATTGAGGCTAGGGGGGGTTTTAGGCACAACTAATACTGGGGAGTTCGGGGTGCGCGATTAAATACAAATACATAGAGCGACTCTTTACAAAAAAAATGGTATGCTATCACAAACAGGCAAACATAAGAGGAAAAATATTACCAACAGGGTGCTCAGGATGTGGAAAATGTAATGCTAACATTTCAGTATTCAACTTGTCTAGCGATATGAACCAACAGAAGTCTCATTTTCATGTACCTACGAGTAATTGGTTTCAATCACAGAATTATTTTGCTGGTAACTCAAAAAGCAATCGACAAAAAGGGGAGTCGCGTTACAACTGAAAATATAAGGGTTGAATTTAGGAGGATATTTATTATGACGTAGACTTGGATCATGGTTTTTAATGATAGTGAGCCTTAGACTATGATGGAGTAGCTGAAATGAAGGTTAGAAGCCTTCGAAATATGGTATTCTAGAATAATAATAGAGATCGAATTGGTAAATCATGTGAGTAAATCGGAATTCATAGGAAGAGAAGGAGAGGAAAGACGTATTTTGAAAACCTTCGGTGGGATACAAAACAATTCAATCTGCAACATCATGAGACATACCATCATGACATCGGATGAAGTGTTCAGAAACGAGTAAAGAAACCAGGGAGATTTCGGAGAGCTTTTGGATCACTCCAGGGGAAGTGTATGGAAAGCGTCGCGCGAGCGTCCTGGGAGCGTTTCAACTCGGGAGTGACGAGGAAGCGTCAGCGAAGCCGAAGTGTCGAGAGACGTGGAGTGTTCGGGAAGTGGAGGAAGAGTTATCGGGTTTCCAGCAGGGTCCAAGGGGTTTCAGCACCGACGTTTCGTTGGCGAAGTCTGTCATCGTCTTCAGGGTGAATCTTTTATTTACTTTCTTTTTTTTTCAATTTTTTCGAAAATTTCACCCTGAAGACTATGGCAGACTTCACCCACGAAAAGTCGGTGCTGAAAAACCCTTGGACCCGGCTGGAAAGCCGAGATGTCTTCCTCCAGTCTATTCGCCGGGATAACCTTAGATCCTTCATTGTTCGAGAAGTACTTGGGAAGCTTTTCAACCGGGAAGTTACGAGGGAGCGTTCGGCAAGCGAGGGGTCGATAGTCAGGTATTGTTCAGGAAGTGTTCGGGAAGCTGCCGGGAAGCGTCCATATACCGTTAAACGCTTCCTGAACACTCCTGCAAAACTTCCAGCACACTTTCCCGAACGCTTCCGTTTCGTCTGGGATGTGTCAGGCTTGTAGAATTTCCCGATGTGTCGAGTTATAGTGAGTCGAGTTTTCGGGATTCTGGTTTTGATCAAACGACTCCTCTAAAAGGCTTTTTAAAAACTTTAAAACTCACTATTTTTCATCTAAAGTTATAGTGAGTCGAGTTTTCGGGATTCTGGTTTTGATCAAACGACTCCTCTAAAAGGCTTTTTAAAAACTTTAATACTCACTATTTTTCATCTAAAATAATAAAAAAAATTCTCAGCGCATAACCCCCGAATTGCCTCCCCTTCCAATATTATTTATATGTCGGCCTCCCTGTTTCCATTAGTAGTTGTGTGTCCGCTTATTGAGTATTTTAAGCCCCCAAAATATGGATACTCATACATACGAGTAATTCATAATTGGGTAAACATATTCACCTCAACAAGACCGACTAAGTTAGTAATGAAAAGTCCCATGAAGAGTAGGAGAAAAGAGAAGCCTCATGAAAACCTTGATAAGAAGACAGAACGACTTTAAAGGTCCAATCTTGAGACATGATGGCCAGATTATACAAGCATTGAGGGAAATGTAGAGGGCAAGAACGGAAAGAAGGCCTTCAACAAAATATATGGAACGGGTAAAGAAGGATGTGAAAAAGAAGAAATACACAGGTGTGAAAATATTAGCTGATAAGAGAATCAAGTGTAGACCTATTATTACTACCATTATTAGTGATGTTGAACAATGATGATAATGTGATGCATCGGCACACGTCAAAAATAATGGATACACTAATATATAAAGATTTTTCTGAAAATTATTGCAATACGAAAATTGTCTGTGCCCAACTAAATGATTGCAAAAAATAATACTTTCGAAATTAGTAAGTAAAAGCAATTATTTATGACTAAAAAAAGTACAACATCCAAATATAGCTCGCAGATATCCACCTTTCATGATACGATTTCAAGAATTATTTTTTTCAAATGATGCTTTGCTTATTCAAATTTACAACATGTGGTGTCTATTTTGGAGGTAAAAAATGCTCAGAGTAAGAATTGAATTTTATGCACAGTGTTTCTCCATAAAATATTCAGAGAAAATTGATAAAAATTTTTTCGCATGATATGGATGGATAACCTGACAAAAGTTGGGAATAT
This sequence comes from Ischnura elegans, assembly GCF_921293095.1. NCBI lineage: Eukaryota > Metazoa > Arthropoda > Insecta > Odonata > Coenagrionidae > Ischnura > Ischnura elegans. The sequence goes on from NC_060255.1 coordinate 17,960,644, forward strand.
AATTTGGGAGGGATAAGTATCTAATAAAACAAACATTTTGCATCCATTTCATGAAAGGAGTGGTTTAAAATTAATAGTAGCTAAAAAAATAAATAAATGGTCAAGTGACTTTTCTTTCCTGGAACAAGATTGGACATATATTTATTGGCATGGATAGGAAAATAATGTCCAAGTGATTCAGGTCGAACCATTTCAATTTGTTAGAAATGAGAGGAAAATTTCATATTTAAAAAATCATAACTAGCCAAGAATACAATGGATGGAGTCAAAATCAATCTAAAAAATTATATGAACAGCAACGGCTCCAGGATAGGGGAGAAACTGGGGGAAACTGGCAGGCTGGGATACTTGGGGGATAACTTCTCAGTAGTAGTACAAAATTGCCATTTTATTTAGTGGAAATTGGATACCGCAGGGGGATTTGTAGTCTCCCCTAACCTCTTCCTGGATTCACTTCTGCAGGTGACCAATTTTGTTTCCTCAATAGTATTAGATTCTCAATGGAGCCATCTGGGCCACATATTATCGTTCCCCTCCTAAATTTTGATGACGGAGTAAAGCATATAGAAAACAGGAAGCTAGATATTATAGCCTTATTAAGGCAGCTTTCAAAATTTTTGTGGGTAAATTATAAGAAATTATGACCATTAAACACATGGGCAATATGGAGTGATTGGAGGCCTTCCCTTGGTTAATTTTCGGAAGTAGCATCACCGGAATAGATTTTGATGCTATACTGGATCTTAATCACAATATGATTGTTGTTTAAAAAATAGCAATTTGGTAAGAAACAACACTGTGAAAAGTAAGAAACTTTTTTACAGCTTATATAATTTAATAATTTATTACGGTCCTCATATGTTTTAGTGAATTTGTTCCTTGATATGGCAAGGAAGTCTAAAAAAATCTCTAAAATGATCCTTTCAAATAACCCTTTCAAAAAGCATCAGGTTCAATTCTTATACTTTTATCTTCTGACACCATAGGCGGATCAAGAGGTGATCACGGGGGCTCGTACCCCCCCCTACCCTGTTTGGTACTACGAGGTAACATTGTCTGCCTCCCCCCCCCCCAAGAACGAAATCCTGGATACGACCTTGCTTGTGCCCCCCAGAAAGAAATCATGGATCCGCCCCTGCTGATGATAGACACAGATATCCATTCAAATGGTCAGCAAGTCCCAAGCATGATGGGAAAATCTTTGACATCCATTAAAGGTGCGTCTTATCTTAAGTCTCTGTACTGAATCCTCACAATAGCAGGACGATGGTGTGGAAGATGGGTCTTTGTTGCATCCCCATCCTCCCACCACCTGCAACAAGCAGAGTCCGAGATTTGTAAGAGAGGCAGATGTCCCATTATGAGATATTGAACAATAAGTAGGCCTGCAAATGTACAAATTTCAATATTTTTGCAGTCCTGGACATGGTCCCCTCATACCAGGCGATTGTCGCAAGACCAGTTTATCATAAAAGAGCCTTGAGTATTGGGCGAGGCCAAAATTCTGATCACGACCATTCCTTTTAAGGGTGCAACTGGCACCAATCACTACTAGTGGTTCCGCGTTAGCCATTTCATCACCTAATGATAAACAAACTTGCCCAGGTACCTAAAAATTTTCTAGTTTGCATTGACTACCTAAATGGTTGAGTGCCAAGAGACATTATTTTTTTTCTATGCAGGTTAAAATAAAGTTGACTATAAAAAAGGTGATTTTTCCTACTTACGGTTACAATGTAGCACTTGGACTTCCGCACAGCGCGGTAGTACCTAATCCTGTTCGGATGTGGCTTTTTAACGATGCGTAATCTGAAACTCATCTGTCAGCATGTCAGCAATATGCGTACACACCTGATCCTCAACACCAAAATGATAGATGACTCTTAGCAGTTCCTCACCAGTAAAGGTTGGAAAATTCATTTTTCGCAGACTCATTTGAATGAATCTCGCGGTAAACATTTTCACCTATTGATGTCAAGTCAATTACGGAATAACAGACAAATCTGCCAAGTCGAAGAGTAATTAATGAACTTGTACCATGAACTAAAGAACCAACATATGCGCTCGAATTACAAAAAAAAACTTAATTCACGTCACAGAATGTCCATACTTTTCCCTGCAGTGAACGGCGAGAAATAACTTCCAACCGAATCGCTTCATACTAATGTAGCACAAAGTCGATCGTATCCATAGATTGATAACAAGTAGTTCAATATGTTGAGCGTTTAGTTACCACCTTCCCACTATATTCAAACCAAAAGATACAATTTTGCTCATCATAATTTCAGCACGCCAATACCACCTGACATAGCCTCTAGCAAGTGAAGTTAAAAGGGGATATGTGGTAACAATCGACATTTAAAAATTCGATAGCTGAGTCTCCCGTGCTAATGTTCAGACAGAACCACCTGTTGGCTGATACACAGCAGTATGGATTGATGTATATTATTACATTCCATCATCACATTCTGAAAATGAATATAAGAGTTCGGGTTTCGTAACTTATTTCATCCATATTGAGGGCAGATGCCTTAATTACCTCACCCTGCCAACGGTGTTGAAGTTGTCACCTTAAAATCGCCATTATTGAAATGCATATTGGGTATAGTCTCTAAGGCCACTGCTGCAAAACCCGTCTTTCCCTTCAGAATATATATAATTAAAATATACAGCATTTACCTCGTAATGAACTGCATGAAAATAATGTTGAAAATCCCAAGTGGAAGTTAATATGGTAGTAACGTGTATCTAATGACATAGTCTCCCATCGGTGGGAATATGCAACATCGGAATTTCACAGCAGAGTTGGCACTCAACTGTGCGGCGATCATTGAATACTCAACAAGCTGTTATAATGGATCTTGTCTGAATACATATTCTTCCTCTCCCCGAAAAACGATTGCTTAATTTTTTTTAATACTTATGTATTCTCACAGAAACATGAATAATTATCACTACGTCTACCAAAAGAGCTCAGAGGCCTATCCGAAAAGAGAGAGTGGGGTGAATTAATGTGTTGCATTTATCAGCGTCGATTTAATCGATCGGTCTTCACCACTTCCATTCTCCTTTCCTTGCATTTGCCTCCCTATTTTATGTGACCATATCACAGCGATTACCTTCGTGAAGTGTAGCTAATCTAGCTTCTAAAAAAAATGGAATCTGGAGGGCAAGTCGGTAACTTGGGGCGCCTCGTTTGGGAGAGAGAGTTGTCGCCCAAAATTGTCTCCCGACCCAAGTCCGTAACTCGGTAGAGAGAACTGTTTCTCCCGTTCGGATGGGAGAAAACTCGCTCCGATGAGTAGTATGAAAAATTTCTAAGGCGAATCTGATATTGGAGCTTGATTTATCGAAAAATTAACCGTGTGCAATTTAAAAATGTTTTTAATTTTATGTCAAACTCATCCATGCAAATATTTTCTAAATTGAATGCATAATAACCTCATTATGACTTACTAAAGTCGGGACTACTTTTTTGACCGCGCGCAGTGATTCCTCGCTTGCAAGCGGCTGCAAGGCTAAATCCAAGTGCCGGTAAATTTTGCTTGTCACCATGTAAATTCTTCATTTCGTATCAATTACAACCTCATCAAAGTTGAAAATTAAGAGTATATTTCTTATGTGAATACAGCTTTTGCTCGCTGCTTGCAGATTTGTGCAAACATCTTTTGTGCCAAAATTGTGTTAATGTCAATGTGACAACTCCCGTAAATCTTCTGCTGATAATCACTGTGCCAGTGGTTGCAATGTACAAAAATATCGGCTAAGAGTTGTAATTATCAGTGCTCCATCGTGATTGAATTGTAAGCAGTGTTATTACCATATCGATTAATGTCTGACAGCAATGTAAACATTGTCAGTGGCGTGTTCACCTCCGTTGTTCATCGTATAGGTACATTGACATTTCACGATCAAGCTATCAAGATCAAAGCTGTGTGTGAAGTTTCTTTTTCTAGTATATTAACGAATAATAGTCAGAAAAGTCACCTGTGCCTCTTTCGTGGGCTAATTTCTGGCTTTAAATCAGTGAATTAATAGTTGTTTTTATCATAACGAGCCTAGTGATTGTAAGTTGTGCGTGATGAATAAAAGAGTGGAAGTGATATCCAGTTTTTTATATTTTATTTGCTTATGTCTCACTTTATATTTACGGTGTGTGCTAGTACTTAGTTTGTGGATATTCATTTATTATTGAAGTACATTTATAGCTTCTGTATGTGTTGACAGCGGAACCGATTCGCGATCTCATGTTGTGTGCACACGGTTTTGCTGAGCAGTCGTATTCGTGAAACCAATGAAATGGTGAAACTCTATTACATTGTCGTGGAATAAGTTCTTTTAACAATAAGGGCATGTCTTGTGTTTCATTAACTATCTGTTGCTTTTCATAGGTAACTGTTTAGAAGTTATTTTCCATTATTTAAAGTGCTTTTCTTGCGCTCTCTGAATTAGCATTAGCTTTCTAAACCCCGCTACTTACACGAAAAGAATTCAGAGCTACAGTAAATTGTTATTTCATAGGATTGCGGTGTTTTTGTCTGCTATTGAGGGTGATGGATTTTCAGCAGGAAGAGAATCGGACCATCGAAGGACGGATAGGACAACCTTCTCCGCTAATGCGGCCGGAAATCTTCCTCCCTCGCCTCAAACGGTTTATTAATATCCCGCAACAATTTCCCATTGGTGTTAATTGCCCCACTTCTCTTAAATGCACCTCATATACGAGCAATAATATTCTATGGTTTGAAAGAAAACGCGCCATATTGAGATAATACAACAAAACACTGTCGAGATACGCACTTTCTCCATGGGAGAAAGAGATACGTCGGGCTCTTGAGGGGGACGTAACTGAAGCGCCCGTCTGGGGCGCCAAAGGCGCTTGAGGGGGCTTACGGACTTGCGTCGGGAGACTAGTACTCTCCCAGGCGACAAATAGTCTCCTTTCTCCGGCGGGGCGCCCTAGAGACTTGGGGCGGGCGACAACTCTCGCGCAGGCGCTTCACAAATTTCCTTTCTCCCATTTTCGGGAGAGAACAGTTACAGACTTGCCCTCCAGGGGACATAGTAATTTAGCACAACTGCCTTATCATCATATACAGACACTATTTGTAATAAATGACATCTATATCAGTTACTGCTGATTTAAAATTAAAGATCATACCGGCTGGGACAATTTGCCACTAATACCACCGTCTAATTTGTATACAAATTGGTAGACAGAATTCCGTTTCCCCACCCTTTCGACACCTGTAATGACACCACCTTGTCTGGTATAACCGGATCGGTTCACATTGTTTTTTTTATTAATAGAAATAGTATTATTATTTAACTTGACTATGAAACTTGACTATTGAATTTTCTCCGAGAAATACTCTCCCTAAATACATTATCAAGAAAACCAAGTACTGCATAGTAATGTTAAGAACCATTTATGCTGTAAAAAATGTTTCCTTTACTGCTGGGTATTTGCGTAACTTCCATAAAAATAGAAGAAATAAATATTTCTCACTCATTAAAACAACTCAACTTACTGAAAAATTATATTTTCCACCAAAGTCATCAATATACTCAATATAATCGCATAAACAAATAAATGAATTCATCGAAAAACAAATGAGATAGGGTTTTAAGAATGGAATTTGCATTGCAGATCAATTTTTTAAAGATACCGAGACTGGACAAAATGTACAGGATTGAAGGAAAGGCTTTAACAAAAAATAAATGGAAAAAGCACAGTACTTCAATTCTTTAATCATTAAAGTTGATTCTGTACATAACAAAAAGTATATTCCTATGATATAGCACACAGGAAGAATTAGAAATATACTCCGCAATCAACTAAAAATCAAGTTTTATTGTTAATAAATTTATGGATTTGATGTGATTACTTGAAATGTCACATTATTTTAAACGTATGATCACATGTATATCATTATCAACGCACATCATAGAAGAAAGTGTTTGAGAGCAGTGAAAATAAATGTATCTCTGAAACCTCCATTGGCATAATATTCCATTGGTAGTGAAAAATAAATATAGAAGATACATTTACAATTATTTTAATTCTTAAAAAATGTTTCCTTTCTTAAAAAAAAGAAGTATCACTCATTCACCATGTGATAGTTAAGAGAAAATATTTTATTTAATCAAATTTAATTCCCAAAAAAGGCGAATACATAAAAACCGCAGAATATAATTTAAAACCACACCATTATTGAATCAGTAAGATTATCATAAAACATTTCAAACAAAAGACCAAAGGATACACTGGGGAAGACAACATAAACAGAAAAAATTACAAGAGAATAAAATTGGGTAAATCCATCACTCCTCCAAACCTATCCAGCAAATTATTTAGAACATTCACAAAATGTGAGAGGACACTAGGATACCACACTGCTTTAGCCAGAGGAAAGTCACAATTCAATCAGGTCTTTTATTTCATCATTCATTAACATCACCAATTAACTTTCATGGACTTTCCTCTGTTACTCCCCCTCCCCACGTAGAGGGAGCAGGTTGGATTTGAGGGGGAGGGAGGGTGGGGAAGGATTTTTAGTTAAGGAAGGGAAGTTAGTGTTAGCATTACTACTAACACTACTATTATTACTACTACTACTACTACACTCACTCACTCATACCAAGCACACATTCACACACCTACGATCCAGCCCATTATAATCTAACAACCCATCCATCGCAGCAGCCCCACGAGGTCGAAAACGATACGGACCTAAGTTCCTGATCCTAACTAAGATACCTAAGTACTACGTCAGTACTATCTAATTTCCTGCGCATAAAGCAACGCATGTCGAAGACGATTTCCTACTCTCCTGCCTACATCCCCCTTAACGCTGAAAAAAAAACAACACATTACAATAAATAAATTACAATAAAGTACACAGCAATAAAAAAGCACACACAAATAGTCCAAGTACACCGATGAAAGCAACACGACTCCAGGCCCTTTTCTTCAATTTCTTCAATCTTCGTCTCAAGTGACACAGTTTGATGCACCGCTTTTCCAGGACAACGCAGCATAATGCAGAATCACCTGTTCAAATAAGAAGCATCACATGTACTAACGATGCAAATAACTACCAAATCGCATTTTTCCCCTACCTGTTGAAAATTAAATTTGAAATAAGACCTAAAGAAAGACAGGCTTAATAAGAACTGGATCCCAAGTAGCATAATCTTATGTAAAAATTATTTTTAAATTGCGAGAACATTTTAAAATGACTTTAACATAATTTTGAAAACATATTACCTTTCTCTGTTTCAACGTTACAAATCTTTTTTTCATCTTTTCAAAATGATTTTAACATAAGTTTAAAATATGTCCTACTCTTGTATGAGCTATGAAATATAGTTTTTAAAATAGTTTTTAAATATGTTGTAACTAATTCAGCCTCTTTTTAAAATGATTAATTGCAACATGTTATGTTAATATGAATTAAGTAAACAGGTTTGAAATTACAAACTGTGCCAGAAACAGTAAAAAAAATTTTCCCACCAAACAATTATCCTAGTGTCAACATGCGTGAATATTTCAAAGGAAGCAGTACAAGCATCGTGAGAATTACAGAATCTCCTTATATCTGCGTGCTTTCAGGGAATGCCCACCATCACCATGGACGCTAAGAGAACTTCGAAATCAGATGTCTGTGTTTGGATTAGAAAGCGATTATGTTTATAGAAAGTATACACTCAGGCCTTATCCGTTTTTAGTATGCAATGAAGCACATATAGAGTGTTTTCAGGCGTTCCTTGATTGCATTCTCGGATCATGCAATATCCATTTTTTTATGATATGCCTTCATTTTGGGATTATTTTCCTGTGAATTCATAATTTTAAAATTCTAGAAATATTATGGAAAACTGCCAAAAAATACCGTTTTGTGGATTTCAAGACGGCGAAATTCAAACTCACTTTTGAAAAAAAGGATTCATTTTTGGTAGAAAGAGTCTCCAAAATCATCCGTATTACTTGTCAGTCACCCACATTCACCTCCAAGGAATGAGAATTCTTATACTGGTTTATTTCATCACACTGGTATGACTAAGATTATATGTACCAAAGAAAATTTATATGAGCGTTTTAAAATGATTTCAAAATAATGACCTTATTATTTCAAAATTATGTTAGAATGATTAGAAAATAATAATCAAATTATTTCAAAATTACTTTAAAATTTGTGTAAAATTATTTTAAAACAATTTCAAAATTATGTTCACATAATTATTTTTCTGTGAAATTAAAAAATGAACATTTTTGGCAAAAATAAGCCATTACTTCCTGCATATCCAAGAATATACTATCAACAAAATGAGATCAAATGATACAAGACTTAAAAAGAGCAATGCCTAATACATTATTTTAAAATTATTTTAAAATCTTGAAAAAATCATGAATTTAGCCATCTTATGATATTTTGATTTTAAAATCATTTGAAATAATTTTAAAATCATTTTTCAATATTCTTTAGCTACTTGAGATGAGGCTTTTCAAATAAATTCCTATACAAATTCATGCAAAAGGACATATTTAGGGTGAATGTAATAAAAACATTCCTAATTTAAGTAAAAATACTTTGCGACTGTAATAAGTTCTAGCAAAGCCAAAACGGCATAAATTATCACATTGATTTCTTTAGAAAGATACACATTCATAATCTTGCAGTAACTATGTGTAGTAGTGTAGCACTGACATTCCGTTTACGGTTACATGACCATAATGTTCCATTAATGGGTTTGTTATCTAGAGAATCATTTAATTTATTTTCTAGTAATTAATTAAACTATTTTCACATTCATGGCATACTAAAATATTGATTCCAACAAATTATTACCAAATTAAGAGCATATATAAATAGTAGGTGCATTTCTTAGGTCAAAGGAAAGTAGTGAGAGCATGAACTTAATTGTTAAGTCTGAAGAGATGAAAAAATAGCACCCTAAAATCTAAATGAAGGATTACAATGAATACAATCAAGCTATTCAGAAATAACAATGAAAACTCTTCCCTCATGATCCATTTTCGAAAAAAAACTATCTCATCAAAAAATTTGCTACTAGGGGAAGACATGTCTCATGGTTAGAAGACGAACTTTTCTATGTGATAACACAAAAAAGAATAATTTACTGTTATTGGATCGTAAATCTTGATATCGAATCGGAAAGGCAACAATCAAAGAAGCAAGTAATCAAAAAGCAATTATTTTTACTAGCATAAGTCAAAATTACATGTTGTAAATAATTGGCTCTCTTAGTTCATGAAAAGGATAATATTTTTGATTTTCAAGAGAAGGGTCACAACACATGTATTAGTTTTTTAAAGGAAAGAAATTAAATCCATTCTTACCATTAAGTGATTGCATCCAATCCGTTCAAATGTCTCCATAATCCAGAGCAATTCTGTCTTCTCCCAAATTGATATTCAATTCTGGGAATGAGTCTTAGCTAGAAAGAGAAAAATTTCGAATGTTAACTGAAATTCAGAATTGAAAACCAGAAAATACTGAAAAAAATTAAGTACTTTAATATCAAATGTGGCAGTTGTTTAAAAAATGATTCTAACCATAAGCAAGAGAATAAGTAAGGCAATTAAGGGCAAGTTAAGATAAATCGTAAAATAAAAATAAGTTCACAGAGTAATTGTATATACTGAAAGTAATGGGCACTCACTGCCCATTGAACTGAAATTGTGGACAAAATATTTCTAATATCGTTCTATGAAATTTAAAATTTTACTCCGGAATTAATTCAAAGCTGGAAATATAAAATATGAAAAAAATGAAACAATGTTAGTCCAAAAAAAAAGATTGTCAAAAAAATTCTCATTTTCTCAGTTGATTTTATAATATAAATAGCTATTTTAATTTCAAAGTGAGATCTCGAATGTATGAAATCGAATGGAGGCGGAATGTAATCTTACTGTAATGGGATGGCGCCATGTTCTTCGCGAAATAGGTAAGCATACTGCATGTCCCGTTCTGCAGCTGTCTTCTGCTCTTCAAAACCTGTGGAGAGGTCGGATTAGTAGCACATACAAAAAATAAAAAAACCCTTGCACTCCTAGCCTTACGTTACGCAATTTTCTTTGGCCCTAATGGCCCAAATCAAAGCTAACACTCGCACTGTCCTAGTGATGCGGTCCTCTTCATCCGTCGTCTTCTTTCTTCTAATCATCAAATGAAGAGATGACTTCGCTGTCCTCTTCTGCTCTTCAAAACCTGTGGAGAGGTCGGATTAGTAGCACACACAGGAAATAAAAAAACCCTTGCACTCCTATCCTTACGTTACGCAATTTTCTTTGGCCCTAATGGCCCAAATCAAAGCTAACACTCGCACTGTCCTAGTGATGCGGTTCTCTTCATCCGTCGTCTTCTTTCTTCTAATCTTCAAATGAAGAGATGACTTCGCTGTCCTCTTCTGCTCTTCAAAACCTGGGGAGAGGAGGATTAGTAGCACACACAAGAAATAAAATAACCCTTGCACTCCTATCCTTACGTTACGCAATTTTCTTTGGCCCTAATGGCCCAAATCAAAGCTAACACTCGCACTGTCCTAGTGATGCGGTCCTCTTCAAACGTTGTCTTCTTTCTTCTAATCTTCAAGTGAAGAGATGACTTCGCTGTCCACTTCCCCTCTTCAAAACCTGGGGAGAGGTAGGATTAGTAGCACACACAAGAAATAAAATAACACTCGCACTAAAAATCCCCAAAGCCTAGTATACACTCCACGACAACATACAGGGGGTACCTTTGCACTCAATCCAAGTGAGAGTCCCATTCCTGTACGCTGCAATGGATTAGCGTGAATACCAAACCTTGGTTCAAAAGGCTAAAAATAACGCACGCATGTTAATCGCCTATCCTTACGTTACGCAAATCAGTCGGCCCGAATGGCCCAAATCAAAGCTAACACACGCATTCGCACGCGCACACACGCACTTCAACCGTTGTCTTCTGTCTTCTTTTCTTCAAATCCAGCGATGCATCCAATCTGTGGAGAGGTAGCATTAGTAGCACATACAAAAATATACATAACACTGCCCTCCCCAAAACAAAAAAATACCATCACACACACACGCACACACACACCCCTACCTAAGTTTTCTTTTTGAGATCTCATAATCTAAATAAACCATTCTAAAGGTTTATAAGGCCTTTTATTTCAGTATTCATTTGGGGACTTTGGGATTTCTTTAGCGCTTATTTCATATTCATTTTCTCTACCTTGTTCTTGGCCAATGATCTTTGTGAATGTTTTTATTCACTTGAATTTTAATACCATTCATCATAACCTCTCGTTAGTTGCAACCATATAACCATGTATTCATTCTTTACTCTCAGAGTCAATTTCGACGCTTTGCTTAATGTTCCTTCATGTACCATGATGATCCTTGATTCGTACCATGTGTCATTTGTGTGTAAACGGGAATGCATGAGTTAAAGACGCATCGACGTAAACCCAGAGAATCGCATAAAAATATCCGTCATCAGCCTAAAATTCCTAGAGATGAAGAGCCTATCACCAAATCTAATCCCCTTCCCGCATTGAAGACTTATTTCTTCTCTTCTTTCCTCTGTAGCCGAAGAATTGAACTTCTCCATTTCTCCATTTGGTGATTCCACTTTTCCTTGCTTTGAAGATATTTTTTCCAAACTCTCTGATTCTGCAAAGAAGAGAGAAGAGATTCCAAGTTACTTCACTGAGTAAATGTCAATAATTGTGGAGATAATAACATGAGCAAGGTGGAAATTAAATAAAAGCCAATTCATAGGAAAAAATCATAGGGAAAAGATTTATAATAGCACTACGTTCTTTTAATATTCCCATGCATTGATCTCTTTTCTGACTAACTACAGCTAACTCAATTTCATGTGACTCAGAGATCCAGAATTTTTTTAAACATTGAGTAGTCAATCACACATCCAAAATTAGCAAATAAAAAATCCCACCATATTCAATATTTGCTTATCCAATGGAAATAAAATGTTAAAAAATTTCAATCCGCTGATAGAAAAATAATAAGTCGTACTTCAAGGTTTAAAACCAAAGGAAGTTCTCTAGTTTCATTTATTAATTCATCCTTAATTTATTAATTTATCCATTCACCATGTCAAATATATAACCAACGCCTTAGGCTTTGAAGTCATATGTTGCGAATATGAAGTTTAAAAATACGCATAAAATTACATGTTACTAGCTTTATAAAAGCGATATATACACTAAATATTAATAAATATCGAGCTGCTGCCTTAATTTCAAACTTGCGAAATTAATATCGATAACTTAGTTTTCTTCTTGAGATCTCGATCTTAATGGACCATTCTAAATGTTTGTAAGGCCCTTTACTTCAATGTACACATTTGGAGACTTAGGAATTACTTAAGCGGAATCATTTTCTCAACCTTGTTCTTGGCCAATTATATCTGTTAATTTTTGCTTGCAATATGAAATTACCTTTCGGAAAAACAGGCGATAAAAATAGCTAATGCAAAAGAGATAAAGTGCAAAGATAATGCAATAACCATAAAGAAGAGTTACACCAAAACCGCGTTGAATTTTCGTTGGACAACTTCAATTCAGAATATTCTACATTTAGCTCATTTTGTGGGACCTGAATGAATATCCATTTCCTAAAGCGTACGAATTTAGGCATTATTGTGACGTGAAATACTAATAAAATTATCCACAACTATCAAAATATCAACTCAGTTATTTGGGAAGTAGAATAACTAGCGATGGAAGATTCAAGAAAGGAATTATTACTATCAGCAAAATAGCCCAGGCGAAGGAAAGAACTACTTACGGCGGGAAATTTAAACATACACGCAAAGAAACAATTCATTATAACTTATATTTGGAGTAGCTTCTCTACGGAAGTGAGGGATGAAAAGTGACAGTTGCGGAGAAATGAATGCTGGGGGCCTTCAAAATGTGGTGCTATAGAAGAATGATGAGTATCAAATAGGTCGATTGCGCTATTAATGAGGAAGTCCTGAGAAGAAAAGGAGAGAAGCCTCATGAAAACCTTCGCAAGAAGACTCGAGACAACCTCATAGGCCATATCTTGAGACATAATGGCCTGAAGAAGACAATCGTTGAGGCACATGTAGATAACAATAAAGGAAAAGGAAGACCTCGAATACAGTATATGGAACGAGTAACGACGGATGTGAAATAGAAGAAATACGTTGGTGTGAAAAGATCAGCTGTTAGGGGAGTTCAGGGGAGATCTGCGTGAAAACAATGTCAGGATTGCTGACCAGAAATGATCATGATGCCGATCAAAATCTAAACCGTGAGGGGATAAAAATAAGGGGCACATGTTTGTGGAAGGACTGTATCAAGATTCACGGATGTCTTTCTTCTCCAACAGATTCATTCCTACGATATGTCGAAGGTTGTACGTGCCCACGTTTTTGCGAGGAATACCTAGGAACACCGGGATCCTTTGTTCAGGAGTTAGCGTTCTATGAGTCGGAGACTGAATTTGATCACTCATCACCAGGGGCGAATGCAGGCCATCGCATTCGGAAAAAATAATTCAAATGGGCAACAAAGCCAGTTTTTCACGAGACGAGAAGTTGCACAGCCTGATGCACAAACAAACGTGGAGTGCAAAATTTGCCGTGCAAAGACGTGAATAACAAGAATGGATGGAAAAATATATCGCGTTTCAATTCTGAAATGACTGTACGGCCGAGTGAGGAAAACATCACCAGTACTAAGATGATATTGCCTGCGTTTGGCGGCAATAAGGAGAATCGGAATGAACTACGAATGAACAGGCGATAAAGCGAAGTAGGAAGGCATTGTTTTAGTTCTCTACAATAATGAAGTAGCCAACAACTCGTGTTCGTAAACCTCAAAAACTACGTTTCCATTCGCGTTGCAAATGAATCCATAAAGGTAATTTGCATCATAAATGGAAAGAAGACATTCAAATGCTTTACAATAGCGGTTCCCCACCTGTGGCACGCCTACCCCTTGGGGGTACGCCGAAAGTAATCAGTATGGTGGACGCCAGGAGTTATGGATCTCTTCACCAGGAAATATGTATGCATATTATATGGGGTGTTGAAATCGAAGTTCTATTTATAGAATTATTTCTAACTGAAAGTGTCACCTACTCGTAGTGAAATTATGTCATAAAATGGGCGCTGACATTTTTGTGGTTACAATATTAGTTATTTACATATAGAAAAGTAATGGAGGAAAAAACTTTAGGAACCGCAGCTTTGCATCATAAAACACCCCATTTGGAACTTCGCTACCGATTATCCTTCGAACTGGAAACAAAATAAGTTCCAATGGGAAAATCTTTACGCACTGATTCTCTACAAAAGAGTGGCATGAACAATGACAGCAGTGAAGATTGAACTATCCATTATAACGTAAATTTTCAAGTTTAATCTTGACCGTTCCGAAGCATTAATTATCCGATATAACGTAAATTTTAGAGTTTGATCTTGTCATTTACCATATCGCTCTCGAGTTTGGTGTACCTACTGCTTGAAAACGCTCCTCGCCACATCCACATTTTTTCAAATTTAAAACCTAGTTATTGACTTGAGTAGTTTTCTCTCTTTTGCTTCAGAATATCTCTACTTATTCCTTATCTCTTAATTAAAATTAATTAAAATATACAGAAACAACTTGGTAAAGAATTTCATGGAAATAATGTTGAAATGTACCACGAGAAGTTTTTATCGTAGTAACGTGTATCTAATGACAGAGCCTCCTAAAGGTGGGAATGTGCAACATCGGCACCCAGTAAAGGTGGCATCCAGCTGTGCGGCGAACATTGAAGGTGGTTCTGTTTCTAATATATCCACTGTCAATTCACCATTGTTTTTTTTTCAAATTTATAAGTGGTTGATGAATTATTGATTTCAGTAGCTTTTGTCATAGTCTTTTCCTTCGTTTGTCTTTGGATTATCAAACCTATCGATCGCAGAGGAATTCCTTGAAGTATATATCTAAGGAGGATCTTAGTTTGCTTACAAATATTTCCACAAGTAATTTAAACTTTAACTATAAACTTTATAAGTGGGCCTCAACGGCTACTGCATATGAACTTTATGGATCCTTAAGTGGTGGAGCACAAAAACATGTACAGATATCTGAAAAAACTATTTCGATAAGTATGAGGCTAAACACTACGTTTCTTAAACCTGAACACAATGTTTCTGTCATCAATGACATCAATTGTAACCATGGAGGAAGTGCATGGTGATGAGTAAGACATATCGTCGGATGTCATTCTGGTGAAGAGAAGGCAGAGCAGAAGAGTATAGCTTGACGTATTTCACCTAATTAAGTTAAATCACATCGGATACGAATGCAAACAGGACAATTTATATTATTACTTAGTTGGGGGTACTTGGGGTACTCAGATACTGGGGTAGTTAAAGGAGTTTTGATTGGGATAAACTTTTTATGGGCCCCAGTTATATCTTAAAGGGTTTACGTCAGAATTATTCCATTACAAATTGAAATATTATTTGCCTGAAGGTCTCTAGATATGCATGTAAATTTCAGTTGTTGTCTTTCATTTATCCCGTGAGACTTTCTCATCATGTCGGCGGCCCGAAGGAGCGTTGTACGTTGTAGCAGCATTACGGCAACCCGATATACAAAAGTTTGTATAACTCTGAGCCATGCCTGTTAACATACAGGTGCAGGCGGTAAGGGTTTTGGGTTTGTTTTCAACAGTGGCTACCTATATATTTATCAATAACACCCCTAACGCCAAACTTGGATCTTAATTGAATGACTGGGGCAAATACGGAAAGTGAAGATATGTGTGCGGGATGCTTATTGTTAGTATGAAAAATGGACGGTGTAAATGTCCCTGTCATTCAGGAAATAATGGCTCGAGCGATCACTTTTTTAGTCCATGAAAACATCTTTAGAGCTATCAGCCATAGGGACGGAAAAAATGATTGGGTGATACAGGATTCAACTCAACAACCTATAGGTATCTTCGGCTGGAAGTTTGGCTAAATTTAAGTTCCAGTATGTGAACGAATAAGATGCACTATCGTTTTTCCTTGATCCAAGACATGACACCCAAGACATCCACTTAACTGACGGGGCCGGGACGCTGAAAGCTTGGAACCTCGCGGCACCAAGAGTCGACGAGGGCGGACGCGAACGCGACTGAGCTACCGAAGATGGAGTCCTATCGATGCTTTTTGGAAATCCCGTTATTTTCCAGCATTACCGCTCCCAAGTTTAATTTATGTGATATTAAAATCTTCGCCATGCGAATTACCTCTGAGCCTAAGTTTAATTCAATAACTTGACTCGTTTAAAAAAATCAGCATTAATTTTTGATGAGTCATCTGCATAGATAATTTTGATGGTAAGAATGCCTTATAATAAATGAAAAAGAAATGCTTACTTAGGACTCGAACCCCTCCAGAACTTTACGTCAACCACCGCGGGCTAAAGAGACCTATTCGGCTGCGAATCAACGTATTAGTGAGTCATAAACGGAGAGTGCAAATATGAATCTAAAGAAATGAAAAACCTCGCCACGGGCCCTACGCGAGCGTGGACGAGTGAGTCTCCTCTTGCATTACAGCGGCTAATATTAATTCCAACGGGGCTCCTCGTCGGCTCTTGTTGTCCTGACGGCGATAGATGCATGTTATTTCGAGTGCCAACCTTCCAAGTTTTCACCGACCATAAGTTAAGTGGGTCTCGTGGGTGTCTGCACATTATTGAAAACTATAGTACAATTTTCGTCTGAAGACTTTCACAGCTTCTTTTATCTATGTTGTTGGTGGTTTTCGGGTATTGCTGTGTAGAAAACATTTTTACTCGACGTTTCACTCCTCCTACTGGGAGCGTTATCAAGAGAATGGAAGGAATTTATTCTCGTCCCTAGCTTATATATGTTTTTCGCTACCCATCGCAGAAGCTACGTGGGACAGAGCAAGCGTTCAATCTCCCAAAGGCTTAAGGAGCACGAAAGGGCGTTAAAATTACATCAGTGGGACGCATCAGCTGTTGCTGAACATTTTGCCTCCAGCCCTGGGCATAGAATGTTTGACGCTTCACGGGTATTAGCGAAGACGGAAGAATACCATCCGCGTCTTATACGCGAATCCATCGAGATAGCGAAAAGACCTAATAACTTTAATGGGGAGGATGGGTATAACCTCAGCCGTATATGGAGAGGGTTCCTAGCACAATATAATGGCCAACGGCTATCGGCTAAAATTCAAATCCGGCACAACAATGGGTAGCGAAAAACATATATAAGCTCGGGACGAGAAAAAATTCCTTCCATTCTCTTGATAACGCTCCCAGTAGGAGGAGTGAAACGTCGAGTAAAAATTTTTCTATAGTACAATTGATAGTGGAATAGCCGTTAATAATATGCTATATAAAGATGAGTTTTAGGTAAACAATGACAACCTAAGTGAATAGAAGCATGCAAAGAATGAAATACAGACAATGAGTCGGTAATACGGACGAAATAGATATCAATGAGCGAATTCACTAACTATCGATATATTAAGCATCACAAATATCCATTAGAAGTTAAATTAATAAGATCGACATAGATACTCTAAAAGCATATTCATACTCTCTTATCTCATAAGTTCAACAATATTCAAGTCACATGTCTGCAAGTTCACTCACCATTGAATTGAAGTAAAATAGTTTTAATTTATGGTATAGCATCAGATTGGATCATGTCCTTTTTCAAAATAAGAAAACTAATATCTATGACTGCATTGCAGCGACAAGTGTATCTCAATTCCAAATCACCAAACGTGTGACTCAATTGACGCTTAAGGCTGAAGACTAGGAACCCTTTTCTTCACATACATCAACGATTTGTCTACACATCCGAATCTCGGGCAAGTAGTAGTTTATGTGGTTGATACCAACCAAATTATTACTTATAGTCACTTTAATTCGGATTCAATAGAGCAGTAGAAAAATGCAAACAACGCTATCGATGAAACGATAAGTTGGGCGAACACATCTGAATTAACTTCTACGTAACTGAGAACACTGCTCGACGACCCTGGAATGCAATTATTTAATTCATAAGCAGCTCATAATACGCATACACATTGAAAATCATTGCTATTAACACAAGAATTTTTTCCTGCATATCCTCTATTTCCTTCCAACAGGTTATTTGCTCTTGTCAATTCATTTTTTACTTGGACTTACTTAGCTTATCACTTATCAGATGACGCCCGTCTAACCATGGTATTTTTGAACGCGCGTTGGTTCTGACGTCATCTTTACGCTGGTTGACAATGAAGGTAGTGTGAACGGGGCAATAGAAGATTAGGGGCAACCACCACGATTATCCAGATAACTCGAAGCTACCCCAATCGATTCAAACACGATTGTATTTTTCTTGAGTAAAGTATGCCCTGGTTAAACAATGATAGTCCCCCATTTGAATTTCAGGTAAGGGACTACACGAGGGAGTACATTGAAGAAGTGTGATACATTTCTTAAAGATGAGAATATGAATCGTGAGATCGCTTCAAAGACCAGAAAACCGGAAGATAAAAGTTTAAAGAAAGATTCTCGAGGTATTACGAATAAGATGAATGAAATGGACTGAAGTAGGAGACTTATGGAGTGGAAGCTACTTACATAATAATACACGAAAGATTGCTAAACGGTAATGACGAGGTGGGGATAGAGCTTAGAAAGACAGCCGATAAAAAAGCTACGTATAGTTTTTAATAAAAGGTTGGTAATGGTGACGTTAAAAACCAAAAGGCAGAACTACTGCAGCTTTGGAGGTTTTCAAGCCTACAAAAAAATGCTAAAAGATGCGAGGGTGGAGTAGGTCTATCAAGATACCAAAGAAGAAATCAAGCAGGTAAGAGGTGAAGAAATTCTCGGTGACATAAATGCTATCACCGGCGAAGCTCAAGACGAGTGAATAACCGTGAAAGAGGGATGATGTATCCAAAATGAAGACTGGCACTGAACGCAAGCCAAATGAAGCGAAGAAAATACACAAGGAAAATGCCAGTAGAGAGGAGAAGATTCTCAATAGACTATATTCTGGCTAAAAGAAATATTCAGGAACCAAGAATAGGACGACAATGGCTACCCTAGGACCTAACTAAACCGACAGCGGCTATAACTTATAGCGATGTAATGTCTACCTAAAATAATTAAAGAACTGAAGTTCGGTAGTCGGTGAAGAGAATACCGAAGAATACGAATACGAAAACTGAGAAATGACAAATGAGAATAAGGAACGTGATATGTCGTAAAGCCAGGGAGGTCTGAGAAACACGAACGACGAATGCATTCAAAAACATCATGCAAGGGGAACAGTTGAAGCAGCCCAGAGGAACCATTTTAAAATATAGAGCGTCAGATGTGATAACGAAAGTGACAAAATACGGAGAACTAATGACTGAAATGAATATCTACAAGTGAAGATATGGATTGTATAACTGGAAGAGTTTTATAAGGAACGGAGACTTGCTACGAAAACAATCGAAAAGGATTTCGGGTAGGGTGAAGACGGGAGCCCAAATGCTAAGACCAGAATTTGTCACATCAGTTGCATGGTAGATAAAGAATTCAATTCTTAGACTCGTAAAAGAAGTTGAGGTGCTTAACATTAACAGGTTAATCATCCACAATTAAAATAAAACTGGCGGGAGTGATAAAATTAGGACCTAACCATGAAGAAATAGTAACTGGGTGAGACGAGGCTGTGTTATTTCTCAGGTAATTTACAAAATTTACACCTAGAAAGGTTTGATGAAATCAAAGAAAACCTGTCAGGAGTCTTAATGTCATGAATATCCATGAGCAGAGCCTTTTTAACATTTAAAAAGATTATGTCATCTGATAATCACCATAAAATATTACAGTGCAGCAAAAGACGAAGTCAATAATAACATAAAACTAGGGAAACAAACAGTAGAAGAGGTATACCAACAATACTATTTGAGAAGCAGAAATACCAACGATAGAACAAGCAAGAAATAAATAATCAGTAGTATAGATGAGGCAAAGCGATTTTCAGAAAAACAAACGATCTAGTTACTTACAAGAGCAGGAAATTTGAGCATAAAGTAAGGAAACAATTCAGCAGAACTTACAATTTACGGCAATGAATCATGGGCAATTACAACAGTGGAGAAACTGTTGGTGATGCGTTAACGCGAAAATAAATTGAATCGACCGAGTGAGGAATGCCTAATTTCCCGTAAGAGTGGGAGAGAATAGAAGCCCCGTAAAAGTTTCAAGTACAAGCCAGACCATTATAATCGGACGTGTCTTGAAGCATTTATCTTGATGGCCTGACGAAGTCAACCCTCGGGGGACAGGGGGATGATTAGAAAAGAGAAGAAATGCCTCGGATATCGTTTTAAAGGAACCAAAAATGAAGAGTAAGAAATGGAATTTGAGAGACTCCACATGGCATCATTATACAGTAAAATGTAATCGCTCAAAATTTACATGAGCTACGTAAACCTCTAACATTTTAAATTCTCCTGTTGCATTCGTAAGCACCATTGTCACGGAGGATCACACTGGTTAATCAGCTGAGTATGTGTCGCATAAAACGCTATGAAAAATAGTAAACTAAAAAGTACCTTCTAGTCAAAAAAATTATCACAGAATCAGTTTGTATGCGAACTGAACATGATTTGGTTAACATGTTACTACTAAGAGACACAAAAAGAAGTAGAAGACCTATGGGAATATTTAAATATCCATCAAATATTGTTCACTTAATGGATGATATTAACTCACCTAATTTCTCTAGTCTTCGTCCTCTTCTTTGTTACCTCATCGAAAATCTCCCTTTAAATCCCACCCGTATCACTGAGTTTATTCGCTACCCCATATTACTCGTGCACCTGAAAAGAAAAAGTTTGCATTAGAGGCTGGCAATGTTCACGCACTAAAAGTTTACAGTTAACAAGGAGCATTACTTAATGATGATGGTAAAGTTAAAGCCTAGAACAATTTGTCATTCTAACAACGATGAAGAAGGAATGTGTATTGATTTATGGAATGTATTAATGAAAAAATAAAATTCCAAACGAAGCGCTGTAAATGCAATTAGAATCGCAAATATTTTCTTATAGTCCTTACTCATGAAAATTATATGACCGATTATTACAGCGGTTTCGGGTTGGCAGTTAGATATCAGAATGGAAGCTGTCGATTTCCATTTCCTAGATTTAAACATTGAGTACTTTGTAAAATGCCTTTTAGAAACAATAAATATGTGGAAGAATTCAACATTCAGTTAGCAACGAGAGAGAATGTTTAGAGGGCGAATTAGGGTTGATGACTGATGCTCACGGATATGAGTTAAATTTTGAAAATTCAGGTTCTGTCATAACCAAAGACGAAGCAGTGTGGCTATCATGAATTACGCTGTTCCATTTATACTTTTAATACCCCATATTTACAATCACAGCGATAAAAATCATCAGATTGACTTTCGGAAAAACGTTTCTAAGCTACCAGGGAACTGATAACACGCTACCGGATTGCTGCAAGAAGCATGATTCCTGTATTCAACCCGTTATCTTTGATGTCCTAAGAAATGCAATCAATTCAAAGGCTAAACTAATCACAGGTTACTTACTCGTTGCAAATGTCGACACTCCATAACCGAACGCAATTTTTATAAGTTACACCAATTATGCTCAGAAACGAATACACTTAGTACTTATGTAAGTCAAGAGGCATCAAACACGATGAATAATCAAACATTCGTCACATAAAATCGCTCTGACATTTCGACCATCGCCGATATACTTTTCACAAAATATATTATTTCAATTCAAAATTCACAGGGCTGAGAGTGAAAACAGGACGATTTTAACCTGAGGGGATATTTCCCTATAACCGGCATTCTTAAAAAAACACTACCATGAAATTAACTTTAACTGAAACGGGAGATTCCTCACGTGGTATTCAAGGTTGAGGCAGCAGACGGCTGGCTTAATAAAAATTGTTTATTCAAAATAATAGCCACTCTGATCACGTTTACTTGAAGTTGAATAAATGGTATTTGCGAATAATTCTCCATTACAGGGAATTGACAGCACATTGAAAACAATACGAAAAATCCTTCGTCAAAAGAATTGGTCAAGTACTCACCTCTTTACCCCAAGAGATCTAGCCGCGAAGTGAAGTCCATGCACAGAGGGAGGGGGACCTCCGACACTTCGCCAGCCACATGACGAATACCTGTGACGTCACGGTAATTTCGAATCGTTTTCTTTTTATGGAAACGAAAACCATAGAAACAACTGAATATCGTAGGTTTTCAGTTATTTGAAATTTTATCCAATTAAATATATCAGTAAATACGGCGATATTATATATGTTAAAAAAAAACTATATCGCGCGAAAAAAATATTTGTTCATCCGGTGGCGCTGTTATACTAAAATAGCGCGGGATTTTTTCAACGGCCAATTTTCACAGTACACGTGGATCAATATTCTTGAATTTTCCAGTAATATCGAAGGTCAGTGCAGAACACGTCATCGCTTAACAAAAAACGATAACGAGAAATTTCTCATTGGTCTACATTCAACTGTCGCTTCCAATCCAGCTCCTCCCCTTCCCCCCACTCATTCATCACACCCCCTAGTCATTCACCATCCGTCTTTTCGGTACAATCATATTTCTGCAAGTTTTAACTTCTTTAAATCAATTTTCAATCGTTTCTTCGTTCGTTGAAGTCACCGTCTTAATCACGGGAAACGAGGATTGGGAGCGAAGACTACTTTACACTATCAACAGAAATGCAAAGAAGAAATGCAGCGGTATTGACTGAGGTAAGTGAGAACATTACAACTTTAGAATGACAGGCACAAATTATTTATCTTTTTATTGGTCAAGAATAAACGGTGGAACCTAGTCAATGACAAAACAGAGCTTTCAATTTCAACAAAGAACTCCTATCTTCGAAATAATATGTGTTATAATTTCAGACAAACATGTGATCATCCTCATCCGCAATTCCACAGATATCGCTTACGCTTTCTAAGGCTTCCTGCGTTTGTAGATAATAATGGTGGTAGTCAGTAGCTGGCACACCTTTCTTGGACTCAAAATAGTGCCATTAGCTGAATATTTAAGCCATTATTCTTCCATTTGAACGTCGTTGAAATGAGTAACACTTCAATGAAAAATAAAAATGACAGTAGTATTTATTTTTTCTGGTCATTCGCAGATTCGTTTCCCAGATAGCCATGTTCAACTAAAGGCATGTCCGTGAGGACTAGCCTGATGCTGTCATCATTACACAAAAAGGGTTGCTGAATTGTTCATTGTGGACAACACTGGAGCCTATGTAACCAAATGAATATATAATTTACCTGCAGAAGATGCTACTTCAAGGAAAATTTAAGGAGCAACCAATGTAATTGATTTCTTTCCATGAAGGCATACAACATTCTTGATCTTCATCGTGTAATCTTACTCGAGGTAAGTCATTATGTATTCATTTCATCATTTGAATCAATGTTTGTCACGACTAAAATTAATTATCGTTGATTTAGTTGGCTTTATTATTCAATAATGGTATAAAAACTGTCATATTGAGTAGGTATAAAATATTTAAAATAATTACAAATTTATAGTTTAATTCTACCCAAAATAAAACCATTGTAGTTACCATCAATTGTGCATTTTAGGCGCCACTAAGAGGTATGCCCAAGAGAGGCTCTGAGGTTAAAGCGGTTAAGTGAAGGAGAGTCCGTTAGCGATCAACGAAGCCCCCTTTTCCGACAATAAAATGCTTGCATACCGCAAGAAAAAGCAATCTGGAAATGATTTAACAAATATCAGCTTCAGCTCACGCCAAGTTCGGTTCACCCCCACTGCAGTCATTTTTAATTGCTAACTTAATGGATTTTAATCAATGCGTCCTTGTATGACAATGTTTATGGATGTCTCGCCGATAATTCAGTCTATGCCTGCGAGGTTTGTTTGTCCGTATTGCGCAATTCAATAATTCGTAGTCAAATAAAATTTAAGAGACTTCGTCCGCCTCTTTGGCGTGAGTGTAGCTGGAAAAACGTTCGCCGAATAATTGAATGTTTGAATTGTTGAATTTACGAAAATCACGATGAGTTTTAGATTTACACCAGGGCAGTTTCCTCACGTTTTATTTCAGCTTCCAAAAGGTTACAAAATTTCCAATTTTCGTGCGCGAAGAAGCAAAAAAAATGGGGAGGGGTTTACCTTTGATAAACAAATGAAATAAGTAAATAGGGTGTAACTGTTCATTTAGCATACATGGTTTATGTTGCGACAGAGATTTTTACGGTATGTAAAGGATCTTTTGGAGTTATATACCCTGAGCAATGCTTTTTTGCATTTGCTTTAGACTTAAGCAAGCAATATGTTGAGAGAAAGGTATAACTACGAATATAACCATTATTTAGAAGATCTCTTCGGTCGAGCGGTAGTGGTATGTTCTTTTAAGTCATGTTATTCATGGGAGAGATAGGTAGACCATCTTAAGACTGAGACAATTATCCAGCTATCACCATTCGGGATGAAGTGGGTGAAAGATGCGGTCAAATAGGGTCATGCCCGCTGCGATCACGGCTTCACGTAGGTTTGCATGGTAATGTGTCGAGGGCGCAGAGGGAATGGGGAAAGAAGCTTATCTTCTTCCCCCCACCCAAATAAGTTTCTCAATCTAACCCACTTCGCCCATGTGGTGATCCAGCTGTTCTTTTCTATATCAAACTATTCTCACTCCATACATACTTCCTTAAGAATTTGATCTGCACATAACTTGCACTTTCAGACGCTTTGATGGAGTTTTAACTGTTAGGAATGACGCTTGAGTGCTGAACTTCATAAGAAATAAAATTTATGTAATGGAACATTGCGAAGTTCATCATTCATCACATTAAATCATAATTCAACTAAATCGAGCATGTGAAAATTGGTGGTAGCGTCACACGATAGTAAAAGTGCAATGATTTCATTTATAACCTATAAAACTAATCTGAAATCTTTTTTATTTCATTCCGCTGTATTACAAAAAAAAACACTTGAATCAGCATTTTAAAAAATCATGCATTTTTCAAAAAGACGCCAACCTGTTTTTAAAAAGAATTTTTCTTCTCCTCACTGAAAACGAGTCCTAAAACCAGATTGAAATAATTTTCTGCAATAAAGCTTAAACTTCATGTTGTACCACACTGAAAGAGGAGATGTCTCCCTACCTTTCATTTGCTGTCAGGTCCATCGGCGGCAGAGCTTAGCTTTACATCGTCGATTCCCCAAATTATTGATATTCACCAACACTTCACATATAACACACAACTGACAATGAACCTTTGACACTTTCACTTCACTGTATAGCTGAGTAACACTTGTTCCTGCTCTTGAGTAACACTGCAGGTGACTTCACATTATTTCCATGAGATATGCATATTTTTAGCATTATGATCGATCATGATACTCCGACGGTTGACCCAAAGGCTGGAAAGAGATCGTTGCAAGCTTGATTTTAGGTTTCAATTTTCATTCAATGAATAAATTAAAATTGTTCACTCCAACTCTCGTAAACTCTAAAAAGAAAAGAAATAGCCCTTAAGGTTTAACGCAAAAAAATTCAATTTTCAAAAATTTCAACAGCGGAAAAAATGCGATCCATACCAATTTAAGCCATTATTGAGGGCCTGGCATAATACTGTAACTAGTACAAGTTCATGTACTTTTCTCAAAAGTTTTAATTGGACGAAACATATGCGAAATCGTGTACAAAATTCATGAATTCAGGCATAAACTTGTGCGTGGAAATGTTTCGCGTGACTAAACCTTGCTGTTGCAGCCGGATTTTTGTGATATGTACAAAACATGATAAGTCTATGCGAAAATACGGGTACAAAAACTCCAATAATTTTGACGAAATCCTGTTGCCAAAGAATGCTACCATCTTGCACATAAATTATCAAAAATATGACTAAACAAGTATAAATGGCATGGAACAATAAGTTGTTAACAAACATAGCACCTACCAGTACTCTTCAGCGAGAGATCATCCACCTCACAGCACTAACCGAACTGCTGTGAGACTCAACCTTCACTATGGCAGAATGAGGGCTAATGGGCAAATCCTTTGGTGACGCACTGCTTCTTACGTACTGCCCACCAACAACAAAAGATGATGGAAGGCGGGGAACTGTTATGGATATAAGGGGAGGTTGCCTGGCACGAATAGTCCATGGCAGAGTCAAAATTGTTGGCCTTGATTTTAAGTCGGAGTGCATTACGCAGGCGGTCTGAAGAGATTCGATTTGCGCGTCGTTGGGTGGAGCTGGTGGTTAGCGGGAGGTACTTAAAGGGTGTCGACGAAGGTGAGGGTGGGGGGAACTTAGAGCGCAGGCCTCAACACAAAAAGGGCAGTAAATACCTCTCGTGACGTCACATACCCACGTAGTCTTCATAGTTTACTAATAAAAGTTTCCTTTACGGCAAATGGTTGCAGAGTTCTCTGAGCTCATTCGAGCTCAAACTTTAATTTTACAAGTGCAAGTTACATTTACAAGTTTTGTGCCCGGTAAGCGAGCGCGTATCTGATACCTGACGTCGAATCACCACTTGCCTGGCCTTGATGGTGGCTTACACGGTTCCTCGCAGATGTATACACGCACCTACGAGTTAACACGTGAATTAAGGAACCGAATTAGAACATGTTCTATTTTCTGTTTATTCTCCTTCACAATTTGGGTGGTTACATGGTGCAATCTTAAGTTCATGAATTAAATAATATCCTTTCACGTGTTAAAGAATCCTGGTGCCAATCATAAACACCAAGGCAGAGTTCTTTAGCATTGTAAAAGAAATGAACATGTGACAAATGTGTTTTATGATAAATCCTTAATCGATTATTATAACAAGATCGGCTGCGACGAGACGAGAGTTCCTGCCCCTCCCAAAAATTGTGCCCTTCATAGCTCACTGCGACCGCTGCGTACGACGCGTCGTCGGCACGTGCGTGGTGTAAACCGAGTATCAGCGGCCTGCCCTTTTTAAAACTGCTCTCCAGGCGCGAATGACGTTTTCTTTCGGCCGCCTCCATCACATGCAATACTTGGCTAATGGTTTTATTCTGGGTGAATTCCAAATTGTCATCTCCTATCATAATCGTCGTGATGCGATAGGCGAATTTTCCGGTTCTGTTCGTAAACCGGGGGTGGCCCTCAAAATCGGCCTAACCTCCTAATGTGATCGATCTAATTCCATCAGCATTTGGGATATAAAACTAAACGGCTGAAGTAGATCCATAATTGCGATTACCTCACCGAATTTAATATAGGTCCGAATGTCAGGTAAAAGTTAAAAAATATGTATATTTTTTTAACGACAGAGCCAATAAAATTCTTTGTTTTATGCGTTTCATGAAGACGTTTAGTTTTTAAAAAGAAATTTAAATCAAAACATACTTTTAAGGAATAGGCCTTTGTTGTAAAAGTCATTTCTTCATGCTTGTTGTGGGTACGAAATTTTAGGGGTTAAAATAGTTTGTCTATAATGAGCAAATCTTAATATATTTACTTAAATCAATTAGTACTAGATTAATTTAGACGGATATGACAGAAGGTAATTTTACGAAGGTAAAGACTAGAAGTACATTCCCAGCAGCCTTATCACGATTGATCTTTCTAGGAAAAAATGTCGCCTGTGATTGATTAAGATACCCTTGCGTACATTAATTCTCCAAATTTATGTCCCGTTGAAGGGTAAATCAGGATCTCGGAGGAGCAGAGCAACTTTTAATTCGAATACATACTAATCCATGACAAATTATGAACTTCGCTTAATTTGCAACGTACTTGAACCGTATTCGCTAATTTTCGTCAAGGACTTGAATGCTTTAAGTTATTTAAATATTGTTGTCTGCCTATTTTTCTCGACTTCAAAAAAATGCCTTTGCGCTTTGATTTATCACAATCTTTAAAATTATTTATTTGATTCAATTTCTATATTTATAAATATCCATTATATTTACATAAATATCCATATCTGATAAAATAAAGTGGAGTTCAGGAATTTCCCGTAGCATTATAATAATTCAATTTCTTTCCGATGGATAGTAGATCTCAAAAAGGCATTGAATAAATATATGAATCACTCGAGATTTTTTTTTAGATTTTGCCTTTTATAAATAACAGGCTTATATTCAGGAATTCATTACCACGACGTTAAAACTTATAGCTTTAAAACGTCGTGGTACAAAAAGGTATAAATTCACACCACTTTAATGCAACAAACGTTTCCTTGGGTCCAAGGTTTTGATGAAAATTAATTTGAAATTTGAAAAAAAGAAGATTTTTCTTCTTTTCTCATCTTCATTCCTTCATCTCATCTCAAGAAACCCACCCCAAACTAAATACCCCTACAGTCTTCCCAAAAAAATATGGTCTCTATGCACATTTCAATTTATTTCACATTTTATTTTTTTTAAACGTGACTTGATGCATATAATTTCCAATATTTCAACACCAAATCGTTAATTATGAACTTGAAAACCTCATTTTTTTCTCAAAGCTGACTCGCTGTATTTAGTTTCAGATGGGTGTATACGGATGGAAAATTTCATCAAAATCTGAGATCCAAAGGGACAAACGTTTGGTGAATTGAGGTGGAATGGCCCGTGATTAAGTAACCGAAGACCCAAGTTTAATTTCGTTTTCCGCTCTCTCCCTAGGTGTAAGCCATCTTGGATGTGAAGAGAAGAATGGAGACTCATCCAAAGGACAGGAGCTTGCAGATGATGGCCTCGTGGGATGTCCTCTGTTATTTTTCTCACCTTAATCTCACCTTCTCTCACCATTCATCAATTTGAGTTTGAGGCTGAATTCAGTGCAGCTTTTCTCCGATGTGGTGCCTTTGTGAATTTTTCCAAAAGATATATCAGGTTATCTTGAATGGTAAATGAGTGGAAACATGAAAAACACTACCTGAGTTACGAGAGACTCCTGGTAGAAAGTGATTCCACTCTGGTAAAACCAAGTATGAGCTCTAGGTAACACAAGTACACGAAAAGTACTGGCTCAAA
This sequence comes from Ischnura elegans, assembly GCF_921293095.1. Taxonomy (NCBI): domain Eukaryota; kingdom Metazoa; phylum Arthropoda; class Insecta; order Odonata; family Coenagrionidae; genus Ischnura; species Ischnura elegans. The sequence continues at coordinate 17,989,731 of NC_060255.1, forward strand.
GGAGCAAGTTTAAAAATGTTTCATCGCTGAAATAATGGTACCACAACGGTGCACTGAAAAAGTATTAAATAGGAATGGTTTTGTTCTACTTTGGGTATTACGGTGGGTTTTGTACTAAAACATTTTATTTCAGGTTTGAAGACTGAAGATGACAAAAGAAGATGTAGCTGAGGCCCCGAAGACAGAAGAAATCGCTGGGGCCTCGAAGATCAAGAGAAGGATGAAAATAGTAAAAGCGTATTACATTGGACATTTATGTCCCTCGCCAAAACTGGGTGTGGGTGTTGTACTCTATTGAAACATTCTGTTCCACTTTCCCTCACTGTCATCAAGATTGAAGACAAAAAAATAGATGACATTAACAACAAAGTAACATACCCTGTACAATAATTACGACAAAAGTGCACGAACATTTTAAGGAAATTATGACAACAATTTATCAGTTTTTATAATTGTTTGCTTGAAAAAATTATTTTTATTTTAGTTCCATGTCGTATACCAATGTCATTTTTCTTCAAAAGGAAAATCTGTTCGTAACTTTTGTTTTTCCGTCTGGAGGGGGAGACAGTTGTCCCCTCTGCCTCCGGCTGGGTAAACCCATGGTCACGGACCCTTGCGAACGGGCCATGGCTTTTCCTCGGTCTTTCGTGCACCTGTATCACACGTCTCGTTCTAATCAACTTACTAGCGAGCGACTCATTCCCTCAGGTCTCTCTTAAAGATTTGATGAGCCTAAACGTCAATGACGTCAAAAACTTACGAAAGGTGGGCGGCTATTTTCCCATTTTTTTATTATTAGGCTATGATAAAATTTTTACCAATGGTGAAATTACATCGGCCGTCATTCCTAGCCGAATAACTTTAAAGCCAAAGCAGTTCTTATAGGCAATTTTTACCCTAGGCAGGCACTGAACCAAAAATTTACCACGCGGGTGGTTTGGTGTGGTATGCACGTAGCATAACCTGGCAATCTGTTATCAATTCCCACACATCAAAAAACAATGTATTTCACCAATTAGCTATAAAATTCGTTTGCGTAGCGCTCAAATTTATAGCCAAAGATTGTTTTCCGAAGATTACGTGGTTATTATGATTTGGTCTCCATAAGCGCGTGTTACCGAATCTGCCTGTTTTTTTCTGAAATTTTTTCAACTTTTGGGCAAGAGACATCAATGTTTCTCTTCAAGGTGATTAGGGGCAGACATAGTGAAATATAACTGAATCCACGGACAGAGAGTCAGAGGAGCCCCTGGAGGAGTCCCATCAGCTGAGGAGGCCCTTGGGCCGGTGGCAAGAGATATCGCGGACAAAGGTGCCCAAGCAAATTGCGGATGCGGACCATCAACTAGGTTTGAAAAATTTCCCATCCGTGCGTGTATCTGCCATTATCCGCGTATGTAATGTTCAGTTCTTATGAAATCAGATTGAGGAAGGGTCTTCTTTATTCGTCACTTACCTTTCCCAAACCATATTCCGATTTTTTTTTCGAATGGACTCTTAGCGTCTGCGTTAACGACAAAATTCGAGCTGCATCCACAAATACGTTTTCTGCGCTCGACGAGAAGAACCCGCCCTTCAATGTCTTTGCTTTCAACTCTCATGATAAGACCTTGGGAGAAGCGAGGAAGTCCTATCCACGACTTCCCCTCGGGCGCAGTACGTCATGGTCTATCGCTATCAGCAAGCACGACTTGAGGAAAATGGGCGCAGTTGCGTCGCAGTATTCACCTCGCACTTCTGAGCGTCTTTGCACGGACCCCATTTGACTGTGATAGCTGACATGAGAGTGCCTCGCACCAAGCACTCCCCCCACCGATGCGTGCCGGATGTGGACGATTGTGTGGGACGGAGGATGGCGGGGAATACTTCGCCTGACGGTTCTAACCAGGGAAGTTCAACAGGATAGATTTGCGACACCTATTCTTGTAGTTGTTGCTATATATAATATTTGTAGTCATAAAAATGCATAATTCAGCCATGAATTTCCAATTTACGCTATATTGCCTTTCCTTATGATAACTAAAAGTCTATTTCTAATCATTTTTATTTTCGCTCGAAGTGCTATTAGGAAAACAAATGAAGATGACTTCCGCGTCCTCTCAAGTGAACTGTGTTGTTATTTTGGAGTTCTGTAGTGAAATCGAAGAATGTCGGCATTTGCCAGCGCGTATTGCATCGTAATAATCTTCAAAATTTGTAGTATCGTAAGAAATACGTTACTGTTGCACAGTTAAGGACTGCCCTTCCAAGGGCTGTAAGTTTTTCTTTTTTCCTCGACAAGTAGCCAGGTAAGTCACATTCATTTTTATTGCATCTGCTGTCATGTGTTGTGAAATACTTCTCAAGAACGTAGTTGTTGGATGTTTAAATTTGGGTAACTTAATCCAACTCTATAGAAAAACACTGACATTTCAGTTCATTTCCTCTCAATTGATAAAGACATATCTTTCCCGTGGAGTAAGTACAGGACTGTTAAGAATGATCAATCCAAATGCAGTTCATCTGCTTGAAGCGATTATTATTAAATTCCAAGGATCTCGAAAAAGGAATGCATAATTTTTACTATGCTTAGTTAACTTCCATCCTTCGCTCGTCACATTGTTTTTATGCTTCTATGTGCTTGCTCCAAACATCCAAACTCGGTGGTTAGAAGTTACTATGTATTAAAATTAGTTTAAATCTATTTAATTAAGTTAAATCATTTATAATTAATGCCTTTATTTTTCACTTATCTACACCAAATTGTTTTGTTAGTGAAGTTAACTTAATGAATTTTTGTGTTGGTGTCATGTGAATCTTTCTTTAATATTAACCTGGTATTGAAATACTCTTTGCAACAGTCTAAGATAATTTTCTTCTAAGCAGTTACTGAGCTGTATTTCTAGTTCCTTAGAAAGTTTTGAATCATCGCATCATCCATGCTGCCATTCAGAGGCGTAACTAGGACTATGCTTTGGGGGGAGGGGATAGCCTGGGGGGAGGGGATAGCTGGGGGAGGGGATACCCACCTTCGTTGGGGAAAGTTTTTGAAAAATAGCATGCCTGGAAATACATTTCACATAATTTTCGCACTAAAAAATTGACTTTAAGCAGACGCAGTTATTAAATGTCAAAACTAGACAATTTCTTTTTGTTTCTCTGAGGCTTTGGGGGGGATCTATCCCCCTTCCCCCCTATAGTTACGCGTCTGCTTCCATTTTTGTCTTACATAACTGATTTTTGTGGATATCGTCTAAAAATTGTTTCACAGTGCAATACTCAGTAATGGCCAATTTACTTAGCTAATTTTGTTTGAAAGTCCTAGCATTTCTCATAACTTTCTTGTGTTTTTCATAGGGAGGTGTAATTTTCCTTTAATTTCTGAAACATTACAAGTGATTTACTCTGATTGTGTTTCTTGCTCTTCTTTCTTTATCCAGGAGTTGATGAATCATTCTTCAGAACTTCATCATGAAAAAAATATGTAGAACAGAACTATTCGGCTAAGTTTGTTATTCTCATGAATAATGTACTTATTGACAATAAATATTATTTTTGTCTTTTTATATTCGATTTTAATTTATGTACAATAACCTAAGATAAACAATAACCTACCGCCCTGAGGCCTTGATGGCTCTTTCCTCCAAATAAAAATGATATGAAACTACCCATTCGCTCCTGAGAATCAGTTATTTTGTGCGTACGAGTTTGCGGGCATTTTGAGTTGAAGCAAATAGACTTGAAATAATGGAATGGGAAGGGAGGTCGTGTTTTAGTGATTTGAATTTGGCGGCAGATGCCGATGCTGCTGCCATCTTAACTTATAGTAGTAAAACTCTTAACTATCAAAGAAGTTTAGCGTGGAGTTGGACATCTATGGTTCTAACCCTCCCTCCCCCCATTACTTCCCCCTACTACAACTTCCCAAGTTCCTCCGCTTTCACTTCTTGGCCGCTGTGAGAAACCCTCTTGACGGTATCTTCGCTATCATCGTTCGTGGAATATATCTCCAGGGAGGTGCAAAGTAACGCAAGAATGCGCGAAAAATGGGTTGCGGGTGACTCCGTAAAGATATCTACATGATTACGTCCCGGTATTCTTAAATTATGCAAGCTTAAGTTTAGTTGCTTAAGGTAATAAATAGCTACTTCGGGAATAAATAGCTACATCCCAAGTAAAATAGTAAAAGAAGGCAGCGAACCGAGATGGTACGACGCGGAAGTGAGAAAATCATTGAGGCGACAGAGAGCGTGTCATGCTAAAATGAAAAAAGTCAGCACGGATTTATCCGCTAATGAACGCGAGCTAATAATTAAAAAATATAGGATGACTAAAGCCGCCACGAAGGAAGCGTTCAGGAATGCGTTCACGAATTTTAAAAGAAAAACACTAGTAGAGCAGTTACAGGATAACCCAAAAGCATTTTGGTCATATGTTAGGGAAGTTCAAGGTAAACGATCTACCGTATGTTCCCTGAGACACGACAATGGAGATGTGTTGACAAGCAGTTACGATAAAGCCAATTTATTAAATTCCTACTTTAAGAGCGTGTTCACGGAGCCTTCCGAAAACTCACCCGAGACCGATGACAATCCCTGTATACATAAGATGCCAACTATTGACATTAGTACGCTCGGAATAGAAAATATATTGAAATCGCTTAGTCCAAATAAATCACCTGGTCCAGACGAAATCCCTTCTCGTGTACATAAATAACTAGCCTCAGAAATTGCCCCCTACTTGCAGTTAATATTCAGTAAATCCATCAAGCAACACGAAGTACCTAATGACTGGAAAATCGCTAATGTAACGCCAATATTTAAAAGTGGAGACAAGGAACAGCCATCTAATTACAGGCCGATATCTTTAACGTCCATCTCTTGCAAGGTCCTTGAACACATCGTAGTCAGCTCGGTAATGAAACACCTAGACGCGCAAAACTTATTAATGGGAACTCAACATGGATTCAGGAAAAACAGATCGTGCGAAACTCAGTTAGCGCTTTTCGCCCACGATATTTTAGTCTCCGGGGAAGACAACATTCCAGTAGACTCGATTTTTCTTGATTTCATAAAGGCATTTGATAAAGTACCCCACGGAAAGTTAATAATAAAACTGAAATCTTATGGTCTAGACGAAGATGTCATTTCCTGGATTAGAGAACTTTTGAGCGACCGCGTCCAAAGAGTAGTATTAGACGGTGCAGTCTCCAATGAGGTTAGAGTCACTTCTGGCGTTCCTCAGGGTAGTGTCATTGGCCCACTCCTATTCCTTCTTTATATAAACGACATTGGCGAAGTAGTGCAGAGTAATTTACGATTATTTGCAGACGACGCTGTAGTTTACAGAGAAATCCGTTCCAGCAAAGATATAGATGAACTAACGAATGACCTTGCTGCTATCCAAGCTTGGTGCGATGCTTGGCAGTTGGAATTAAATTTGGAAAAATGCGTCGTAATGAATTTCTGGAAGAAGAATAACTCCCTACAGCGTAACTATATCATTCGAGGCACCCAATTAAATGCAGTTGAATCCGTGAAATATCTAGGCGTTAGACTCAATAATGATCTATCGTGGAATAAACATATTCGAGAAATAACCGGTCAAGCTAATCGTAAAATGGGTTTTGTTAAAAGAATATTAGGAAAGTGCGACGACAAAGTGAGAGAAATTGGCTACTTTTCCCTCGTTAGACCACATTTAGAATACGCTGCCAGTTTTTGGGACCCTCATGAAATAGGCTTAATAACAGAGTTAGAACGCGTGCAAAGAAGAGCTGCCAGGTATGTGAAAGGTCGTTACGATAGTCTTGTTAGTGTAACTGACCTCTTAGATAAACTCGAATGGGAATCTCTGTCGGACCGTAGATTGAAAAATAGACTAAGCCTTTTAGATAAATTCAAGAGCAGTGTCTTTTCTGACGAAGTTAACCATATCTTGCGGACGCCAACGTACTACGGAAGATCAGATCATATAAATAAAATAAGAGAGATAGATTGCAGAACAGACAGATTCCGAATGTCATTTTTTCCACGATCAATAAGAGATTATAACGGCAGCAATAGAACTCGTAAATAGATTGCATGACTTGTAGTGTTGCCTACTAACCAATGTAAAACTTAATGCATGTTTCTGAATTCCCATTCTATATTCTATTTCTAACAGCATATAGTAGTATAGTTTGTTATTATACGGGACGTTTTTGGACGGTGTGGTGTGCATGTGGGAGTCCAAATGCATGCTGCATGCTGCTGATTGATCACCCCCTGCCAAACACCCTAGAGGTGGCTCGCAGGGTATTGTGTAGATGTAGATGTAATCAAACTCCGTTGCATTTCTAGTCAAAATTATTCCCTCATTAAGTTATTGCACCCGAAGGTTGATTTGGATAGGTGAAGGTAGGGTTCGTCCCAGACTTAGCCATAGGCGAGTGTTTATTATATATTCAGTGTGGGAGAGCAGTTTTTTTTCGATGATCTTATTTGGGGCGTCCGACCGGGATATGACGTCTTGGAAGTGCGAGGGAAAGGACCTGCTGCCCCCAAGCCCTAAATATATGCGAGAAATTTAACACCCTTAGTAAAAGGTGAGTTCTACCCCCACCGCCCAAGGATCACCATCCCTCCTCCCGGATGATGCGTGCTGCCAGGAAATTTGTAATTTTGTAGTGTTGCCGATGGAATGGCGGTTGGTCAAGGGGGAGTTGATTCATGAGTGTGTAGAAGTGCGACCAAGTGACGATCGAAGATGTTCGAAGGACATCGGCATACATCGCCTGACGTCATCTCCCACCTCACTATCGTCCTCCCACCCTCTCTCCTCGCCCCCCATTTCGCTGCTTCGACGTCCCCCCTCCCCCACATGTTTCTCCGTGGGTCACTTGAGGAGTGGTATCTTTGATAATAACCCCACTCACCTTACCCCGGTCCGGAACCCCCCCGCCCCCGTAAATATAAATATACAATTATTTTCCTTCATAAAAGAAAACTAAAATTTGAAAAAACATGAATCCACAAAATATTTCTTTAACAAATAAAGTTTGTTCGGTTATGAATTGTTAGAATTATTTTAAAAACCATTACTTGGTTCCCCATTTTTCAAAAATTTTTCCCCTAGTTTTCGACCCCCCGAAATAATATCCTGGCTATGCCACTGATCACCCGATCATTGCTTGATCGTTGTGTGGAGCATACTTAAAGCGCCCCACTCCATCCGTCGGATGGACCGTGGTTCCCTTGACGCATTTCGTCGAGAGCAGGCTGATCTCGGCGTCGGGTTTCCCTCCGCTCTACCTCTCCAATCATTGCGACATGGCCTTAGCTGCCGGTCACCATCTCCTGATACAACACAATGCCATGCGAGCCGGAAATGATTTTAAAGCGAAAGTGTGAATTTCACACATTAAGAGTGGGGGGTATCTCGATACTAATATCGGGGGGCTCACATATCTTCGCCGCTGACAGTGCTAATGACATTGTAGTACCACACAAGCATTGGTTTGGCCGCAATGCAGAGGCCAGAATTTATGGCTACGGCCCTCACAGTAGGCTGTCCCAAAAAAAACATTTCTTGAAATTTCAAAATCGTCAATTGGATTTCGATCACCCTCGGGTATACGAGGATAGGGAAAAAAAGATTTTCGAAAACTTTAAATAATTATTTAGCGAGATGGCCTAAATACCAACACCTTTAATTCGTAGTACGATTTCGCAAAAACTGCCAAAATAAGGGTAATCTGGATAAGTCATGTTTTGCGATGCCCTAATCACAGAATTCGACGAATTATTAACTACGAAAAACAAAAGCAATATTTGCCGCAGATTGTCTCCCAATTTCGAAAAATTATAAATGAGGGTACGAAGAAAGAGCTTGTTCAACTGTAACCTGGCTTTGTTGAATAATTTTCTCAGTAGGTTAACAAAGTTGTAACGATTTTCCAAAATAAAGTTAAGATTGATTAGCATGCATGCCGATATGATTTCGTCTACGAAATGAGTTCAGAATCTGAATTTCAGAGAGAGAGAGAGAGTCACTGAAGTATATTAACGTGGCGGGCGACCGTGGGCGAGCCGTCTGTTGCGCCGCGTCGCCGAGCCGCATCGCTTAGCGGTACTCTTGGCACCAGGCTCCGCGGCCCGCAAATCCTAAACGGTGAAAGATACGCAAAAACCGACGAAATTGTTGCCTACATACAAACTTGTTCCTAAATAGCAATATGTTTATGGTTGTTAAACACTTTTATCTTTGAATGGAATGAAAGTAATATAAAGCATTATTCGTAACGAAGCTTGAATTAAGATCATTCATATTTAATTTCCACTGTCATCACAAACATTTTGATGCTCATGACCTAGCGAGTATATAGTTCAGTTAGATGCAGCCAGTTCATTCCATTGAGAATCTTAGAATAACTTTCACCTTAAGATAGAGAGCATCACAAAAATATTTTTAAAAGGACAGAGGCACGTTTTGCATATGTTGATGGCATGATAGATAATTATCATTAAATACCATTTTCCATTATTTTCTTTCAAAGGTATAGATAGGCGATAAATTTTCAGTACTGCGTTGCTACTGCATAGTATTTATATTTTGGCTGTAATTTTCTATTTAAATATTTGGTTCATAACATACATTCATTTCAATTTTTTGAGAAGCCTAAAGCGTCGTGAATAAATTTACTCCAGATGATAACTCCACATCACTCGATGAACGCATGGTGAAGGAGGCAAGGGTGAGAAGTGCTGCTGAGACCCAAATGGCGGAGACCTTCCAGGGTGTTGCAAATGAGTAATTTCAATTGAAGAAAGGCAAATGTATCCATGCATCTTTCGAAGAGATGTTTCAATAAAAAAAAAATGTATTATTATTTCCTTCAATATTTTTCCACTGGCTAATGCTCACATTCACATAACATTGAATAAATTCGGTAAAAGGGCAAAATTTCAAATTCTAAGAACAGACAAAAATTGTGTAGGGATAATCGAAGACATTTCATTTTTCATTCTTAGAAATAATTCGATACTAATCGATAACCTTCTTTTTCAATTGTATTCCTTTGGAAAATATTGTTTCAATAGATTTCCACTTACTATCATAACATTGATGGAATGATATGACTTGTTCTTTTTGAACTTTTGTTGTTCTTGAACTTCTGTTTAAAAATAAGTTTTCCTGTTATTTTGGTTCTTTGATGGCTCCGTGAGTTCCATCCATTCTCGATTTCTCTCTCTTATAGATTCACATAGTTCCTGAAAAGACATTAACTTGCATATTTTTATTTTGTAATGATTGTATTTCGTGTAAACCTATTGTTTTTAATAAATTAATGTATGTTTTAATTTATTATTTAATCGAATGAATGAATACTTTGTAATGCTTATGATAAATAAATCAAATCAGAAATATATTTCCATGCCTGCGAATGATCCAGTTCCTTTCTTCACTCGGTAATAGATAGTGGATCCAATTAGAAAGGATTTCGTTTGAGTTGCGAGTTTTTGCTACTTCTTCAATGGCATTGGACACGCTACTTTGGCAGAGTCCGAGATTATTATCGCTACCAGTGTTTTTTGATAGCTACCTTGACCATAAAAGTGACGTGTACAGAGGGCCTACGTAACTTAATGGAATAAGTCACATGCAGAGATCATTTTCTTAGCCTCAATTCCTTATAACTTCCTTTTAACTCAATGGGTAAGGCCGTGCTCATCTGTACTACTACTATGTATGCGTTGTCTCAACCCTGCTACATATCTACGCACAATTTCTTTAGCCAGGCAGTAGAGCCCCTCGAAAACGAGCTCGTCCACGGTAAAAGGGTCTGAGGAATCCCTGATTCTACGCAACCTAGCGCGATAGTATGATGTAGTAGATTTTTCACTCTCACCCTTTGCCTTCTTCTAGAAAAAGTGAGTCCCCATTTCTCATCCACAGCTTTAGTTCGAGAGTTTCATCATGCATCATAGATGGTAAGATTTTAATGGTAAGAATTTTATGTTAACAGAAATGCACGGAGATTAAAATATCATAAATATTGTGAATGGCAATGCCCACAAATCCTTTTCACCATTCGAATTGTAGCTCCCATTATATTATATTAACCTGAAACATGAAATTTAGCGAAGCATCACTGCTGCCACACCCAAAATTGAAATATTTCGGCAATAAATTAACGAATTCTTCGAAAATATTTTTTAGTGACATTACGTTTTTGTGAATGTAATATTCCAACCTTACTTCATCAATATGTGCGTTGAATATTGGACGTTTTTTGAGATAAGTGATTGGCTATGGCATCATGGAAATGTTAGTAATTACGATGATTATTTACCGATATAGCTTAAAAACTCCATATTTAATTAATCGTGAATATGTCGGCCCAAACAACGTACATTGATTACTTGCATACTAACTCGCATAAAGTAAATTCGAGGCACAACAAAACTTGGGCATTTTAATTGTAAAACTTGACTATTTCATGACTTCAAAGGAAACCTTATATTACATATATTTAATTTCTTCTCATAACTCAACGTTACTATAATCAACATAGCAAGATATACGAAGTAATCATCTTGGTCAAAACCCACAGGCGGGAATTGATTCAAAAATCTACTATTCGAAGCCTGTGAACGGATTTTGTTATTGTGCCATGTTTAAAATTAATTAAATTAAATAGTAATAACATATTCTAAGCAGCGTGGTTAAACTCAGAGGACACAAAAATAACGATATACGAAAGCTCGAAAAACATTGAACCGGGAATCCAAATTCATCAGCAAATGAATGAAATTCTTCAATTAATGTGGTGATTTCACCACAGGGGAGACGCGCTGATAAATTCGGGTAGAAAACATTGACCAATCAAATTATCAACTCTGTTTTTTTTCAACAATTTTCTATCCAAAAATTTTGATTAGACTTTGCCAAAATTAGTTCATTGATTTTGGAAGAGAAAACTAACAGATATTTTACTGCAAAGAAATCCAGAAGTTAATTACAGAAGTGAATACATATAACTTCATGTTATCCGGGGGCTACTCCGGATTTTCAGACAGAAAATATATCGGTAGCTGGGTTCAATCCCGCATATTGAGGCCAATTTTCAGGCGATATATGGAACTAAACATGTGTGACAACAATAAAACAACATGGCGCACTTGAAATGATAGATTTTTGCGAAATAAATATATCTTATTCGCTTTCTAAAATGTTTTTATATTTCATAATATTGTACATTTGAAAATAAGCTAATCTTTTTTCCCCAAGTAGCCAACTTTGATTCAAAAAAAATGGGTAAAACAAAATAAATGCATATACTAAATCGCTAATGATGGGAAAATTAGATTATGATGGTAATAAAAAAATTATGATTGTAAAGATACTTTGAGATGCATTCGAGAAAGTACCGGGTATGGCTTTAATTTGCTTTATCGTTTCCGAACAAGCATTTATCTGCTCTGGGATTTGGCATGTAATACAATGAAAATATAATAAATTGATCAGGCCAAAAATGTGTGAAAGTTAAAAATTACAATGTATAACACGATAATTCAGACTGGTAATGTGATACCAATTTTACGTAAGATTAAAAAAGTCTCGCGTAAATCGTCACTCACAACATGGCAAATAATTTTCCTGTATTGTATGCTATTTATGATTATTTCGCGAGAAGAAATGGAGTCATTCATACGTTAATTACTTGGATATATTGTATTTGAAAGATTTTGTTCCTTAGGCCTCATGAGACTTATTTGCACCGCATTTAGAATTTTCAGGAAAACACGTATCTATATACATATATCCATAGAAAGGATGCCAGTATGTTCGCTATGTGTTTCCAAACGGCTGCACGAATTTTCTTTCAATGCAGACGTGTTCACCGTTTCGACTTAAGTGTTTAAGATAAACTTTTATGTGACTGTATTTTATTGTTTACTTCAGTCTCTTAGCGTATTGTGAAATTAAGTTTGTGATGGATAAATTTGTTACTAAAAAGGCACGCTTGGAATTTAATGATACTGCATGTCAACCTCTGACAATTATTGTGTCGTCAATTGCTTCATCGTCATCAGGCGAGAAGTGTTCACAGCTGAAACGTGGACAATCTGGCAATGGAAGATCATTTCAGAAGTCTTGGTTGACCAAAAATGCATGGCCAGAACATGCAGAATCCCCCCACACTGAATCACTAACTCTGTTTATTATTATAAAAAACGTTCAGTCTCGTCTTTATTTGTCAATGAATAATTCACTAGGACAGTGCTCTCATAGTCGACTATGGACTACAAAAGTTAGTTTTGGATGTACACACAACCACAGACTTATTTATTTTTACGTCTTTATTTCCATTTAATGAACCCATTAGAGGATGTCTTTAAAAAAATTCAATGCCCTCATATAATTGTTACTGATCTAGGAAAAATATATGAGGGCTTGATTTGTATAATGAATGGAAGGCGTGACAGTTTTGAACCCTTTTGGGAATTGTGTTTAAAAAAGAAACCTTCACAGATTGATGACCCTTCGCTTCCTCCGAATAGATGTATGCCAAAGAAATATAAAAACGACGAAGGTAGCTCACCGCACACTTTCAAAACCCCTAAGGAATGCTACAAAGCTATTTACTATGAAGTTTGTGAAGCGGAGAAATCTTGCATTACTGAGCGATTTGCACCCACTGAACTCACGCAGATTATTGCAGTTAAACAAGAGAGTTTGCTTTTAATAAACAGAGGGCAAACAAATGTTTTGAAATGAACTGAGTTTTTCAAAATGACCTAGACATTGAGAGACTGCACTTACACTTTCATATATTAGCCGATATTGCTAATAAAAAAACAGCTGATCTTAAAAAACGTGCGTAATAAATGAAAGTACATTACACAAGAGACTGCAGATATGAGAAGCAGTGAAGTACAATTAGTTTCTCCAAGTTGTTCCGATAATGGCAGCGACAGCAGAACGGTCATTAAATAATATCTTCGATCAGCAATGGGACAGAAGCAAGTGAATAACTTGGCTGTTCTCCATGCCCACCGGGATGTTTTGGAAGAATTTGGTTGTTTGGATATCGGACCAGTAATCAACGACTTCATATACAGTAATCCGGTCAGACGGTCGACATTTGCACTTTTCTAAAGACACTCTTGCCCTAATAATGGTATTTATAGCAATATTATAAATTTTATAAAATGTATAAATACATGCAAAAATTTTAATTTTCAGTTTCGAAATGTCAATGATAAATCAGTACTGTTTTTATTTATTAAGTTTATATCTATATTTCATACTACAGTACTGTGTTATTTATTTTGAAGTACTACAGTATTTTTCGAGAGTAAGACCCAATTAAAACCCGATGTTTATATACTTGTTCACCAAAAGTATTAGGCTTACTGTATAACTTCACTGATTGTATTAAATTATTAACGTTTAAATCATGTTGTAATTTAATGAACCCTGAGTCTTATTCAATGTAAACTTAAATTAGCTATATCACTTATTAACAAAAGTGCTATTGCTTAGCGACAGCAATATTTCATGTTTTATTCTTTTATGATACTTTACTTTTACTACTGTTTTTATTTATTAAGTTTATATCTATATTTCATACTACAGTACTGTGTTATTTATTTTGAAGTACTACAGTATTTTTCGAGAGTAAGACCCAATTAAAACCCGATGTTTATATACTTGTTCACCAAAAGTATTAGGCTTACTGTATAACTTCACTGATTGTATTAAATTATTAACGTTTAAATCATGTTGTAATTTAATGAACCCTGAGTCTTATTCAATTTAAACTTAAATTAGCTATATCACTTATTAACAAAAGTGCTATTGCTTAGCGACAGCAATATTTCATGTTTTATTCTTTTATGATACTTTAGGATATATTTGAAAATAATTTCAGTTAGTTCAGAGCTATATATTCCCTCCACTGTAATAGTCTATGAGCGTATTTATAACTGTAAATGAAATTGGCTTTTTACTAAAATAACGTGCTGTTCACGGCTGCCGACATACAAAAAATATTGGGGGCCCAAAATCTTGCACCGCGAAATTTAATAAGTACTTGGTGAGTTTTAAGTTTTTTAAGCATTTTAGAATAGTCACATGATCAACATTATAACCCTGATACCTCGAATCTCGATATCTGTACACTACGGGGAAAATCGACAAGCCCAATTTTTTCCTCACACCCATAACGAATTTTTTGAGGGGGCTCGGGCGCCCTCAGGCCCCATGAAGTCGGTGCCACTGGTGCTGTTGATGTTTTGTTTCTTTTTTCAAAGCCAAAAACAACAGGTGAAACGGAAGTGTTGATGAAGAGTCGGACGGAGTGTTCTGGAAGTAGCGGTCAAGTGTTTCGGAAGCGCTGAGGAGGCGTCACGGAAGTGTCCGGGAAGCAGATTATGATCCTCTTGGAACGCCTCCGGAAGCGTTCGGGAAGTGTCCATCTGACACCTGACGCTGCCACAATGCAGAAAAATATTTCCACATAGAAAAATAAAATTTATATTGTAAATCATAGAAATAATGATGAAGAGCAGCTTTTGTAAAATGAAAGGTAGAAACAATTTATGAAAAAAATGCCGCGTCCAAGAATCGAACCTTTGACCTTCGTGTGCGAGTAGGATTCAGTAACCACCGGTCTACCGCTCAAAAAATTCTACGCCACTATAAAAGGTGCGACCCTCGCTGGCGGCGGTGGGACTTGGGAAATCTACGGCGGTACGTCCATCCTCTTCGCTACCATAAATTGCACTGTGTAAAGCCGTAGCTGATTTTAGTGTACTACCGTGATAACACTCAACCGCTACTTCCACTCCCGCAATACTTCATCGACGCTCCCGCTTCTCGTGGTTTGTTTGTGATTTCTCTCAAATGCAACTTCAACTGTGATTTACCCTTTCCATCATACATTACAAATGACAAATTATCAGTCATTTGAGGAAGTGCTATGACCAAAATAGGCCCACCCTACTCGCGAAAGCGCGAGGGAAGTGTTCAGAAACGAGTAAAGAAACCAGGGAGATTTCGGAGAGCTTTTGGATCACTCCAGGGGCAGTGTATGGAAAGCGTCGCTCGAGCGTCCTGGGAGCGTTTCAACTCGGGAGTGACGAGGAAGCGTCAGCAAAGCCGAAGTGTCGAGAGACGTGGAGTGTTTGGGAAGTGGAGGAAGAGTTATTGGGTTTCCAGCAGGGTCCAAGGGGTTTCAGCACCGACGTTTCGAGGGCGACGACTGCCATCGTCTTCAGGGTGAATCTTTTATTTACTTTCTTTTTTTTTCAATTTTTTCGAAAATTTCACCCTGAAGACGATGGCTGACTTCGCCCTCGAAAAGTCGGTGCTAAAAAAACCCTTGGACCCGGCTGGAAAGCCGAAATTTCTTCCTCCAGTTTATTCGCCGGGATAACCTTAGATCCTTCATTGTTCGAGAAGTGTTTGGGAAGCTTTTCAACCAGGAAGTTCGAGGGAGCGTTCGGCAAGCGAAGGGTCGACAGTCAGGTATTGTTCAGGAAGTGTTCGGGAAGCTGCCGGGAAGCGTCCACATACCGTTAAACGCTTCCTGAACACTCCTGCAAAACTTCCAGCACACTTTCCCGAACGCTTCCGTTTCGTCTGGGATGTTTCAGGCTTGTAGAATTTCCCGATGTGTCGAGTTATAGTGAGTCGAGTTTTCGGGATTCTGATTTTGATCAAACGACTCCTCTAAAAGGCTTTTTAAAAACTTTAAAACTCACTATTTTTCACCTAAAATAAAATAAAAAATTCTCAGCGCATAACCCTCGAATTGCCTCCCCTTCCTATACTATTTATATGTCCGCCTCCCTGTTTCCATTAGTAGTTGTGTGTCCGCTTATTGAGTATTTTAAGCCCCCAAAATATGGATACTCGTACACACGAGTAATTCATAATTGGGTAAACATATTCACCTCAAAAAGACCGACTAAGTTAGTAATGAAAAGTCCTATGAAGAGTAGGAGAAAAGAGAATCCTCATGAAAACCTTGATAAGAAGAAAGAACGACTTTAAAAGGTCCAATCTTGAGACATGATGGCCAGATTATACAATCATTGAGGGAAATGTAGAGGGCAAGAACGGAAAGTAGGCCTTCAACAAAATATATGGAACGGGTAAATAAGGATGTGAAAAAGAAGAAATACACAAGTGTGAAAATATTAGCTGATAGGAGAATCAAGTGTAGACCTATTATTACTACCATTATTAGTGATGTTGAACAATGATGATAATGTGATGCATCGGCACACGTCAAAAATAATGGATACACTAATATATAAAGATTTTTCTGAAAATTATTGCAATACGAAAATTGTCTGTGCCCAACGAAATGATTGCAAAAAATAATACTTTCAAAATTAGTAAGTAAAAGCAATTATTTATGACTAAAAAAAAGTACAACATCCAAATATAGCTCGCAGATATCCACCTTTCATGATACGATTTCAAGAATTATTTTTTTCAAATGATGCTTTGCTTATTCAAATTTACAACATGTGGTGTCCATTTTGGAGGTAAAAAATTCTCAGAGTAAGAATTGAATGTTATGCACAGTGTTTCTCTATAAAATATTCAGAGAAAATTGATAAAATTTTTTTGCATGATATGGATGGATGACCTGACAAAAGATTTCAAGAATTATTTTTTTTCAAATGATGCTTTGTTTATTCAAATTTACAACATGTGGTGTCTATTTTGGAGGTAAAAAATGCTCAGAGTAAGAATTGAATTTTATGCACAGTGTTTCTCCATAAAATATTCAGAGAAAATTGATAAAATTTTTTTCACATGATATGGATGGATAACCTGACAAAAGTTGGGAATATAATTTGGGAGGGATAAGTATCTAATAAAACAAACATTTTGCATCCATTTCATGAAAGGAGTGGTTTAAAATTAATAGTAGCTAAAAAAATAAATAAAAGGTCAAGTGACTTTTCTTTCCTGGAACAAGATTGTACATATATTTATTGGCATGGATAGGAAAATAATGTCCAAGTGATTCAGGTCGAACCATTTCAATTTGTTAGAAATGAGAGGAAAATTTCATATTTAAAAAGTCATAACTAGCCAAGAATACAATGGATGGAGTCAAAATCAATCTAAAAAATTATATGAACAGCAACGGCTCCAGGATAGGGGACAAACTGGGGGAAACTTGCAGGCTGGGAAACTTGGGGGATAACTTCCCAGTAGCAGTACAAAATTGCCATTTTATTTAGTGGAAATTGGATACCGCAGGGGGATTTGTAGTCTCCCCTAACCTCTTCCTGGATTCACTTCTGCAGGTGACCAATTTTGTTTCCTCAATAGTATTAGATTCTCAATGGAGCCATCTGGGCCACATATTATCGTTCCCCTCCTAGATTTTGATGACGGAGTAAAGCATATAGAAAAAAGGAAGCTAGATATTATAGCCTTATTTAGGCAGCTTTAAAATTTTTGTGGGTAAATTATAAGAAATTATGACCATTAAACACATGGGCAATATGGAGTGATTGGAGGCCTTCCCTTGGTTAATTTTCGGAAGTAGCATCACCGGAATAGATTTTGATGCTATACTGGATCTTAATCACAAGATGATCGTTGTTTTAAAATAGCAATTTGGTAAGAAACAACACTGTAAAAAGTAAGTAACTTTTTTACAGCTTATATAATTTAATAATTTATTACGGTCCTCATATGTTTTAGTGAATTTGTTCCTCGATATGGCAAGGAAGTCTAAAAAAATCTCTAAAATGATCCTTTCAAATAGCATCAGGTTCAATTCTTATACTTTTATCTTCTGACACCATAGGCGGATCAAGAGGGGATCACGGGGGCTCGTACCCCCCCCCCCCCCATTACCCTCCAATATGCAACATTTTTAATATAGTCCCATTATCATTGCGTTTGTTTGGTACTACGAGGTACATTGTCCGCCCCCCCCCCCCCAGAACGAAATCCTGGATACGACCTTGCTTGTGCCCCCCAGAAAGAAATCATGGCTCCGCCCCTGCTGATGATAAAGACAGACATCCATGCAAATGGTCAGCAAGTCCCACGCATGATGGGAAAATCTTTGACATCCATTAAAGGTGCGTCTTATCTTAAGTCTCTGTACTGAATCCTCACAATAGCAGGACGATGGTGTGGAAGATGGGTCTTTGTTGCATCCCCATCCTCCCACCACCTGCAACAAGCAGAGTCCGAGATTTGCAAGAGAGGCAGATGTCCCATTATGAGATATTGAACAATAAGTAGGCCTGCAAATGTACAAATTTCAATATTTTTGCAGTCCTGGACATGGTCCCCTCATACCAGGCGATTGTCGTAAGACCAGTTTATCATAAAACAGCCTTGAGTATTGGGCGAGGCCAAAATTCTGATCACGACCATTCCTTTTAAGGGTGCAACTGGCACCAATCACTACTAGTGGTTCCGCGTTAGCCATTTCATCACCTAATGATAAACAAACTTGCCCAGGTACCTAAAAATTTTCTAGTTTGCATTGACTACCTAAATGGTTGAGTGCCAAGAGACATTATTTTTTTTCTATGCAGGTTAAAATAAAGTTGACTATAAAAAAGGTGATTTTTCCTACTTACGGTTACAATGTAGCACTTGGACTTCCGCACAGCGCGGTAGTACCTAATCCTGTTCGGATGTGGCTTTTTAACGATGCGTAATCTGAAACTCATCTGTCAGCATGTCAGCAATATGCGTACACACCCGATCCTCAACACCAAAATGATAGATGACTCTTAGCAGTTCCTTCAATTCAATTCATTTTTCGCAGACTCATTTGAATGAATCTCGCGGTAAAAATTTTCACCTATTAATGTCAAGTCAATTACGGAATAACAGACAAATCTGCCAAGTCGAAGAGTAATTAATGAACTTGTACCATGAACTAAAGAACCAACATATGCGCTCGAATTACAAAAAAAAACTTAATTCACGTCACAGAATGTCCATACTTTTCCCTGCAGTGAAGGGCGAGAAATAACTTCCAACCGAATCGCTTCATACTAATGTAGCACGAAGTCGATCGTATCCATAGATTGATAACAAGTAGTTCAATATGTTGAGCGTTTAGTTACCACCTTCCCACTATATTCAAACCAAAATATACAATTTTGCTTATCATAATTTCAGCACGCCAATACCACCTGACATAGCCTCTAGCAAGTGAAGTTAAAAGGGGATATGTGGTAACAATCGATATTTAAAAATTCGATAGCTGAGTCTCCCGTGCTAATGTTCAGACAGAACCACCTGTTGGCTGATACACAGCAGTATGGATTGATGTATATTATTACATTCCATCATCACATTCTGAAAATGAATATAAGAGTTCGGGTTTCGTAACTTATTTCATCCATATTGAGGGCAGATGCCTTAATTACCTCACCCTGCCAACAGTGTTGAAGTTGTCACCTTAAAATCGCCATTATTGAAATGCATATTGGGTATAGTCTCTAAGGCCACTGCTGCAAAACCCGTCTTTCCCTTCAGAATATATATAATTAAAATATACAGCATTTACCTCGTAATGAACTGCATGAAAATAATGTTGAAAATCCCAAGTGGAAGTTAATATGGTAGTAACGTGTATCTAATGACATAGTCTCCCATCGCTGGGAATATGCAACATCGGAATTTCACAGCAGAGTTGGCACTCAACTGTGCGGCGATCATTGAATACTCAACAAGCTGTTATAATGGATCTTGTCTGAATACATATTCTACCTCTCCCCGAAAAACGATTGCTTAATTTTTTTTAATACTTATGTATTCTCACAGAAACCTGAATAATTATCACTACGTCTACCAAAAGAGCTCAGAGGCCTATCCGAAAAGAGAGAGTGGGGTGAATTAATGTGTTGCATTTATCATCGTCGATTTAATCGATCGGTCTTCACCACTTCCATTCTCCTTTCCTTGCATTTGCCTCCCTATTTTATGTGACCATATCACAGCGATTACCTTCGTGAAGTGTAGCTAATCTAGCTTCTAAAAAAAATGGAATCAGGGGACATAGTAATTTAGCACAACTGCTTTATCATCATATACAGACACTATTTGTAATAAATGACATCTATATCAGTTACTGCTGATTTAAAATTAAAGATCATACTGGCTGGGACAATTTGCCACTAATGGTGGTATACCACCTTCTAATTTGTATACAAATTGGTAGACAGAATTCCGTTTCCCCACCCTTTCGACACCTGTAATGACACCACCTTGTCTGGTATAACCGGATCGGTTCACATTGTTTTTTTTATTAATAGAAATAGTATTATTATTTAACTTGACTATGAAACTTGACTATTGAATTTTCTCCGAGAAATTCTCTCCCTAAATACATTATCAAGAAAACCAAGTACTGCATAGTAATGTTAAGAACCATTTATGCTGTAAAAAATGTTTCCTTTACTGCTGGGCATTTGCGTAACTTCCATAAAAATAGAAGAAATAAATATTTCTCACTCATTAAAACAACTCCACTTACTGAAAAATTATATTTTCCACCAAAGCCATCAATATACTCAATATAATCGCATAAACAAATAAATTAATTCATCGAAAAACAAATGAGATAGGGTTTTAAGAATGGAATTTGCATTGCAGATCAATTTTTTAAAGATACCGAGACTGGACAAAATGTACAGGATTGAAGAAAAGGCTTTAACAAAAAATAAATGGAAAAAGCACAGTACTTCAATTCTTTATAATCATTAAAGTTGATTCTGTACATAACAAAAAGTATATTCCTATGATATAGCACACTGGAAGAATTAGAAAAATACTCCGCAATCAACTAAAAATCAAGTTTTATTGTTAAGAAATTTATGGATTTGATGTGATTACTTGAAATGTCACATTATTTTAAACGTATGATCACATGTATATCATTATCAACGCACATCATAGAAGAAAGTGTTTGAGAGCAGTGAAAATAAATGTATCTCTGAAACCTCCATTGGCATAATATTCCATTGGTAGTGAAAAATAAATATAGAAGATACATTTACAATTATTTTAATTCTTAAAAAATGTTTCCTTTCTTAAAAAAAAGAAGTATCACTCATTCACCATGTGATAGTTAAGAGAAAATATTTTATTTAATCAAATTTAATTCCCAAAATAGGCGAATACATAAAAACTGCAGAATATAATTTAAAACCACACGATTATTGAATCAGTAAGATTATCATAAAACATTTCACACAAAAGACCAAAGGATACACTGGGGAAGACAACATAAACAGAAAAAATTACAAGAGAAAAAAATTGGGTAAATCCATCACTCCTTCAAACCTATCCAGCAAATTATTTAGAACATTCACAAAATGTGAGAGGACACTAGGATACCACACTGCTTTAGCCAGAGGAAAGTCACAATTCAATCAGGTCTTTTATTTCATCATTCATTAACATCACCAATTAACTTTCATGGACTTTCCTCTGTTACTCCCCCTCCCCACGTAGAGGGAGCAGGTTGGATTTGAGGGGGAGGGAGGGTGGGGAAGGATTTTTAGTTAAGGAAGGGAAGTTAGTGTTAGCATTACTACTAACACTACTATTATTACTACTACTACTACTACTACACTCACTCACTCATACCAAGCACACATTCACACACCTACGATCCAGCCCATTATAATCTAACAACCCATCCATCGCAGCAGCCCCACGAGGTCGAAAACGATACGGACCTAAGTTCCTGATCCTAACTAAGATACCTAAGTACTACGTCAGTACTATCTAATTTCCTGCGCATAAAGCAACGCATGTCGAAGACGATTTCCTACTCTCCTGCCTACATCCCCCTTAACGCTGAAAAAAAACAACACATTACAATAAATAAATTACAATAAAGTACACAGCAATAAAAAAGCACACACAAATAGTCCAAGTACACCGATGAAAGCAACACGACTCCAGGCCCTTTTCTTCAATTTCTTCAATCTTCGTCTCAAGTGACAGTTTGATGCACCGCTTTTCCAGGACAACGCAGCATAATGCAGAATCACCTGTTCAAATAAGAAGCATCACATGTACTAATGATGCAAATAACTACCAAATCGCATTTTTCCCCTCCCTGTTGAAAATTAAATTTGAAATAAGACCTAAAGAAAGACAGGCTTAATAAGAACTGGATCCCAAGTAGCAAAATCTTATGTAAAAATTATTTTAAAATATATTGCGAGAACATTTTAAAATGACTTTAACATAATTTTGAAAACATATTAGCCTTCTCTGTTTCAACGTTACAAATCTTTTTTTCTACATTTCAAAATGATTTTAACATAAGTTTAAAATATGTCCTACTCTTGTATGAGCTATGAAATATAGTTTTTAAAATAGTTTTAAAATATGTTGTAACTAATTCAGCCTCTTTTTAAAATGATTAATTGCAACATGTTATGTTAATATGAATTAAGTAATCAGGTTTGAAATTACAAACTGTGCCAGAAACAGTAAAAAAAATTTTCCCACCTAACAATTATCCTAGTGTCAACATGCGTGAATATTTCGAAGGAAGCAGTACAGGCATCGTGAGAATTACAGAATCTCCTTATATCTGCGTGCTTTCAGGGAATGCCCATCATCACCATGGACGCTAAGAGAACTTCGAAATCAGATGTCTGGGTTTGGATTAGAAAGCGAATATGTTTATAGAAAGTATACACTCAGGCCTTATCCGTTTTTAGTATGCAATGAAGCACATATTGAGAGTGTTTTCAGGCGTTCCTTGATTGTATTCTCGGATCATGCAACATCCATTTTTTTATGATATGCCTTCATTTTGGGATTATTTTCCCGTAAATTCATTATTTTAAATTTCTAGAAATATTATGGAAAACTGCCAAAAAATACCGTTTTGTGGATTTCAAGACGGCGAAATTCAAACTCACTTTTGAAAAAAAGGATTCATTTTTGGTAGAAAAAGTCTCCAAAATCATCCGTATTACTTGTCAGTCACCCACATTCACCTCCAAGGAATGAGAATTTTTATACTGGTTTATTTCATCACACTGGTATGACTGAGAATATGAAAATTTATATGAGCGTTTTAAAATGATTTCAAAATAATGACCTAATTATTTCAAAATTATGTTAAAATGGTTAGAAAATAATAATCAAATTATTTCAAAATTATTTAAAATGTGTGTAAAATTATTTTAAAACAATTTCAAAATTATTTTTACATAATTATTTTTCTGTGAAATTAAAAAATGAACATTTTTGGCAAAAATAAGCCATTACTTCCTGCATATCCAAGAACATACTATCAACAAAATGAGATCAAATGGTACAAGACTTAAAAAGAGCAATGCCTAATACATTATTTTAAAATTATTTTAAAATCTTGAAAAAGTCATGAATTTAGCCATCTTATGATATTTTGATTTTAAAATCATTTGAAATATTTTTAAAATCATTTTTCAATATTCTTTTGCTACTTGAGATGAGGCTTTTCAAATAAATTCCTATACAAATTCAGGCAAAAGGACATATTTAGGGTGAAATTAATAAAAACATTCCTAATTTAAGTAAAAATACTTTGCGACTGTAATAAG
Source organism: Ischnura elegans (assembly GCF_921293095.1). NCBI lineage: Eukaryota > Metazoa > Arthropoda > Insecta > Odonata > Coenagrionidae > Ischnura > Ischnura elegans. The sequence goes on from NC_060255.1 coordinate 18,013,313, forward strand.
TTCTAGCAAAGCCAAAACGGCATAAATTATCACATTGATTTCTTTAGAAAGATGCACATTCATAATCTTGCAGTAACTATGTGTCGTAGTGTAGCACTGACATTCCGTTTACGGTTACATGACCATTATGTTCCAGTAATGGGTTTGTTATCTAGAGAATCATTTAATTTATTTTCTAGTAATTAATTAAACTATTTTCACATTCATGGCATACTAAAATATTGATTCCAACAAATTATTAACAAATTAAGAGCATATTTAAATAGTAGGTACATTTCTTAGGTCAAAGGAAGGAAGTGAGAGTATGAACTTAATTGGTATGTCTGAAGAGAAGAAAAAATAGCATCCTAAAATCTAAATGAAGGATTGCAGTAAATACAATCAAGGTATTCGGAAATAACAATGAAAACTCTTCCCTCATGATCCATTTTCGAAAAAATACTATCTCATCAAAAAATTTGTGACTAGGGGAAGACATATGTCTCATGGTTAGAAGACTAACTTTTCATTGTGATACTACACAAAGGAATAATTTACTGTTATTGGATCGTAAATCTTGATATCGAATTGGAAAGGCAATAATAAAAAGAAGCAAGTAATCAAAAAGCAATTATTTTTACTAGCATAAGTCAAAATTACATGTTGTAAAAAAGTGGCTCTCTTAGTTCATGAAAAGGATAATATTTTTGATTTTCAAGAGAAGGGTCACAACACATGTATTAGTTTTTTAAAGGAAAGAAATTAAATCCATTCTTACCATTAAGTGATTGCATCCAATCCGTTCAAATGTCTCCATAATCCAGAGCAATTCTGTCTTCTCCCAAATTGATATTCAATTCTGGGAATGAGTCTTAGCTAGAAAGAGAAAAATTTCGAATGTTAACTGAAATTCAGAATTGAAAACCAGAAAATACTGAAAAAATTAATTACTTAAATATCAAATGTGGCAGTTGTTTAAAAAATGATTCTAACCATAAGCAAGAGAATAAGAAAGGCAATTAAGATAAATCGTAAAATAGACAAAAATAAGTTTACAGAGTAATTGTATATATTGAGAGTAATGGGCACTCACTGCCCATTGAACTGAAATTGTGGACAAAATATATCTAATACCGTTCTATGAAATTTTAAATTTTACTCCGGAATGATTTCAAAGCTGGAAATATAAAATATGAAAAAAAAATGAAACAATGTTAGTCCAAAAAAAAAGATTGTCAAAAAAATTCTCATTTTCTCAGTTGATTTTATAATAGAAATAGCTATTTTAATTTCAAAGTGAGATCTCGAATGTATGAATTCGAATGGAAGCGGAATGTAATCTTACTGTAATGGGATGGCGCCATGTTCTTCGCGAAATAGGTAAGCATACTGCATGTCCTGTTCTGCAGTTGTCTTCTGCTCTTCAAAACCTGTGGAGAGGTCGGATTAGTAGCACATACAAGGAATAAAAAAACCCTTGCACTCCTAGCCTTACGTTACGCAATTTTCTTTGGCCCTAATGGCCCAAATCAAAGCTAACACTCGCACTGTCCTAGTGATGAGGTCCACTTCATCCGTCGTCTTCTTTCATCTGATCTTCAAATCCAGAGATGACTTTCTTCATGCTGTCCTCTTCGACCGATGTCTTCTGCTCTTCAAAACCTGTGGAGAGGTCGGATTAGTAGCACACACAATAAATAAAAAAAAAACTCTTGCACTCCTAGCTTTACGTTACGCAATTTTCTTTGGCCCTAATGGCCCAAATCAAAGCTAACACTCGCACTGTCCTAGTGATGCGGTCCTCTTCATCCATCGTCTTCTTTCTTCTAATCTTCAAATGAAGAGATGACTTCGCTGTCCTCTTCTGCTCTTCAAAACCTGGGGAGAGGAGGATTAGTAGCACACACAAGAAATAAAATAACCCTTGCACTCCTAGCCTTACGTTACGCAATATTCTTTGGCCCTATTGGCCCAAATCAAAGCTAACACTCGCACTGTCCTAGTGATGCTGTCCTCTTCAAACGTTGTCTTCTTTCTTCTAATCTTCAAATGAAGAGATGACTTCGCTGTCCACTTCTGCTCTTCAAAACCTGGGGAGAGGTAGGATTAGTAGCACACACAAGAAATAAAATAACCCTCGCACTAAAAATCCCCAAAGCCTAGTATACACTCCACGACAACATACAGGGGGTACCTTTGCACTCAATCCAAGTGAAAGTCCCATTCCTGTACGCTGCAATGGATTAGCGTGAATACCAAACCTTGGTTCAAAAGGCTAAAAATAACGCACGCATGTTAATCGCCTATCCTTACGTTACGCAAATCAGTCGGCCCGAATGGCCCAAATCAAAGCTAACACACGCATTCGCACGCGCACACGCACACTTCAACCGTTGTCTTCTGTCTTCTTTTCTCCAAATCCAGCGATGAATCCAATCTGTGGAGAGGTAGGATTAGTAGCACATACAAAAATATACATAACACTGCCCTCCCCAAAACAAAAAAATACCATCACACACACACGCACACACACACCCCTACCTAAGTTTTCTTTTTGAGATCTCATAATCTAAATAAACCATTCTAAAGGTTTATAAGGCCTTTTATTTCAGTATTCATTTGGGGACTTTGGGATTTCTTTAGCGCTTATTTCATATTCATTTTCTCTACCTTGTTCTTGGCCAATGATCTTTGTGAATGTTTTTATTCACTTGAATTTTAATACCATTCATCATAACCTCTCGTTAGTTGCAACCATATAACCATGTATTCATTCTTTACTCTCAGAGTCAATTTCGACGCTTTGCTTAATGTTCCTTCATATCTTGATTCGTACCATGTGTCATTTGTGTGTAAACGGGAATGCATGAGTTAAAGACGCATCGACGTAAACCCAGAGAATCGTATAAAAATATCCGTCATCAGCCTAAAATTCCTAGAGATGAAGAGCCTATCACCACATCTAACCCCCTTCCCGCATTGAAGACTTATTTCTTCTCTTCTTTCCTCTGTAGCCGATGATTTGAACTTGTCCATTTCTCCATTTGGTGATTCCACTTTTCCTTGCTTTGAAGATATTTTTTCCAAACTCTCTGATTCTGCAAAGAAGAGAGAAGAGATTCCAAGTTACTTCACTGAGTAAATGTCAATAATTGTGGAGATAATAACATGAGCAAGGTGGAAATTAAATAAAAGCCAATTCATAGGAAAAAATCATAGGGAAAAGATTTATAATAGCACTACGTTCTTTTAATATTCCCATGCATTGATCTCTTTTCTGACTAGCTACAGCTAACTCAATTTCATGCGACTCAGAGATCCAGAATTTTTTAAACATTGAGTAGTCAATCACATATCCAAAATTAGCAAATAAAAAATCCCACCATATTCAATATTTGCTGATCCAATGGATATAAAATGTTTAAAAATTTCAATCCGCTGATAGAAAATTAATAAGTCGTACTTAAAGGTTTTAAACCAAAGGAAGTTCTCTAGTTTCATTTATTAATTCATCCCTAATTTATTAATTTATCCATTCACCATGTCAAATATATAACCAACGCCTTAGGCTTTGAAGTCATATGTTGCGTATGTAAAGTTAAAAAATACGCATAAAATTACATGTTACTAGCTTTTTAAAGCGATATATACACTAAATATTCATAAATATCGAGCTGCCGCCTTAATTTCAAACTTGCGAAATTAATATCGATAACTTAGTTTTCTTTTTGAGATCTCGATCTTAATGAACCATTCTAAATGTTTGTAAGGCCCTTTACTTCTATGTACACATTTGGGGACTTAGGAATTACTTAAGCGGAATCATTTTCTCAACCTTGTTCTTGGCCAATTATATCTGTGAATTTTTGCTTGCAATATGAAATTACCTTTCAGAAAAACAGGCGATAAAAATAGCTAATGCACAAGAGATTAATTGCAAAGATAATGCAATAACCATAAAGAAGAGTTACACCAAAACCGCGTTGATTGTTCGTTTGACAACTTCAATTCAGAATATTCTACATTTAGCTCGTTTTGTGGGACCTGAATGAATATCCATTTCATAAAACGTACGTTATTTGGGAATTAGAATAACTAGCGATGGAAGATTCATGAAAGGAATTACTACTATCAGCAAAATATCCCAGGCGAAGGAAAGAACTACTTACGGCGGGAAATTTAAACATACACGCAAAGAAACAATTCATTATAACTTATATTTGGAGTAGCTTCCCTACGGAAGTGAGGGATGAAAAGTGACAGTTGCGGAGTGTTGGAGATATAGTAACAGCTGATGTTTGTAAACAGTTTGTTATCACCATTGTTCTTCTAGTTTACGTGCCTTTCTAAAGTAAAGAAAAATAAAAAGGCTGACCCACCGAAAAGAATAAGCTGCATTCTTTCTGCGCAAAATCCAACTGGTTATGGGCTCAGAGGTTACGCAAGGATAAGAAGAACGCAGTAATAGAAAGTAAAATCGTGTAAGAAGAAAAAGAAACAGAATCCGGACAATTTAATTTTTCACGATGCCATCGAATGCTCATAGCGAAAGAATAACCGTCCAGAAGCTAAATGATAATAATTATCAAGCATGGAAATTCAAGATGAGAATGGTGTTAATAAGAGAAGGTACGTGGAAAGTAGTTGATGAAGATAAACAAGAAAATTCCGCGGCGGGATGGAAAGGAAAGGACGAGAAAGCACAAAGTACCATATCCCTTAGTGTCGAGGATGGTCAGATAATACACATTTGCAAGTGTAAAAGTGCGAGAGAAATGTGGTTAGAATTGCAAAAAGTGCATGAAAGGGCCAATTTAAGCAATAAATTGTATCTACTTCGAAAACTTTTTCAATCAAAACTTAAAAAGGGTCAATCAATGCAAGAATGTATAAAGTCAACATTAGAACTAATCGAACGTTTGCGGAGCATCGGAGAAGAAATAAAAGATTTTAATATAGCTGCTCTCTTGCTTAGTGGTTTGACAGATGAATATAGCACCCTTGTAATAGCCCTTGATACGCGTCCAGATGACGAACTCACATCAGAATACGTAAAAGGAAAACTGATTGATGAATTCACACGTAGGAATGAGTCCATAATATGCGATGATTCACGCAACCTGCAATCGGAGTCAGCTTTGAAAACACGAAAGCCACATGAATCCAGATCGGAAAGAAGTAATTATAAAGAGACTCGCGAGTGTTTCGTTTGCAAGATACGAGGACATTTAAAGAAGGATTGCAGAATATGGAAAGCAAAAATGAAAGAGTTCAAAAAGGAAAAAGACAGTCACGAGGCGCGAGGTGCTACAGATGCCAGCCTGAACGGCTGAACGCATCGTTTGCTACTGCGTTTTGTTCATGGTACGTAGATTCGGGCGCTACGAGCCACATGACAAATGATATTGACTTCTTTACAAGAATTCGTCGAAATAAAGAAGGAAAGGTAATCGTTGCCAATGGGGAATTCATTGCTATTGAAGGGACAGGTGAAGGATACCTCAATTGAAAGATATCTCCGACAGAAATAAACAGGATACTATTGAAGGATGTTCTGTATGTACCTGATTTGCGAGGCAGCCTACTCTCGGTAAAGAAATTAGCTAAAGAAGGTAATGTGGTGACTTTCAAGGAGAATGACTGAATAATTGATAAGAAAAGCACAATGCAAGCTGTAGGAAAGATTGATGGTGATCTTTATAAATTATCATGTCAATAAATGGCTAATTCTGCGAAGTTTGGGATTCACCGGAATTGTATTCATCTATGGCATAGGCGGCTTGGACATAGAGACCCAGTTGCAGTGAAAAGATTAATTGGTGATAAACTTGCTATAGGAATAGACATTGATAACTGCAATAAATTCTTGAGGTGTTGGGACTGTGTAAAAGGAAAATTATCGAAGAAATCATTTCCCAAAACAAGTAGTTATAAAGCTCAAAGACCCCTAGAACTCATTCACTCATATTTGTGGTCCAATGAGTACAGAAACTCCAGGGAAGAAACGTTATTTTCTCACATTTATTGATGATTACTCTCGTTACACAGCTGTATATCTGCTACGCTTAAAGAAAGAAGTGTCAATCAAAGTGGAAGAATATGTTGCAGCAGTTTCTACTAAATTCGGAAGAAAACCGTAAATTCTGCGAACGTACAATGGCGGTGAATATATATGAAAGAAAACTCAGGATTTTTTAAAGAAAGAAGGAATTGAGTTTCAGACCACAGTGCCATACAGCCCTGAGCAGAATGGAATAGCAGAAAGAAAGAATCGTTATCTAGTTGAATCAGCTCGATGCATGCTGTTAGATGCGAATTTGCCAAAACAGTATTGGGGAGAAGCTATCATGACTGCATGCTATTTACAAAATCGCTTGCCCAGTAAAGCCATTGATAAAACCCCATATGGGCTGTGGACTGCTGAAAAACCTGATCTTCAGCATATACGAGTATTTGGAAGCAAAGCTTATGCTTATCTTCCCTAAGAAAAACGGAGCAAGTGGGATTCACGTGTTCAAAAAGGAATTATGGTAGGATATAATGAAACGTCCAAAGGTTACAGGATCCTACAACCCAGTACGAATAGCATTATCATCAACAGAACTGTAGTATTTGATGAAAATGTTACAGATAAAGAGGAATGAATCAAGGATATCGACCTAGAATCATCTGAGCGTTATACATACCAGGATGATAGGTTGATGAGAGAAAGAGAAATACCAATCACCAAGATAGATGATAACACCAAACTGGAAATGGACAGAACAGATCAGCCAGTTCGAAAATCATCAAGAGAATGCAAGAGGGTGCCACCAAAATGGTTATCATACACTGTTAAAATTAACCCAAAGCCCGATCCAGAGTCTTTAGAAGAGGTAATGGAATTGCCTGCAAATATATAATGTGTAATGATGAGGATCAAACGGATCGACTGACGATGAGTGAGAAATGCTAAGTCCTAAGCAGAGTAGTAGAGAAGAAAAAAGAACCCTCATGAAAACCTTGACAAGACGCCAGTCAAATTTCCTGTTCGCACACTTACGAACGTATAGTCACAATTCACTTTGTCCCATGGTATATTTTATTTTAAATGCATGCGGATTGATGTCTTCAGTGATAAAATGAATGATGAATTGGAACATACACAGATTACGTACGTAATTACCGCGAAATACCTTTTCTTCTACAAAAAATTGATACAGAAGTATGTATGTTATTTATTTTTTCCGACTTGGGAAATCGATGTTTTTTTGCCGAACAGTCAGTCTCTACGGTACATCGAGGGTCGCACCAGTTTTGAGTGGGGAAACAGCCAAGTGCGAGACTTTGCTCAATATTTGTTTTCGGGGAGGCGGCCAGGCTATTTGAGGATGAGATGCTAAGTAGTATGTGTCGACGAAACTAAAACTAAAGGCATATTTGACATAATTTCCTACAATTCAAACGCACGGCAGGTAACAGCAAACCAATCTTAGTATTATTCTTTGAGAGTAAGCTGTCGAGCGTATCGTATAAGACGTATCATCCATTTTTTCTTACCTTCTAACCGCTCCGAAGATTGAACTATCCATTATTACGTAAATTTTCAAGTTTAATCTTGACCGCTCCGAAGCATGAATTATCCGATATAACGTAAATTTTAGAGTTTGATCTTGTCATTTACCATATCGCTCTCGAGTTTGGTGTACCTACTGCTTGAAAACGCTCCTCGCCACATCCACATTTTTTCAAATTTAAAAGTAGTTAGCTAGTTATTGACTTGAGTAGTTTTCTGTCTTTTGCTTCAGAATATCTCTACTTATTTTTTATCTCTTAATTAAAATTAATTAAAATATACAGAAACAACTTGGTAAAGAATTGAATTGAAATAATGTTGAAATTTACCACGAGAAGTTTTTATTGTAGTTAGGTGTATCTAATTTAAGAGCCTCCTAAAGGTGGGAATGTGCAACATCGGCACCCAGTAAAGGTGGCATCCAGCTGTGCGGCGAACATTGAAGGTGGTTCTGTTTCTAATATATCCACTGTCAATTCACCATTGCTTTTTTACAAATTTATAAGTGGTTGATGACTTATTGATTTGAGTAGCTTTTTTCATAGTCTTTTCCTTCGTTTGTCTTTGGATTATCAAACCAATCGATCCTGGAGGAATTCCTTGAAGTATATATCTAAGGAGGATCTTAGTTTGCTTACAAATATTTCCACAAGTAATTTAAACTTTAACTATAAACTTTATAAGTGGGCCTCAACGGCTACTGCATATGAACTTTATGGATCCTTAAGTGGTGGAGCACAAAACATGTACAGATATCTGAAAAAACTATTTCGATAAGTATGAGGCTAAACACTACGTTACTTAAACCTGAACACAATGTTTCTGTCATCAATGACATCGATTGTAACCGTGGAGGAAGCGCATGGTGATGAGTAAGACATATCGTCGGATGTCATTCTGGTGAGGAGAAGGCAGAGCAGAAGAGTATAGCTTGACGTATTTCACCAAATTAAGTTAAATCACATCGTATACGAATGCAAACAGGACAATTTATATTATTACTTAGTTGGGGGTACTTGGGGTACTCAGATACTGGGGTAGTTAAAGGAGTTTTGATTGGGATAAACTTTTTATGGGCCCCAGTTATATCTTAAAGGGTTTACGTCAGAATTATTCCATTACAAATTGAAATATTATTTGCCTGAAGGTCCCTAGATATGCATGTAAATTTCAGTTGTTGTCTTTCATTTATCCCGTGAGACTTTCTCATCATGTCGGCGGCCCGAAGGAGCGTTGTACGTTGTAGCAGCATTACGGCAACCCGATATGCAAAAGTTTGTATAACCCCCTGCCATGCCTGTTAACATACAGGTGTAGGCGGTAAGGGTTTTGGGTTTGTTTTCAACAGTGGCTACCTATATATTTATCAATTACACAGCTAACGCCAAGCTTGGATCTTTATTGAATGACTGGGGCAAATACGGAAAGTGACGAGATGTGTGCGGGATGCTTATTGTTAGTATGATAAATGGACGGTGTAAATGTCCTTGTCATTCAGGAAATAATGGCTCGAGCGATCACTTTTTTAGTCCATGAAAACATCTTTAGAGCTATCAGCCATAGGGACGGAAAAAATGATTGGGTGATACAGGATTCAACTCAACAACCTTTAGGTTACCTCGGCTGGAAGTTTGGCTAAATTTAAGTTCCAGTATGTGAACGAATAAGATGCACTATCGTTTTTCCTTAATCCAAGACAAGACACCCTAGACATCCACTTAACTGACGGGGCCGGGACGCTGAAAGCTTGGAACCTCGCGCACCAAGAGTCGACGAGGGCGGACGCGAACGCGACTGAGATACCGAGGAAGACCGGAGTCCTATCGATGCTTTTTGGAAATCCCGTTATTTTCCAGCATTACCGCTCCCAAGATTAATTTATGTGATATTAAAATCTTCGCAATGCGAATTACCTCTGAGCCTAAGTTTATTTCAATAACTTTACTCGTTTTAAAAAATCAGCATTAATTTTTAATGAGTCATCTGCATAGATAATTTTGATGGTAAGAATGCCTTATAATAAATGAAAAAGAAATGCTTACTTAGGACTCGAACCCCTCCAGAACTTTACGTCAACCACCGCGGGCTAAAGAGACCTACTCGGCTGCAAATCAACGTATTAGTGAGTCATAAACGGAGAGTGCAAATATGAATCTAAAGAAATGAAAAACCTCGCCACGGGACCAACGCGAGCGTGGACGAGTGAGTCTCCTCTTGCATTCCATCGGCCAATATTAATTCCAATGGGGCTCCTCGTCGGCTCTTGTTGTCCTGACGGCGATAGATGCATGTTATTTCGAGTCCCAACCTTCCAAGTTTTCACCGACCATAAGTTAAGTGGGTCTCGTGGGTGTCTGCAAATTATTGAAAACTATAGTACCATTTTCGTCTGAAGACTTTCACAGCTTCTTTTATCTATGTTGTTGGTGGTTTTCGGGTATTGCTGTGTAGAAAACATTTTTACTCGACGTTTCACTCCTCCTACTGGGAGCGTTATCAAGAGAATGGAAGGAATTTATTCTCCATTATAAATTCCTTCCATTCTCTTGATAACGCTCCCAGTAGGAGGAGTGAAACGTCGAGTAAAATTTTTTCTATAGTACAATTGATAGTGGAATACCCGTTAGTAATATGCTAAATAAAGATGATTTTAAAGTATACAATGACAACCTAAGTGAATAGAAGCATGCAAAGAATGAAATACAGACAATGAGTCGGTAATACGGACGAAATAGATATCAATGAGCGAATTCACTAACTATCGATATATTAAGCATCACAAATATCCATCAGAAGTTTAATTAATAAGATCGAAATAGATACTCTAAAAGCATATTCATACTCTCTTATCTCATAAGTTCAACAATATTCAAGTCACATGTCTGCAAGTTCACTCACCATTGAATTGAAGTAAAATAGTTTTAATTTATGGTATAGCATCAGATTGGATCATGTCCTTTTTCAAAATTAGAAAACTAATATCTATGACTGCAATGCAGCGACAAGTGTATCTCAATTCCAAATCACCAAACGTGTGACTCAATTGACGCTTAAGGCTGAAGATAAGGAACCCTTTTCTTCATATACATCAATGATTTGTCCACACATCCGAATCTAGGGCAAGTAGTAGTTTATGTAGTTGATACCAACCAAATTATTACTAATAGTCACTTTAATTCGGATTCAATAGAGCAGTAGGAAAATGCAAACAACGCTATCGATGAAACGATAAGTTGGGCGAACACATCTGAATTAACTTCTACGTAGCTAGGAACACTGCTCGACGACCCTGGAATGCAATTCTTTAATTCATAAGCAGCTCATAATACGCATACACATTGAAAATCATTGCAATTAACACAAGAATTTTTTCCTGCATATCCTCTATTTCCTTCCAACAGGTTATTTGCTCTTGTCAATTCATTTTTTACCTGGAATTACTTAGCCACTTATCAGATGTCACCCGTCTAACCATGGTATTTTTGAACGCGCGTTGGTTCTGACGTCATCTTTACGCTGGTTGACAATGAAGGTAGTGTGAACGGGGCAATAGAAGATTAGGGGCAACCACCACGATTATCCAGATAACTCGAAGCTACCCCAATCGATTCAAACACGATTGTATTTTTCTTGAGTAAAGTATGCCCTGGTTAAACAATGATAGTCCCCCATTCGAATTTCAGGTAAGGGACTACACGAGGGAGTACATTGAAGAAGTGTGATACATTTTCTTAAAGATGAGAATATGAATCGTGAGATCGCTTCAAAGGCCAGAAAACCGGAAGATAAAAATTTAAAGAAAGATTCTCGAGGTATTACGAATAAGATTAATGAAATGGACCTAAGTAGGAGACTTATGGAGTGGAAGCTACTTACATAATAATACACGAAAGATTGCTAAACGGTAAAGACGAGGTGGGGATAGAGCTTAGAAAGACAGCCGATAAAAAAGCTACGTATAGTTTTTAATAAAAGGTTGGTAATGGTGACGTTAAAAACCAAAAGCCAGAACTACTGCAGCTTTGGAGGATTTCAAGCCTACAAAAAAATGCTAAAAGATGCGAGGGTGGAGTAGGTCTATCAAGATACCACAGAAGAAATCAAGCAGGTAAGAGGTGAAGAAATTCTCGGTGACAGAAATGCTATCACCGGCGAAGCTCAAGACGAGTGAATAACCGTGAAAGAGGGATGATGTATCCAAAATGAAGACTGGCACTGAACGCAAGCCAAATGAAGCGTAGAAAATACACAAGGAAAATGCCAGTAGAGAGGAGAAGATTCTAAATAGACTAAATTCTGGCTAAAAGAAATATTCAGGAACCAAGAATAGGACGACAATGGCTACCCTAGGACCTAACTAAACCGACAGCGGCTATAACTTATAGCGATGTAATGTCTACCTAAAATAATTAAAGAACTGAAGTTCGGTAGTCGCTGAAGAGAATACCGAAGAATATGAATACGAAAACTGAGAAATGACAAATGAGAATAAGGAACGTGATCTGTCGTAAAGCCAGGGAGGTCTGAGAAACACGAACGACGAATGCATTCAAAAACATCATGCAAGGGGAACAGTTGAAGCAGCCCAGAGGAACCATTTTAAAATATAGAGCGTCAGATTTAATAACGAAAGTGACAAAATACGGAGAACTAATGACTAAAATGAATATCTACAAGTGAAGATATGGATTGTATAACTGGAAGAGTTTTACAAGGAACGGAGACTTGCCACGAAAACAATCGAAAAGGATTTCGGGTAGGGTGAAGACGGGAGCCCAAATGATAAGACCAGAATTTGTCACAGCAGTTGCATGGTAGATTAAGAATTCAATTCCTAGACTCGTAAAAGAAGTTGAGGTGCTTAAAATTAGCAGGTTAATCATCCACAATTAACATAAAACTAGTGGAAGCGATAAAATTAGGACCTAACCATGAAGACATAGTAACTGGGTGAGACGAGGCTGTGTTATTTCTCAGGTAATTCACAAAATTTACACCTAGAAAGGTTTGATGAAATCAAAGAAAACCTGTCAGGAGTCTTAATGTCATGAATATCCATGAGCAGAGCCTTTTTAACATTTAAAAAGATTATGTCATCTGATAATCACCAAAAAATATTACAGTGCAGCAAAAGACGAAGTCAATAATAACATAAAACTAGGGAAACAAACAGTAGAAGAGGTAGTAGACCAACAATACTATTTGAGAAGCAGAAATACCAACGATAGAACAAGCAAGAAAAAAATAATCAGTAGTATAGATGAGGAAAAGCGATTTTCAGACAAATGGCATCATTATATAGTGAAATGTAATCGCTCAAAATTTACATGAGCTACGTAAACCTCTAACATTTTAAATTCTCCTGTTGCATTCGTAAGCACCATTGTCACGGAGGATCACACTGGTTAATCAGCTGAGTATGTGTGGCATAAAACGCTATGGAAAATAGTAAACTAAAAAGTACCTTCTAGTCAAATAAATTATCACAGAATAAGTTTGTATGCGAACTGAACATGATTTGGTTAGCATGTTACTACTAAGAGACACAAAAAGAAGTATAAGACCTATGCATGGGAATATTTAAATATCCATCAAATATTGTTCACTTAATGGATGATATTAACTCACCTAATTTCTCTAGTCTTCGTCCTCTTCTTTGTAACCTCATCGAAAATCTCCCTTTAAATCCCACCCGTATCACGGAGTTTATTCGCTACCCCATATTACTCGTGCACCTGAAAATAAAAAGTTCGCATTAGAGGCTGGCAATGTTCACGCACTAAAAGTTAACATGGAGCAATACTTAAGGATGATGGTAAAGTTAAAGCCTAGAACAATTTGTCATTCTAACAACGATGAAGAAGGAATGTGTATTGATTTATGGAATGTATTAATGAAAAAATAAAATTCCAAACGAAGCGCTGTAAATGCAATTAGAATCGCAAATATTTTCTTATAGTCCTTACTCATGAAAATTATAAGACCGATTATTACAGCGGTTTCGGGTTGGCAGTTAGATATCAGAATGGAAGTTGTTGATTGCTATTTCCTAGATTTAAACATTGAGTACTTTGTAAAATGCCTTTTAGAAACAATAAATATGTGTAAGAATTCAACATTCAGTTAGCATCAGGAGAGAATATTTAGAGGGCGAATTAGGGTTGATGACTGATGCTCACGGATAGGAGCTAAATTTTGAAAATTCAGGTTCTGTCATAACCGAAGACGAAGCAGTGTGGCTATCATGAATTACGCTGTTCCACTTATACTTTTAATACCCCATATTTACAATCACAGCGATAAAAATCATCAGATTGACTTTCGGAAAAACGTTTCTAAGCTACCAGAGAACTGATAGTACGCTACCGGATTGCTGCAAGAATCATGATTCCTGTATTCAAACCGTTATCTTTGATGTCCTAAGAAATGCAATCAATTCAAAGGCTAAACTAATCACAGGTAACTTACTCGTTGCAAATGTCGACACTCCATAACCGAACGCAATTTTTATAAGTTACACCAATTATGCTCAGAAACGAATACACTTAGTACCTATGTAAGTCAAGAGGCATCAAACTAAATGAATAATCAAACATTCGTCACATAAAATCGCTCTGACATTTCGACCATCGCCGATATACTTTTCACAAAATATATTATTTTAATTCAAAATTCACAGGGCTGAGAGTGAAAACAGGACGATTTTAACCTAAGGGGATATTTCCCTATAACCGGCATTCTTAAAAAAACACTACCATGAAATTAACTTTAACTGAAACGGGAGATTCCTCACGTGGTATTCAAGGTTGAGGCAGCAGACGGCTGGCTTAATAAAAATTGTTTATTCAAAATAATAGCCACTCTGATCACGTTTACTTGAAGTTGAATAAATGGTATTTGCGAATAATTCTCCATTACAGGGAATTGACAGCACATTGAAAACAATACGAAAAATCCTTCGTCAAAAGAATTGGTCAAGTACTCACCTCTTTACCCCAAGAGATCTAGCCGCGAAGTGAAGTCCATGCACAGAGGGAGGGGGACCTCCGACACTTCGCCAGCCACATGACGAATACCTGTGACGTCACGGTAATTTCGAATCGTTTTCTTTTTATGGAAACGAAAACCAAGGAAACAACTGAATATCGTAGGTTTTCAGTTATTTGAAATTTTATCCAATTAAATATATCACTAAATACGGCGATATTATACATATTATAAAAAAACTATATCGCGCGAAAAAAATATTTGTTCATCTGGTGGCGCTGTTATACTAAAATAGCGCGGGATTTTTTCAACGGCCAATTGTCACAAAACACGTGGATCAATATTCTAGAATTTTCCAGTAATATCGAAGGTCAGTGCAGAACACGTCATCGCCTAACAAAAAACGATAGATATGGACGAGAAATTTCTCATCGGTCTACATTCAACTGTCGCTTCCAATCCAGCTCCTCCCCTTCCCCCCACTCATGCATCACACCCCCTAGTCCATCACCATCCGTCTTTTCGGTACAATCACATTTCCGCGAGTTTTAACTTCTTCAAATCAATTTTCAGTCGTTTCTTCGTTCGTTGAAGTCACCGTCTCATTCACGGGAAACGAGGATAGGGAGCGATGATAACTACTTTCAACTATCAACAGAAATGCAAAGCAGAAATGCAGCGGTATTGACTGAGGTAAGTGAGAACATTACAATTTTATGGCAGATTGAAAAGAGGTGGTAATTGTAATATTGGTGTGATCGCGATTATACTTGCGAATACGTCATTACTATAGCACATCGTGTGAAATTATTGCATAGGAGAATGAGAAGCAGAGATATAGGCATTGAACAGATATTGAGGAGTTCATGAACGATCAAAAATAACCAATCCCATTATGCGCTTAGTATATAATCGAGAAGTATAATTGTGAGAGGTATGGCTAAAAGAGGTTTATAACATCTAAGTGAAGGAGAGTCCGTAAGCGAGTGCACAAAAATGATCCCCTCCACCACTCACTTGATTGCCATCGGTGTACCAAATTTATTTACGATTTTAATATGAAGACCTTAAAACATTGAGAATCCAAGATTCCATTCAATTAAATGAAAATTGGTGGTAGTGTCACGCACTAGTAAAAGTGCAATCATTGCATTCAATACCTTTTGAACCAATCTATAATATTTTTTTAAATTTTTTCCCGCTATTGCAAAAACCACTTAAGGGTAATACCGGCTAATTTTTCTTGGTATCTGCATATTATTTCGGCGGTAAAGATTTTATGAAACAGAAATATTCTATAGATTTCCCATCTATATGTACGCTGCGTATTTGCTATTTGATATTCTCATAACTGCTGCCCTAAGTACAATCGCGGTTAAACTTTAAAGTTACTGGCAAAAATTATTTATCTTTTTAATTGGTCAAGAATAAACGGTGAAACCTAGTCAATGACAAACTAGAGCTTTCAATATCAACAAAAAACTCCTATTTTCGAAATAATGTGTGTCATAGCGATTATATTTGCGCATACGTCATTACTATTCCATAACTTGCACTGGAGCCTATTCGTCAGGAGTTATATAGGACAAGTTATAAAGGATGTAAAAGAGAAGAAATATGTAGCTATGAAAAGATTAGCGGATAGGAGAGAGAAATGGAGAGCTGCGTCAAACCAATCTTAGGATTGTTGACTAATGATGATGATAAATTTCAGACAACTCTGTGATGATCTTCATCCACAATTCCACAGATATCGCTTAAGCTTTTTAAGGCTTCTTGCATTTGTTGATAACAATGGTGTTAGTCAGTGGCTGGCACACCTTTCTTGGCCTGAAAATAGTGTCATTAGCCTGAATATTTAAGCCATTAGTCTTCCATTTGAACGAATTTGAATTTTGAATTAGAATAACTCTACAATGAAAAATAAAAAAGAACATAGTAGTACTTATTTTTTCTGGTCATTCGCAGACTCGTTTCCCTGATATCCATCTTTAACTGAAGCCGATCCCGTGTGGAGTAACCTGATGCAGTCATCATTACACAAAAGGGATTGCTAAAAGGTTCATTGTGTACGACACTGGAGCCTATGTAACCAAATGAATAAATAATTTACCTGGGGAATCTGCTACTTCAAGGAAAATTAAGGAACTACTGATGGAATTGACTTCTTTCCGAGAAGACAGTCCAAATTCTTGGTATTCATCGTCGATTGCTACAATTAGTAGAGGTAAGTAATGTCATTATCATTTCATCATTTCAACTGATCAGTTTGTCACGACCAACATTCAAAAATCTTTCATTTAGTTGACTTTATTAGTGATTAATAGTTTTGAAAAGACATCTTGAGTAGGCTAAAACATCTTTTTATTAATTATAAATTTTTGTTTGGTTTGGTTACTACTCTTAACTATTATCAGTCACGATTAATTGTCCACTTTAAAACCCTCCAAGCAGTATGCCTATGAGAGGTTCATAGATTTTAATTGACGGGTTCTATATGATAATGTTTATGAAAGTTTCATCGAAAATTCTTACTGCGAGGTTTTATTATCAGTGTTGTGTAATTATATAATATTGGACTTAGTCAACTAAAGTTGAAGAGAGAGCCTTTTTCCGCCGTTATTTTCTAGCTGATTTCTTTATAAGACAACAAAAAAACCTAGATACCACTAAAGATCGAAGATTTCAGGTTTCATACAGTACTCGGCCTAACCAATAAGATTCATTCATAAGGAGGCGTTTAATTTTAAATTAATTTATTTAAAAATGAGTCAACATGTTTCACTGCACTGCAGCATCATCAGTTATCATGAGTCCAGTAAATAATGTTGACTCAATTTCAAATAAATATTTATGTGGAAAAGTGCATATTATCTATACTTCACACCCTGCAAAAGAAAAGCTTCAGATTTTAGCAAGTAATGTGCCAGTAAAGAGGTATAACCATATTCGAGAATATATATATACATTCGGACGAGCGTTAGTGGCACGTCATTAAAAGCCATGTCACTCAGGAGAGAGTTACACATTGGAGGTGACCTCGCGTAAAGTTGCGGTCAAATAGGGTCCTGCTCGCCGCGATCACTGCTTCACGTAGGTTTGAACGTTCATGTGTCAACATCGCAGTGGGAAGGGGAAAAAGCTTATCTACTGCCGAAGACCAAATGCGTTTCCCTCTCCAACCCACTTCTTCCACGTGGTGACTCAGTTATTCTCATCTCTCTCTCTCTCTCTCTCTCCCTAATTCCGCTCAATACATACTTCCTGAATAATTTTACCATCACGTCAATTCGGAAAGTCAAAGCGATTGAATGGCAAACCTAAGATCAAATCTTTTTCGAAAATTTCCGGTAGAATACTATTTGCCTGATGTTCGAGATATTCTGAGAAAGCCTAATTATTATAGTTTAAACGATCACTAGGATAAGATTAGGGACATGGACTACGGAACCGATATATTTAAGATGCCGTTTTTTACGCGTAATACCTGCGATAGTTTTGCTCTATGATACCTTGAAGTGGACCAGATAAAATAGGCTCTGTATTTTAGATAACAATTTCCTTAAATTCTCAATACTAGTTATCTGCATGCATTTTTTTGCATGTTACAATTCATACATGACTCTTTTATTAATCTAACTTTTCGTTCACTATTATTGGCATGGAATCACCCCGTGCCACACTCCGTAGTGGTGGCTTGCACGGTAGCTCTTAGATGTAGACTTAACTTACACACATTTCATTGGAGTTCAAACTGCTACTGATTGACGTATGATTGCTAAACCGTGTAAGGTGCCATATTAAAAGTATTACAATCTTGCCTAAGTCGAGCTTTTTAAAATTGGTGCGAGTGTGATACGAAAGTAAATGTGCAATAATTGCATTTAATATATATTGACCTAATCTGAAAATCATTTTTTCTATATTGCGAGTAACACTAGAACCAGCATGCAAAGAAAACTGTAGATTTTCAAAAAGACGCCATCCTGCATCAATGAATTCTCTTTCTCAAACTAAAAGTGGGAGCTAAAACTAATTTATTTTGAATAATTTTCAGCAAAAGATTTTTAACCTTCATATCGATTAAACTGCAAGAAGAGAAGACTCCCTACCTTTCATTTGCTCCCGGGTCCATGGGCGGCAGAGCTCAGCTTTACAACAGTGATACTCCAAGATACTTATATTCACCAACACTTCACATAGAACACGCAACTGACAATGATTTTTTTACGAAACATTGACAATTTCACTTCACTGCACAGCTGGATGATCACTCGCTACTGGCGATGAGTAAACATAGCATGTAACTTCTCATTATTTCCATGAGACATGCATACTTTGAGCAGCATGACCGATGATGATACTCCAAAGGCCAAGCCATGAGCTTGAAAGGGATCGTTGAAAGCTTGATGTTAGGCTTGTACTTTCATTTAATGGATTAATTTAATTATTCATTACACCTTTTGTAGGCTCTAACATAAAAAAGAAATACCCTACAAGCTCTAACACAAAAAATTATATTAAAGACACCACACCTTCATTCATATTACAAGAAGGAAAAGTGACAGCGGAAATGCATGCAATGCTTATCTATTTAAGCCATTCTTGCACTGTAACTGGTTCAAGTTCATGTAAATTTCCGCATATGTTCTACTTGAACGAAAAATATGTGAATGCGTGAACCAAATTCTTGCGTTCATATATTAACTCTTTCGTGATAATATATCGCGTAACCAGACCTTGCTCCTGAAGTCAGATTTTGAAAATAGTTAACTAAACACGAAAAGTCTGAACCAAGTCCAAAAACTATGATTTAATGCATACAAATAGCATGGAATATTAGGTTATTAACAAGCATTTAACTTACCAGTACTCTTCAGCGGAAAATACGTCCACTCTCGACGCTAACCGAACTACCGTGAGACTAAAACTTCGCATAACAGAATGAGGAATAAGGGGATGAAGCCAAAGTGACGCACTACTTCTTACTCACAACACTGGAGGAGTAACGGAGGGTGAGGAAACACTAAGGATCGCAGGGGAGGTTGCCTAGCACAAATACCCCAAAGCAAAGTCAAAATGTTTGGCCAGATTTTGAGTCCGAGTGCATCATGAAGGCGGTCGGGACAAGTTCGGTTTGCGCGTCGTTGGTGGGAGTTGTGGTTAGGGGGAGGTACTCAAGAGCTTCGGCGAAGTAGGGAGGGGGGGGGGGGGAGAAGAGACTAAAGGCCCTAAATACCTCTCGAGACGTCACATACCTACGTAGTCTGCATTGTTCAATAATAAAGGTCACTTGCTCTACAGCAAATTTGTTCATAAATATAAAATAAGAGATATACTGTAGAACAGATAGACACTAGAGAGACTGATCGAGACTATAACGGCAGAGTAAGGGCTTATTGATAGATTTGTTGACTTTAACCTGGCCTGAATGATGATACATCTGTATAATACACTGCCAGGCACTCCGTTGGTGTTTGGCAGGAGGTGAGTACACACCAACATGCAGCATGCGAAGCACTACGTCTTCGTTGTCGTCTAAAGCGGTACTAGCGTGGTTGTCTGTGCGGTTACTACGATAGATTAGGTCATAAAAATTAAAAAAGAAATATGGAATGTACAACATTCATATTCAGAATGCTGTTTTTTACACATCTAAATCTACATAATACCTTCCGAGCCACCTCTAGGGTCTTTAGCAGGGGGTGATCAATCACCAGCATGCAATTGGACTCCCACATGCACACCTCTCAGTCCAAAAAACGTCACGTATACTAAAAAATTATACTACCATATGCTGTTAGAAATAATTATAAAATTAAGAAACGTGCATTTAGTTTTACATAGGTTAGCAGAATACACTACAAGTAATTTAATCTATTTATGAGTTCTATCGCTGCCGTTATGATCTCTTATTGGTCGTGGATAAAAAGACATTCTGAACCTGTCTGTTAAACAATCTATCTCTCTTATTTTATTTATATGATCTGATATTTCGTAGTGTGTTGACGTCCGTAAGATATGGCTAACTTCGTTAAAAAATACACTGCTCTTGAATTTATCTAAAAGGTTTTGTTTTTTTTTCAATCAACGGTCTGACAGAGATTCCCATCCGAGTTTACCTAAGAGGTCAGTTACACTAACAAGACTATCGTAACGACCTTTCACGTACCTGGCAGCTCTTCTTTGCATGCGTTCTAACTCTGTTTAATTTAAGTATACCGGGACTAGCCACGGTGATAACTTTACGGGAGTAACCCGCAATGCACAAATTATGCGAAAAATCCACAGAGAAAAATCATTCGCCTTGACCGGGATTCGAACCCGGATCCCTCGATTTCCGGCCGAGTGCTTTAGCCAGTTAAGTTAGCGAGGCGTTAAGCTACCACAGGGAAGAATGATGCCTCGGTAGCTTAACTGGCTAAAGCACTCGGCCGGAAATCGAGGGATCCGGGTTCGAATCCCGGTCAAGGCGAATGATTCTTCTCTGTGGATTTTTCGCACAATTCTAACTCTGTTATTAAGCCTTTTTCATTAGGGTCCCAAACACTGGCAGCGTATTCTAAATGGGGTCTAACGAGGGAAAAGTAGCTAATTTCTCTCACTTTTTCGTCGCACTTTCCTAATATTCTTTTAACAAAACCCATTTTACGATAAGCTTGACCGGTTATTTCCCGAATATGTTTATTCCACGATACATGATTATTGAGTCTGACTCCTAGATATTTCACGGATACGCAACTGCCATTCATTGGGTGACCCGAATTATATAGCGACGATGTAGGGAGTTAATCTTCTTCCAGAAATTCATTACGAATTTTTTCAAATTTAATTCTGACTGCCATGCATCGCACCTCGCTTCGATAGCAGCAAGGTCATTCGTTAGTTCATCTATATATTTTCTGGAACGGATTTCTCTGTGAACTACAGCGTCGTCTACACTAAATTCATTGTCGTACCCGCCGATCGCCCGTATGACGATTTATCTGAACAATCGGAGATCGAAAATAAATCACCCCTCTTACTTATGTATTTTCTGTTAAAATTCTGCACGCTATATATCTAACATGACTTACTTCTGGTCTGCGACGCCATCAAAAATGCAATTTTAAATTTCTTTTAAGATTTATTTTGCGTTCACGGCTCAATGTGACCAACATTATTCATTTCCCATGAACAAGAGACCGGGAGATGATCACGTAACTTTGCACAGTGAACTGAAATTGGAAAAGCACGCCAAAAATTACTAAACTGGTTTTTAGCTACAAATTTTACGAAGTTTTGGTCAATATTCTAGGCCAAATGGAATTAATTTCGCCAAATCGCCGGTGCTGAATGTGTTTCTGAGATTCACCACATTCAAGACAATGCTACACCTATTGTGTATTATGGTGTTCCAATGAGAACAAAAATATAGTGTTTTTAAAAGGTTACGTATTCTTGATTATTGATAATTGAATATTATGATATAATTGTTATATTTGTTGCAGATATGTAAGATAATGGCGGACCCTGATTTTCTCAGAGGACGGGCGTTGTCATGAATCAGAATACTTCCAGAAGTAAGCATGACTACTTTTTTAATAGCTACTCGCAATCGGCGCAATGTTTCACACTTATCAGGTGCATTTATAGCTGTCCTCACAAGCAACTTGAAATCCCTAACCAACTTCTCACTTCCAAACATGGCAGCATAACCTTATAATTGTAAAAGTAGGATCGCCTGAATTTTCTTGTTTTTTTCCAGCCTTTATATCAACTCACCAACCTGTCTGTTTGTCTGGTACAAATCTTGTAACTCAAATTTGACTCACTTCCTGTGAAGCAAAAACGCTGAAATTTTGCACACTTCTTCATTTCCGATGACAATACATGAAAATATAACTTTTTCTCTCCAACCCCCCTTTAACCACCCCCCAGTCAACCTATAGCCCCCCAAAACATGTTTTTGATCTAAGAAGTTCCAAATGGTCGATTTTCGTGTTTTGCGACCACAGTAAAAGTTATCCACTTTAGGCATATCCACATAGTAGGCATTTAAAAGCATAGGGGTGGCATTTTGAAACATAGGGGGCTTACCATTCACTGAAAATTTAATAAATATAGTGACTTTTTTAATGTCACTTTTGGTTTTTCGGGGTCACTGAGTTTTTTTGCTTTGTGTCATATATAAACGTTGCTCATCCCCTGTAATCTAAATATAAAGGCTGGTTTTTTAAAAAAAATTTTTTTATAAGAGCTTATTTCGTGGCTTTTGGTGCATTCATTGTTGTTATTGCTGCTTTGCTTTATGCGTGTCATTTATAATCCGTCTCATCCCTAGCTACATTTGACCTCTAAATATTTGAATACGTTTTTTGTTTAAACTATTGTTTATATAGCCTCATGTGAGAGATTATTCGAGGACAGTTCCCGATGGGCTATATATCTACTAATTCTTAGATTGATTGATCTCTTTTCATATAATTTTTCAAGTTTTATTGAACTCTGAGGCCCACTTTTCGGACAATTCCCTTCTGAGCGTGAGATACGGAGGAGGCGCAGTTGCCCTCTGAGCGCGGTACCCGCCTAATGCCGGAAAAATCGATTACGATAAAATATAGAGTCAAATTTTAATTGACATATACTGAGATAATCGAGATCAAATCCTTAATATGGGGAAAAATCTTCAAGTAATAATTATATTGATGCTATGATTAGTACCACCAACATTTTGAAACCAACCATCAGAGGCACTTACTTTATCACTTACTTAGGTTATTCAAGCCTTAATTTTTCGGCATATCCATTTCCTTACAGTACACAGAAGAAAAGTAGGAGAGAAAGGGTTTTCTCATGGAAGCCTTAACAAGAAGAAGGAACAACCTCATAGCACATATCTTAAGATATGATGACCTGATGAAGACAATCGTCGTGGGACAAGTACGCGGCAAGAGCTGAAAAGAATGACCTTGAATTTTCATTAAACGGAAGCGGTAAAAAAGGACGTCGAAAAGAAGAAATGCGTAAGAGTGGCAAGATTAACGGATAATAGAATTGGGCGGGGAGCTACGTTAAACCAATCTCAGGCTTGTTAGCCACTGATGATGATACAGAAATAATATATTTTTCAATTTAAGGATGAATGACTTTCTTTGGCAAAATGCTGGCTATTTTTAGGAATCACACAGTTAATACTGTCGAAACCTGGTCCATTCCACTAAAAAATTATGAAACATTCAATATTGGTGTACCTGTGATTATTTTAACTGATATATTGTTTGCTGTTAAACGTTGAAAAGTAATAATATATATTTAATGTTATCATAAGTACCATATGTATTTTGAAACCAACTTGATTTAAGCAGATAAAATGTATGGTATCATTACAATAATATAATGATGAATAAAAATAAAACATCAACCCCAATAAGCAGCAAGAGGTAAGAGGTAAAGATTAAATTACACTATCACTGATAAAATTCATGGTAATTATATGGATTGTCATACCATCCAACGGACGAAGTGCTGTGCTTCAATTGCCCTCCACGAAGTACTCTACCAGGCAGCGAGAACTCTATGAAAAACCTCCGCCTCTACTGGTATTTTATCTGGACGCTAAGGGTAAAACGCCAACACTACAGCCACTACATCTACCAGATCCTAGTGTGTAAACGTAATAGTACAAATAAATTTTTAGCATTCCTTGTGCCCATGTCCAATTTTTTTAACTCAACGGATGTCGTATTATTGTTAAAGTACTCATTGTCACCGAAAAGAAATTGTTTTGATCGGCGCAGCAGCCTCTTCAGGAGGTTTGTATGATAAATAAGGTTGCCTTAGGCTATATTAATAACTTCGTTCACTTGGTGCCTTATACGCATTATGAAAGATAATTAATTTTTTGCTGGAATTTAACAACCGACTCCCATTAATGCTTTATCTTTTTCTTCCTGGATACGTGACTTATTTCTGGTCTTCGATGCCATTTGTAAGTTTTTTTAATTATTGAAGCTTTCGCGGAAAAATATGACGAAAAATATTCATTTCCTATGAATATGTATTAGGAAGAGGAGAGAGAGAGAACGCCCACATGCCCACCCTACCTTTCGCTTCGTGGCCTCTTCTCTCTCGCCTCCCATGTCTCTCGTCACAAAAGCGTACACTGCTCCGCTCCATTCCGGCCACAAGACACTGAATCACCGCCGTGAGTCAGGTGGACTCCCTCGCTCCTCTCAACAGTAGGAACAATTGTAATATCCGGGTGGTCGGAGGACACCTAGCGGCTTCTCTCTATATTTATTAGAAACACCTCTTTTTTTGTATTGCAATGACACCAAAAATATAATGTTATTGGTAAGTTATTCTTTTTTATTATTAACACTTGAAAATTAATGCATAATTTTTATATTTATGACATAAATTAATATTTTCCAATATCATTAGCCACATTTATTATCGCCAACACGATATCCAGGTCAAATTGACTTTAAAGATATGAAACATAATTCCCCGATTCTCGCAGAATTTTTGTTTACGTTGGATTATAACGCCGAAATTAAATTCAGATTTTAGACCATGGGCCCCTGTTGCTGCTTGTGGCTCCTGGCCACGGTGAATACCGTACTTGTTGCATGTTGGGGAACGAGTCTTTTTGCCGACGAGACGAGTCGAGGACTCAGATTTCTCTCGAATTCTGCGGGCCACATAACCACGCCCTTCTTATGATAAAACTTCATACCACATTCATTACATAGTCTTTCTAACTTATCCACGAGCGTGCTGAGAAATGGAGGCGGGAAGGAATATTTAGTAAGTTAAACCTTCATAGATGGGATGCCCGACGAAATTATAAAACGGTACACTCCAATAGTACCATCTACTTCTTTGCTTGAATATTCTACCAGCGAACTAATGATTCTCTTCACTGCCCCTCGATTTCTACAATGACCACGTTCAATTCAGTGTTGAAATGGTGGTAATATATCTGTAGATCCTTTGCTAAAACGGATTTCATGTTCTTATTTAGAAAGCACTGCCGATGTGACTGACCCTCAATTCAACAATTGAACATTTTAAATTGTGTAATCGCCAATTCAATACATCAAGGTATCACCTTTTGAGAATATGTTCTAATTTTTAGCAGCAATAGACCATTGACCAGCAATTCCATAGGTAACAGGAAACACATTTTAGATATATATGGAAATTGGACACTCCAATTCATAAATACCGTTCGCAGGAACAGGGGCGCAGCTAGGAATTGAGGCTAGGGGGGGTTTTAGGCACAACTAATACTGGGGAGTTCGGGGTGTGGAATATCCACCAGGGGAAGCGGGAATTGCGGGGGGCACTCCCCCAGAAAAATTTAAGATAAATGGTTCAAAATGGTAAGTTTTACGGCCTTCTGAGGGATATTTTTACTATCCTTGAATTATTCTATGAGTAATATTAGTCCAGTTAAGTTAAATGGATTAAACTTTAAAAATTCTCTTAGCCCTGGGGGGGGGGGGTCCGGGGTTTATCCCCCAAACCCTCCCCCCCCACTCGCTGCTCCACTGCGCAGGAATACGACAACCTAATTGGAAACTTAACATTCCCCTGAATGTAAGAGCGATATCCGGATTCCCGTGTTGGATAATCCATTTCGAATGCATAGGTTGCATACACTATGAAAACATGCCTAAACGAAATGTTTACAATATCATTAACCACATATTCATGATTGAACGATTCACGCACGATATCCAGGTCAAATTGACATTAAAGACGCGGATCGACGTATCTGCTTATATTAATAGTGCCAAATGCATGAGAGTTTTTTGGGGAAATGAATAGCGGAACCTTACATTGAAGAGAATTAACATAAAAAATGTAAAAAGGACATGATAATTCACATTGTCAAATTGAACAAGTCTGGTCCCGCTGCGCGATCAAAAACAAATACATAGAGTGACTCTTTACAAAAAAATTGTATGCTATCACAAACAGGCAAACATACAGGAAAAATATTACCATCAGGGTGCTCAGGATGTGGAAAATTTAATGCTTACATTTCAGCATTCAAGTTGCCTAGCGATATGAACCAACAGAAGTCTCATTTTCATGTACCCTAAGAGTAATTGGTTCCAATTAAAAATTATTTTGCTGGTAACTCAAAAAGCAATCGACAAAAAGAAGAGTCGCGTTACAACTGAAAATATAAGGGCTGAATTTAGGAGGAAATTTATTATGACGTAGACTTGGATCATGGTTGTTAATGATAGTGAGCCTTAGACTATGATGGAATAGGTGAAATCGAGGTTAGAAGCCTTCGAAATATGGTATTCTAGAATAATAATAGAGATCGAATTGGTAAATCATGTGAGTAAATCGGAATTCATAGGAAGAGAAGGAGAGGAAAGACGTATTTTGAAAACCTTCGGTGGGATACAAAACAATTCAATCTGCAACATCATGAGACATATGGAAGGTATCATCGAAGGACAGGTAGAGACGGTAGACGTAGGGTGAGGGATTCGTGGATCAAATGATGAAGTATGTACAGCTGATGAATTATGAAGGTTTTGAAAGATTAGCCGATAAGGTGGGACTGCTTCGAATCAATCTTAGAATTGAAGACTGTTGATGATTATGAAGCGAGCAACGTTTAAAAAGTATTAACTGATATCTAAATGCCCCTTCTCTCCGCATATCAGACCCCTGACGAAATATCGATGTGGGGTATTGCATTCCACTAAGGCGCGGCAGACATATTTTAACTTCAACATAAATAACGACCTCAATCCGCCCCTGATGTATCTCATACACATTTCCCTTTCGTATGAGGCATTCTGCATTCAGTATACTCCAGGATTTTCATTAATATGCTCGCTTTTGCTGGGTGCGGTGGAGTTTCCATTTCTGTTCCTGATGTTAAAACTCTTTTTTCACCGGAAGGAGAAACTCGTAAGGCAATTGCTCAGCGATATTTTCTCCAAACCTATCTTTAACGATCTTAACTACTTTGACTAAAGGAATATTGGTTAAGAGATAAAGTGATTGAATGGTAGACTACAATTAATATCTAGGAGAACAAAACAGTGTACACTTGCGAGTTGTGGTTTCCTCTAATTTTTTATTGCCGAAATCGAAAGATTATTTCTCCTGGAGTACGCATTTCACGCTTTTAGATTTTTAAAGGTCGATATCTAATTTTCGCGATTAAATGAAAAGTGAAAATTTTCAAGCGCGCGAAAGCGCGACGGCTAATGAGGAACTTGCATGGGTCGTAGATTGCTCTAAAAACTATTTTGAATAAGTCAAATGGATACATTAGCTCGCAAAAATACCTTCAGTTTCTCCATTCAACATCAAAAGAAATAAAAAAATTGCATTTAAAATCGAGAAAAATTTCTCTCAGCCGACCACTGCGCGAAGACACCCGAGCGTTGCCGAGGCCAGGCGTGACGTCATAGGTGCCTAAACAACCGTAGGGAGTAGGGAAATACGCTGAGCGCATGGTGTAAAATTTGTTTTGAGGGAGTATTTAGCCGCTCATCGTCAGTTAAATTTTGTTCTGTTATTCTTGGGCAAGTTTTCCTATTGCTATTGTGCCTAGATTATTACTTGGGATATTAATAATACGGCATCGGGATGATGAAGTACAAGCGTTTCACTTCGTATGTTTTAGTGATCAGAAAAATGGATGATAACGTTGCCACTCGTTCGAATAGTACACCTGAAATTCATCTACATCTACATAATACCCCGCAAGCCGCCTAAAAGGCGTGTGGCATGGGGTGTTAGGACACCAGCCTTTTTTTAGGACACCAAAAATTGATGCCACGACCCTCATGGAATTTGTTAAGACAAATTATTGCTATACGTCGGCGGCAAATCGAGATGTAAAAGAAACTTGTAATACTGGAGGATAACGATCGCAAGCTGTGCTGTTGACATTAGAGTAAGCTGTGCTGTTGAATTTGGGAACGCCGAATTAGCGGAGAAGGTAGTCCTATCCGTCCTACGGTACGAATTCACAGCAAAACAGTCTGCACACAATCCACATGTGAGATCGCGAATCGGTTCTGTTGTAATGTGAAAATTAATATTTGTAGGGTTTTGCATTTTTACGTTCAAGGTGATGATGAACGTTTGTTTTGTTATTTATTTACGTTGCCAATATAAAAATTGATTGTTGTTACGGCCTTGGGATATAGAAGACGAATAAAATAGTTATTTGTAACGAAGACGTAAAGAAGATTTTTCTTCCGTTTTTTGACAGATTATGAGACTTAGTTGCACTAAGTGTTAATGCGAAGCGAAGTTTTTCTTTTGATGGTGTGAACGGCGAATACGTTTGAGGTTAGAAGAAGTGAACCCCATAATTGTTCTTTGTAAGTTCGGAATCATCAAAAATGGCGGAAGAAAAGAAGACGTGTATCCCAATACTCGACAGCGATAATTACGATGTATGGGCTGTAAGAATTGAAGCTTTTTTAATGAAGAAAGATTGTTGGGAAGCGGTAAAAGGTTTCCATCCATACATAACATTCGGCAGTGATGGAAACGAGATAGAAATGGAAGACGAAAGCCAACTCCCACCACAAGAGGTTAGGCGCCGTCAGCGACAAAATCAACAGGCCAGAGCCATTATCATACAATACGTAGATGATTCATTTTTGGATGATATCGTGGGACTGGACCTAGCGAAGGATATGTGGGAGGCATTAAGAGACATGTGCACCACTTACGACGTGTTCCAGGAGATAATGTTCCTAAAGGAAATGGTAAATACCGAAAAAACGGAAGACCTTTCCATGATGGAGTACATGAGCAAGATCCAGAATTACAACCGTAAAATTACTAAGTGTGGCATTAATCTCCCGGATAGAGCACTGGCTGCGTTCTACCTCATGGGTCTGCCTCGAGAAAAATATGCTGGGTTTATACGAAGTATTTACAGAACAAATGAAGGAGACATAACATCCAAATATGTTAAGTCCCAACTCCTGCTAGAAGAGAAGAGAATGAAAAATGAGGATTACGCGAAGACAGAAGAACACAAGGCTCTCAAGGTAAAGAAGAAGCCAAACATACCTAAAGTAAGCAGTGAAAATAAATCACAAAATGCTCTAAAGAAACCTATTGGGAGGAGATACATTTGTTTCACATGTGGAAAGGAGGGGCATACTGCAAGATTTTGTCCTGCCATACAGAAGCAAGATGAAGAAGAGAAGAAGTCATCAGCATCAGTAGTATCAAGAGGCTATAAAGTACTCTGCATGCAAAGAAATCCAAACCATGCAAACAACGGCATATGGATACTGGATTCAGCAGCATCGGATCACATGAGCCCTAGGAAAGATTTGTTTGTTGATTTCAAACCCCTCTCTGGAGAAGTAACTGTGGGTGATGGTACATCACTAAAAATAGAAGGTCAAGGATCAGTGACCATCCAGATGTCGAATGAATGTGGTGGATGGAAAATAAAGTTAACTAATGTGTTATATATTCCTTGCCTCCAAGAGAATTTGATTTCGGAAGGGAAATTAGAAGAGAAGGGCTTGACCATTGTGAGGAGAGACGGAAAGACTACTGTTAGCGACGAAGAAGCTACTCTGTTCCAGGGGTATCGCGTTGGTTTCCTGTATTACCTCACTACTGAAGGGAGTGCTTCTATTTCACAAATAAGAAAAAAAGCTGAAGAACATGAAGGTATGAAAGCATGTAAAATTGCAGCAACAACATGGCACAACCGTTTGGGACACCTGCACCATGAAGGGGAAAGAATCGTAGTCGAGCAGAAGAAGGCTTCCAGAGTTTCTTTTGCAAAGAGGCACACACACCTTGAACCAATGGACCGGGAGAAGAGGTTGGCTGAAGTAGAAAAGCTGGAGACATCGCTTCAGGAGGCAGAGAAAGAGGCCAGCGATTGGAAAAAGAAAGCAGAAGTAAGTAAGGCAATATCAGCGGCTGACCAGGCAGAAATGGATGCCTTCAAAAGTCGTTTGTCCACAGTAATGGCCAAGGAAGAGCATGGTGACCAGCTAATACTATTCCTAAATGAGTGTTTGAAGAGCAAAGATAGTACTATTAAGGAGAAAGAATTAGAAATGAAGGCAATGGCAGAAGAACATAGGAAAGAAAAGAAAAATTTAACGATGCAGCTGATGAAAGAACAGGCAAAAGTCAATAATTTGGAAGATACACTGGAGAAGAAAAATATAATGGTAGAAAAGTTACAAGAAGCCCTCCATAGCATGAATGTTTCTCAAGGCTCAAATGATAACTCACTGGTAATTGCCGCAATGAGATCCGGAAATTTCAAGTCCTCGGAGTATGTTTTAAGAGCCATGATGCAGGCTGCTGAGGCTGAAAAGCTCAGATTAATGGAATTGATGGCTGTATTGAATAAACGCCTGAAGGAAGAGCAATCACAGAAAGACTACGCCTTGAAACAACTGGAGATGGAAAAACGAAAGCAGGAGAAGACGATGACTTGGGAGGAGCTCGAGGCGAGAGGTGGAGAGCCAGAGGAGGTGACACCCATCCAGGGGCCAGGGGAGGTAATCATCGCCTGTGAAAATGAGCCTGCCTATGAAGGAGTAGCGGAAGGTGGTCTACCACATAGGTCTCAGAGACAGAGGAATCCCAAGACCTGTCCCTGCTGCAGAAGGTCCAGATAGCAACATTCCGGAGGATGCAGAGGAGGCACTGAGTGGACCAGATGCGGAGAAGTGTCATTATATCATATATCAAGAAGTATTATTAAATATGATTATATGTCATACATCAAGAAGTATCATTGTATCAGGGAGATGGTAAAAACAGGGGAGGTTTCATTCCAGTAAGTCAGATCAAAAGATAATGTCGCTGACATGTTGACAAAGCCACTGTCAGGAACTAAGACAAAAGAATTTTGTAAGATGTTAAATCTTAAGGAGTGCTTAGAGATTTATATTTCAAATTATTATTTTGTCAATCCCGAGGGGAGGTGTTGGAATACGTTATTAACAAAATAAGCAGCGCCTGGGTGGAATTCGAATAGGCGTTGCCAACGTATTGTTTATGCATGATGTTTTTTGTGTTCCTTTCCATCATCCTCGAACGAGGGGAGGTGTTGTAATGTGAAAATTAATATTTGTAGGGTTTTGCATTTTTACGTTCAAGGTGATGATGAACGTTTGTTTTGTTATTTATTTACGTTGCCAATATAAAAATTGATTGTTGTTACGGCCTTGGGATATAGAAGACGAATAAAATAGTTATTTGTAACGAAGACGTAAAGAAGATTTTTCTTCCGTTTTTTGACAGGTTCCGCTGCTAACACACACACAAGCTACAACCTATTTCAATAATATAGGTAAATCCATAAACAATATACTAGCATATACCATAAAAATATAGTGGGAAATAGGAAAATACTGTTATCAAAAACTGGAAGTCACTGTCACATTCTTATATTCATCACGTACAACTTGCAATAACAGAACTCGTTATGATGAAAACAACTATTTATTCACTGATTTAAACCCTTAAATTAGCCCACACAAGTGACACAGGTGACTTTTCTCACTACTATTCGTTGAAATAATGGAATAACAAACTTCACACACAGCTTTTATTTCAATAGCGTGATCGTGAAATGTCATATCTACGGTGAACAACGGAGATTAGCACGCCACTGACAATTTTTACACTACTGTTAGACATTTATCGATAGCGTAATAGCACTTTTTATAATTCAATCACGATGGAACACTGATAACTCTTGGCCGATATTTTTCAACCTTGTCAAACTTTGTGCATTACAACCACTGGCACTGCGATTATTAGCAGTAGCTTAACGGGAGATGTCACGTAGAAAATGACACTATTTTGGCACAAAAATGTTCCTAGGTGTCTCCAATCAGCGAGTAAAAGTTGCATTGACTGGAATTCACCCCATAATACAAGCACAGACAGTCCTAAACGACGAATTCTCCGGTACCTACGAATAAACAGATGAAGTTATTGTATATAAAAGCTAAGCGGACATTAGTAAACATCAAAATCGTTCTAATTACATACTTAAATGAATGATATGCCGTCGATAACATCAACTTACAATTTACGTTTCCCCCTTCCAATGGCCGTGGCTCAGACTCCTACAACGATGTTATTTAGGTATTATAAAATTTTTGGTTTAACTGCTCCAGTTTTATATTTTATGCCCTTACCCAGATATTAATATTATAAATAATGCAAAATATGAGGGCTTCAAAGCCTCTATCGTCGGATATTTATCTTTAAATATAAAATAATCAACACGTCTAACAAACGAAGCTCTCACAACTGCTGGCAACTATTACAAACAATCACAACAATAGCTTCGCGTGATGTTTAGGCACCTTAGACGTCATCGAGGCTTCGTCGGCAGTGGCTTGGGGGGTGAGGGAGTTTTTCCCGCGCTTTAAAATTCGTTATATTTATCATTAAATATCTCGCGAAGGAAAACTCAGATTTACATGCGGTTTTCTTTGTTGTATTCAGAAAATAATTTTCTGTCCGCCTGTGAAATAAAAATATTCATGCAAGTTCCCCATTATGAATGCTGGGAAACCCCGTGTGACGTCATTCTGGTTCCGGATGCCGCCTTGGTGCGAAGCTGTGAGCACCGTTACGTAGCAGGCTGCTAGCATGTAGAGAGTACCCTTATAGCAGGTAGTGTTTTACTTAAATAAGGATTATTAATACCCTATCAAACGAAGGAAACATTCCTACTTTAGGCAATTATAACAGGTGATTATTAAGAGATATTCGCCTTAGCTCCTTGCCACTTTCCAGAAATCACCAAATTTTATGGTCCACCTCAAAAAGCTACATTTCCCCAATGTATTATTTGTGGATGATGTTAAATAGAAGGCGACAGATGAAGTGAGTTGCGATAACTTCGAACCTATCGTAGGGAACACATATAAGAAATATTTTTAGCGGAATCCTGAACAAGCTAGGATTTCAAAAGCTTATTTTGGGGAGGTTATCGGATGAATTAGTAAAAGGGAGGTGCTATTTCGTACTCGTCCGGAAACTCCTTGTATGTACAGCGAGCATGTGGTACCTGGTGCTGACAGACATAATCCGCGAACTTAATAAAATTCATAGAAAGCTGTGCGGTCCGTCAAAAATTGATACGGGCGTAGAGAAAGCGTTAAGCAGATTCAGAACGAAATAGGCTTGGAGCCTCTAGAAACAGCGCGCTAGGCTTAGATTGCTTGATTAATTAAGAATAGATAATGCTTACGGGGATTAGATCCACACGTGGGATCAGGGGCCGTATTCTGTATTTCGTCGGTGCCGCACCGGTCGGTTTCCCTTTGAAGCCAACCGACTGGACATCAAACCGTGCCGACAACGGATTCCGCACCGACGACGACACTTTCAGCGATTCTGTAAGGTCGTCGGTTTCAAACCAGTCGGTACGGTTCCCCTTCTTTCCCAAACAGGGAAAATCCGAATATATCCGAAGTTTCACGTGTCTCCACCAATGAAAGAAGGGTAAAAACAAGTGAAGACTCATTGGCACAGTTTGTTGTCGTCATTCTCAATCTTTTTATTTGCGGAAATTACGACTTATTGCTAGATTAAGATAAACGATATTGGATAAGTTGTTGACAATGCTTATATAATGAGTGGTAGTAATGCTGTACCTACAGAATCGAAGGAAACAATATTACAACATCACAATAAAGTTTGTATGTGATGGAGATTGTTGTTGCTGGAATGAATTATTGAAACTATCCTTGAGATCGTAGTTTCTTTTTTTAAATATTGGTTCCGTATAATGCTATTTATTCATGATTTGGTAATATAGTTGTCATTAAGTAAGTTCCGTATAAATGTTATCAATGGAAGGTTATGCCATTGGCACCGTAGCAGACGAAAATAGCATACCATGGAACGTGAACGTAGGATTCAAATGCAAATGTAATATTAGAGGAACAAGTTAGGAAATTGTTATAAAAATATGGAGCTGGGTGCAATTAAAAGAAGTGTAATGACGAGGAAGTAAATAAATTGTGATTGGGTGAAATACATATGTATAAATTGCGCATTCCAAGTGAGAGAAAATGATAATATTGCGGTAAACCTCATACTTATTAACAAATATCTTCTTTTATCGTCAAGGTAATCAATGGCTGACGATGAAATGAAATATAGTTGCCCGTTACAAATGAAAGAAACTGATACCGTTGTGGCAAACTTCATACTTAAATAAAAAGATCTTATTTCTATGCCGAGAGAAACGCCAAATTGATGATTGAGTGAAATAACAGTCGCCTATTCTGAGTGATAGTGATAACATTGCGGCAAAACTCATATTTAATCAAAAATATCTTTTTTATGTCAAAGGAGCAAATAAATGATGATAGAGAGAAATAAAGCCTATTACAAGCGAGTGAAAGTGCGGTAACATAAATGAGAGAAAGTCATTATATGTTAGCAAACCTCATTTTTATTAACCATTATCTTATATTTCTGTCAAGGTAATTAATATAGATGATGACACAGTGAATTATAGAGGCGTATTCGAAGGGGCAGAAAAAGATAACATTGGAGAAAACCTCATTATTTACTCGGTGATGAGGTAAAAACAAAATAAAACGTACAATGCGCACCGGGGAATTCATGAAACCCACTAGTCGGTGGCCGTACCGACACCTCTTTGCTGTCGGTACGGCTACCGACGATCTCCCGTCCTCTCGTCGGTGCCGCACCGACCGGGTTCGTACAGAATCGCACGACTTCTTACCGGGAGTCGGTGTGACGTCGCACCCGACGAATCGGTGCCGCACCGATCGGTTTGGAGTTACAGAATACGGCCCCAGAAGGGGGCGATTCGCTCCTAAGACGGAATGTGGGAGGGAGAAAAGAAGTGATTGTTCGACAGTTCACGTTTCTTGACGAAGCAAAAATAAGAAAAAGGGAATGGTTGAGTTGAACGGTCATTAAGGTCCCAAACACTGGCAGCGTACTCTACATGGGGTCTAACCAGGATTTTGCCAGTGCGCCGGCGGGTGGTCGGTGTGTGTGCAAGTTCCAATGCTCTCCCGTTGTTCACTATTGGAATGGCAGATCATTATTGGTCGCGCCGAAGGCGCGTTTACAGTGCTGTACCGGTGAGTACAAACTCACCACAACCAGCCAGTTTACAAAAGAGAATTAAATAAATGGCGCATATGTTCTGTTGTCAGTGATAGTGATTGTAATGTGAAAAAGAAAAGCAATTTAATTTTTATTTTGCATTATAAGGAATGCATTAAATGGTCCATTTTAGTTTATTTTTTTAATTCTTTTCAATATTTTTTATGGATTTAAAATAAATTATTATTTCCATCACATTTGGAAATCCAGATGCAGGTAAAAGGTACCCAAATTAAAAAAAAAAACCGTTTATACCTGTGATTGGAAGGAGGTAAGACATAGGAAAGACACATAGACATGAAAATAATTAAGGCAGTGTAATTTGTAATGGATAAAAGTCTGTATTAGTTTTATGTTTTGCCCTGTGGACGGCCGATATTTTACCAGCCGTCCAAATCTGTGTGTGTGCAAGGGGCCTAAATTATAATGCATCAAATCAAACATCAATGAAGCTGGATTGATTGTTTGAGGCGTAACTTTGTGAAAGCGTTTCATTATTAAAATTAAAAACTTTGTGCTTTCATATGATTATTTATTAACACATTTACGCGACCATGGTTTCAACGTTAGACGTCATCATCGACATATTCATGTGAAAGCACAAAGTTCTTCTTTTTTTAAATACTCAATTAAGCTTCTACGGAACGCACTCTATCAAGTCCATCTGAAGACACCTTTCCATCCATTTGCCGACAATACCATGCAGTTCTGTTCCGTGTCTTTAAAGTTTTTCTGCTTTCGTAACATTAGATCGTTCAACTTTGCCTAACACCGTGCCGAGAAAATACGAGTCTTATGTACAGTCACATTCAAAAGTCGCTCCACATACCCGGCGCAGCCGTCGTCTCGTTATTCTCCGAAGTCGACCTTCGCGTATTGCTTACGCGTTCCTTGTCCGCTGGGGACCGATTCGATTTGATCGGGTTGTGCAAATGGTGCAAGTTGACTACTTTAACCCTCGCCAAGAACCCCAAGCACGATTTCAGAGGTAGGAAAGTCCCGGTGAACCCTCCCCCCCCCCCCCCCCCCCACAGCCAAACAATTCCACCATGGAAGAAAGCGGAGAAAGATCGGAGAAGAATTTAAGGTTTTTTCTGGCGAGTAACACATCCTGAGAGGAAGTGAGAGGAACTTCCGAATCGTTTGGTGAATTCATACAGCACATATTGTACAAATAAAAATTTCAGAACATATCGAGCATAATACTCCAATATTTTTTTCTCAATATGGTCTTGATAAAATACGAAAATATATACGCCAATGTTAATATTGTCGTTTGCGTCACGGCTACTATCATGCTCGCGTTCACCCGTGTTGAGGGCGAAAGATTTTCAGACATTTTTCAATGTTTAGAGGTGAAATATCAGTTACTCCCCAAGTTTAAGTTTATTCGGAGTAAAGTGGTGCCTACATTTTTAATACCGTAACTTATTCCCATTCTGTTAATATAAAATAAGAAAAAGTGTTTTAATTTTTTACCTAGAAATACCACCGGCAAATAAATGGTTTTATGTGAGAAGATAATTTTTGCATTATATTTTTCAGATGAGCAATCGGATTGCCTTCAAATTGCTTTGAAGATCAATATAATTTTTCAGTGAAAGAAGTAGCGAGATATTTATGGGCATTGAGAAAAATGGCAAACTTTCAGGCCGCAATGCGTCGTAGGAAATGTTGTCCTTTTCTTTCTGTGTGTACATTAGTATTGTTCGGTGTTTTTTAAGAAAAAATATTGCGAGCAACATCAGCCTAGAATTATGATGGTGAGTCAACCATTTATGGTGGTCATGAAAAAACGAAATTTAACTGCCCTTCTGAAAGGAAAATGGGAGTATATTTGATTATTATGAAAGGTATCTTGATAATGTTGGATTACATGAAAGAATTTGCGAATCACCCCGCCTCCGCCCCTGCCAACTTGAACTTACCACTTAAATTAACAGTAACGCCCATTCGCATTAGGGCCCTTTCATTCTATCCATATCCTTACCTTCATCCTTCTCCGCCCCCCGTACCTCAAATCTCTCCTCTAAGGATAGCACTTCTTCATTTCTTTTCCTCTCCGTGTATCTCACGTTTCCCGTTGTTTTTTATGCTCACATCTCGGATGCCTTCATTCTTTTCTTGTCCATCTTTCGTCGTCGTCTAAGTTTCCGTACCGTAAATCGCTACATCACAAGCTTTATATTTGGTAGCTAATACATATCATTTTTATTAATTGCGCAAAAATAGTCATCAGGTACCCGACACGGTATATTTTTATCGGATGAAAACTATGCATGCGTAGTTTTATGTTTGCAGGATAATGATCAGTATTTTTTCACCCGTAAGACTGCCACAAGGTATTCATTACGTGAGTGTAAGTTCTATTATATTGGTGCGAAATCACTTATTACGTATAATAATGTAGAGGACATTGACATGCATGATATCACCAGGCGCCAATGACGACTGATTCTAGCTGAAAAAAAGAAACAAAAAACGGGAAAGACTTAGTTTGAGCTCTCAGTGAAAGGGTGAAAGATAAAACATATACTAAATGTGCCTTAAAATCAGGGGCGGCTCCAGCCAGGGGGCGCGGGGGGCGCGCGCCCCCCCCCCTGGGCGGTGACTGACGGAATTTTTTTGCTGCTTGCAATCTTCTCTTACCTATGCCAGGAAAGGCGAGAATGAAATGATGGCTCGTCACCCATTGTGCTACCAAGTATCAATTTGTGAAGCGAAGCGCGTGTGGCCGAAGTCACCCCATTCTACGGTACATACATTCCTACAGCCAGAAAGAGTTTTTCTCGAAGTTGAGGTGTTCCGAATAATTTGTTTCACTATCGGCAGGCGAGTTTATTTTCTTTGTAGAAAATTTCTGCAACTATATATTCCTTAGATGAGCTTGCCAGATCTATGATTCGAATTTAAAAGTCTGCAACTCCGACAACAGATTCATCGGTCGTTTCCACTCGTGCGCACGGTCAAGCAGCACAAAGGTAGAGCGCAGGTATCTGTTTTGCTGGCCTGCTGTTTGAAGTTGGAGCTCTGTACAATTACGAGCAAAAATTGTTGAAGATTTCCTCTGGCGACACATTCTAAATTTGAAGACTTTCTCTCTGAAACGGTTGGAGTAATTCATCAATCACACGTGAGCTTGGACAGTTGCATTCGTTTTGGGGTTGTATTCTTTTTTTATGTTATCAAACTGATTTCTCTTTCTTTGTGTACGTGTAGATCTAAATTTATTTGGGGTTGGGTTTTGGGGTTGTATTCTTTTTTTATGTTATCAAACTGATTTCTCTTTCTTTGTGTACGTGTAGATCTAAATTTATTTGCATAGATATGCAAAATGGTGAGGTGGCTAATAAGGAAGAAGCCTCGGCTAGAAAATGATTCAAAGGAACAAGATTCGACATCTCTTCCCGCGAATTTTTAAAGCATCAAGTAAACGTAATAAAACCACTGTTGATATCTTAGGTCATCAAATGACAGGTAACTGTGAGACTAGATGGGTAGAAAGGCATAAAGCTATTGTAACTTTTAGAGACGATCTTACATGATATTGCCAAAGCTCTCGAAAAAGTGGGATGATTATAAAACGGCAACTAAAGGAAGATGTTTATTGTTATCAATTTGTAATTGTGAATTCATTTTAACTGTATATAGTCTGAGTGATGTTTTGAGTGCAATTTATATTTTAAGCAGATATTTGCAAAATGAGACTGTAGATGTTTTTCAAGCTAAAAAAAAGTTGACCAAACTTTTGAAGTACTAAAGGATAAGCGGATGAAGTCTTATAAAATTTTCTCTGGAATTTTTGCAAAGGCTAAGAAAATTATGGAGGAAATGGACATTCCAATCCGCATTCCACGTGCAGCCAATCGACAAAAGAATCGAGCAAATTACCCGGCTACCAATGATGAAGACGGTATAATCGCGTATTGGGAAAAAATAATCTATATTCCCATTATAGATTACGTAAATACGGATATCAAGGACAGATTTGCTGGAGAGCCAATACAGTGCTTCAAGTTGAATACACTAATCCCAGCTGTTTTCATGGAAATAAAAAATTCGGACTCGTTAGAAAGCATGCTTGAAAAAATGTGTGATAAATATGCACCGTTATTGAAAAAAAATTCCGGAATTTAATGACATGAAACCATTGAAAACTGCCATGGAACTTTGTGTGTGCACATGATTGTATTTATAAATACTTGATAATAATCTCTATAATAACTTCTCAAAAATATTTTCCAAGATATTCAAATGAAATGCGGCAAATGGCTTTACTGTCGACTTCAGTTGTATTTTCTTGATCAATCATACAGTAGTTCCTGAAATCCAAAAGTTAAATACTTATGGGTAAAATTGGAATTTAATATATTGAAGTGAAAACTTCATTTCGCCCGCTAAGCACTTTTGTCAAGGGGTATAAAATGCGAACTCGCATCTCGTACCATAGACTACCCTCTATTTATAAATGTTACGCTTATGTCTGTTTTTTCTCTCTCAATATTTGATCTACAGGGATGGGGTTTGCTGCATTTGGTGTGGATTCTCTGTTTTCATGATTTGATCATAATTGAAAGTGCATAAATAATACATGAGTCGTAAATTATACTCACAATTTTCCCATAAGATTGCACAGCGTTTTTTTATTTTCTCGCCCTATCTCCCTCAACTCTCCATCGAAATCTACGATTCGAACGTCTATTCAAAGCTTGTGTCTCCCGCTTGGAACGAAAAATATACAGATCGTTTGAAATTCCACACGTAAATCGGAAATTACTTTGACAACTTTTTCCATAAAATAACACGGGCTTTTCCAATTTTCTCGGTGTATTCGGTGCAATTCCCTCTATAAAACCAAACAATTTGTACCAATTCCTTCATTCTTTCTCAACTATAATGCCGAAACTCTAATCTTATTTTGACGCTTGTATGCCACATCATGAGAGAGAGTGGGGGGAGGGGGGAGGGGTATGCATCCCGTCGCCCCCCCCCCCCCCCCCTCAAGGAAATCCTGGAGCCGCCCCTGCTTAAAATGGTAAGAAAGAGGCAAACAAGTCATGTATTTAATGTTTCCGAAGGTTATCTTATCAATAGGAAATATATTTATGATAACTATTTAGACATTCCAACTTTCGATGAACACGAAGAAATGTGTTAATGACTTACTGATACCTGGAATACATTAAGCAATATTTAAACATTTTCTTAGGGAAATGTTAGTAACGACTGGAATAAATATCATAACGAATTAAACGTAATAATTTGGCGCACACAGGTATTTTTATCTCGCATGATGAGACGCGTATAAAGCTCTAGGATAATATATATCCCAAGAAAATGCTTAGTTATGATGAATGCGCCTATCAGTGTGTCTAAAATACTAATATATAGAACAATATGCATTGATCGTATTTGGTAATAATGTGTTAGAGATATAATCTAGAATGTTATTTTGGAGGCAACTTTTAGAATACTCTTTCAGACGTAAATTCCGATTTTCGTTTCTGCCTTATATGTGCGTTGCGACGCAGATACGTCTCGGTATTTTTGAGTACAAGCCAGACTACAGACCATCTGTCTCAGAATACTATCACGCTGAGAATTGCGTGACTGAGAACTTATGCTCGCCTGTGTTCTGGCACCGGGAGTCGGGGAGGTCGCGAAGAATCTAGGGATAAAGAAGAATGCCTCGGTAAGATTTTGCGGGTGGTGAGAGTAAGTCAAATTGGCCCATTCAAGGTGTAGAAGGCATAAGCAATACCCGAAGTTCGAGCGCAGCGGAAAACGTAGTTGCTCGCGCTGGCCGTGGGGACCGATTTTTGAAAGTGACTGTACCGTCACTTGCATAAGTCGGTCCACATACCCAGCGCAGCCGCGGCTAGCCGTCTCCGTTATTCTCCGAAGTCGACCTTCGCGTATTGCTTACGCGTTCCTTGTCCACTGGGCATCTTATTGACTTGATTGGATTGTGCAAGTGGTGCAACTTGACAACTTTAACCCTCGCTCAGATCCCAATGCACGATTTCAGAGGTAGGAAGGCCCCGTGAACTCTTCCCGCCCCAGCCATTCCCATTTTCTGTGCTTTCGTAATATTATACCATTCAATAGTAGGGAAGTTTCCAATAATTTTTTATTGCCTAAATCGAAAGGTATAGGCCTAATAGGAAAGGAAACTCCTGGGGTATGCATTTCACGCTTTTAGATTTTTTAATTGCGATATCTATTTTTCGCGATTGAATAAAAAGTGAAAATTTTCAAGCGTGCGAAAACGCGACGGCTGAGTATGAATGCTGGGATAACCTCGTTTGACGTCATTCTGGCTCCCGCTGTCGCCGTGTGAGGTGACCTTGGGGCGAGGCTTTGAGCGCTGATACGATGCAGGATGCTAGCAGGTAGCAGAGTACCCTGCTAGCGGGTAGCGCTCGGCTTAAATAAGGATAATTAATACCTTATAAACGGAGGAAACTTTTCGGCCATAGGCAGTTTTTATAGGTGATTTTTAAGAGATGTTTCCCTGAGCTCTGTGCCTCATGCATGCATTGGTAATCTCAGACAATGTAAAACTCCTATCTACTCGTATATAAACTAGGTCCCTGTGACGTCACGTGGAGTGTCATCGCATGGGCGCCAATCTGGCCTTTTTCAAATGCGGTTAAAAGTTGACCATTGCCATTCGTCTAAACTGGGATTTCTAAAACCAAATAATTTTTATATTATGAATACACTAATGGAGGGTAACGAATCGCAACCAATGCCTTTCGTTTTCTTTGATGAAGGAAACTACCCTATTCTTCGCCTCATCAGTGGCGTAACCAGGAAAATGCTTTGGCGGTGGGGGGAGGGGGATGGGATGACCTGGGGTGGGGACCATGTGCGTACCCAGAATCAAAATTAGGGGGGGGGGGCAAAACTAGCTGTGGTGGTTCAAGTTATATTTTTTTTTTTAAAGAAAAGGTTAATGAAGGAAATTATGGCAGCAATTAGTTTTTTTTATTATTTGCTTCAAAAAATAACGAATTTTATTTTAGCTCCATGTCTTATACTAATATCATTTTTCTTCAGAGGCAAAAATTTTCATAACTTCGTTTTGAACTAAATTTATTTTCGCTTCAAGGGGGGGAAATTCGTCCCCCACTGTCCCCCGCTGAGTACACTCATGGTGGACACCCCCCCCCCCCAGGCTTCGGTGGTTCCGAAATTTTTTTTGATAAATGACAAACCTAGAAATTTGGTTTTGGAGAGAGAAAAATTGATGCTGAGCCATCAAATATGTCATTTAGGAGAATTTGACAGCGGAATCACCCCCAGCCCACTTCAGTTGGTTGGACAGTAAAGGGGAAGGGAGGGATGTGCAGGGTTAACTCAAAATGCAGCCCTTATAGTGACCTTTTTCAATATTTTTGGAATTTTAGGAGCTAGATGAGGATCAGACTAATGTCAAAATTAAAAGAGTGCGATTAATAGGCTACGCATTGAATTTTGTAAATCTCAATGTTCCACTCTCTTCAGTAATTTGGTTTAGTCCATGAGGCCACTATGCAGGGGTGCCGACTTATAAAAAATATTGGGGGGGGGGGGGCTTATCCTTATCGACTTATAAAAAATATTGGGAGTCTCGCCCCGGGAAATTTTATTAGTGAGTTTTAAAGTTTTTTAAAAGCATTTTAGAAGAGTCATATGATCAACGTTAGAACCCTGAAGACTCGACTCTCGAAAAATTCGACAAGCCTGACACAACGTTTCCTCCCCATGCATAACGAATTTTTTTAGGGGAATAGGGCCCCCATCAAGCTCCATGGAGTCAGCACCACTGCCACTATGCATTACTGTACCTAGAAAAATTGTATTCTAGAGGTAACAAATCCTACGGTTAATGGAAAAGCAAGCAAGAGATTTACATGATGTATCGGGTGTCATTAAAGTTTGTTAAGGTGAAACTCCACAGCAATATACTTGAAGAAAAGACTCCTAGTACAGCAATAACATGTGCTCTTCTACAGCATCTACGGATTTTCTTAAATTGACCGTTCAAGGATTCATGGCTACCAAACATATGCTCATTTTACTAAAATATATGGAGATATATTTTATATGAATTCCAAACCCATAATCATAATACGGTGCTGGATCGAAGATAGGGACATAAGGGAAGCTAGGGCCATAATCCCCCTTAGCATCTCTCTGGATCCACCACTGTCATAGTCCGTTATTGAGAGCACAGTAATGGCAACAGACCTTATGCACCAAATGATTTGGGAAACATAATTAACAGCTGTGATGTAACCTTTTTTGAAAATGCCACAAGCTCCAAATATGAAAATGAAATTTATCATAATTTTGATGGTATATAATCTATTTCTAATGGTGTTTTCATTGAGAATCCATTTACAAAGGAAAGTGGTGACTCACATCTTGAAGATCTGGTCAGCTCTAATGTTGTTTCTGAGGAGACTTGTATGATATAGATGTTGAAATACTAAATTCTCAGGGTCTGTTGGTGATTTTCAACGAACAGTACTAATTTCTTTCCTAAAAAGTGGAAATGATTGCGATAAGAAAAATAGGATTGAGGCAATGAAATCTTGATTCTCCTCCCTTTCAAATAATAATATGG
This sequence comes from Ischnura elegans, assembly GCF_921293095.1. Taxonomy (NCBI): domain Eukaryota; kingdom Metazoa; phylum Arthropoda; class Insecta; order Odonata; family Coenagrionidae; genus Ischnura; species Ischnura elegans. Next base: position 18,057,595 of record NC_060255.1, read on the forward strand.
GTTTACAAAATAAAAAGGGATATCAAAGGAAATATATGCCATAAAACGAGATTAGCGAGGTTTTTCGCAATTCCATGGGATAGATTATTTTGATGCATTCTCACCTGTTAGTCAAATTTTAACATTGAGAATGTCAATAGCTCTTTCAGCACAATTTAATTTGTCTGTTGAATATTTTGATGTCATTGAAGCCTTTTAACATGAAGAGTTGGAAGGGGAGGTTATTATTTTGACAACGGAAGATTTTATTAAAAAGGGTAAGGAAAAAATAAAAGTTTACCTCCTCAAAAAGGCAGGTATAAGCAGGCCTTAAGGGCCGGGAATAGCAATCAATAAGGCATTCACTGGTTAGCTATTTGAAGGAAAACCCCAATTCTGAAGACTTGGGAAAAAACCCAATGGATTTTGGAAATTCAGATAATCCATGATGTTGGTAAGATGCTTCGACTTCTGAAAGAACTCAGAGTGCTCGTCAATGCTTGCAGAATTGTACACAGTTTGTATAAAAACCAAGTAGCTGTGATAAAATGTGGACCCAACTGTGCAGAAGCAAGAATAGGAGTAAGACAATGTTGTGCACCGTCCCCTGTAATTTTTAATGAGTGCATCGAGAAAGCAATCAATGAAATCAAAGGGAAAGCTTTGGGTGACGATATACATAGAGAAAGAACAAGTATGCTGCGATTTGCTGATTATGTAGCAGTCATAGCTGAGACAGAGAATGATTTGAAGAAGACAAACATGGAGAGGACAATGGCCAGATATCATGAAAATCAATGAAAAGAAGACTAAGATATTAGTATGCAGCAAAAGATGGGTGGCTAGGTAACCATTAAACAAGGAAAACAAAAGCTTGAAGTGATAAAAGAGTTTTGCTAGTCAATACACTAGATCAGGCAAAGAGGGCTTTCGACAAAAAGAAGAATCTTCTTACAGCTGAGCATGCAAGCATGGAAAAAATTCATCAGATGCTAGGTATGGAGCATGTTTCTTTATGGAAGCAAGGCTAGGATGTTGACAGTAGCAGGGAAGGAATCACTCAAAATATGGTGACTCCGAAAAATGATCAAGATAAAATGGATTCACCGAGCAAGTAATGAGGAAGTGCTAAGAAAAGTGGGAGAAAAGAGAATTCTTCTAAATCTTTAAGAAGATGACTTACTTGGCCACATTGGTAACAATCATGGAAGGACAAGAAGCAGGAAATGATTACAGAGCCTGACCTGAATGAATTACGGAGGACAGGTTATAAAGGACGTAAAAGAGAAGAAATACATACACATATAAAGGATAGGAGATACTCAACATGGTAACTGGAAAAGAAGCATAAATGAAGGATACATTATTGCAAGATGAGTGATGCCCTTTCCATAGATATATGCATAAGGTCATGACATCATATTCAAACTCATATCACACCAGATGATGGCAATGGGTACGAATTTCTCACATTCAGTGTAAGGGAGAGGGTGCAATTCTATTCACTGTGTCACCGAACGCGAGGATATTTTATAGGAGTATTAAATAGATTTTCCATGCATCTGAACCTAAAAGAGCTTCCTTATGCCAGTATAAAAACATACTAAAATCCTCCTGCACTAACTTCATGAAAACAGAATATAGTACCATCCACAGCACTTAGATTTTCAAATCTTCCATTACTGCATGTTGGCGAAGTACATCCTTGAATTTTTTCTCCTCTGCAAAACACTGCTCACTGCTATGCAATAACCCTATCCCCCAACCTATAAATTAATGTAATACTAATAGGCTGACGATTCTCAAAATAGAAAAATGACGAACAAGACTCATTCTTTAGCAGCTCTCAAGTGCCCAAATGTTTTTCCTATAAGATGATGCTTGGACATTACCTCCTTTGCTTCCTATGAAAGAATAAAATTGATAATTTCACATATTGGTAGGATTGCATAAATATAGAAATTTCTCTCATGAGGAAATTTAAGTATAAATATAGATCATTACAAATATTTATTTGGAAACAGATATACAGAAGCAATAATCTGTACTTATATATATATATATTTATATTCATTCAATGTCACTTCCTCTTTTCAAATAAAAATTGCCAAGTCTCAACTCAAACTATCATAGATCACAATGGTTCCACTATCAATGCAGGGCAAGTCCATCACTGTGATATCTTATTCACATGATAAAAATGTACAAGATTTATACAGTCTCCTTAACCTTTCTGATCAAATTTGGTTAGCGAACTACTTCACTAGCACAACAAGGGGCACGCATACATTTATTCTGCTTCATAAAATATAATTAGACAGTTACAGTAATTAACTACATACATGAATACAATAAAGCAGTTATCATGAAAATAATGTGTTTTCATCTTTATATTTATACAGTGCAAAATCACAAAGTTTTGCTCTAAGTTTGTAACCTTGTTAATAATTACAAGTAAATCATTAAATTTGGTTGCCATATCTTAACTTGTCTTATGACATGGAATTCATGCTTGAAACCGGTTGAAAGAATGTACAAAATACTTCCTAGTTAAAAATGTTTCTCTATATATACCTTCAAGTAGAAATTAAAAAAATCAAATTAAAAAATTCTATACACAAGATTCCGTAAGACTTGATTTTTATCACGAATCCATTCAACGAAAAACTACATTTATAAACACCCTAGTCATTCATGATTGAACATTTGGAAAATTATTTCATGAACCTCATCCTCAGTGATCAAAAATTAAACTTCACTTCACTGTATCAAAATAATTTTCCTTTGCAAAAACTTACATATGAAAATTTAATACAAATACCTCCGTACTGTGGTTCCTTGGAAAATTTCAAGGTGATCTAGAAACAGGATCATTCAGCCATAATCCAAACCACATTATCAACTTCTAACTAAGGTCTCAATGCAACTTTCTACCCTCATGGTATTTTAAAGCTGCATAGCCAAGGTCAACATTTCCCCTTCATTATTCTCTGACCCAAAGAGAACTTGGAACAATGGGATCACGAGCAAGTGCAATAAGGTGAGAGAAAAGGACACTTCATCATGTCACCTTATCATCATCATCACTAAGTTCTAATTTCAAATTTTCACTCCCACTATCTGCAGCATTTTCAAGCTCAATTTCCTCCATAGGTATGCTACTTTGTACATCAGGGTCTCTACATCTTTCTACGGGTATGTTTGTACGAGGGAGAACTTGCGTGGGAGCCTGATGAGTTTCAATCACAGGCAGAGTTGATGAACTTCCTAGTGTAGTTATTGCCACACATGCCTCTGAAGAAATGCCCCCCGTTAATGATGACCCCTTCCCTTCCTCTGAGAACTCTTTGGGTTGTTCTTGTCCCAAGCCGCTACCAACAGGAGCTCCAGTTGATGCGGAAACTGTACTCAACTGAACCCCAGAGTCACTAACAACCACAGTCGGACACGGCTGGGCAATGGTCTGCATCTCTACCGACACTGTAGGCTGCTGCATAGATACGTTCTCTGGTACTGAAACAAGAGTACGTGCTGGTATTTCCACCTCTATGTAGCTCTTATTCTGCAATTCACTCATAACATGGATGGTTCTGCCATCACCAACAATTTCCTCCCTCCTGGATTCAATGACGCCATCACTTGGTATGCTTTTTGAATCCTCTTGCACAGTAACCATGGGATTGACACACTGCCTGATTACATTTGGTACTTCACTAGTACATCCTTGCACTAACTTTTCTGAGTTGTCTAATGATGCATCCAATTTTGGATTGATACTTTCCAATACAATATTTTCGGTAAGAATGACTAATTTACTATCTTCCCCTTCCCCATGGTTAGACATCTCTGATGAGTCCATTATTTTCTGAGAAAACATTTTCTCCTGAAGATGTTCCGTAGGTACAGACGTTGAATTTTGAATGTGGGCATTTGCACTGGTTACGGGAGGATTACCTTCTGACGAGCTTCTATCACTAATGCCTAATCCTACAGTTACGTTTCCATTCTCACCAGTGTTATTGTCCTGCCCAACCGCCACCTCTGACATACTCGTTCCTTGACATACTGATCTGTCTTCCATGGAACTTACTTCACTCATCACTTGTACACTTTCACTATGAATGGCAGCTGGAGCCAGAGGCACGATATCTGGAGGTTTCCCGCTGTCATCTGTCTGGTCTAGGGTTTTCATAGGTATCTGAGATGGATCTACCAGCTTTGCTTGAGGTGGTGCTGGATCACCAGTGGTCTGCACCATTGTAATTTCACCAGTGGACATATCCGTGCTTAACACCATATTTATTTGTGAAGGCTGGTTTTGCTGAGAGAGGACTCCGGTATTTTTCTGCATCGCATCCATTGGCAGCAATATTCCAATCTGTTGCGGATGAGGAACGACTGAGCATCTGTCAGTGGTAAAGGCACCTGTTAACATGGGGGCTGGTGTTGGTGGGGCACTCCTCATGGCCCGTGAAGGATCAGAGGATTTCTTCTTCAGGATGCCAATCCTCCCTATCTTCCCCGTTGATCCCATGACCTTTTCAGGAGTTTCCCTGGGAGGCTCCTCTGGAGGCATCGCATTCATCAAAGTAATTTGAGGAGCTGCAGTCATACTAGTGCCATCCTGAGCAAGGACAAAGCACTTCACTGCCTCCTCAAATTCAGACTCTCTCATGGCTACTGGCATACCCATTTCCGAAGACGATGGCAGGGTGACCAGAACGACAGTTGACGTTCCTGATGGGGCAGTCGCATCAAGAGGAACCTCCCTGACAAGAATAGGAGGCATTCCATCATATGAGGCAGCCTGCTCAGCAGTCAAGCCACCTTCACCAACTGTCCCTTCCTTCTCCAGCTTCGGAATGCAAGTATTGATGCCCACAGGGATACTTGATGAACCCTCGCCCTCAGCCCTAGTGACAACATTACTTCCTATGGTGTGGGAAGGTTGAGACACAAGAACACCTATTGTGACCCCATCCTTGACCAATGTTAGCCTTTGCCCAGACATATCATTCCCGTGAATCTGAGAATTGGGATCAGCAAGTAAAATTGGTATTTGTTTGGCTATATCCATGAGAGTGGTACCATTAGCAGTTTGAACAGCAGTCAACTGACCAGTATTTGAGTCTAAGGCACAAGTAGCAGCTTCTTCTCCTCCATAATGTTCCATTTCAGTCAACTGACCAGTGTATGACTGTGCCACCTCTAGGTCTCCACTTATAATATCTGGCAGTATGTATTCATGAACTGATTGAGACATATCATGAATCACAAAAGCACTACAAGAATTGCCAGCATTTTCTTGCCTGTGGCCCTGATTTCCATTCTCTGAGACATCAGTCATGGAGTCATTGAGACCAAGAGAAGCAGCAATGCCACTGGCAACATTTGACAGGGCCTCTGCTTCAGACGAAGGTACTAATGTTGGTGCATGCAACATGCCTGATGTTGCAATAACTTTTTCTCCAGATTGCAGAACAAGAACAGTATGCTCAGGATGAGATCCATCTTCAGAAGAAGGCCCACCGCCTTGAATGTAAACTGTAGACCCAGAGTCAAGGATTCTGGGCCGCATTTTCTTTTTCTTGCCATCAGGAAGATTTTCATCATCCCCTTCTAGCTGCCGAGCAATTTCTTTATGACTTGATCTGATATGAGCTTTGAGGTTTATGTTCCGGACAAATGGTTTCCTACAATATGGGCATTCATACTTCTTTTTGGTGGGGTCCCCGTGTAGATTGGCTTGCATGTGTCCTTGCAGAGCTCCATTGCTCTTAAAACTTGCATTGCACACTTTGCACACAAAGTCCCTTGAATTTGAGTGATTGTTTCTGTGCTTGATCAGCAAACTCTCACTTAATGCCACATAGTCACACTGGTCACATTTAGGGAATTGACAATTTCTTGGTGGAGGCACACCATGCCTAGTGTAAAGGTGGTAGAGTAATAGGTTTCGTTTACTAGCCTTATGACCACAGTGCTCACAGATTCTAGCATCTATCTTTTCCATGTGGATGTCCTGAAGATGCTTCCTATAAGAATAATATGTTTCAAAATTAATTGGCTGCTCATTGGACCCACAAGAATGACAAAGCCATGGACCTGTTGTATTTTCTGCTCCTGATGGTGGCTTTTGACCCTCAGGATTCACAAATTCACTCAACGGTTCTGTCAAGGCTCCCCTTTTAAGAACAACTTTCCCCTTGGATGCATCATTAGACTTCACAACCACATAAGATACCTTGGATCTCACCACTTTTCCAGCATCTCCTTCAACTGGCGCAACAGTTGGCTTCACATGCCCTCCCCTCTGCATTATCTTTAGTTTGATGTTTTTATTATCTTTTACGAGGTGGGGATACTTCTTCAGAACCTCTGAAATAATCTTGGCATGATTGGACAAGTTATTTGGCTTGGCCGAGCTGCAAGAAAGAGAGCACTCAGTTTGTGAGATGATCTTAGTGACCTCTTTGGGCTCTTGCTTGACAGTGGCTTCAGTGGTATTCTCCTTCCCCTCTGGTGACTCGGCCTCCAGTGTAAATCGAACCCGTTTGGATGGAGTGTCAGGCTCTCTTGACATCCTACTCTTCAAAATTGACTTCTGCGGTTGTCCAGGAGATGCTTCTACCATGGAAGACCCTGACTCGGATGGACCAGATGGGCTTGGAATTGGTTCAACCACTTCAACATGCGATACATTTTCTGTAACTGTCATAGATTCTTCCGCAGAGGTCATTTCTTTTTCCTCCTCTTCTTCATCATCTAAGTCTGCCACGGGAACACTATCATCAAAGTCATCATCCTCAGTTCCTCCTTCTTCTTCATTGTCAACAAGGTTTTTCCTCAGTTCTTGTTCCTTTGGAAAGGAAAAAAATATATTAGATCCAATATTTTTCACGCAATCAAAGTTGTTTAACAGCAGAATAACACAAGGTAGACATTTCTTAGTAAAACTGGTACCAATTTTAAAATGATCGTAAAAGTTCCACAAAAAACATCTGCAGTTGAGAGAAGAAAACTCTCAACAAGTCCTATTGGCAATCTAAAATAACTAACAATAGGAATAAATAATAATATTTTGTTTGATTTACATAAATTATGTAACATCAGAAAAAAAATGAATTGGGGAGTGACAAGTGCATTGTGAGTGCCTCTGTAAAGTTATCACTGTGGCTAGTCACAACATACTAGATAACTGACATCATTTACAAATACAGTAGAAGCCCTGTTTAACGAGTGCTCATAATCCCTTGGAGATTACTCACAAAACTGAGCACTCGTTGTATCCAAAGGTGTTGAATAAGCCCACTGAAGTCTCATAAACGTTTGTATTAATAGTTTTTCTTTTGTTTCGACAGTATTTAACGATGTGAAACAGCTTAGGAGTCATTATCAGGCACAATCTAGTTGACTATCAACATATTTAAAGAAAGAAATGGGGGATTTTCAATTTTATAAAATATTAATTCCTCCAGTTTAGGTGATTTTATTCCCTTTCTTGGATTTTTTGATTGCCGAAGAATGCTGTAAAAACAGCGTAACAAGTCTCAATCAATATGTTTGGTATGTGGTGGAAGTTTTTGGATAATTTTGCGAATATATCCTGCTGACAATATCAGTTTTATCGAATTTTCAAATGTTTTACCAGTACGTCAGTCAGTTAGAAAAATTAGTTGAAAGGCTCACTGAAATAAGGCATAATTCTGTGATCAAAGATATTTCTCCCCATTGGAAATGAAGTCAGCTTTCATCTTTAACATCACACCATTTCTGGACAGTTCTGCAGACCTTTGTTGACAAAACCACTTGAACACTGCAGATTCCATTAGCGGTCCCATTCCGCCAATGTTTTTTGCAGCTATGGGTTCCTAGTTTGTTCACTACTGTACAAATTTTATCTTTCTTTTATATTGTGAACAATGTAAATGACGAGACACCAAACCACCTCCTGATATAAGTCTTTGAAGTTCAGCTACTTTTGCACTCGTCTATAATTTTAATTTTGGTATTAAGGCCTAAATGTTTACATTTCCTGGACATAATGCACTCGAGCAAATCACATGACACTACTACACCCCTGAGATTGAGTACACTACATCCCTCCAAGCGAATAAGCTCCACCCCTTACCCTCACTCCAACTCTCCGTTGTCGTGTGATTGGGTGCATCAACTCGACAGGATGATAGAAGTTTTACAATCGCTCTCTTATGATGAATGCTGAGGCCCCATCAGACCTCTACCTTGGATCGTGCTCAAAGGATCGGATGCATTGAGTTCACCCCTCTATAAATGTAATCTGGCCACTGAGAATTGTCTGATGACAGCCAGAAGGGCCTAGTTCGGGGTAGGGGGTAAGGTTGTCAGGTAAGAAAGGGAAATGCCCACCTTACATGTAAACAAAAGGCTACCGCAAAGAAAGGAGCCAGAAGGGACATTGAAGGACCCAAAGGAACAATCCCTTGTTTGGACATTCAAAGATAGGGGTTGTTTTGGTTTTTCAGGCTTGTTTCTTTGCTTCATATGCATGTGACAACGTTGAATGACTAGACGAGGGTGTGAGGTGCATTTTGGGCGCAGTGATAGGCTGCAATCCATGCATTCCACCCCTCCTTTTTGGCTGTAACGGACAACTCTCGCCGGCCGGACTGTGAGGGTTTTCTGGAGAGCGATGGCGATGATATAAATAATTTACTAGATGTACAAAATCTTCAGTTCCTCCAAAAAAAATAAACCTGGTGATTTACATACCTATGATAAAAGCGCTGCATGGGAACAGATTAGCGAAGATGCATGTACTGCATCGCAAAATTCCGAACGGAATATTATTTTTGACATAGGAGTCTGTATATAGGAGCTTTTAATCTTGCCATGAGATCCAGAGGATTTGGTGAAGGAAATAGCAATTTTTTATTGTGCTCGCATAGTAAATAGCCCTTGAGGGTAACCCGCATCTAAGTTAAGCCATTCACTTACAGGAATTTAAGGGATTGGGCAGAATTGTGTCACAGTTTTACTAATATGATGTAAAATTTTGAATCATACAGAATTTTGGAGAGTATGAAGAAGTGATCATGAAGATCCACTATGATTGGTCACTAAGAAGAGGATTTCTACTATCAGCACAGTATTTCTGCTTTTACAAATTTTTTTACAGTTGATTACTTGGCAGTGCTGAATCCTCGTTTGCTACCCTAATGTTGACTGTTATTTTACTATCTTGATAATAATTGTGATTTTCCTACATGGCAATAACTGACGATGTCTTGATCAAACTACATTCCTATGCATAAATGAAATATTAAAATATAAATCACCGCATAGCATGCAATGGCAGGTAATGTTGCTCTAGCTTTCCATAAGTCGAAATTCAATATAAGGGTGCCGATCTAACTACGACAATGTTGCACTTCCATACCAAACACAGGAAAAGATCAGGGTTTCCCTACAATGTAAGTTCCCGCTCTTATGACGTAGCCTATTATATTATAATAGCAATGAAGCCAGCCAAAGAAAATGGGGGGAGGGGAGAACGAACTCCCTCTTGCACTTTCATCTTCCTCCCATTCCCCTCCAACTGATAACTGGGCCTAACAAAACAAGAGCTTAAACTGGGAGTGCACGGAGCGTACTCAAGGCTGTAAATCACATAAATGCTTGGACGTAACTGGCTTTAGGTGTTGTAGATCTGACACACATCTTGTGTTTATTGTTTAATAAACAGATAATGCAAAACATAATAGTTAATGCTTGCTCAGCAGTGCATCGCCCTCGAGAAATATCTGTCATAGTACTAAGCGTACACTGTGGAAGGTCTTTTTGACCTCCCTAAATCCGATTTATTTTACAAGTAAAACATATGCTGTTTGGCGGTACAATGACTATCACTCTCTAAAATATGATTCTTGTAAATTGCCGTACTCGCTAAACCGGACTTCCACAGTAATTATACAACAATAAAAAATGACAATTCAACTCCTAATTTGATTTCACCTCTACTGATAATTGGAAATAAAGAAATAAAACTTTGTAAGATTCACTGTTATTTAATTATGGGCACAACCCGGGTTTCGTAACTTGGTTACATCATCAGGTGACTGATCTTGCATGCACCATATATTTATGCACAAAGTACACAAGTGACAGTGAGGACATCTATCGGAAAGTAAAAGGACTGGTTGAAAGGGCGGGGGTGAGGGTTAAGCACGGAATGGAATAGGAAGAGGCTCTCGTCTCCTCACCCACTTTAACCCCGCCCTCCGCTTGCTGGTCAGATACCTATCCTCACAGGAAAAACCCTCGTCCCAAATCAAGGCTACTCCTTTCCCCCTAAGCCCCCCCTCTTCCTATTCCATTCCGTGCTTAACCCTCACCCCCGCCCTTTCAACCAGTCCTTTTCCTTTCCGATAGATGTCCTCACTGTCACTTGTGTACTTTGAGTATAAATATAAGATGCATGCAAGATCAGTCACCTGACGATATAACCAAGTTACGAAACCCGGGTCGTGCCCATAATTAAATAACAGTGGACCGTACAAAGTTTTATTTCTTTATTTCCAATATGGAGAGGTCTCACAAAGTAAAGCCTGAAGTTATCAGTCATATCTACTGATAATGCTTGTATGAACTATTAAAAGGTGATTTATCGAGCCAATGCTCTAATGAGAATGATGAAAAGTAGAATAAATGAATTTATGTATGGATATGATGTAGCACACACCCCCAGAACTCCAACCAGGAGTGAAAATAATGTGACAAATCTACAATATTTCAAATCAGAACCAACAAAGACTACATGGGCTAAGGGCATAGGGCTTAGGGCATAGGGCTTAGGGCATCAAAACCATGCCCGCAAATGATGAAAAAGTTAATTTCAGAAAATTAAAAGGAGACATTACCTGGAGATATTCTTTCACTTCCTGGATGTCGACAACTTTTCCCTTTTTAGCCTCGGGAGTATCAGTAGGGGACTGATTGGCAGGCCTTTTGTGAATAACTGTCTTCCGCAATTCCTCAAATGACACTGTTGTTTTCACAGGAGAGCTTGCCGGAATTGGTGTGCTGGTACGTGGCTGCTGTGGTACAGGAGGTTCCTTTGGGCGCTGCAGGGGCTTTGAATCATAAGATATGCTGTCAAACGCACCCGAAAAACCTAGCTCTTCCCCCTCTTCTTCCTCAGGCCACTCAAATCTTGTAGGTCTCGGTGGATCTTCACGAGAATTGCTAATTGCAATAACAAATGATGGATAGACAATTAGAGACAAATAAGCGGAGCATGAAAGAGAGAATATATAAAAGAATACCAGACACTCATAGCATAAGCTATTACCCATTTGATATCTCAATCAAATCCATACTTTATTTTATAGCAAGATAGACTAATGTTATTAATACTCGAGAGCTTCATAGCAGTCACAATGTTTCAATGCAGAAAGCTCATATATTAAAATTAATGGTATCAGCATTAGTTGGTTGAGATTTTTTGTCAAGAATTGCTATAGGATGGAGAAAATGGCATTTTTTAACTAAGGTATTTACAAGCATGGTTTCACTTCAGCGTGGGATTATTACAGGGCCAGAACCTGAGGATCTTAGGGTTTAAAGTCATTGCCATTTGAAAAAAATTAATTTAAATGAACCCAGGCTAAGCCAATCCTGATTGATTTAGGCATTTATTATGGGGAATTTGAACTCATGTCACATTGTGACCCAATATGTAATAATATTTTGCGGCCTGTTCTTACTCACTACACCCAAATAATGACATTAAAAAGAAAAGTCTAACACCTTTCAATAAATATACTCAATTCAATAACTGTGTAAATACTCTAATTTTTCTTGTCCATAAGTATCAATGTAAATCTGAAAATATTTTTTGAGACAGTGCCACTCCTTAGATAATATTATATAAATGACAAGTTTCCAACATACCATTCGAATTCCTCCACATGTGAAGTCTCATTTACAGCAGGTAGAGTTGGAGGGGCACTCCTTCTCTTCCATATTGGGAGCCTAAGGAACAAAATATCACCTTATTAGTTCTTAGAACTTAAGTTTACTATGCATCAAACACCGCAGCATACTTAGAACTATTGCAAAAAGTGCAATTTAAGCAGTTACAGGTAATTAGGGTGGAGCAATTTGAATCTTTTAATCTCACTGAAACACTGAAAAAGACTTAAAATCGAAAATAATATGATTTTAACTCTCATTAAATGCCTCCATTTCCAGATCAAAAGAGTAATTTGCAAGGTATCAGAAAAAATTTTCCTCAGCATCAAGACATATAAAAACTTCATTGAGACTTATGCTTCATTTTCTTGGTTACATTTTGATGATCCATAATCATTTTCCACGTGATCCTCTAATAGTACTTAATTCACTAAAATGTTAACCTCATTTAACCCATACAATCAAAGGAGGAATTAAACTGCAAATCCAATCAGTACCATCAATGGCATATACCCTAGGGTGGGCTGATAAAAATAACCTTTTTCAGCATCAAATTTAACCTGAGCAGGAAAGTTGTCAATGTACTTACATAATGGCCTCAGATCAGAAATTATTTCAAAATAAGATAGAATTGACCACTGCTTCCCAAACCCTAGAGTTAAAAATTTTGCAAAAGTTCAGGCTGAATTTGGAGACAAACAATTATAGAAGGAAATTAATGCAACTATGTCCGCTTTGCAATTACCAATAACTATAAATTTCAGGATTATACTTACAAAGATTTAACTTTGTTTAAAATATTTAAAGGTTCGTGATGCGTGAGAGAGATAATTTTTCAAAGTTTTTCGCACCCAAAAAAATAAACCGATTTTCATGCTAAGACGCAAGTAAATGTATAGTTAATAAGATGGACTATACATACTTCAAATTGCCCAACTTGAGTGTTTACACTGAACTTCTTAAATGCATTCAAGAGGGAAAATAAATGTATGAATGCATGAGGAAGAGAAAGAATCAAGGATAATCTGCAAACTGATGAAGTTGGGAGCTGTATGATCAAGATTTGACAAAAATTTGGGACGAAAAAAAATGGAAGTAACAGCATAACTAAGAACTCACTTTCTTCCAGGAAGCATCTCCGGAAGGTCGGGATCCACCATCTTGGGGACAACTTTCTTGCCTTGAAGATTATAAGTGATGGGCGGAGGAACTTTTTTATTTTGTGATTTTGCAACAGGTGGAACAGGTACAGATTGTGCATCTAAAAGCCTGGTCAGTATTGTCATTTTCATCTCTTTGGCAGTAGTGTAGAGTTGATTCTGAAGTTCCTCCTTGAACTCCAAACGCCCAGTGTACATGAAGCTGTAAAACATGGCGAAGCATTTCAGTGATATTAACCATCATTAACACTGTATTGATAGTGATTTAATATGCAATTACCGTATTTCTCCGAATATAGTCCCCCTCAGAATATAGTCCCCACCCCCTAATTTTGAGGCTTCAGTATTGGGAAAAGTAAAAAAAATGCGTTTGAATGTAGTCCCCCCCTTAACTTTTACCATGGGATTTTTTGGAAAAAAGGGGGGACTATATTCAGACAGATATGGTAAGTGGTGCCTCATGATACCATTACGTTACACAATTACCATTGGCCTCCCACATATGAATCAGAAATAAATGCATACAGTGTAGGCTTGATGGCGTGATTATGTTCTTCATTAGTTACATCAATCTTCCTATCATTTAATGTTAACAAATTCGATAGCATCGCAGGTAGAATTGCCAATGGGGACTAGTTTACCACCACAATATTCAACTTGAGACAATTCAACCTCATATGATACAAAATAGATAGTGGAGTAGCTATGAATCGTTGAGATAATAATGCACTAGTTCACTCTTTCCCTCCACATCATAGTGTTAAAGCCAATAAACTAACTGTTACCATGTCTGCAGTGACAGGAGAGTCTCTGTACAGACCACCTTGGCATAGTGAGTTGACCCACCAGCTGAATTTTTGTTCGATTGCTTTAAGCCAAGCATCTAAATATTGTTGCTCCTCAGGCTGTTGTCACCATAACATTTCATCCTTTTAACCTTTTCCCTACTAAAGACGAAAATATATGTGTGGACGTTTCTTGACCCGGAAGACGAAAGCTGCATATTTACGTCGGAGGTTTACTTACACAAATGAATGAATGCCGAATATATACGTTTCCTAGCTCTCCCCCTTTTAAGACGGTCGGGGGTGTAAGACGTCTTTGTTTCGGGACCCAAAACTGCGGGTTTTAGGATTTACCTTGAAATCCGGGAGCAGGTACCCGGACCCCTCGTCTTATATTACCCCTCTTAGCGGTAAGGGACCGTGGTCATACAATTGTTTATCATGTCAGGTTTTGAAATAAATATTTCTTCTTTTCTCAAGAAATATTAGCTAAGAATTGAATTCTTTGTCATTAGAGCAGTGTTTACAATTTTTAAAAGAAATTCTATGATAAATATTAACTTATATCTCGAGTTCTGTAGAAACATCAACATGGAAATTGTTGCTGCAATAAATACGTTAATATTGACATTAGAACTTTGTTTAAAAATTGACAATGCTAAAAAAAATGAGGAATTAAATTCAAAGTCTGCAATTTGTGTGCAAGCAACAATTATCCATGTGCCAAATACATATAAGCAATCCATAAGTTGACCACGAACCAATGCCGTAGGTAGGGTCGTAAACCCGGAAAGGAGGGAGCACAACTACTCTCAGTGTCCAAGATATTATGGAGTCCCCACCTGGGAGAGGTAAAAAAAGGTTCGGGCTGAGAGCTTTTGATTATCCGCGAGACCCTTCTTAACGAATACCTTGCAGAAATACTCCGTACCAGCAGAAAGAAGAGTCTATTGCGGCTCCGAATAGCAGTCATGCTAAGATGAAAACTCCACCGTCTCGAAAGGGTTAAAATTCAAGTGTGTGAATCAGAAATAATAATTTTACTTTATTTTAAAATTCAATACCTAATGTGAGGCACATAACACTCTTGTTAAAAAAAAGTTAAAATCTAAGAGGCAAAAATTTTCTATGTCCGAAGTTGAACCTGATATGATAGCACAGACGAGCTTCACCCAAGTACAGGGTCATACTCTTCCTGTTAGAGACAGTATAGAGAGCTTGCCAGGGCTGAGCGTCCGGCTGATCGATGCCCTTCCAAGCTGGACATAGATCTCACACTTGACTTTTTTTTCACCTTTTGTTGTCAACTACAAGTTGAATGCAAGCTTATGGCCAAGTCTGTGTTATGACTACTCGGAGTACATATAGCTTTATTACTGACAACTTGTCCAAGCCAAACCACCAAGCAAGCTCATTGGCATAACTGCCTACACATTATTGTACGTACTCAAAATCCAGGCACAAATCTCACAATCTCATCACCTGGACAGTTCAGCACACTCCCGATTATCTGGACTAATGATTGGGAGAGACGGCACCAATAATCGGAAAACACGGATAACCCAAACTTTCACTTTAATGTCTTGTAATGTTCATAATTTAAGTAAAACAAACAATATATTATTATTTATGCAGTTATTCTGTTATTTTGGAGTGCTTTCCGGACTCATTAAGAACTTTCTTCGCCAGTTCGCAATCTTTTTAGTGGCGATAAGATGGTTGTACTCGTTTTAATAACGCTCCATGTAAGGCCTGGTTTCGAAAACCACACATCCGTGATCTCGGCTACAGAAAAGTGGTTTGCACCAATGCTTGAAAACCACTGCTCGACGTCGGAAACGACACTGTCAGGCACCGCGCCACATAGTTGTCTCTCACACAAGTTGCCCGGGAGGCAACTGCTGCGGGACGTGTATCCATGATCACGGAGCATGGTCGCCTGCTGCGAGGCTTGGAAAACAGGAACATGGTGGTCCAGTGAATGCAGCAAGCACACGATTGCTTCAGTTTTACGAAGGGGATTTTAACGGTAACAATAAGCCAATTGTATCCTAGCATTAATGCAGTCCTATTTTATTTTTATATAAAGATCGTGGAATATATTGAGCGAGAGTGAAAATCATGCACGGATAACCTGCAACAGAGATAAACTGCAGCCGGATCATCGGGAGTCTGGTGTAATTATGCTTTACACTTCTAATTTCTTGAAGCAAAATTTTTGGCCCTCAATTATAAATTCATGCTGTATAAATAAAATGTGTAGGTATAGCTCTTGCAAAAGATTGTTTTGCTGTGCTGTGAGCAATCCTATTGCTTATGCCACAAAACTCGCTAAGTGCTTTTGAACGGGACAGGAAGGTTGTCATGTGTGGAGCGTCATCAGTAAACCATCTCTCATTGCTGCCAACACTCCCGCTACGAGTAAGGGGTGACTCACTACTGCCTGCCTTCAAACCCATCTTATCACAGGGCAACGGCACATGGCCTGAAATTCTTCCCTAGTCCACTAGTCCAGCAGAATACTTTTTAGATGCATATGAAGAATGCATAATAGAATTATTCCTGTGTTAACTTAAAGAATAATCCTCATTCACCTCCTCCTGCATGCATCTAGTCCTTGGGTCCATTTGTACTTCACACACAACAGCCATTACTGAACTTCAACTTTTTTCTTTAAGTAGGTTGGTTCCCCTGCTATTCCCTCTCTCTCTCTACCACCTTTCTTCCCCTCTGTCCTTTCCATTCATCCCTTCCACCACTACCTACCCTTCCACTCGCACAGGACTGCAACAGGTTCTTTTGCGAGAGCTATACGAGATTGCTGTCTTTGGTGCAAAAAATATGTCTAGACTAGGCCCAAACGGTAATTCACTTACCGAATATGTGTAGCATTTATATTATATATGCATTATATATGCATATTTTCAGGATCTTTTCCATTAAGTTGAAGGCAAAGAGTGGAATGGGTGGAAGACGGAGAAGCATTAAGCCAATCAGATGATAGTGTAGAGCATTTGTGGAGAGTTAACCCACATTTGTACAAGGTTTGCATGGGGCAAACTGCTTCAAAAAGAGATCATTGGAAAAGAATCTAGTTGACATCAGTCCACCCCTTCCCTGAACCATCAAACTCTTGTCGCCGCTTGATCGTATTCTTCATCTTCTGCTCATTCTGATCTCAATTGAATTCAGTCATTAATTCAGTCACTTGTCATTAATGAAACTGCAGTAGCATTCTATCCGGAAAATAAAGACTCTGTATCCATAGTCCAACATTAAAATAAAAAATGAGTTCGGAAGTGACATCTTCATATGCTGATTTCAGAAGGTGTTTGTGTGCCTGATTTTCTCGGCTACTCACCATCATGAGAAGCAAAAAGAAAAGTTGAGCAACCACGACTGATGATAATGGCTGAAAATGAGCTTATTTATTTACTTAAGGGTAACCTCGCCTACAAAAATATGTGCCCCTTTAAGCACTTGGAACCACGAAATTCGAATCTTGTCTGCACAATGTGAGAAGGTGCAATTTGGCGCTAGTCTTGATGAGACCTCGTAGTACTATCAAGTTCGGAACATCAAATAACAAAAGTCCTTCAATGTCCACCATTGAGTGATAACAACAGATAGAGTCCAACCATCTGTCCCAGCTAAAATTTAGTCTATCTACTACAGTAACAAGTTCTTTTTAAAGGAGCAAAACAATGACATTTTGCGTTAATTCACCATTCTAGTACACTACTGTGTGAGCTACCATCATCAATCTATGAGGACAAATATGGTTGCTAGAATGAATACAAATATATATTTTAAAAATCTGCACTCACTTAATGATTGGCAACACCACATCTGGATGAAGCTCATTTGGCAGCTGCAAGCAATTAGGCTCATTGTTTCCTTGTTTTTCCAAGCCAAGGAAGTACTCAGTACAAGTATTCAAAACAAGGCGATGTACCTGAAACAGGAGAAATGTCTTTTAATGCATCAAAAATACCTATGAATTAAAAATACAGGTACACACTCTTCACTAAAAGGTAAATATAGATCGTAAACTTTACCAGCAAATACTATTGATGAAATCTTCTTGGATTTGGCACTGGGTAAGGTAGCTTGAAGCTAACATTTCGATGAGAAACTCCCTCATCGTCATCAGGGCTAAGACTGACAGCCGAGTTTGGTCCACCCCAGTTTTTTATTCTTAGCTCGCCGAAGGATGATTGAGACCCATTGCTGGGCGGCCGATTCAAATAGACTCAAGGGTGTTGCCTGAGACAGCTGACCTAGAATGACTCTCAACCGTTCTTTGGCCAGCTCAGAATAAAAACCTGGGGTGGATCAAACTCAGCAGTCAGTCTTCGCCCTGATGACAACGATGGATTTTCTCATCGAAATGTTAGCCTTGAGCAGCCTTGCCCCAAGCCAAACCCGAGATGATTTCATCAAAACTAAAGATATGCTCCCAAAGTATTGTGTTACAAGAATTTCGTGTAAAGTGAAAGTTACATCAGGCAATAAAATTTACATCTTGTGTGCCATAGGCAGACTTTTCTGGGGGCACATCCATGGACATCAATACAGATGATCTGTGATCAAAAATCCAAATGATCATGCTTTTTAGAGCCAACTACTCAATGAATACATTAACCCTTGCATTGAAATGATGAGTCTAGTTCGTCATGAACTTCCGATGCCAAATCGTGCAATGATGAGTGTTTAACTTTAACACTATTGGGGGAACAAAATAAAGATTTTAACCAATTATATAAAGTTTAACAATGATAAACCATCCATAATGTACACCTAAAAGGCAAACTTAATGTGCTCTTGATAATAACTTGAGTGTTCATATAAGTTGGGTGTTTTAAGTGTTGGGTAAAAAATTCAGTTTATGTTAGAGATTGTATGAATCTAAAACTTTCTCAAATCCAAAGTCTATACCCAATGGCATTTAGGTTCTTGCAAATATCCACAGGGGTTATGTTCCCTTAAATGGAAACAGCTGAGTCATTTTTTTTTCACATGATAAAGGTTTCTGAACAGATAGAAAACAATAATAGAACATCTCTGCTACTCTATGACCACATGGAGCTTGCAAATTTACAAGGATAGTGCATGCTTGCACAGGAATGGGTTAAAAATTAATAGCATATTAAGTATTCATGAGTTAAAATCAGTATTTCTAGTATAAGAGGGATTGGAGCCAATGACACTATCATTTGTATGTCATTTAGAAGGCACTTTCATACCTGATAGGCATGACTACACAATGCATTTGCCTGTATTCATACATATGTAAACACATTCACCATCAAAATTGTACCACATATACAACAAAAATTGAGGAAATGCATGTCTAGGAAGTAGCCCGTTCTAATTTTGTGTATCCTTCCCAACATATGTAAGCACATGCAGTGGCGCAGCAAGGGGGATGAAACCCTCCAGAACTCTATCTATAAATTTAATCTATTATACATAATTGGATAAATACAAATTATAGAAAAGTGCAAGGATTAATAAAATAACCCTCAGAAAGTCGTAAAACTCAACATTGTGAAACATTTATTTTAAAAATTTTCCGGGGGAAAGCACCCGCACCTCCCATATTCCATACTCTCCAGTATTAGTTGCTCCTAAACCCCCCCCCCCCTCCTAGCATTCATTCCTAGCTGCGAACCTGCGCACATGTACTTGCAAAGGTAAATGCACCTTGGATACCCTCTACAGGGCGTCCATTATTATGAAAGGAGATTTTGGCAATTTTCGACCCCCCCCCTCTTAGTGAGATACCATGAGATTATGCTTGAGCCTCTCCCTCTAATCCCACATGAATTGTTCAAAATGTGTATTTTTAGAGTAAATGCTGAAGTGCTCACATAGCAATGTCACAAATGTGGACCCACCTTTTGGTTGTCCAGTAGCTAAACAATTGAAGAGCTACTGTGCTAGTTTAAAGTATACCGGGACTAGCCACGGTGATAACTTTCACGGGAGTCACCCGCAATGAACAATCGTGCAATAAATCCACAGAGAAAAAATCATCCGCCTTGACCACGATTCGAACCCGGATCCCCCGATTTCCAGTCCAGTGCTTTAGCCAGTTAAGCTACTGAGGCGTCATTCTCCCCTGTGGATATTTGTGGACACTACCGGACAAGGTGTTGCTGGACGGCAGAGCATATGATGCCACAAGCAGTCCAATCGTGTGCACAGCACCACAGCTGAAGAGCAGGCCCAGACATAGAACACAAGGAGGTGTTCGCTCTTGACTAGTTTAAAGTATACTGGGACTAGCCCGGAAGCCCGGGTAGCTCGGAACGTGCGTGCTGTGATTACACAGAAGAATGATGATGAGGATAATAATATTCAGATAAAGCTAAGGATGGTTTGGTGTGTCCTGAGGTAGGAGAGCTTTGCATTATAGAGTAGTGAATAATTTTTTTCTATGTTATATTTGTATGGGTAGTAGTACTAACCAATTAAATCCACTAAGGTCAAGGTAGGGTAACCATCGATCACGGCAGAAAATTATGAGGTTGTTTGTTCTCATTATGTTTGTGTTCTTTGATTTTCTTTGTGTGATTTTGAAAGTGTCCCTAGGGGTGTATTGTGACAGTGATGACAAAAGGAGACGATATGTTTGCGTTGGTTTCATTTTTTTAATGCTTGGTTTTGATTTTGATTTTCCTTGTTTATGTTTAAAAAAAACTCAATATTTTGACCTGATTGAATTTAAAATTTTCATGTCTGTAAATTTTTAATTTTGGGGGAGTGGATGTGCTGTTGTATTCCTTGCCTCATTTCCGTTCCAATCCAAACTCAGTGCTTCCTCCTTCCTTTTCGTACCCTCGTTCCCAACCACCCAACCCTCTACAACATAAGGTAAGACATTCTGTGAACAGGATCTTGACATGCACCCGATCCAATAACGGAAGCACTGACAAGAGAAGGATGAAGGCTCAGCGGGGCAGTTGGCATGGGTATGCAAATGAAGTAACAATAAAAGTGTGATTCCTCCAACATGCAAGTTCTTCCTTTTTCTCGCGACTTTCCTTGTACTCCTTCAGACGACAAGGACGAGAGAGCCATGGTGACTTACAATAGGGTGGTTTCCTATATTTTTTAATGGCCTAAATCGAAAGATTATTACTTCTGGAGTACATGTTTCACGCTTTTAGATTTTTTAATAGCAATATCTATTTACGCGATCAAATGAAAAGTGAACATTTTCAAGTGTGCGAAAATGCGACGGAAGTATGAATGCTGGGAAAAACCCGTGTGACGTCATTCTGGTTCTGGCTGCCGCTATGTGAGGCCACCTTGGTGTGAGGCTATAAGCACCGCTACGATGCAGGCTGCTAGCAGGTAGCGCTTGGCTTAAATAAAGATTATTGATACCCTATAAAACTAAGAAAACTTTCCGACCATAGGCAATTTTAATAAGTGATTATTGAGAGATATTTCCCTGAGCTCAGTGCCACATGCATTGGTAATCAGACAATGTAAAATTTCTGACAACTCGTATAGCATCTAGGTCCCTGTGACGTCACGTGGAGTGGCATCGCATGGCCACCAATCTGGCCTTTTTCAAATGAGGTTAAAACTGGCCATTAGCATTCGTCTAAACTGGGATTCCAAAAACCAAATCATTTGTATATCATGAATACACTAATGGTGGGTAACGAATCGCAATCAATGCCTTTCGTTTTCTTTGATGAAGGAAACTATCCTATTGCATACAGTGGCGGATACAGAAAAAACTCAAGGGGGGGGCGCAACATATCTGGAATTGTCTTTACTTTTATCGTAATAAAATATGATCAAGTCACAGGCAAAGTATATGAAAATTTTATTTAAAGTGATTATAAACATGTAAAAGACAATGACATCTTATGATATAAAAAAAGCTACAATTGTGGTTTTGCAATGTTCGGCAATACAGGCGGACCCGCAAGGGGGGGGGCGCGCGCCCCCTGCGCCCCCCATCTGTATCCGCCACTGATTGCATAGAGTTTTGAGAAACATGTTTTTTTTAGAACTATGAGTAGAACTTTTTACAAAAATTTTCAGCTGGCTGGGATGAGGTGCCATGCTCACTCCTTAAGGGGAACTGCAGTAAATATATTTTAGCTCCCATTACCCACATTATCAATGCTTCTCTGTCTTCAGGTGTATTTCCCGAGAAATTGAAATTTTCAGTTGTCATGCCTCTATACAAAAATGGGGATCACGAGGTAATGGATAATTATCGCCCTATATCAAAAATCTCTGTATTCTCTAAAATATTTGAAACTATAATTGCTAACAGAATAATGGAATTTCTAATAAAAAATAGTATCTTATCTAAGTCCCAATTTGGCTTCTTAAAAGGGCATTCTGCTGAGCTTGCTTTTTACAAATTTCTTGATTCTGTACTTGATGGTCTAGACAAGCACGTTCACACACTCTGCATATCCTACGATCTTAAGAAAGCTTTTGACTCGGTTGACCATGTGATTCTTCTTCATAAACTTCACTGCTATGGGCTAAGAGGTATTGCAGCAGATTTAATACAATCTTTCCTGTCAAAGAGAATGCAATGTGTAACTATTTCTAGTAGTAATATGAAAAAATGGTCTTCCTCCTATCGGGAAGTTGTCAGAGGGGTTCCCCAAGGCTCCATCCTGGGACCACTGCTATTTTTGGTTTATATTAATGACCTACCTAACTCGTTAAATGGTGAAGTATTTATGTATGCAGATGATACCAATCATTTGATAAAGCAGGCAGGAAATGTTGTTCTACCAGCTCAGGAGGCTGTCTCAAATATGGAGAGATGGTGTTCCCTGAATAAGGTTGTAATAAATAAGACTAAATCATCCTATATGTTATTTCATCCATTTCAGAAAAAAATTGACCATAGTCCATACATAAAGTTTATGGACAGTAGTCTTAGACGTACCACAGATACTAAATTCCTAGGCTTGTATTTAAATGAAAGCCTCAGTTGGGACAGTCATATTGACTATCTTGCCTCTTCAATTGCCTCTGGTTGCTACTTGATCAGAAGAATGATAATATTAACAAATACTGACACAGCCATCACGCTATATTATGCTCACATATATAGTAGACTGAAATATGGCATTGTAGCATGGGGAAATTCCCCTAAATCCGAACGAATCTTCAAATTACAAAAGTGGGCCATACGAATTATTTGTAATGCAAGACGAAGAGACAGTTGTAGAGACCTATTTAAAAAACTGAAGATTATGCCTCTGTCTTGTATTTACATGTATGAGTCAATATTATTGGTAAAAAATTTTGGAGGTGAATTTAACTTGAAGACAAATGAAAATGTTCATAATCATGATACGAGAAAAAAATCTAATTATATAACTAGTACTCACAACCTTTCTCGGTTCAGCAAAGGGCCTGCATATATGGGATGCAAATTGTTTAACAATTTACCAGATGGAATAAAAAATGTGCAAAGACTAGAATGTTTTAAACATAAATTAAAAGAATATTTACTTGACAATTGTTTTTACAATGTAAAAGAATACTTGTATAAAGACATGTAATATTGCTGTATTTTGTTTAAATTTCTTTATATATGTACTGTCACTTTATTGACGGGGCCTATATATGTCACTACATATCAACGGGACCAATAAAATATTTATTTATTTATTTATAAACTTGCTTTGCCGCTTCCTCTCATGAGGCCATCACACAAACTCAATTGCCAACGTATTGCACGATGGGTTCAACGGCCTTTTCATCCCACTTCACATCCAAGGCCTCTGGAAACACCACTCCGAAATGTACCCCCCCATCATACTGCCGGACAATGGCGGATCCAGAGAGGAGCTAGATCATCGGTTAGGTTGTTAGGTCATTAATTGCGTGAGGAGATTTTGGCAATTTTTGGACCCCTGCCCCCTCATAGTGAGGTATCATGAGATTTAGCTCGACCCCACCCCCTCCCTCTAATCTCACGTGAGATTGTTCAAAATCTGTATTTTCCGTGTAAATACCTTAATCTATACTTCCTTGCATTGGCTTTCTTAAATATTATTGCGTAGAATGTAGTCATATTTCAATAGAGAAACACGTCCAGCTCAATTCAACCCAGTTTTCTTGCAATTTTACGCTGTTTCTGGCGGAAAAAAAAATGTGATCTATTTAAGTATACCGGGATTTGCCGCGGTAATAACTTTTACGGAGTCACCCGCAATGCACAAATTGTGCGAAAATCCAGAGGAAAAATCATTCGCCTTGACCGGGATTCGAACCCGGATACCATACCACCTTGTCCGGTATAAGTTCACAAATTTCCACAGGGGAGAATGACGCCTCGGTAGCTTAACTAGCTAAAGCACTCGGCCGGAAATCGAGGGATCTGGGTTCGAATCCCGGTTAAGGCAAATGATTTTTCCTCTGTGGCTTTTTCGCACAATTTGTGCATTGCGGGTGACTCCGTAAAAGTTATCACCACTGCTAGTCCTGGTATACTTAAATAAGTCTAGAGCGAACCCCTCTCAGTATTCAAAGTTCGGGCTTTGCTCCCCAGCTGTGGTGCCATGCGCACAACTTGGACTGCTAGTCGTATAATATGCTCAGCAGTCCATACCACCTTGTCCGGTATAGTCCACAAATTTACACAGGGGAGAATGATGCCTCGGTAACTCAACCAGCTTAAGCACTCGGCCGGAAATCGAGGGATCCGGGTTTGAATCCCGGTCAAGGAGAAATGATTTTTCCTCTGCGGATTTTTCACACAAAATATGTGATACTTGCCAGGACCCCCACTCTCCCCTACGTGAGATTTGGTGAGAATCGTCTAGGCATCTTTCCCTCCCTAAACGCCTCACGTAATTATTGGTTGCTATGCATCTCAGGTAACATGGCCATTGGTAACTGTTTTGGATGGGTTGTTGATCTTGTTGTTATGCCAAGGAGGCTGACTAGTGAATTATAATTTATGTTTACGCACAGTGGGAATTAATAAATATGGAGTTGTCTCCATTGCAGTAACTTCAGTATTCCTTGGTTTACAACATCGACCTAGCACTATAACAGTGACAGAAATATGTTTGAATGCATCAAAAAATTTTATTTACTAATGGCGGTGTTGAAAAACAGTCATTTTTGAGATATTAACTTTGGAAATGACATGGATTGACATAAAACCTGAGTCAGCCAAAAAAAACTGTGAACTAAACTAATGTTTTTCTGTCACCATGATATTTGTTACATGGTTCCCCAAAATATTGCCATCTACCCTTAAGTTGGTGTAAACATGAAGATGGGTTTTAAACATTAAAATTGCTCCGTAAGTGATTTTTAAATAATTTACAAAGTGACTTTTTTCCAGGTGCACCATGGGTTACATTATAAATTTTAATTCATGACACTTTACGGCTACTACCTATTCACATAATTATAGGAAATTGAGTTCATGTCCTGGAGGAACCTGTACTAATGATATTTTGAATTATTTGGGATAAGATGCCAAAACCTTAGCTATTTTAAATATCACATTCAAGAACATCTGCTCAAGAAGTGGAGTTGGTACAATCAGCATAGATACGAAAAGACAAAGCATATAAATTGTCACAAAGACAAGTGATCAATATGAATGACCATCTCTACAACTCTTAAACTCCCTCATCTACTTCTTCTGTCTTGCTCAACTAATCCTTCAACCAAGGAAGCACTTAACCAAGTACCCAGCCCAAACATCACTCATAGTCAAGTCACCGCCAAATGTCACATCATCCAAATCCGAACCCTTCAGTAGGTAAGCATCTGCTCTGAACACACTCTCACTACCTCCCCAAATATGTTACTGCCAATAAATTATTTTTCTTCTCACAGGCATTTTATCTTGAAATTTCACCCTGACATGAACCTACAGTGGGTTATAATAAATCCCCGGAAGGAGGGAAGTTGAAATTATTACACAAGTTCCAAAATAAAGTAGTCATATAGAGTTTACATTCTGAGCACACTTAGAATTTGATGAAAAGAGCAAATCTATAGGCAACAACAGTAATATAAATAGAACAAATGGCATGTTTAAAGCAACACCTGAGTGTTGCATTCAAGTCCTGGTTGTACTTTGTCAAACTTGTACAATTTTCTTGGGCCGATGAAGTAACAATATTAAGCTAGTATATTAAACTGTAGAAGAAATTTTGATTTTGTCCATAATTAACAATTGTCTCCATTTTCTTCAGCTAGGGAACATGTAGGAATCAGGGCAAGACAATAAGAAGAGGGTGGACCTTAGACAAAAAATCAACAAAGTTACACCAGCCATCACCACATCTATAAGTGGGTTTGCTAATAGTGGGCTCCCTTGAAACCATTGGACAGTTTCATGACCTTTCCAAGTTTCTTTAATTAAGGTGCAGAAAAGTTTCTCAGGTTTTCCACCGGTTGATGTCGTCCATGTCTCCCGACGTTTCGATCAGCAAGTCGCGGATCAAAACGTCGGGAGACATGGACGACATCAACCAGTGGAAAACCCTAGAAACTTTTCTGCAACTGATACGCCGGGAAAACCTAAGATCATACATAATTCTTTAATTCAGCATACATTATATTGTTTTGTATTAGTTAGGTTGTAGTGTTCTTTTAAATTTTCAGTTAACAGTTCATACATAATTTTAAGTATACAAGTTATCAAATGATAATTTAACAACCTATTCAATTAATTGCAGCCAATAAGTGAATTCAATCCAACTATGACTTTTTAGATATTTTTAAAGAAATTTTAGGGGTGAATACAATAATGAATGAGATGAATATCTGAATAATATTTACGCAAGTTGTTTTCAAGAACACTTAAGACTAAATTAACTTCTTAGAAGAGAAATCATAAATAATGAGAATAAGTGTAGATAAATAATGGAGAAATCATAATAATATGAGAGCGAATTCATTGATTAATTTTTCTCAATAAATATCAGCGGTCGACATTGAATGTAAATGGAGCAATCAAGCGACCTATTCATGCAGGTATTGATCATCACCAATTTCCTTCTCATACATCATGCAAATATTTTCTCAGTGCTCGCCCGAACTATATACCGTAACATTGGGACAGCTCGGTAAAAATAAATTTCTTCGGATAAGGCGAGCAAGGCAATGATACATTCCAGGATCTATACGATAATATGAAAGGCTAGATCGAAGGGAATCGTACAATACCAGCTTCAAAAACATCATATATAAAACCAATAAACTTACCTTCAACTTAGCTTCACCGGAAAACTTGAGAGTTAAGTCACATAAATTGCTTTTTGCAAAAGACTCTTGAAGCCGTTGTAGAAAAAATATGCCCCAGTTGTCCACCTTCAGAAGCTTCAATGACAATGGATCCGACATTATGACTGCCTTTGCATTATCAACAAATATTATTCACCCAATCCTAAAACACGATATATAAATTAGGAAAACTGTAGATAATGCGATTAAGCTAAAAACTAGAAGTACATCTCTATCACATTTAAGGGGTATAACTCTTGGATTTCACACACCCTCAGGTCAAATTTCTTTCCTTAGGAAATTAACTCTAGGCCGTACATCAAACTCAGGGTATTAACTCATAAAAAGCGTATAACTTACACAGCACACCATAGGGGAAGTTTCAAATCATACCTTCTCTGGACAAAAAGTTACTAAAGGAGGCGAGAAAACCGTCGAGCATTAACTGCAATACAAGAAAGATGCTAACACGTAACTACAGCAAGGTCACCTTTTATTCTGATATCCAACAAACCAGAGGAATCAACTGACAAAAATGACTGTAGCAGAGTTTAAAAATGTAATGTTTACCATTCTCAACTCAAAGGGGCTACGGTGCCACTATTTGAAACAGACCAGGGTATTATTCCCGTAAATATGTGCCAGCTCCATCTCTTAGCTAAACCGTGATGTCGACCGAAATATTGAACAAGTGTGTTGCATTGCTTCCTTTAAGATGGCAGCACTATTAATCCGCCCGTCGCCACAATGCACTACCCGTATGCTAGCATTATAAACGCGGCTACTGAAATCGAGATAATGACATAGATTGAATAATAAATTCAATCCAAAGTACGTAGTATAAGTTTACACAAGCATTAAGTCTTATAAACAATTACTTTGAGTTAATGGTGAAAAATAAAGAGGGAAACTTCAACCAACTTAATGTTCTTCATTATTGCCTAGAATTATATTATTTTAATAACTTAAATCAGGTCATAACATATCTAACTGCAATGGCAGAGTTATGCTGTTGGCACTTACTGTTATGGATAACTATCTAATCATATTCACGTCATCAACCAACATGAAAGCAGTAATCAATCGCCAACATGGATATACATGTATATATCGAAATGAATTGAATAAATATTGATCCTAAATAACGAAAAATTGACACATAATCAGCCCCCTCAAAGTTTATAGAAGCAAATTAACACAATATTCACACAAAAATCCAAACACTTCCGACCCAAAAATCTTGCCTATCTTCCAGGTAAACTCAACAAAGGCAATCAGTGAATAATATTTGTTACCCAATGAATTAATAGTCAACTCAAAACAATTTCAAACACGATGGCATTAAAAATACGGCAGTTTGCTAAACAACAAAAGTCACTAAAAACAGCTGTATACATAAACAGTTATCTTACATTAAACCAAGGAAATCTGGATACGAAATGGCTCGGTGGGCTCCGGGGCAACTTTGACGCCCGATTCTTCATGCACAGCACTTACACACAAACTATTAACACAGATGAGTGTAAACAAACACAAAATCACAATAAACAATGAAAGCGGTGCACTCCCATGATTGCATGACACAAATCCTCCGAAAAGAAAATACTAAAATCGGGTAAATCAACGTTGAGCTGACTTAGAAAACAATTAAGGATGAACTTGTATTTAAAATGACGTGAAAACAGTTGATAATTCAACACAATATCAAGAGAAGTCAGAAGGTATCCATCTTATTACAACAACCAAGAACCCTGTATAAGGACGATTGTCTTCGTGCGCTTCGATCGTCATTTGTCCAAAATTCGTGTCGCAAGTTAATATGGTTCCTAATCCCGCCGATGGCAGCGACGACCAACAATTAGAGGCAGCGTCACAGCCGGTCACAGCCATTTTGCCATTACCTCTTATGGGAGATAAGTGAGCGTCTCTTCTAAAATCGAAGATTACACAGGAAGAAATGGGTTTACGTAATTTTTGGTAGCCAGGATTCTTTTGCGGAAATTCATCTGCGAATGTGAATAATAAACTTCAGAGTGTGAAGATCAGGAGGTTGTTTAAAGACAAAGTAAGTACGCGTGAGTCATTGTCGTCCGCCATTGCGGTTGCATGAAAATTTGAAGTCATTTTGCTCCTAATTTTGTGCGTTAAGTCTCATTATTTTAATAAATACCGAAATTTAAAAGGGTATTACGATACTTTTGCAGATGGAGTCCGAGCTTGAGAAATGGATGAAGGCTATTCCAAGGAAGGATTGCGCTTTAGCACTTACCGTGTTTGCAAATGTGTTTTTAAATGTGTGACCTACACTTTCGCCCTGAAGACATCACATAATTAATTATTTAGGCGTATAATTATTTTATTTTGTGGTTAGTAGTGACAGCATTGATTTTATTGTATTGGTGTGTATCTTTTAGCGTGACTTGTTTACATCGATTGCTTTAGTGTTCGCTACGAATCTACGACTTCCGCAGAAGTTTTTATGTTGTAAGATAACATTTCTGTTGCTTGAAATCACATGTGGGACGATTAAAAGGTAATTCGTAGAGAAAAAATGATCGAGTGTTGTGATTGTGAGTTCGTGTGATACAATTCTCTGCTGATTATAATTTCAGTGTTGTAAGAAACGATTGTTGAAGTGTAAATGTTTGCCTTTTGATATTATTCGTATGTTACTTCAACTGCCTTTGCAAGGATAAGACTCTGAATTACTGAATAGACTGGATCAGGGTAAAATTGTGATATATCGCTGCAAGTATGAAGACTTTGCCTTGTTCTACTGCAATGTATGCTGTTTCAAGATGAGTAATTCATTAAATTTCTTTTTGTCTCGAGCAATCATTCTGTTTATTGCCCGTTTATTCCGTTGGAATGCAAGGTACGTATTCGGTGATCTTAAAATGAAGAAAATCTTTTAAAGTCGTTTTAGGTGTTTGGTTAGTACCTGTGGTGAAAGAAATAGTATTGCTTGATACAAAATCCGTGCGCGCGATATCGGCATCAGTGAGGGCGAGAGTGTTGTATTTTCAATGGGCGATGCTGTCTGTGTACGTGAAAGAATGCCCGCTAAGGTATTTTTAGTGCAATGACGGTAAGAAAGTTTAAGGTTTTGTCGTTTTAATTCTATGTTCTGCCGGTCACAGCAATTATTGAAGTTACGTAGAAAGTGAACTGAATGCATGAAAATTTGTCAACAACAATTGCATTAATGCATCGATCTTGCATAGCGGAGCAGTTGTTTAAGTATACTTTGATTTCAGAACCATTTACTTATTCAATCGTGGATACCTATGGACCGTGTTTACCTCTTTTTTAATGAGTGATATCGAAGCAATTTGTTTCAATCGTGAAATGAAGGAATAAATATAAATTCGTATTGCATTCATATGACGTAGTGTAATGTGAGTGTAAAATTAGCAATTAGTAAAGTTAATCACTGCTCCCACAGCGTAAATATTATATTTCGAGGGTTAAATCAATCATTTACTGTACAAACCTAAAATGTGAGCGCTTCCATGTCTGTATAGCGTCCGAGATAATGGTTTAAAGTCATCAGCTAGTACCGAAAAATTGTAAACAAAGATCCGCCATGTTTCAAATGTGTCGGTAGGCTGCACTATCACCTGAGCTTTTCTCGAAATAGACTGTCAAGATAGATGGCTAACAGACTTGCATGCTGCAAATTTCTTGTATATTCATTCATTTATCGATTTCCTTCCTTGATTATATCGTGCACCTGAGATTCATTGGCGGATTTTCGACCTTTTCAGACAGTTAAAACAGTTTCTTACGGATGGCACCGGTGCGAATATAATTTCACTTCGCTGTACTATCACAGACATCTGGGTTTATTCCATCCCATCCAATAGAGATATGAGTATTATCTAACTCATCCTATCAGAAAAATTGGTAAAACTCATCATTGTTCGCCGTAATTTGGTTAAACAAAATTGAAAAATAACATTGTTTCCCTATTGTAGCGTCTGCTACATGCCTCGAATGCGGTTGGCGACGCCACAGCGGCCAAAGTAGGAACTTGAATTACTTGCGCAGCCATTGATAACATCTTTCAGATAGGACATTACCGTCCTTATGTAGGGTTCTTGACAACAACTTTAGTTTGCATCCCGCCTTTCATTTATTTCTTGCTAGGGCATCATGGTCAAGTTTGCGTCCAGCGGAATAGTGGGGAAAGTCTGCTACAAAGCGTTCTGGTAGAAATTCGCATATCATGGAATTACGGAGATGAAATAATGTCATAATATTAATAACGGCTCACTGTAATAATTATTTTAATGTAAGAACCAATATCTCTTGTAGTCCCTGTCGAATTTCATGAGCGAATTCAACGGGATTACAGGTTGCCTTCAGGTTTACATTTTTCGCAGCGGAGAATGTATACAGCTTAATCCCAACGTCTGTTATTAATTTTTGTGTACATTGACTTGAATGGACTGCCTAATTATTGTAAGGAAGTAAGACCACCTACTATTTGAATGCATCGATAATGGCGTTACGGGCCTTACTCGCTTAGACATCGTAATGCTTAATACACAACGTGGCAATATTGGATACGGAATAGTTAAATGACAAAAAATTGCTCTTATTTCCATTAGTTAGTTGATAAGCCTGCATTTATTTACCAACTGATGCATGAGTATACACCATATTGACGAATCAGTCGGATCGAATCCCCCTCCTCAATAACAGTCACAGAAACCCGCCATTTTGTTAAGTGTTGATATGTATTTTTATATAGATGTGTCTGGCGCTAGGATTGTCTCTGAGGTCTTTATTATCGGTCGCGCTGCAGTTTGATAATCTCTGTAAATTATTTAATGCATCATGTAATGACATAATTCGCATGATTTCGAAGAATATATTGCGTTAAGCATTAGTGTCAATTATTCGCATGAGAGGGAGCGACAACCGGAAGTTTACAGACATCGGTTAGCTTGATTGTGTATTCATGTTGAAGGCGAGCGTCTTCGATCATTTTGTGGAGTATTTTGGCGCGGTCCTTCACAGGTGAGCTTTAAAAGTGATATTATGCTGATCATGTGATATCAATCTTTGCATTTGCCTATGGTATGTTTATGTTTGAGCTCGAATTTCTGCAAAACCTAGTAACTTGGGTAGCACAGAAAGGAACATGAATGTTTCCTATAGATGTGTAAACAAACAGGTTTTGTAGGCTAAGTAGCATATTAACACTCGACAATTATGTAAATATTTTATTAAGGATCGTAAATATCTCACCTTGTTCAGAATAATGCATTCACGGTTATGGTTATAATACTTAGGTGAAAAACAGCATATCCAGTTGACAGTTGCAGACTGTTTTGTTTCTTTTCTCGTTCTTATTTAAAGTTCCACAGCGTTTTGCATATTCGTACAACTCACTCATACGACATTTGCCACTATGGTTATTTTTATATGCCCGTTATGTGTTGTTTTTGGAATCAATTGCAAGGAAATAACCTCACGTTATTTGATGTGATGCTGTCTGTATTCTCATATCGTATCAGACCATTTTCTGTTGTATTAATTTGATCTTATTGCCTCGGCGAGTATCAATATTAACGGTAAAAGGTTTTTGGAGGCTAGTCGCATAATGAGACAATTATTGCAGTTGAATCAACTCACCATCTCATGATTGGCTTGTGTATCCAGGGTGTTGGTTCATTTTGACAAGAGTTTATTGTGTATGATATCAAAGCTTTAGTGTTAAACAGTGCATATGGATAATACATTTCCATGGAATGATTTTAAGGATGTGTTGGAGGTAGTTACTTTGTCGTGATTTACATATAATTGCGTTCTTATTGCGCTGTGTTGTTTTAAGCTTTAGCGTCTATTTTTGTGCCGCATATTTCATTTGCGCTAGCACTTTTGTATGAATTAATATTTAAGGCATCAATAAATCTGTTAAATTATGACCTATACCTATCAAATACTAAACGATGCTCATGTTGAATGGTATGTGTCTTGATGTTTTTTGTGTTAACGCGTTCTTTTCACATACCACAGCTTAATACTACCGTCAAAAATGGTCCTACGTTATCTTGTACTTCACATAACAATGTAATAGTCTCACCTATAATCTTTTACCTGAAGAGTTAAGTCCGCAGTCGTGGAGTTGCATGGATGGGCAGTTCCATCATGTTTATCAGCCTCGAACGACAATGATACTCCTTCGTCGTTTCTACATTTTTTATATTTATTTGTTGTCAATAATATAGTTAAGTGATGTTCCTCCATTCACTTTTCTAATTCCTGTAAAGCAATACTTTTAGTTACTTTTGTTATCCATGGCGACTTAGTTGCAGGAGGATATTATGGCTTTTGTATTTCTGAGCTAGATTTTTTTCATGATGATTATGCACAGAAATACTTGAATTCTGGAAGGTACGATTTTTCGCACACATTTGTTAATAAAATATTATCATGACTTTTAATTCTGCACTCAGATATTTTCAGTATTTATCAATTTAATCTAATATATTGTGGTGATGGTGGGTTAAGCATCCTCTAAAATAAAGCTTGCTGTGATGTGTGATTTTAATATGAGAGCGTATCGTTACAAAGTAGTAACAGTGTTTTTTTTAAAGATATTTTTCTGCTGCATTGTGAGTCATTGAAGGCCTTCTTTTATCTCGCAGGAACCACTCAGCCATGACTCTGTAACGTGTTTGTGTTAAACCTAAACAGCATGCCCCATCAGGACAAAGCTGTGCCTAGTTACCCTGCCAGCGTCCAGTATGTGGGAAATGATGGTGATCCGCAAAGGGCACATGTTAGAGATACAGAGAAGGTATGTTGTTGAAACTTTTAGTTTGATTTTTGGAGGTGGGGATTATTCACCCTGGGGGTTATGCATGAATGTAATTTTGGTCAAATTCACTGGTTTGCGTTGCTTAGCTCTAGTCTTATTCAGTATAATCATACATTCTTCATTCCTGGGACCATTCATGTACCATGTCTATTGTGTATTTCATTGTGTACTAATATCGTGCTGGATGAGGAATTGATATTTTTTTACCAAGACCTATTTATATATGTGGCATACTATGTGTGTATGCATGTGGAAATATATTTAAAGGCAAGAAGGATATGATTTAAATGTTATACACAGTATTTATCCCATTTGAGCAATATTCAAAACTCTTTGTCTTTTATATCATTGATCCTTATGGAATCTATTAGGCAGTGAACTCATAGGAAAACCAGACTAACAAATGAAGTGTTTTTCACTCTAAATCAGGTCTAGTGCTGAGATTATCAGACAAAAGCATATCATATAATACTGCCAGCTTTTTACCAACTGAGAAACTAAAAAGTGGTGCATGCTGTTTGTCTCCCCTTTTTATTTGTCCCTCTGGTTAAATGAATGTGACATAATTATGTTATATCAATATTATATTTATTTGAACAGATTGTAAAAAAAACCTTGCATTCAAGTTCAAACAGTGCTTAAAAAGGGAATATACAAATTAAAAAGTGCAGAAATATGGTGAATGAAAGGTTATAATTCAGTGAAATAAAAATGGACATGGTCTATGAAATGGGAGATGTTAAGAGGAAAAGGGTTTCATAAATGAGCATAGGTTGAGAAATAAATAGTAATTAAGTAAACTAGCCAAGGCAGGTGAGGTTATAATGATTCATCATACTTTTTTCTGTGAATGTGTAAATTTGTTTACCTAATATTCCTGTTCAGAAATTACAACTAGAGGTCATGAACCAGTGCATTAAGAAGAAAATTAATCTTCATGTCATGCCAATTTAGCTCAAATTTTCAAAATATTGTGGTATGTCCTGATAATTGTCTCCCTTCTTCCACCATCATGCCATGTTTTTATTCCTTTGTTTTTGTATTTGTCCCTCTTTTATCAGTTTACTTTTTTTTGATGGCTGGAATTACTTATACATTTCATTTTAACTTTCTTATTTAGAAATGCCTACTTTTGAGACATAAGATTACAGCTTCTTATTTGGTTTATGAGTATTTTTGCTTGAGTGATTCTTTCAGAACTTTACTCAGCATTGATAATTTAAATGGTCAATGTTAAGGAGAATAAATTGTTTCGCCATTTTGCATGGGAACTTTCCTTGATCATTTTTTATCTTGTATAATAAGGCAAGGTATCTTGTGATACCTTGCTTTGCCTTATTCACAGTCTATTTTATGTTTCAACTGCCATTTCAGCAGTGACTATGTTTCAGTGGATCACTTCCTTTATCATTTTTTAGTTGATCCATCATGCCTGTATTTTTCATGTCCCCACCAAAGTGTCGCATGCTTTATGTCTTTTCTTATCAAGTCCTTACCTCCTTCCTGGCCCATGTTGCGTGGAATATGGTGAACCGAAAGTATTACTTATATATATCTTCCTTTCGCTGTTACACAAAATGTTCATCATTAGCATTAGCCTGTTGCTGAATGCCCACCTTTCTGTGTCTATCCATATTTCTATGTCCTCTCTTCTCAAAGGTGCTGCCCAGGTAATTTAACATTAGCACATGCCAATGAATTAGACTGTTTTAAAATTTTGGTTCATCATTATCAATAAATCATGCTGCTCATATAGTGCTTTTTAAGTTTTTGCTGATGGTAACCTTAGATCTTCTATTACTCTTTATTGACTTGTAGGTAAGGCTTCTCTCATTATTATGGAATTCTTCTTTACCTATAAGATCTGTCCATCACCTCCCATGGCTTTTTAACTTCTAAGCTACAGTAAAATACTAATGAGCCTATGAGATATTACCTTTTTGCATGGGTTGTCACTAGTTAGGTGACATTGCAACATTATGTATAGTGAGATGTGGAATCTTGTTTGTTGAATTAAAAGGAGTATAGTGTAGTTTTTGCATGTATCAATGCAGAATTATTCCACCTACATCCAATTTATGTATGATCTTTACTGGAAGTAACTTATTCAAAGCTACTAGATGGAGTTATGTTATTTTATTTTATTTATTTTTATTTTATTCCCAAACCACCGAATACAGCTCGTGTTGGCCATTTTATATCGGGGTATTCAACAAATTTAATAATTAAACGTACACGAACAACCATGCCCTGGACAGGGTACCTACCCAGGCGGGACTCGAACCCGCGACCTCTTGTTTGGCAGGCGAGAACGTTACCCCGCCGCCACCGAGATAAGTGTGGCCCTTAAATATAGTGAGAGGAAGGTGGGCTGACAGGGGGTGGTTGAAGGGTAATGCAAACCTCGCATCTTTACAGTTGTTTCTTTTGGGAAATGGGAAAGTGAATAGTGTTATTAGTGTCAACAAACTCTCTTTGTTAATAGACGAGCCTGGGTCAATAAAGGGATCTGTGCATCGACTACAATCTCTCAAAGACTGAATTGAAGTGGCCAACTTTTCAATATATTTTTATGTATCTCAAGTTAGGCTGATTCAAAGGTTTTCTTATCACGTTTGTAATGTGAAAAATCAAATATTCCCTTGGGATACCCATAAACAGTTTTTTCATATAATGATGTAGCCCATTCAGTTTATAGGCCTTGAACTGAAGAAGCTGGTCCCAAATTTTAGTAGATGATCTAAAACTTTCATTCGGTAGGCATGACAAAAGCTTTTACTTTGTGAAGCTAATATTTAATTAAGTGTTCCTGTGGCAGTAAACTTGATAGGAAGAATCTGCTGTGTGGAATAATGTGTCGTAACTGGGATTTCTGTGTGTATTTAAGGAGAAGCAATACTGAGAAATGCCAAATGAAAGCAGTGTTAAAATCAGCATTGCTATTATTTTTAATTTCCATGAAAAATGTTAGTCATACTTATCCACTTAGATAGGGAGGAGATGATTCTTTCAAAAACAGCCTGCTGTATCAAGGCAAGGCATTTGCAAGTATTTTCTGGCTCTCGCTTATTTTTGCTTTTTGTTTAAAATTTTGATGATTTTAAGTTTTTGTTTATGCATCTTATATATTCTGGATTTAATTTTTCTTTTCATCATCCTAGCTTTGTTTGATGGCAGTGATCTGCAAAGTGATTCATTTGCTTATGTAAAATTATTCCAATTTTTCTTTTGTGCACAGTATTCATCATCAGAAGAAGGAGGGGCCAGGGGTAACAGTCAGGCAACATCTCCTACGTCTCCTCTGCCCCTCCTTACCAGCTCAGCCCTACCAGCATGGAGTGCTGTCATCCACCGGCCGGCAGAGGATTCCGAACCTGAAGATCTCCCGTCTACTGTTGATATGGAAGCCATCAAGGTAGGGACAGTATGCCTTGATGTTTTGTATGCAAATGAATGTCCCCTAGTGTTTACAGCTTGTTATTATAAATGATTATTGAGAAAAGGTCAATCGTCTTCATATTCTGTAACTTATCGTATAATTGTATTATTGATTCATTTGAACTCACAAGAGTGCTCAATAGTGCCATTTATGCAACTGCCATAGTGAAGCAAATCTCTTAAAAACACCATTGAAGCAAGGAATCTATCTTGACTTTGATAGAATATATTTTGTAGATTTTTTCCATCAACCATGTGAATGGTATTGCCTCACCGAAGCTTCCCCATAGTAACAGAAATTTCCAGATCAGGGAATGAAGACCATGATTTTTTTCATGGTTCATGGTAATTATTGTTGAATGTGGTTGAATTTCAAATACACTATGCTGTTTTACTTAGACTATGACATTTACTTATTTTGCTTCATATTGGAAAAATTACTGGTTTTGTGTTGTAAAAAAATTCTTCTCAAATTGAGGTCTGCAGGTCAATTGAGCATATAACATTGAGCTTGAGATTTTTTTCATACATGGAATTATAAATGATTAATTTGCAAAAGATCATTTAATTTTCGAAGGCATCATTCATGTTGTCTTGTCCCATTGTGTAATTGTGAATGAATAGCAGCTAAGGAGTTAATCGTTTGATGGTTTTTTTATGCTTATAAAAACTCTGTATGGGTCAGTATGGATACATAATGAAGGGGACAAGTCGTAGACTAGCTGTTATAGAAAGATTTTTCAGTGTGAATCACATAAATTTTATACCCGTGCTTGCATGATAATTGTGAGATGAGCTGCAGATTATAAATTCCCATTTGTGTCCTGGCTGATAAGGAAAAATATTTTTTTGTCTTGGTCTGCCACTGACAATCATAATACCGCAAACTCTAGATTATCCAGGCTTATGATGGGAAGGGGCAGCATGAATAATCGGAAAACACGAATAATCCAAATAATCACTTTAATTTCAAGTAATTTTCGTCAATTACGTAAATCAATTAATAAATTATTATGTATGCATATTTTATGCTATTTTTAATTGCTTTCCGGAATCAATAAGAGTTAACTTTCCCAACTGCGATCTTTTTAGCAGCAATAACGCGATTGCACTTGTATTCTTGCTGCTTCAAGTAATACCTGGTTTATGAAAACTGCACATCCGTGGCATTGCGATTCAGAAATTCAGAAATGTAATTCAGATTCAGAAATGTAATTTGCTCAAATGCTTCAAAACCACTGTGTGACATCAGAAAATACACTGTTGGGCACCACGCCACGTCTCGCACAAGTAGCCCGGGATGCAGGTGTGCGGGATGAGGATCCGTGATCACTGAGCACAATCGTGCACTGTGATGCTTGGAAAACAGGAACACAGAACTCCCTTGATGTCAACTGTCGTGCGATCACCCCATCGCCCAGTATTGGTTATAGGAAACCAGAGCTTATGGCAAACTATCTAAGCAGGCGAGTGCCTGGTTATAACTCATGTTACCTTTACTTCCACTTCCCCCGTTGCCTTCATTTCTACTCATCTGCTTCCACTATTACCTTCCTCTCGAGTTAGACCTTGTCAAGTCACGGCATAAACATTCACGAGTGCAACAAAATCTCCCGTTCCCTTAGGCCGTATTCACCGCATGCGAGTCCACGGCAATAATTGTGCGTTTGCTATATAAAATATACATTTAATGATTTTAGATAGCATTTTTCTTAATTTACGATTGGTTAACTATTGAAGAATCTTCTGAAATTACTCAAGTTTTTTTTCATGCTGCTTATTGTCATCTACAATACTAAATCAGACATTCGACTAAACTTAAAACATTCCTAGTCAGCAAGTAAGTAAAATAATTCCATTTTATAAAGGGAATTCTAATGGAAATGCTAAGCCCTGTGTAGCCATGCATTAAAATGCAAATATCCTGGTGCTTTTGCATCCTATTTAACTTTCTCGGATAAGCCGCACCCGGATAATCAGCATTCTGCCGTATGAGATAAAATTCTTTTTCATTACTCACTCCAGCATTCAAGTAAAGGATGATCGACATAGTCTTCACCCTCATTTAGTAATCTCTCCTACGTTGTGACTGTCTTGTCATGAGATAATGGAAATCTGCAGGATTTGTGTAATCCACTTACTAATTTCATGCCTTGAAAATATTGCATTTGAAGTAAAAAAATGGAGAAAAAAGCCTTTTTTGACCTATGATTCTATTACCTAATATTTATGAGCATGACCTTTCATTTTGTTTCTTGCCCCTAGGGTTCTCCGGCGACGACAATACCTGCAGCTAAGCCACCTCTGACCATGGTGCCATGGAACCCTCTCAGTCGCGTCGGTTGGGCCACGGGAGAAGGAGGGGAGGACAGTCGGGAGGAGAGGGAGGGGGAGGATGAGGACGACGATGAGGAGGATGAGGACGAAGAGGAGGAAGGCGAGGAGGAAGAAGAGGAAGAGGAGGATGAGGAAGAAGAGGAGGGGGAAGAGGAGGACGGAGAGGCAGCAGGCGATGAAGACGACGAGGAGTCAGTCTCGGAATCTGAAAGCGACTCGGACAGTATTGATGGCAGTGGAAGTGATAGCGAGGTAAGTCAATTGCCTCTTTTCCTTGATAAAACAACTGTGTTAAACATGATTAGGAACGATTTGATGCTATCTTGGTGAACTGTGTTCTGCAATGAAACATTTTCTGGCTTCCAACTGGGTCAGGCTCTCCATTAGTGTCAACATCGTGATGGAATGCTTTTCCAATCAAATTCTTAGGCCAGCCACCTGTGAATGTTTACTAAGTATCCTGTAGTACTTTCCCTGATAAAATAGCAATGTTAAGCTTGAATAGGAATGATATGAACTATGTACTGCAATGAATTATGATAATTATTTCAAGTGGGTGAGGCTCTCCATTTCTGCCAATATTTTGATGGAATACTTATCCAATCAAATGTTTAACCAGCCCACTGTGCACGATTTATAAGTATTCTATAGTAATGTTGACAGGGATGGATAGCCTAGCCCTCATGTTTTCATTTTTGTAAGTGAAATGGGGTCTTATCCAATCAAAATGTTCGCAGTTTATTTTTTTTCATTATATTTCTGCAATTTGTCATCATTTAGAGTTAACAGTATGTGATTTGAGCTCAAATTTTCAATTTATGTGGTAGAGGTGATAGCTCAGTGTGTAAAGGCCGTTTTACACGGTTCACGGAATTGCGCAATCTGACGTACGTGCGAAGGCGCAATCAAAATTGCGTTGTGTAAAGCAGTGAATTGCTAGAACACATGTGAGAATGCGTGGATGCAAGATGACAAAATAGCCCCTGTTCTAATTTCGTTCATGCATTCGCGCAATTCCACGCCATTTTAGAAATTAATGGAGCTCTAACCTGCGCAATTCCGTGCCCCGTGTAAAACGGCCTTAAAGCATTGTTCTGATAATTGTAGACTCCCAGGTTCAAATCCAGGGTAAGGCCTTTAAACACCCAAGCAAAAATACTCCTAACTTTGTGAAGTGGCCCAATGAAAGGAAATGGCCCTCTTACTCTTAATGTGTGATATTGACACGAGTGTGGATTAATATGGTGGTAGGCTCTCTGTTTCCTATGCATTCCAATTTCTTGCCTAAGGTTATATGGCAATGAGTGTAGGATATGTCTTCATTTTGAATGTCACCGGGATGGCTTTCAAAACTTTTCTGCTTGAGTCAACAAATGCACCTGTAGGGCCCAGACTCATACATTTTTCATTACTCTCATGGTGTAGTGGCTGTGCTCTCTGTGGTTGTTCACATCCATTTTGCATTTAAATTTTCTACTTAGCTCAATGTATAGTCCAGCGGCCCCACATAAATTCATCCATACTCATTCATTCATTCTTTTGTGCCATAAAGATGTGTCAATAGCCATGAGGACTTATTTCTGGTTGTAGTCTTGGTTAAAATATTTTTCTAAATTATTCCCTCTTCTATTTTGTGTAGTTTCCTCCTGTTCTTTTTTATTGTTTCATCACCCATTTGAAGAACTTCTGTTGTGTGTTAATATTTAAGTCTTCCACTGAAGATATGTTTACATCAAGCATTCTGCAAATTACCCTGGTCTGTCTCCCTTCCCAATTGGGCTTTCCTCTTAAATTCACAATGAAGCCTTCTCCCTTTCATTCTATCAGTAAATCCTATTCTATTTCTTCCCCTATGTTGCTCACCTAACATTCTTCCCTGTTACACTGTACATATATAACATCCCCTCTGCACTCGGTACTTAATGCACCCAAGGTGTCTATCTCTTCCACATCACCTCTGGAAGTTTTATTTTAGCTTCTCACTCACTGGTGAGCTGTTATTATACCTCAAGTTACTTTGGGAACTGTTGTCTTACAATCAAAAATATCATCATGCTGTGTAAAAAGTCAGCCAATCAAGAAGACCTTTGATTCCAGTCAAAATAGCTGGACGGAAGAACTTGATGAAAGAAAGTCTCTTGTTTACATGAGGTGATAGTGTCATTATTGTCCGATTCTCATTGATTTATTCAGAAAACAAAAAGATTTTGTTCAACTATAGTCATACTTAGCGAATATGCACTTGAAGGAAATTTTGTTTTACAGGTGAAAAATTACAATGATTTTCATTAGAAATGACCTCTTATCAGGATACATAAGATTTGATGGCTGTTTTAGCCTCCAATGATTACTATTCTTTGCATATTGTAACTAGGAATGGCAGGGCTGTGTAATGGGAATTTCTTAGCAGCAATTGAATGAAAGCAGTAGGAAAATTAAGGAAATACTTCTGGTGTGAACAAAGAAAAGCATTTATTGAAGGGTTGCTTGTGGGAGGCAGTATGTTTTGGGAGTGAGTTTGGGGAAGATTGGGATTTTGTTGAGTGTCTGTGGTTTTTCGTATGTGTAGCAAGGAGTGTGGTATACCAACCGATGTAGAAAGGAGGACAAATTTTATCAAAGGCAGTACAATACGATGGTCAGAATGTAAGGAAGTGTTGCAGTGGATTTTTCATGAACTGTTCTAGAGGCGACAGAGAGAAGACGTATAAAATTTTCCCTGATTTTATACAAATTTTACAAGCATGCAACTCATAGGGACAATATTCCACCTAAAATATGCACGTATTTAGAATTTTTCCTTCTTGAAGGTTATAAAAATTTGTTCAACGACATAATTTTTTTTAACACTAAGAGGTAGAGGTGAGAGATATTGGATTTTTTAAAGCTGCTTTAAAAAGCTTGCGAGTTCAGCAATAGTCTAATCATAATTATTCAACTTTTGCCCTTGGAAAATGTTTCTCTCCATGGCATTTTTGAATTTCCAGCATATTTTAATTGGTGGTATGAATTGTGTTGGTAGTAAATTTTGTGATAGGGTCACACCATGAATTAGTGTATTATATGGAGGGAGTTCTAAATTTTTAATGATGTTATTTAGTAATATTGATATCTGTCTTTATTTCCCAGGCATCTGGAAGCAGCAGTTGCAGCTGGAGTGATTCTGATTCGGATTCTGGGAGCAGTGGTCCTAGCTCTTGCTCCTCACAAAGTGACCATTCAACTTTGCCATCCCCTACTCATGCTCAAACTTTCTCTATAAGGGAAACAAATTTTGATCAGGTAATCTATTATCCTATTTGAATTGCTATTAAATAATTAAATTTTCATATTTTAAGAGTACAAAAAAGGCAAATGATGGAGCCAAAGTACTAGTCATTGCATTTTTCTTTATTTCACCTACTTCTAAACCCAATATAGACAAATCAGCAACATCGTTGGTATTTATCACATTGTGCTTATTATCTTCTAGTAATAACCTGAATCATTAACTGTGAGACCAGAGGTGAAAGTAAAAAAAAAATTCTAAATAAAATAAGACACTCAAGAATAGTGGAAGTACATAATTATTTGGTTCAAAATGTGTACACAGTTCAAAAATCCAATTCCCTTAAGTTATTTTGCAAGGTTTTTTGCAAAAATATTTTCCCTACAAAGTTATTTGCATAATGATGCCATTGATGCCTTGCTTGATTAGTGTCATAATTAGTATTTGATTAATCCATGTTTAAGGATTAATATAACTTTTTGATGGAAACAGAAATGATTTTAGTTGTCCCACTCATCCAAGTTCTCACAATTTATGCTCTTTTCTTATCATGATATTTGCAACATTTCCTCAAGCTATTTCATCATTGACTTAATTCTATGCTCCCTCAATGACTGATTTTAAATTATTTATAAAAATTTTGGGAAACTTTTCTTGCAATAATAATTAAGTTGAACTTCAACTGTTGAGCATTGTAATGAGGAATGCATATGAATATTTATTGTGTTTGAATGTAAGGCTTCAGCTAAAAATATTTAATGTTTATTTATCAGAAGTTACTGTTAGCTACATGCTTATTGGAAGGGTATATTCTATTGGTACTTAAGATATGCTATAGGTAAACTCAAGGTTTATTCACGACTAATCTCTTAATGTAATAATACATATTTTATGCTTATTTAAGATCAAACGAACATGTTATTTTTGCAAAGGAAGTAATGTGGGCCATTAGTAAAATAATAAGATAAGTTTTTGACAAAATAACTTTGGATGGTAAGAAATTCTTAATACATAATGCATTTTTGCTTTTTCTTTGTTCCACCCCTTATATTTGGTGTGAATTCTTCTAATTCTTTCTTCTTTTTACTGTTACAGGGAGGCCTCAAACTGAAAATTTCTGCACTGAAAATAAATAAGTCTGAAGTGAAGGCAGCTGATACTGTAGTCAAAAGCCCAGACTCGTCTGAGAAGTCACCAAAGGAAATAAGGCCAGTGAAGGTAGTTGAGAAAGAGAGAGTCGAGCCCCCTGTGAAGAAAGAGGCAGTAGCTATCACCAAAACGCCAAAGCCGGTCCCTGAGAAACCTGTAGTAGCTCCTATAGTAAAGAA
This sequence comes from Ischnura elegans, assembly GCF_921293095.1. NCBI lineage: Eukaryota > Metazoa > Arthropoda > Insecta > Odonata > Coenagrionidae > Ischnura > Ischnura elegans. The sequence goes on from NC_060255.1 coordinate 18,101,928, forward strand.
GCCAGAACCTGTGAAGAGGAAGGTGCTAGCTGAAAGAGTGGTAGTCGAGGATAAAAGCAGCCGTTTGAGGACTCGGAAGAAGGAAGAGCCTGCTGATAAGAAGAAGGAGGTTGCTGCAAAGGTAGGAAATAAATTTCTTCGTCGTATTTTTGATTGGCTAATGCATGGATGGAATGTTAGATTATAAACATCATTGTAATGCATGTTATTATTTTATGAAGAGTCTTAGCAATGAAAGGTTTTTCCATTTGTAGGTGAAATCAGAATTGGTAATTACGTGATATCACTCCATGTGGGCTATTTGGGAGTAAGGAGATAGCAAATTCTGTGAGCACTTGGAGTCAGGAGTTAATAAGTTAATTATTTCAAGCAATGTTGTACTGAAGAAACTTCATACCTTCATTTTATTACTTAAGAAGTCTTCAAAAGGATACAGGGATGCCGACTTCCAAAAAATTTTGGGGGGGGCCGAATCGGGGGTCTTGCCCTGGGAAATTTTATAAGTTGTGAGTTTTAAGTTATTTAAGCATTTTAGAAGAGTCATATGATCAACATTAGAACCCTGATAACTTGAATCTCGATATTCCGGACACTCCGGGGAAAATTGACAAGTCTGTCACATATTTTCCTTACACCCATAACGAACTTTTGAGGGGGCTCTGGCCCCATTCCCTGTCATGACTGTTGCAAAACAGTGGAATTTCGGCTTGCCCTATTGTTTTATCACCTCTGGATAATTAGGATAGTTTTTTCACACGATTCCATTCATCTCATCAAGAAATTTCATTTTCTTCCCCTCAAGTACACTTTTTACCTCACATCCTACTCTCTACAACTTCTTTCCTGTGCAGTATTTTATCCAATTAATTGGTCAATCATCTCCAAACCATTAAAGACATTTCCTTTTTTTACTTGTCATTTAAGGGCCATCACCTTTTTTTTTATTCGGTTCATACCATCTTTCCTCTTTTATGCCCATTATCATACACGCCTATGGGTTCATTTACTCTGTTACCATTTTTCATTTTTAGTTGGGTACCGTGTAACACTCCATGCTAAGGTTATTGTATGAATGTTTCTGCTCAACAGCCCCATCATCAGTTCTCTCCTTCTATAGAATGCTTCTGATGGTTTCATTCTTTAAATTATCTCTCTGTGGCAGTTCTCTTTTTACATTCTACCCATACATTTTATATTACCTTAGATATCTCTTGCTTCATCTAAGAGAGCACCATGATATAATTATGTTCTTATTCATACTCCATTGATTTTCCAATCAACATGCCTGTAACTGAATGTCATGAAATAAATACATGCCTTTCGACTGACCTGGGGCCGTATTCTGTAACTCCAAACCGATCGGTGCGGCACCGATTCGTCGGGTGCGACGTCACACCGACTCCCGGTAAGAAGTCGTGCGATTCTGTACGAACCCGGTCGGTGCGGCACCGACGAGAGGACGGGAGATCGTCGGTAGCCGTACCGACAGCAAAGAGGTGTCGGTACGGCCACCGACTAGTGGGTTTCATGAATTCCCCGGTGCGCATTGTACGTTTTATTTTGTTTTTACCTCATCACCGAGTAAATAATGAGGTTTTCTCCAATGTTATCTTTTTCTGCCCCTTCGAATATGCCTCTATAATTCACTGTGTCATCATCTATATTAATTACCTTGACAGAAATATAAGATAATGGTTAATAAAAATGAGGTTTGCTAACATATAATGACTTTCTCTCATTTATGTTACCGCACTTTCACTCGCTTGTAATAGGCTTTATTTCTCTCTATCATCATTTACTTGCTCCTTTGACATAAAAAAGATATTTTTGATTAAATATGAGTTTTGCCGCAATGTTATCACTTTATATCACTCTGAATAGGCGACTGTTATTTCACTCAATCATCAATTTGGCGTTTCTCTCGGCATAGAAATAAGATCTTTTTATTTAAGTATGAAGTTTGCCACAACGGTATCAGTTTCTTTCATTTTTAACGGGCAACTATATTTCATTTCATCGTCAGCCATTGATTCCCTTGACGATAAAAGAAGATATTTGTTAATAAGTATGAGGTTTACCGCAATATTATCATTTTCTCTCACTTGGAATGCGCAACTTATACATATGTATTTCACCCAATCACAATTTATTTACTTCCTCGTCATTACACTTCTTTTAATTGCACCCAGCTCCATATTTTTATAACAATTTCCTAACTTGTTCCTCTAATATTACATTTGCATTTGAATCCTACGTTCACGTTCCATGGTATGCTATTTTCGTCTGCTACGGTGCCAATGGCATAACCTTCCGTTGATAACATTTATACGGAACTTACTTAATGACAACTATATTACCAAATCATGAATAAATAGCATTATGCGGAACCAATATTTTAAAAAAGAAACTACGATCTCAAGGATAGTTTCAATAATTCATTCCAGCAACAAAAATCTCCATCACATACAAACTTTATTGTGATGTTGTAATATTGTTTCCTTCGATTCTGTAGGTACAGCAATACTACCACACATTATATAAGCATTGTTAACAACTTATCCAATATCGTTTATCTTAATCTAGCAATAAGTCGTAATTTCCGCAAATAAAAAGATTGAGAATGACGACAACAAACTGTGCCAATGAGTCTTCACTTGTTTTTACCCTTCTTTCATTGGTGGAGACACGTGAAACTTCGGATATATTCGGATTTTCCCTGTTTGGGAAGGAAGGGGAACCGTACCGTCTGGTTTGAAACCGACGACCTTACAGAATCGCTGAAAGTGTCGTCGTCGGTGCGGAATCCGTTGTCGGTACGGTTTGATGTCCAGTCGGTGAGCTTGAAAGGGAAACCGACCGGTGCGGCACCGACGAAATACAGAATACGGCCCCTGGTAGCCTATTCTAATGAAGGTTTCACAGTGTGATAAATATTGGGAAAGAGGTTTTTTAGGGTAAATATTTGAAGTATTGACAAAGGTATTATCTTTTAAAAATCCTTGATAGGTTTTTTCCACCTTAAAATAGAGCAGTGTTGTCAATTGCATTTAGAGAAATATAGAGAGGAAGTGCCTCAGGAGAAATGTATCAAATTGATTCTGGCTTCCATCTGTTGCATGCCATCGTTATGCTTGAAGGTTGTGTATCTTCTAATAGGTGCATGTTGCTTTTGTCTTTCTTGAGATTTTTGATGGCTTAATGCCACGTTTAGGTGTGCTGAAAAGCAGAAGAAAAGAACAGGAGTTCATCAGTGCCCCTTGGAATTATGAGGGAAATTGGTAACTTAACCGGTATTAGGAGAGCAGAAATGTTAAATACCATTTCAAGGATTGGAGAATTGCATATTTTTCATGTTTTCGTGGCTTTTGTGTAGACTGTGTCCGTTCTCCAAACTATGGACTTCAATTCACGAAATGGGGCATATGTCTTTGAACATTACTAGAATTACCCTGCTATCGGTTGCCCAATTGACTTGGAATTCAATCATTGTTATCCATTAGGTCTTGATCATTAATTGAATATTCCAATGCTTAATGTCTATCCTGAAGTTTTGCATGGAACTCGAACTTTTAATCTGAAAATAATCCGCTCATGGCAGAGTATTTGACCCCTTGAGTTAGCATTTTCTTGTATAGTATGCGTTACCGGCTATAAACTTGAGTAAAGAATGGTGATTCCATGATTTTGTTTCATGCTAGCAATTTAACAGTTTTCAATTGTAGTTTTTTCACGCCTAACCGCTTGTAGAAGTGCGTCGTTTAGCTTTATATTATTGAATAAAATATCACGACCTGCCTTATTAACCCGATCGTCCTCCCAGCGACTGTTTTCTCTGCTTGTCTTTTAATTTTTTATTATTCTTTCCTTTGCTTAGATATCCACGGCTAAGGTTTTGTCTCTCTCATTTCCCCAAAATTTCAAACGATTTTTTTTATCGCGAAAATAACGCGTGCTCACTCGCTCCATTTTTCAAGGGCGCGCGCTCTTTCGAATACGAGTCGGTCCTTTCCATTCTTTCGCTACTGGCCTTCCTTCTTCGCGGCGCTTTTGCGTCCTCGGTGGAGATAGCGCCCTTCGCCGTCTCAGAGGTTCGCCCGGTCAACTTTCGGACCTTTTTCTCCTTCTCGCGGACCGAGGACGCGTCCTCGACGTTTCGTCAGCAATCTTGCCCTTCGAAAATAGGGAAGGTGGGGAGTCGCTTTGTTCACGGCCGGTTCCTCTTTTGTCTGTTGGATAAAATATCGAGCGTTGGACATAAAACATTGGGCTCCGTTGTGAGATTTGTTTCCTCTAGTTTAGACGAACGAGTGAATCCAAAAAAGTATCTTTTAAGATTCGTGCCGTGGGATTGAGCGTTTTTCGTAGTCGATTACGTGATCGCTTATAGAGACGTAGTTGGTGATGACATCAGTTTACCTTTCTTATTGTATTAAATGAATTTTATGTATTTCATAAAAGAGCTTCCAAAACTTAAACAATATCGGACCTGGAAAACGGTATTGCATTTACATTGGAGGTGCATTTATTTTTAAAATGTATGACCAGTGTTCCGAAAGTGCCTCGCCAATAGGATCGTAATTTCAAAAACTCCATCAAGGTTCGAGGACTTAATTTTTAAATAATTAAATTTCAACTCGATGCTCAGTGCATCTCGTTACTAACACTGTATTCGACCAAATTCGTTTTATAGTTGAATGGGGCTACCCACTCACTCCGATTGGTAGATGTCCATCCACATATTGCCTCGCGTGTTTTTTCCTAATTGTTATGAAATGATATCGGAATGTTCTACCGTATAAACCATACGCATCATCTTCACCGAAGGAATTGCCAACGGAGACAATACTTACACTGGTCATGTGTTGCACACAATAATGTATGTATTCATTCTAGTATTGCTCAACGCGCCAGTTTTTTTTCATTTTTGGTATTAACCATTTATAACCCAGCGTTATTTTTTGGAAAATCAAACTTGAAGATCTCTCAATCGGAAAATATGAAAATTTTCAGGTCAATCAAAATTATCGATAGCAGCTTCATATTTGGCCATTCCAATTTGTAACATGAAATGCACAGTAGTTCTAATCTACATCTACATCTAATGTATATCTATTGAAGTTGATAATACTATGTGCGCACAGTAACTGACGTTTCTTCATGTAGCTCAGGAGCAATGCTGGGTTACAAAGGTTTAACCGGCATTTGGTTGTCAGTTCACCGACAAGTCGGACTTCCGTGGGTTCGCGTCACGAATGGTACACGGCCTTTGTGCTTGCGAATTGATACGATGTAATCTCACGTAATGCGTGGGGGCTCTCAGGATCGAAGCTTTCCGCTGCTGTCCCTCGATGATTGAGGTGTGCGCTCCACAAGAGGAACGACTCCAGCACGTCGAGTCAGTGACACGAGTCGTAATGCCCGCCTCTGCACGCCGTCTTCGCCCCGTCCTCTCCCCGCATGGCCTCTACCCCGCGACCCCCTCTTCCCGCCGTGCTCTCTTCGCATCTTATTGGCCGACTCAGTGCAGCGCGCCAAACTCCGCGCGCGGCCTTCGTGATTTCCCACCCCACCGCGCCTTCCTTCCTTCGATCGATTCCCGGGATATCCGAGGGTGCGAGAAGGGAGAGAGAGAGGATAGTCCCCCGACCGACGTGGATAATGCTTTGAAAAAGCGAGCCGGTCCCCTCCTCCCCCCGCTTCGGAGATTTTCGCGTTCCACGTGGGCGGCTCGGTTCGGAGCGGGCGGGCGAGCGTCGTCGTCTCGAGAGACCGTCCTGTGAGTGTGTGTGTTTTGTTGTGGTCCGCGGGTGGCGCGCCGGCCGAGCGAAGGCGCAAGGCCTTTTTTAGCCTTCTCCGGAGGACGCGGCGCAGTGCGCCGTTCTCGCCCGCCCGACTCTTACGTGCGTCGGACGCGCTCTCTTGGGAATATCGTTGTTTTGCGCAGCGGAGTTTTGTTGTGTTCTTCTCGTCTCTCGCCCCCCGAATCGACGAATGTTGTGGTGCGCCGCGTGAGAGTGTTTTGTCACGTGGATTGAGTGTGTTGTTGTTGTGTTTGTTGTCGTTGGATTGTCGCCGCTGGATGTGTGGAGGCGTGGTGGAGTCCGCGTGGTTCTCGCCGCGACCTCCACATGGTGCGGCGGGCGGATTCCGCCGGAGGGCGGTGGTGTTCGTCTGCTCGGAACCGGAAGCGCGGAGGAGCGGGTGCGTTGGACACGGGCGTCCTTGCTATGGATGTGTGGGAGATAGTTAGCCACCTGCTCAAGAGCTATCAGGTAATCATGGGGTGCTTTGCCGAACAGTTCTTGGACGACGCCCACGGACCCTACGGTTATCTAGAAGACCCGTTGGTAGCTTAGCCGATGTCAACAATATTTATTTCTTTTTGTGGGATTTAAATTGGTTTCTTCACCAGCTACAGAGAAATGTGTTGTTGTAAGTTAAAAAAAATACGTCAACAGCGGCAACAGTTGGAGTACCTGTTCGGAAATTGATGATTAAATAATCGGAATTAGCTCCCAATGTTATTGAATTGCTTTTTAATTTACGAATTCTTGGCTCAGATATTACGGCTGATTACGGATAACACTGCTTGTTCCATGTATAATGTCTGGAGTACGGTAAGATACGAGTAGCACTCTCGTTTTCAAAATGTATTGCCAATCCGTGCAAGATAGTCGGTACTTATCGGTATATCACCAATATCAACAATGTTTTCGATGAAAATTCCATTGAAAGTGTTTTAATTGGATGAAATTTCGTTTTAAGGCGCAGTGCCTTTAATTTTCACAGGAAAAACTGAAAACATGTCCGATCCGTAGGAAGGAGTTACAGTCGCAAGTATTGGCTTTTAAATATTGCTCCCTCTCACGTACCAAGCCAATGCATCCACAGACTCGTTGGAGTAAGTTTCGAATACAGTTTGTGAACGCTTAGCGTCTGATCTTCATGTAGCCTTACTCGCTTCTAATGCCTTGCAGAGTGAGGTTTTTGTTGTAAATATGTATCGCGGAGGCACTTGAAGTGCTTTTATCTTCCGTATCTAGTATAGTGTATCCAGCAATCGCCCCATAAACAACGCTTATTGTTTTCATTATCCTTCGAGTTTACTGCAGTATTTTTTATTATTATTTGTCTTTCACTATATTGATAACAGATTCATACATGATGTGCTAGGGAAAATTATTGGTGTGATCAAAACACATGGCATCATTGGCATTGATCGTGAAGTGAAATTGGCACGTCTTTGAAAATATGTCCCCCTCTGCACGACATTCAAATTTACCGCCAGGTATAGTTTCTATGGTAACAGTTGCGGGATGCTGTTATAGTTGGTGAGCAGGGTCTTGATTAAAGTTGGCAGGTAATGGAAGGTACCGTCGAAGAAATTCTTTCAAATTATTATTCATCGCAGCGATGAAATCGCGTGAACTAAGTGCTCTTGGAGATCATGAATTATACTTTTTTCCGGAATTCTGATTGCTCGCGCGTGTTTTTTTTTCTTTTTCAGCGTTCACGGCGCCCTTCACACTGCTCTTTGCACTCGTGTGTTTCGTTCCTCGGGATTGCAAGCTTCAGTGCCTTCGCTTATTCATGTTTTCCGCGTCATTGTCGTGTTTTCGCAAGCTGGGAGAGGAGAGATCACTCGTCTAATAATAGTCGACGAGCAAGGTGCTGCCTCGCTGTCAGAAGAGATTTACATTCCTATTATTCCTAGTTTTCTCTCGCGACGAAAATGCTTCACTGAAGACTACCACGTCTTTACATGGCTTTCCATTTCACTGGGTTTGAAACTATGGTGACCTCCACCGAGCCGACATCTGCGTCACTGCATGTGTCTTTTTTTCGCGGTCGTTAGTTCTCGAAGGGAAATCCTTTCCGTTGATGCGCGACTTTATAACTGCGGAATAAGTTTTATGCACGGTTGCGCGCTTGTCGACGGAATCAATGGTCAGAATGGTCGCGCGCGGAAAACCTTGGTTAATTGCTGCGTCTCTGATGAATATCGATAGTGAATCTTTCGGTGTTTTGCGGGACATGGGTGAATGATTTTCGTGAATTGTATTGATAATCAAAATCTTGTTTGGGGTATTAATCATGTGTTAATATACTGATGGGTTCTTCGTAAATACAACAATTGGTGTACGCTATCGAAGTATTGTGAGTAGCCATTTAGAATTACGCGAGCATGTAAAATATGAATGGAATAAGAGTTGGTGACTCAGTTTATTGCTGAAACTCGACATGCAAATGATGATTAAACTTGTCGTTAATCCCGAGAAAACTTTGCAAACTTTTTGGAATCGTGTGTGATAGACTAGAGCCAGAAAAGAGCAAATCTTCTATTACTACCACCTAATTTTTTCTCATTCTCCCAGTTTTAGTTCGTAAATTTTTATTTTGCGACAATCTGAGAATTCATGGCCGCACGGTATGGAATGATCGTCGTGGAATTAAAAAAAATGTTTAGGTATCGAATTCTGCATTGGCTTACGTTTATAGTATCGGTCTCTCCGTGGTTGTATCTTCATTATTTTATTCACTTTCCTCCCATTCCCCAGCGTGTTCGCTTCGGCTCGTTCGTCCTTGTGCGATTATTTCTTTCAGCGACGTCTGTGTTTTTTTTTCCTTTAAGGATGGCGTCGCAACTCATCCCGGTGCCAGCGTTATCTCCCTGTTCTTTGTGCGCCGTTGCGTGATTGAATGTGAGACCACCGCTTTTCGCTTCGCACAAAAGTGACGATAATAGCGAGGAAAGTTTCGTTGGGTGAGTCTGGATTGCTGTGCCGATATGCCCCTTCCATCGGACGCGCGACGTTTATTTTTCCTGCCTTAACAGTCCTTTATTCCCATCTCCATGTTGATATCATGTAATGTCGTTGGTATTGAGGTAAGCAGACGCATCGCTTCATCTAAATTGGACTATTTTTTTCTTTAGTTTTTTTAAGATTTTGGTCTCTTTTGGTGCGTATTTGAAATTTTTAGGGTACTTGGAGGAAACCTTTGTGAGCATTTATCCCTGACTTAAAAAATAAAAACGTTATCTTCGAGAAAATACCGAGATCGAATTTGATGTAAAGGCAAAATTTTGAATAGGGTGTTCTCTCTATGTCGTGAAAATGTTAAGAAGGTAGCGTTAAATTTAAAAGAGTGCTACGTCACGATAAATGACCGTTGCAGCGGGAATAATATTCTATCAGCCTATTAATACTTCCCAAATGAATTCCTCATAAAATCGTAAAAATAATCAACTTACTTCTTAACGGAAAAAATAAACTAAAGCGCCTATTGGATTTGAATGAATCCCCGTCCCTGTTGTCAAGTTGGAGTATCCTTAAAAATATAGCATTAAATCGAAAATTTCCGGTTTAATCGAGTAGACACTACTTCTATTTCAAATTTGAAATTCCTCAGTATTATTTCATGTGTAATTATTTTATTATTATTTTATTTCAGGTACATTAAATACTGGCAAGGGTCTTTTCTACTCATTCATAATATTTTATGACGACATCTGAAGTTTTAAGCGGGAATTCCGCCAAGGAGGGAGGTCAAAAGACGTCCTATACAGAGTCAGCGAAGCTTTGTTTGTATTAATCGCTTAGGGTCTACTCACGACAAGATAACTGCTGTAAGCTAAGCCTCTTGCTTTCGTCCCCGCTCGCTTAATCATTACTCCAAGGAGAGTGATCACCAAGAGGGTAAGAGGGGTGATTTTCGTGGCCTATCGTGGGTTGTTCTCTGAATGAGCGGAGAGGGGGGCGTGGCGGCGCGTGTCTGTGTTTTGCGCCGTCCTCGCTTCATTGCTTGCGGTCTGTATTTTCCTCGCGTGCTAAAGAATTCCGTCTAGCCACCTGTGCAGCATAAGGTCCGTCCTCCTTGGCTTTCTTGGCGGCAGTTTTAACAACGTTTACCATTTTGCATAATGATAGTACTTGTCTTTTTCCTCGCTTCTTCATTTCAACGGACCCATGTTTCGGCACGTACTGCCATTTTCAAACCCTGAATATGGCATTGCGGGTTTTACGGGAAAAAACTGAAACTACAAAATTGACGAATTCTCTGATATAGATTGGGGAATGTTTGAAAAATCATAGGAAAATGTCTAAAAAATCTCAAACGTATGTTACGACTCATCGTTATCCTCCGTTTGTGAAAATCCCAAATTCCTCTCCAGCTTACATAATTGTCTATGCATACCGGTTTTCCACTTTTATTTCAGTTATTTTATTTTTTACTTTTCCATAATTATTTTTGGAGATAGGTGTTGCATTGTTGTCATTAGCTTCTGGCTGCTTCGCTGCCTCGAGTATTATGGTCATGTTTATTCTGCGGGCGGGCCGTCAACTCCCTTGCTTGCTCACCTTCAACTGTTTTCATGCTGCGCTCCGGATGTAGTCGATTCCTCTCCGTGCCTAGCTCAACCCTTTGCGTCGTGCGGAATCTTCTCGGTGTGGTCGGCGGCGTCTGGAATGGGCTTCGGAAAGCGCTCGCGTTTTGTCATAATCATTCAAAGGGGGAGGGGGGAAGGCGGGCGAGGCAGGTATCTGCGGGGAGCGTTGGTGGCTGGATGTGTTGTGCACGCCTCGGGAATCGAGAGGGACTTCTCGACTACTTCCACTTACTTCTCGCTTGTTGAGCCTTATTAGCGATGAGCCACCACGCCCACACAATACCCTTCATCCCATCTGAAGGGTGTGCGCCGGTGAGGGTGGTCTTGCACAAGCACTTTTTTGTACTAAGCTTTTAAACCGATTGATTATTATCCAGTTATTTCTATTCATAGAATCATATGCAGTTAGATGAAGCTTTATTTGAAGGATATACAATTAATACTATCCTTATTCGATTACGTTTTCTCATTAATTATCTTAGGGATAGAACTCGGAGAATTGGTCATGATAAATGCTTATAGTATTGGGGTGAATGAGCAACATATCGGAGGATAACATTTATCATTTGATTTTTAGAGTATTTCGTTCGTATACTCTGGCCCGCTTATCCAAGGGGAATCAATGTCCGAAATGCAGTGGCGTAACCAGGAATATGCTTTGGGGGGGGGGGGGGGGGGGGTTAGATGGCCTAGGGTGGCGACTTCCCCAATCCCCCTTGGGGGTTCGGGAAATTTGTTTAAAAATTACATGCCAAGAAATACATTTTACATCATTTTGGCACTAAAATTTTAACTTTAAGCAGATGCAGTTATTATCTGTCAAAACTAGACAATGGTTTTGAATATTTTTTTTAATTTCTCTGAGGGTTTGGTGGGGGGGGGGGGTTCTATTCCCTCATCCCCCCATAGTTACGCCACTGCCGAAATGGATGTGCTCCTCAAGTATGCAAAGTTTTGTAAGCAATACTCCATCGATGGGGTTGTATTTTCTCACCCCTGTTGCAGCGAATACTCTTTGTTTTTTGCGTAGTTATTGCTTATGGGAGTAGTATTCGATGTTGTGCACGGCGAACGGAATGGTGATCGTTTCACCCCTCGCACCGTGGCGATGGTGCCTGCGTGGGCAGGGGCGTTGTTGATCGGCAGGTAGCCGTGAGTATTAGTGAGTTGCATACGCTCTCGTTCCTTTTATGATTCGCGCGTCGGGCTGCGAGGGGGAGGGGGCGAGGTTGGGGTGGGTGGGGGGAGAAATAAAAGGGTAAGGGGTGCGGGGAAGGGGTTCCCGTGGAATGCTGCCCCGACGGCTTCCCTCCCCCCTTCCGTCCGCTCTTTCGAATCCCGGCGTGGGAAAACTATCGGAAGAAGTCTCTTCATTACATTCCTTCCTTCCTTCCTCCCCGCCCCCCCCCCCCCTCTGCATCTCTCTCGAGGCTTCTCGCGATTGCACTGTCCGCGATATGTGGCCGAGTTAAACCGTCTTCGCGTCCCATCATCAATGAGACCAACGGTTGTGGATCTGATGTTTGTTGGAAAATCTTCGAGTTTTGCCTTCCAAAATGAGGTTATTGAATTGTTCATCAGTCAGTGGAGTAGTATATAGTAGATTAATCATTCCATTGTAACTTAACGAGGCAGCCATCAAGGAAATAATGGGTTTTGAGGACTGATTAAATATTTGCTTGGTTGACGTTCTAATAAAGGTTTTATTACATTTCGTCCCTTTTTATATATTTTTTATTCTTTCTCTTAACGTTTAAGTCTTTCTTTAAATATACTCGGATTTTTTTCCGGGATGTCATTTCAATTTATTCAGTGCATGTGGCTGCAGGATGTCATTGTCTGGGAATAATTTGAAAACTCACGGTGCCTAGTTAGTTGGTAAAAATGGTAGACATCATGCTATTGAAGATGGAAGCACGAATAGAAACTGAATTACGGCCATAAATTTCCTCGGTTCAAAAATTCCACGGAGGAAAATTCATTTTCTGGGTCGCCAACCCGGGAATATGTACCTGAACGTAATTTCGCCAGCTTTTAGGTGATAGCCCGAGGCATGCTGGTGGTGAATTGTTGCTGAGTCGTGCTAAAGTGAGCTAAGTGCTAAATTCCAAATACGAAAGATAGATCGTTTCCATCGGTAATCGAGCGTTTGTCCTCATGTTTCGCCCCTATAGATTGAACCAATTTGGATTCCACAAGCCTCTTCCATTCCGTACCCATCATATGTCGTAGCTTATGTGTGTAGTCGTCGGTCATCTTTGTAGTACACATTGTGTAGATGCCTATTTTGTACGATGAGCTGATTACTTCTCGAAACTTCGGCAGTAATAAAAAGAATCACCTGTTGCTGGGCTTATGCGTCCGTAAATTTCGTTAATTCATAATCGACGTCAAATCCTTACAGACATGGCAAATTTTGTAATTTGCAGCTGGGCCGGCCTCTTCGATTTTCATGGAAATGTGAATTGGTTGATAACGAGAGGGATTTCTAGTGATGAGAAGTTAAGTATTAATTAGCCTGTTCTTGTTTATCTGCTTAAGTTGGACACTGGCGATTGTGTTCATTTTTCCCGTTGACTGGTGGTGGTTCGCGATTGTCCGGATGGAAGCGAGGGGGCGTACCCAGGTGGGCGTTGGTTTGCATGTAGGGAAAGGCGCCCTGGGGACCTCGGTTCAACGCTCCGTCCGACCAGCAGACTCACACGTCGGGCTTTTCTCGCCTGCGAGAGGCGAATCTGGGAACTGAGGAGGCGATTAGAGGGTGATAGATTTTTTTAAATTAAGGCAGTAGCCGGAATCACAGCATAAAATCCACGAATATTAGAATAGGGAATTCTCAAGTCCACCGCTGGCACTGTAGCTCCGCGCTAATTAAAATCAGATTTCAAAATCGACACTTGCGGCGCTGCCAGTCATCTTGATCCACTTTTTACGAGGAAATACACGGCAATGCGTAACTGAGCCGCTAAATCATATAAGCCACACAATCAGCGCAGACGAGATGATTTACATCTAAAAAAATACCACTTTCTCTGCGGTTAATGGCGAAAGTCACACTGAACGGGATTCAGCTACCTAGTGGCGCCGCAGGATAAAATGCGCGCGAAACGGCAACAGTTATAACATTACCACGTTCTTGGGCCTCCTTTATTGGAATCCTCTTCATACAATCATTCCACCTCAATGAGGCTTTTAGCGTTGGTGCAAATTTCGTTTAAGTCCAAGTTGGTGTGTTAGTTAAAGATAAATGTATTTTTGGGAACATAAAGGTTCTTGGATGGAATTATGTTTACTGATTGCAACCGTATGAATTTCAAGTATTTTCTTCTTGGAGGGGGCATATTCATTCATGCTCTTACTCTCTCAGAGATTCCATCCGAAGGTTTGTTCGAACAGGCGAAGGAAGAGTTCAACCCGAAGTAAGACAGAGGCGTGTCCATTTCGCACATTCAGGGGTTCCCCCTGGGCCGCCTCACACTTAGAGGATTATTTTTGGGGGTGTTCCTGAAAGCTTTATCCTGGACTTGAACCCGGGACCTTTCGGTCTGCAGTCTAGCGCTCTATCCACTAGGCTGGGTTATCCATCACTGATTTTAGAAATTGCTCCGCGACTATAATTCTTGGATCATTACCTTTTTCCCAAATAATAGTAAATTGCTTAGGTATTTTGCTATTTCTGCTCCTTCTAAACTTGTAAGAAGATTATCCGTGACTCTTTTCTTTCGACGATGAGGTCCGAACCGATCGCCTCACTTGCCACACCTTCTTCTCCTGACTTACACATCCGAGCCTTTCGCTCATTTGTATTCAGTGAGCACCGGCATTGCGAGTCCGTGTGATTTTTATGGCACGGTGAGCAATTCATTGGCAGTGAAATGTGTGTCATTGCGCGCCACGATGTGTCGATTTGAGATGATTTCCCTTTCTTCGACTCCATAAAGTCAATGCATGTGGGTAACCATCGTCATTCAGCTCACATTTTCCGTATTTATTGTTTTTTAGGTTTGCTCACCACGAAAAAGGTCTTATTAGTTTATTTTATTCGTCCTCAAGATCTTAACGTATTTCTTGGAATTATATTCGCAAATTTTTTGGAGGGAGAACGTGCGAGGTAATACGCGGGAGAAATTGATTTGCTTCTGCTACGTGGTGGTAGGGATAATATTCAGGGGTATAATATTCATGTAGTGATATATGGTTGGGGGTAATGAAAACTTACCCTGATCAGTAAATAATTCTGATAGATAGGTGCACTTATCCATCTCGACACTTGGGGTTGATTTGTTGTTAGGAAGACGTTGAATGGTCCCTTGTCTGCCGAAAACTTAATGTAGCGCTTTTTACCCTTTGACTTTCCCTTTTATTAATTTTCAAAGGAAAATGACCTGATGTAGGCGGAATGCGACGCGGTCAAGAAGTAGCTTATGCGATTGATCATTCACCAGTTCTTTCTCTCTTGATTTAAGTCAGTGGAATACGGTTAGAGCTATCCCGTTTGGTAATCATTTGTATCAAACATGATTAGTCTTGCAATTGAAGTTGAAATACGATAGCTAACAGTAGTTGTCTCTTTGTTCTGGACACTGAAAAAATTTTCGTTTAAAGATGTATCGATTGACGAGCCTGAATGCTTTATTCACGATTTTTTTATTTGAATTAAGAGATAAAGAAATGACATCTAATATTGAAAAGGTTTATCTTTGCGGTGAAAAAATATTTATTTCGAAAGATTCGTCAGAATCTATGTTCTTGCTATTAAATGAAGTGCTTTAAGTTTTTCCCCACAAATTCTTGCACCGGACCAAGTGGTTGGACGCACTTAGTCATCATCAGGTGTTGTCTTGGTCTATTTGGGAATGCTTTTAGTATTCTCTCCCGTATTCAACTCTTGTCCCTCGCCCTTTAATGCCTCCATCTCATCAGCGTCTTTCTATCCCATCCCCTGAACAAGGCAGGAGCCGCAATCCAGCCCCCCTCCCAAGCGACAGTTTCCCTTCATCCGACAGGCATGGTTGTTATTTTTCTTAGAAGGATCTCGCTGCCCTTAGCAATCTAATTATTCCTCAGCGTCGCTCGCCGCCGTTAATCCCTCCGTACCGGCTTTTCGTTTCGTTCTCCAGCCTCATCTGTGATTCCCAACGTGAGCTCTCATGCCTCGTTTGCCGGGGGCACGTGTCATTCATTCTCGGAGTGAATTTCACGCCGGTCGGTAATCAAGCTTTAAAATGTCCCGCGGACGGCGACACTCGTTCTCTGGAGAATGGAGTACACCCTCGGACGGAATTCCATTCTTTTCTAGAATGCGTCAATGGGGGTCGAACACGGAATCCACCACAGTCGTCTGAAGCATTTCGGCCCCAGGTTTAATCCGCAATGTGTGTGATATGCGTTAAAAAAACTTGCATTCCGTGATGAAAAACTGGCTTGTGAAACTACATGTTGGCGTGGGAAATAGAAGGGCCTGTTTGGGTCGGTTGCACTGAACTATTCTTTTTAATCATTGTATATTCTGAATTTTAGAAAGATTTATGAATTGTGTATCCAAAGTTGACAGTTGAGTTTTTTCGTAAGGTAATACGGTTGTAGCACACGTTTCATTTCCAGACTTTCGTAAACATGGTAGGAATTATCCTATGGCCTAGCGGAATAACTGTAAAAAAATGAGGTTGAACATCTTGCTTCATCTTCTCAATGATAGCATTTCTCAGCTTAGCTCCTTGATTTAGGTATGTCGTGATAATTGAGTTGAAGATTTACCTTCTCGCTCATCATTTGTGGGTGTAGCAAGAATAAGAAAGGGAGACGAAAATGTAAAAAAAACGCTTCTAGTTTAAGACCATGTCTTTTCCACTGATTACTTCATCGTGAATCTTTGAAGGCATTTAGGTCTGTAATAAGCATGCATTCGTCATATATTTTCGAAATTAACTCTCTTAAAAAGGTGCATGGCGACGGAAAAGCGAAAACAAAATTGCAATCAATCCCTTGATGAACGTCAAGCGAGTTCTGGCTCCCTTGACATTTTATTTGCCCCGGAGAAACATTCACCCCGTCTCACGTTTTCACCACATTTCCGTCGTCTTAATTTTCTGCTTTTCGTAATTTATTGCTCTCTCGGGGCTATCATTGCGATCCCGCATTCGTTCGAACACGGTTTTTCAGAGAAGTAAACGTTTCATTATTCTCTCCCGACATTATCGTTTAACATTAAATTTACGATTCATCAACGTAACGGAATCTCTAGTGTGAGCGGTGGCCTCCCTCCGCACCACCTGCTAAACGCGTATGTTTCTACGTCGAAAGCGTAAGTGTCGCCATCCTTTCACTTTTCAACTCTCTCTATAGCCGCTGACTGATGCAATTCCTTCATTGGTGAATGAGAATTTTGTAGTCGGCGAAGTGTCGAACGGTCGCATATCTCCTCCGCATTTTATTTCGTTGACTCCTTAGGAATTTATCTCACGACTTGATCGCTGTCTTCGCTGGCAAGATTCATTCTGGCATGTTCGAAGCGACGCCAATCTTTTCCGCGAAAAGTTAGACGGTTTTTGCGTCGGCGATAATCTCAATCCCCTCCCATTTTCTTCTATGTTGGTATCGTTAGATTTTTAGGCAATGATGTGCATTTTTAACCTTACTATAATGACTGTGAGTTTTTGAAACTTTGAAGGAACCATCGGTGGATTTAATGGGTATGGT
This sequence comes from Ischnura elegans, assembly GCF_921293095.1. Taxonomy (NCBI): domain Eukaryota; kingdom Metazoa; phylum Arthropoda; class Insecta; order Odonata; family Coenagrionidae; genus Ischnura; species Ischnura elegans. The sequence continues at coordinate 18,119,017 of NC_060255.1, forward strand.
TTTCTCTCTAGACGCCTAAAGCTGTCGATGACGTGTGGTATTGGTTATGAAGTAATGGATGCCGGTGGAAATGAATGGTAAACGGCTCTAATCAACAAGAGGATAGCATTGGGTATTGCATAATGTACTTCGTAAATCTAACTTGTTTAGTTAGGGTAATTTTTTAAATTGTAAAATTCGGTTGATTTTCAACATTTTTTCAAATTTTCATTCAAGTTCTGTTCTGTACTTTAATTTACTATGCATCTATAGTGTGACAGCGAGGAGCTTAGTCATATTTTTAAAGAGTAAAATATTGGACACATATAATTATAGCCCCAACATCTTTGCGTAAAGAGAAAGAGCTCCTCTCTTTCACTTCCAAGATTGAATATGGCATCCATGAAGGTTTTTCGCTCCTAATTCTTACATTATTATTTAAGTTCGGGTCCATTGAGGATTTATTTCTTCTCGGAAGACGTCTATAAGCAAGCGCTCTGACGTAGGGACTGCCTTCTTTATTGTTTACTCGAGTTGGAAGCTCTGAGGCGCTGAAAAAATGGGAAAAGCGTAGGAAGGGGAGGGGAAGGAAAAGAATGAGAAGAGAGGTAGGGGGTGGGCGGGGAACGTCAAGGTCACGAGGTCGTTAAGGAGTAAATTACACATTTGCCGTCGCTGGCTTACTGTGGAAACTCTTTCCCGGTTGTAAAACCTGCGGGGCGTCCAGCTACCGGGGAATTTGATATAAAACCGTATTGAAGTGGAAGTTCTGGCGGAAATAAAGAGTTGAACATTTTGCGAATTTTGAACTCTTTTCGGAATTCAAATTATTTTTCAAGCTCTTTATTTTTTCCGGATTTATTGCCATTCCATTCGTCGGTTTGAGTGCTTTCACTTAAGGTGTATTACTTGCACTTGTCCAACATTTCCAATTTTTAAATAAACTGTGTCCCTCACTGTCACAATATGGTTGCATAGTAATGAAAATACAGAACAAAAACTGAATGAAAATATGAAAAAATATTGAAAATCGACAGAATTTTCCAAATTCATTGTAAAATTTACCCAAACTAAAAGACAAGGGTGGGATTGCCCAAGTAATTCCTATGTTACTAGGTGAGATCATAATGTTTGGAGTTCTATATTTGTAAATCAGTATTTTACTTTCCTGACTATTTTCTTTATTTCGATGAAATCCATTTGGCTTACTAGAAGGCACACATTATTTTAAATCCATGTTTGGGGATTAATGTCAGGATAATTGGCTGTAGTAAGATAATGTTAATCTTAGATAACTCTCTAAGTACATGCCGCGTCCAAATCATCTTCTTCTGTTTGACAAGATTTCTTTCTTTTCTTGGCGTCACCATTAACCCTTCATTTATAAGTGTATTCGCCTTTTTTCTTTCTCCTACATGCCCACATATCCGATTCTTGTGTTATTTGTCTGTCTTTCGTTGGGGATGATTAATCTTTGTTGATTTAAGAGATTTTTATGGAATTACTCTACTGGTATTCAATAATGACAAAGACTTTTTTGATGAAATTTCAAATTTAATATCAGAAAGTGTGATTACTGTCACAGGAATAGTAAAAGAAAGACCGCGTGCTCGATTTTAGAATCTGTGCATAAAATTGAAGTTTCTTCATTTGTGCATGTACTAATGGTATTCGACTTTTTTATCGTTAAGGTTAGTGACGTAATAATTTGAATAAATGCAGTTCGTTTACAGCCTTATCATATCTAAATCAACACCATGTTCTTAGTCGTATTTTCTTCAGCTATGCGTTTACCTTACCACTTCTCTTTGCGCACATCTCTTTTGTTTAAGCGCTGCTGTATATTTTTAAGGAATTTATTTTGGCGTAAGGTGGGAACTATGGGATCTACGTAAGTCGATTATCCAGGATGATGGCCGGCCTCGGTGGGAGCGGGATAAAGCCTTCGCTTGAAAATCCGCAGATCACCATCGTTTTGTCTTTCCCGGGGTGAGGTCTCCTATCTTTGGTCGGGATTGGTTTGACATTATGGCTTGCGATTGATCATTGTTATGGAGGACATACAATGTATATATTTTTATATAATATCTTTGCAAGGAACTTATTAGAAAATTGTAGGCAGTTACATGATTCTTGTAGGGGTGTTGCGGGAGCGACCATGAACAAGGCTGTTTCAACAAGGAGCATTTTCTGTTTTGGAAGTGAGAGAATTTTATTTCCCCATTTTCTGTTTTGGAAGTGAGAGAATTTTATTTCCCCAACAGAAGAAGACAAATTCTTCAATAATATTATTTTTTCCTTGTCTATATTCTTTCTTCGCCATCAATTATTTTCAACAAAAACCTTCTAGGTACTGTTTTGACCTTGAAAATGTTACGGCAAATCTTAACGGCTCATTTCAGTTAAACGTTGTCAAAAGACATTGGAGTTGCTGTTCAATAATGTGTGCGTTTCATATAATGACGATGGTATTACGTCGGCAATCATATCTTTTCTCAAATTCTTCCTAGGCGTTGATATATATGATTTCTTAATATTTTGGCGTCAGACGTTTCGGCGCCTCCCGAAGCTATTTATAAAAACCTTTCTTCGCCAACCGTAATCGTCTTGCGAGCATGAATTAGGCTAATATTCACTCTTTGCCGCGAGGATAAATGTCTAATCAGGAATGAAAATCGCGTAACATTCTTAGAATTATAGATAGTATTTGATGTCAATTCAGTCGGGAAATTAATTAATTAGCGTAATCATCTGTATTATATCCCCTATCAATTTCGTAAGCCGCGAACGATCCTTTTTCCGTGACTAGCGTATTATTCTTTCGGAGGTAAGGGAATTTTACCACCTGTAGCTCAGGCAGGCATACATATGCTTTCGCAGCGGTGTAACTGTTACTCACCAAGACTTTTATCACTGTCACGGAAGACGCCAAATGCTTCAAATGTATTCCGACTTTTTCAACATAACGCTAAGATTAACCTTTTGCTGACTGCGTCAACCTGAACTGTTGGCGACCAATCTAAAACGCACCTTTCAGTATACAAATTATATAGTTAAAAGACCCCCAAGTGCCTGTTTGTCAGAGGTGTGTATTAAATTTAAGAAAAACCAAGTTTGATGTTTCGTTTGCAAACACCTCTTTTCTCCCTCTCCTCCTCCTTGGCGTCGATGTTATTGTTATCTCAATATTTTGGCTTACACAGACCTTTTGACGCCTCCCCAAATGATTAAAACCTTTCCTCGCGGGCGGTAATCGTCTTGCGAGCATCTGAGCCGTCCCTCCCACCACTTATCCCTTCTAGCGCCCCCTTCCCCTTTTCCTCCTCGAAGGGTCCATGGGGGCGAATCACAGTCGATAGGTGTCCTTTTAAAGGCGATAGATTCTTCGGCGTGGGGGTCGAGTTCGGAGCCTCACGCGCGTGGGTGGTGTTAATAATGCCGAGCAATTTATCGAAAATTGGAAAATATCGTGATATTAAAATACATCGTTTATCTGATATTGACTTTTGAATAGAGGAAACGTGTGGTTGCTCGATGAAAATTTTTATTTGTCTCTCTCTAACAGAAATCAAAATTTAGTGCCCGATAAAAAATTATGGTGAATTTCTCATTTAAATATATTGATAAATCATTCGATAAAAATCGCAGTCAGATTTTATATGACCAATTTACATGAAATATAACGATATTTTTATCCGACGTAACCCAAATATTTTTTTATTCTTTTTATTTTTTATTTATTTCCATGCCATGAGAAAGCAGCTCACATTGGCCTTTTACGTAGGAGCTTTCAACATGATAACAATTACACGTGCACGAATAACCAATAACCATGAACTGGGAAGGGAGGAAACCTATTCAGGTGGGACTCGAACCCACGATCTTTTGCTTGGTAGGCGAGGACTTTATCCCAGCGTGGCCGGCGTATTCTATGTGTTACCGCCCGTATCCTATATTTTATCGGAAGGTGATGGTTGATCCGATAATTATTTTATGTTGAGGCGGTTTTTTTTGGGTGATATAACACGATATTTTATCGTCATGTTATTATGGGCACCGTTATGTCGAATAGCTATTGTTTCGGCATTAGTAATAGTAATTGCCGTTAATATATATTCAGTAATAATTGCATTCCAATGTTGAAGTACAGAAATCGCCCAGGCCTCGAGGTTTAGCTTTTATTTTATTCTTTTTGCCATGAGACTGTTGTTTGCCTTCTTAGTCGACTTCTTTCGGGCGAGAGTCCCTCGCTGAGTTCCCCCCACTGTGCTCTTCGTTTACAGCGGTGACAGTGATGCATGACGGAACGAACAGCATGCAAACATTTTCACGGTGGGAAACTCTATACGATTTGCTGGGGTGGCCGACTTTTTTTCTTTTTATTAAGTAATTTTCGTCTACCCATGCATTAGTGGTTAAATCTGACAGCGTCTTCAGTACTGTCTTTGTATAAACGTGTGTTGAGTCAATATTCTTTCGGTAGTGAATCCTTTGGCATTTTTAAACGCTTTAATAGGAGGTATTTATGGTTTAATGAACTTCATCGCAACGCAATTTTTTTCATTGGATGATACATTATATCAAAGATGCTTCAAACAGCTCATAAATGTTCTTCACATTCACTTGAATTTCATTATTTTTTATTGAAATTTTTGCGTGTGAGTCTGCCCCTATAAAATACCCACGTGGGCAAACTGCAGTGTCCTCTTCGCTGCAGTCAAGGGTTTATTTCACATCGGATGATGATTTTTGAGCTCTGAGTTACCTAAGTACATGAATTTTGGATTTTTTCTGTTAAAAACCCAGAGCCATAAATATCCTATTATTTTACTCGGATCCGTTGTCTATCTCTTACTCTTCTAATCCGTCGGTGTATAGTGTGGGATCTTAATTATTTCCTTGGTGAAAGTTAACTGTGCTCCAGTGCCTTTCTAAAGCCGTTTCTGATCTGCGTTTGTGTTCGTGACCATAGTCGAGCTTTCATAGTAGTTTCCCTATCACATGAGTGACTTTTGCCTCATTCATGAAACTGCTGTTTACATTCACTTTTATGTATTACGACCTATCCGGTGGAGAATTGCCATTTATCGAGGGTGATATGTTGGTATGTTGTTCGAGTTATTGTTTGTTGTTTGTGGTGTTGTTGAAGT